>NC_136061.1:390835156-392035156 GCF_964261635.1 Lissotriton helveticus
GGAGTTAAATTATCGCCGATTTAGCGGCAGAAAACTACAGCTAAAGCGGCGATATTGGGCTTGATAATATGCCCTTGAGAATTCCAATAGAAGCCCATGTTCTGGTGTCAACATGGGCTTCTATTGGAATTCTCAAGGGCATATTATCAAGCCCATTATCGCCGCTTTAGCGGCAGTTTTCTGCCGCTAAATCGGCAATAATTTTAACTCTGTGCTTGATAATATGCCCCTAAGTGCGCAGCATTACGTGAAAGGGAGAGAGAGCAGAGCAACACCATATCTACTGAGATATGGCAATTCTTCCTCCCTCTCTGTGCTGTAGCGCTTTGGGCTGTCATGCGCCAATATGCACGTACATGTTTGATGATATGGATTTGCGCCAAATCTATGGGAGGTTGCGTGGGAATGCACTTATACCACCTCTTGTGCACCCCCTTGACGCAAAGTAGCACAATGTAGTACACAGCAAATTTCCAACACAAATCACGATTTGCGTTGGAAAGTAAACCCCACCAGAACACTTTGCCCCAAGTTTGCACCACTTTAGTGATGCAAATCCAGAACAAAGTGCTAGTAAATCTGGGCGGTAGTGTGGGGCGCTGCCCAAGATACGCATGGCTCCCTGAGTTGAGTCAGAGTCTCCCTCTGGAATGTGGGGGTTCTCCTGGTTTGAGGTAAATGCCTGCTTCTTATCAGCACTCACTGATCTGCTATGATCTATGTCTGATCAGGAGTCACTCTTTTAGGGTCTACAATGGGTCTTACACCACTTCTTTCAAGAAACCCAACCTGGGACCAAGTGATCTCTCACCTGTTGGCTGTCATTGTTGCTTCTGTTCCTGTGGATTGGCCTTCCCCTAGGAATCTCAATCAGTGCTTAATTTGTAACAAAAAAAACCAAATAAGGTGCGGGCCCAAGATATTTCTTCGAAGCCCACTACAGCTGGCACCATCCACTGTCCCTGGCAGCAGTGCGCTGCGAAATGCCAGTAGAAATGTTACCTGCAAACCATCACACTCCTATAAAAGTTGGCAATTTGGTCTATTCAAGGTCACCCAAAGCTAGAAAAATAGCCTTGGTGCCATATAACCATATATTGAATTGTTAAAGATGCTGCTGATGTATAGTGTTTAAAATTTAGACACAGCAACCATATGGGGGAATGTCATAAAAATGTGCCAGTGTTAAGAAATAAATACCAGTGGCGATATCCTGCGAACGCAGGCACCAATTAAGCACTGACACTTTATTTCAAAGAAACAAATGGTGAACACGTTTTCTAGCTGCATTAATGAATTCAATGCTACCACTTATGGTGATTATCTATTCATCTACAAATCAGAAAAAGTGTTTGTAGAGTTGCTTCTCGACTGCTGTAACCGATGCTTCTGTGCATGACAGGTTACGGATTGGCACAGCTAACCATGGCAGGGGTTTGCTGGCCTGTAATAAGAGATGAACAAATAGCTCCTGAGATGCTCTATTCTCTCTGCTCAGTTCGAGGCTCCTTCACTTGCTTATATCAGCTTTGGGAGCATGTCAGTCTCCAGACAAGCTCTTAGGATACGTTGGTGTGAGATATGGGTGACATGTGGCACTTTCAAGCACAGGAACAGGTCCAGATTAAAAAAAGAGGCACTTTTTTTTAACACTTAATACATGGGGGCAAATTAAGATGCGATACAACGCTGCAAAGAAAGTTGTTACCCTGCATTGCTTGAAAGGGAGAGAGCAAGACAGCGCCATGTCTACTAAGACATATCTACTAAGCTCTCTCCCCTAGTACTGGTGCAATTTGGGCAGCCTGCCACACCCACACTCTTGCACCATAGAACAAGGGTGTTTGAGTGACGTCTAGCACAGATTTTATATTGGAAGAGTCTTTCCAATCCTCTTTGAAAAAACCCTCTTTATATCTTGTTTCTTGAATAATGAATAGTCAGCTTCCATACTGCGCAGGCACCAATAAGGTGTTTATGGCGGTCTCTCTCTACGACAATGGGAGTGAAGTAAAGTTGCAGCTTTCTCCGCGCCGATCAACATTGTCATAGTGCCGGCAGGACCTGAATAAGACTGGGAGGCTCACAAGCGCATCCGTAATGTGGACTTCCCCAACGGCACTTTCAGTGAGCTGTGATAGAGAGGGGACTAGCCGGGCAATTTGTTGCTTCCAAGTCTGTAGGTGTGGGGACTCACCTCATGAGCTCTTTTGACTCCTTTGCAACCAGCAGGGATGACTGATTTATATCGTCAGGGAGCCACTCTTCTCACCATGCAGTATCATGAGACTTTCTCTTTCACATTAGCTTTGTTGTTTGACACCTGCCAGATTTCCATTCTTTTGCTCAAACTCCTCTCATTAAATCTAGAGTTAGGACTTTGGAGGGCAGAGGGCTGGTGGCCCATGGGCTAGCATCATATGTGCGCTGGCTGAGTCTGTGGGCCATGGTCAGATGGACTGGGGTCCTTGGTGTTTTCTGGTGGCACAGCTTGGAGTCCCTCCTGGGTTTCACTGACATTCACAGAGAACATCATTAATCTACTCACTCCAGTGTTTCAACTTCATAAGATTGCACTTTTTACTTAGCCCCTCCATTATGGATTTCCTCAGTCTCTTACATAGGGCCTTGGTCCACTTAAAGTGCATAACTTGACTTTGCTAAACCCAGATCCCACCACTTGGGCACCAATGTCAGGGTCTTGGGGTTGTAGGGTGCACTGGGTAGTACCAGAGATGGAAATGTCCAATCTATCCTCTGGCCCAGGATACTGGACACTGTCTCTTGTAAAGGTTAGCCAAGACTTTCTTGTTTTTCTTGCCTATCTAATAGTAGCTATGGGCGAGCAGTCGATTTTTACTCGGAGGAGCTTGTTTTCAGATAAATATAATATGTCATTGTTCACGTTTAAAGGACAAAGATTCTTAGGAGTTATTTCAAATAACAGCAAAAAACGTGAGTCATGCAATTTTGGTCAAGAGTTGTGATACCAAATAAAATGTACTTAGTGTAGTGTAACATAATACAAAAGGGCAAGTGTCACTTATTCTTAGAATTGGCCTGTGTTACTCTAAAGGCGGTATTTGCGATTGCCTTGAAGTATTAGGGACACAAAGTACTCGAGTCACCATCTCTAGGAAGGTCTTTGTCCTTAGGTCTACAGGAAATCACATCATCGTTCAAAAGCACACACAAATCAAAGATTCAAGCGTATAGTGAAATGTTTAAAAAGGCTTCTACAACAGCCTCTTGAACAGTTCGGGAAATTCCAAGGGTGTTCAGTAGGTCTTCTGCTCATTTTGGGTCAAAGTCCAATATTATTAAAACATACTGGAATTAAAATGTTTGTTAGTTAAAAAAGGAACTTCCTGACTTTGTAAGAAGAGGTTTTTTCTATGTCTACCCTGGTGCATCAGAACATCCGTTGGCTCTTTGTTTCCATTGGCTGGCACTTGATGGAGCAAAATGAAAATATCTTCACTGACTTGTTTTCTGGTGCCTGTGGGGTACATGACCCTCACAGACAGAAATGTGGTTACAGGGTAGAACTATCTGGCCTCCATCTCAGAAAGAGCTGACCATGGTTAAGATGGTTTGACGGGGCAAAGGACCTGAAGTCCAGTGAAACTTGGAATTCAGGTTATGGCCTTTTATGAAACGTCAAGTGCCTATATATATATATATATATATATATATTCAGACAACTCGCTAGCACCTCCTTTTCGTCGTCATTCCCTTATGTTTACTCTCCTTTGCTGCAAATTCTGCTGGTCCTCGCTGAGGCTGGCATCATGGACTCTAAGATGGGGCCGGCAGATGGGTGCTTAGACTAGTCCCTGGAGACCTCCTGATGCTGAACGAGGCTTCCAGTCCACAGATGAGTTCTACAGCTGACAGACGGGCACGTCAGGTCAACGTCTGGACAGAACCACTTTCCCACAGTTTGGCCTCAGCACGCATCATTGTATTGATGTGGCATTTCTTGGGGCCTCTTCAAGTGAGCAGGTTCTTAACCTACAACTTACTGACCCAAAAGGTGCAATATATGTTTTCCTTAAGAGGAAGCACTTAAGGGTTTAGCTCCAATCAACACAGGAGCTTGTTTCAAAAGGTTGAAAGGCAGCTAACCAAAGGATGGGGTACATTTCAGGTTTTCTCTGTGATGAACACGTGTAGTACCCACCCCCAGCATCCACCCAGAAGAGCCCTCCCTCAGTTCTCAGTGTCTGTACCACCCAGCACCAACTCTCTGCACTCATCCCTTGGTACCCAAAAGCAAGAACGTACCACAGCACTGAACCCTTAGCACTCAGTTACTATATGATCTAGTGAAACAAGCAATTGCACCCAACATCCAGTAACCAACCTAGACCCACCCCCAACATCGACCCCAGAATGTACTTCTCAGTCCTCCGTCTCCATACCACCCAGCACCAATTCCCTGCACACATCCTTTTACTCTCACCCCTTTGCACTCAGTCTCCATTCCACCCAGCACCAACACGCTGCACACATACCGTGGCACCCAACACCAAGCACCCACCCCAGCAATCACCCCTCGTCAGTCAGTAGATTTAGTTCCTGCACACATGCCTCAACAATCACCGAGCACACGATATTGACAGCGTCGATCCGATCCATAACACTTCATAGCACCAAGAACCAAATCAACAGCACCCACCCACAAGCAATCATTCCTGAACGAATCCAATGTTATTACAACTTAATAGACACTACCAGGGTCGGATTGGCCTATAATGCAGATAGGGCAATCTGGCAATGCCTGAAGGGCTGGTCTGAAAGGCAGGTTTGTGGGTCTGTTTAATGCTCTGGTGGGTCATTTGTTACTGTTGATTTCCCTGATATTACCATAAATATTGCCTGCAGCAAGCACACATGTATGCTGTCTCCCGTACCTCGCAAAACACTTACACAGACTGAGTTTACAAGTTCAGTTGCAAATGTGGGCCCCATTGTTAGCTTTCAGACCCGCTGATGGGGTCACTTTTTAATTTAGCAGATCGGGACTATCTTTTGTCCCAGTCTGACACTGGACCCTACACCCTTCGAGCCCACAACGCACTAAAACCATTAATATACAGCTAGTCTTAAACCTGTCAGCACTGACACCACCAGTCTGCCCCACGCAGTGCTCAACCTGAGCTGATAGTTGCAGGTGGGGCCCACTGACAGTCAGTTCTCAGGACCAGGCACGCATTTTAACTCATCAGCCTTTCACCCAGAGAAAGAGAGAGAAAATACATGAGGTAAAAAGGAGGAAGCAAAAGAGCAACGAATGCTAACCAAAGGAGAAAGCAGGAATGAAACTAAACCTGCAAGAGTGAGAAAATGGGGCAGGGAGTGTGATTTTGGTGGTGGATTACGGTGGCATGAGGTGAAATCAACATTACGCCGCATTGGTATTTGGTGCTCCGACATTCAAGAACACCAGCCCAGCCATGGACTTTTGAGCAAATCATTGGTCCCTGGCACTTGTGATTTTGCAAATTAAGTACTGGCCCCTCGTCTTCCCAGTCACACCCTTTTTTATACAAGACCACTCCACAAGCCCCTTCCTGGAGGACTCAGTGCTTAATTTGGGCTCTCGGTTCCAGGAGGGCTCCTCTGGCACTCATTTTTGAGGAACAGCACTTATTTTCCTCAACAACCGCACTCCCCCTACCGCACCTCGCATCCCGCATCCACTCTCCCCTTCCCTCCTCCTAACTCCTCTTCCCCACCCTTCCCTCACAAAGTACCCTTTTCCTCTATCTCTCCCTCCTCACTGTCCCCAGCTGTGCGTAGGCCAAGCTGCCCTTCACGCTCACTCTCCCCTCTCCCTCTCTCCAAGCCCCCCAGCTGTTCCCCTTCTCAGCTCTCTTCCCCCTCTGGCGTTCTCCTGACTGCACTTCCTCTGTGTCTCCCTCGACCTCTCTCTCCCCTTCTCGCTCTCGCTCCCCCGTGTCCCCCCTCCCCTCTCCTCCCTGTAGAGTTCTTCTCTGACGTGGAATGACATACGCAGCCATGCGTCAGTGCAGGCTGCAGCCCTGCATTCACCTGCTTTTAAAGGTACAGCGCCACTTCCGGTCATTCCTTGCCAGCGCCCGTGCGTGACTGGACGTGAGCTCTACTGAGCTCCGGGCGGGGAAATTAGGGCAATCTAGCAAACGAGTGAGTCTCAATGAGCTGCAGGTCCGAGTATCCAGACTCAGTCTGTACTGACATACAACAGCATAGGGACGTTATTGTAGCCCTCACGCCCCCTGCAACAGGCCCGGAAGTACTGACCTATAATCACAGTACTGCGAATCAGCTGAGCTGGGCAGTGAGCACTGACGATAGGGTACTGCCATTCTGAATGACCAGGGTGTGAGTACTTCACCTGGGTGCAGAGTACGGCCATTCTGCAGCCCTGGGTATGATGAGTTCGGAGTACTGTGACGCGGCAGGGCTCGGGTATCAGTACTATTCTGCAGCACAGGCCATGTGAATGTCCATACCCTTCCGTGCTACGGGCTCGGTTAGGAGTACCGATCTGGAAACAGAGCAGTGCCTGTGGCAAAGCTGAGCTATCGGTACTGAACCGAGTACATAGTACTGCCCCGGTTACTTACCGGTAATCTTCATTACTCCGAGTCCATGTCTTCCTCGCCACAGTAATATACATATGAGCCTCCGGCTCCACACAGAACTCCAAGTAAAATAAAAGAGCAGCGCTCTAGTCTCCCCTCCCTCCTCCAATATGGCCCCAGAGGCTTCCTCCAATCACATAAAAGGACACATAACAAGCAGCCCAGCCTGAAAAACCAAGCCGCAGACATGAAGCCACCACCAGGGCCGGGAGGGAAGGGAAACTAAACTGTGGCGAGGAAGACATGGACTCGGAGTAATGAAGATTACCGGTAAGTAACCGGGGCATTACCTCCTCGTCCTGTCTTCCTCGCCACAGTAATATACATATGAGCCGATACCAAAGCAATCAGCTTCATGTAAGGAAACAGACCACACCAACAGTGCAGCGAAACATACTTTAATATACAGAGGCACAACAACCCAAAAAATGGACAACCTCTTAAGGCACCCCAGCAGTCAAAACAGAAGAGGCAAACGAAACAGAACCCCCACCCCCAATCTGGAGGCGGTAATGGGACAAGAAGGTATGCGGAGAAGACCACGTAGCAGCCCTGCAAACATCCTCCATAGACACCCCTTTGAAAGAAGCCCAGGATACAGCAACCGACCTGGTGGAACGACCCTGAATAGGAAGAGATGGAACCACAGAGACCGAAGCATAAGCCAAAAGAATGGCTTCCTAAATCCACCGACTGATCGTGGACAGGGAGGGCTTCATACCCTGACGCGACAAACCATAATTAACAAACAAGCAGTCAACCTTACAAAAGAGAGAAGTGCGAGATATGTAAATCAGCAAGGCACGCCGAACATCTAAGAGGTGCAAAAGGGACTCCTCAGCCGAGGAGGGATCAGGACACAGAACCGGAAGAACCACCTCGGCAGACCGGTGAAAAAAAGAATCCACTTTAGGAACAAAAGTGGGATGAGGGCGCAAGACCACACGGTCCGCCAAAACCAACAAAAACGGGGCAGAACGAAGGAAAGCACCCAACTCACCCATATGCCTGGCAGAGGCAATCGCCACCAGAAACACCACCTCGAGAGTCAAAAACTTCAAGTCCACAGACTCCAAAAGGTACGAAAGGAGCCAACAGCAAGGAACGCAAAACCAAAGGCAGGTCCCAAGGAGGAGGACACATGATAGGACGGGGGCGCTGGAAAGAAAGAGACTTAAAAAGTCGAGCAACCAACGGAGAAACGGAAACCAAAGGCAGGACATGAAAGCCCGAATGGCGGCCCAATGAGCCCTGAGATTGGAAAACGGCCAAGCCCAAAAGGAAACCATGAAGTAGAATCACAGAATCCGACCAGGTTCCAAGGAAGCCAACGACAGCCAGCGACACACACCTCAAGAGGCAAAGAAATCCCAAAGCTTAGCGTAGGACCTCAGAGTAGAATGCCTCCGATATAGCCGAATGACGCCAGCCACAGACCTAGAACAACCACCATGCCGCAGAGAAACCCACACAAGAGCCAGGCCCGCAGACCCATGGAACGTAACACAGGTAGAGGAAGAAGAGGACCCAACAGAGGGTAAGGCACGAATGGGAAAGCCCACCCCGGAGACACAGCCAAACCCAACAGTAGGGGATATCAAGTGCGACGGATCCAATCCGGAGCAATTAGAAGTATAAAGGATCCCTTCCTCTAGATCTTTTGCAAGACCGCCGGAAACAGGGGGAACAGGGGGAATGGCAAACAACAGGCCCGTGGCCGAAGGAACGACAGAGCGTCCCCCAACCAAGCATCCTCGCAAGGCACAATCATGCAAAAAGCAGCGGATTCAGGCAACAGCCCGGGAAGCAAAGAGGTCCACAATCGGAGACCCAAACAACCTCCGCCACCCCATGAACATCAAATGTGTGAGGGACAAAGACTCCATGGAAGGTAACACCAGGTTCAGAAAATCCGTCACAGTGGTCGCCGGATCCGGCAGGCAAGTGGCAGATAGGGACGCCAGGTTCACCTCCGCCCAACAACAAAACAGACGGCTGAGGCAACCGAGGGAAAGAACCCTGCATCCCCCTCGACGGTCCACATAAGACCTCACCACCGGACTGGCCGTCCGGACAAGCACATGGATACCCCGAAGAAGATCCGAGAACCCAGCAGACCAAAAAAATACGGCCCTCAGCACCACGCATATGGAGGAACACGACAACACCGACAGAGGCCAAACCCCCAGAGTCGCCGAATCCCCCAGATCAGCACCCCAACCCAGCAGGCGGGCATCGGTAGTGACCACGCGGGTGGGAATAACCAGAAAGGGGTGGCCCCCGGACAGATGACCCTCGTCCAACCACCAACTCAGGACCACCCGAACAACCACCGACATGTGAACCAAAACACCCAAAACGAGGGAACAGGGGACCTGACGCGACCAAATGTGGGAACACCACCGGGTACAGGTGGAGGCGAACCCAAGGCACCGTTAATAAAGAGGCCGACATCACACCTCGAATCCCCAACCACAGGTGTACAGGACGAGAATGCCCCCAACAACAGGGGATCAACAGCAGACATCAGGGACAGAACCCGGGGAGGGATTTGGAACACCAACCCCAAATGAGTCTTGAACAGAACCCCAACGAAAGCCAATCCCCGTGTAGGAACCAGGAAGGACACCGACACATTCACGAGGAAACCGAGATGCCCCAGGACATGGAACACACCCTGGACATGAAACTCTGCCACAGAAAAGAAGAAGCAGAAATGAAAGTGTCGTCCAGAGAAGGAATACACACAAATGCCCCCCCCCTGCAAGAGTCCAACAAGAGGAGCCAGACCCATAGTAAAGGACCCGGGAGAAGAGCAGAAACCAAAAGGCAATACCAGGAACCGGTAATGACGACCCAGGACGCAAACCGGAGAAACCGCTGAGAGATGGGAAGAAACAGGCACATGTATACAAGCATCTCCCAAGACCAAAGACTCCAGGAAACACCCTGAGACACCAGAGGAAGGATCAACTGCAGTGAAACCATAACTAAATACAGGCGCGGGACGAAAGCCCCGACCTACAACAGGCCCATCACAGGATGAAGATACCCGGTGCGTTTGTACACAATAATATAGTAAGGAATACACGCCCAACCCGAACAGATCGCAGGGCACAGGAATCACCGCACGACCGGTCATCAGGGAAACAAATGCCTACCAAAGCATCAACCGCCTTAGAGGGGCTCAGGGACAAGGCGCGGACCTGAAACAGCCCGGGGGAGTCCGGGTAAACCCAAGAAGTACACCCCCTGAAACCACTCGAAGAACCCATAGGACTGACACAGCAAATGCCAAGAGCCCACGAATCAAGTGAGGCGACCCCCAACCGGACCAATACCAGGCTCGATCCAGACATGACCTGTAAGCCCAGCACGTCCCCTCCTAGAACGACCAAAAGCATGCCGGGAAACAAAGGCACGGAAGTAACCAGTACGCTCAGGAGCAAAGAGCTTACGGCCCAACACAGTAGTAATCACCATGACATTCAAAGGAGGACCAAGCAAAAGAACACCCGAAAAAGGGATCAACACCAGGAGACACCACTGCGCAGCGTCAGCCTTCCAGGAACGAGTCTACAACTGACGCCTGGTAGCGACAGATGACCCAGCAGCCGAAACCGCCCGCCCCCAATGAATCAAAGGGAAATCAGACATCAGGCGTACATGCCGCTCCAGCATTTCCAGATCAGAAGAAGCATCCTCCCCCTGATCCAACATACAGCCACAGATTGAAAATCCATTAGCAAAGACTGGAACGTGCAAGATGAACAGGCAGCAGCCCTGACAGAAAAATTCATAGCCTCATCGCACTATCCACTGTACGGGTAACCGGGACGGCAGAAGAAACCACTGAAACAACAGTCCCTTGAGAAGACACGCTGACCATCAAGGAATCAACCCCCAACGAGGAGGGGCAGTACACAGCAAATCCTGCAGGGGTTTCCTTAACACAAAAAACACGGAAAGGAACCAAGTACACAACCAACCACACAAACTCCAGAACCCTCAAAACTGAAGAATGTAGGTGCAATGATCCAGGCGCAGGGCGCTGACACTGAAAGAATAAAACATCAGCAAGAGGTGACACAGATAAAGGAAAACACCAAATGCTCGTGAAAGTGCTCAAGGACCAACGCAAGAACGGCCCCATGCACAAAGCGTCATCAACACAGGCCCCCTGCACCGCAGGAACCGGCCCCTGACACCGTAAATCAGCAGCCACAGCAATTGCAAACATGCGCTGCAACAACCCCATAAAGGGAAACGCCAGCCCAGAAGGAGAACCCACTGAGAAGGAGCCAGGAACAGGTACGGCAGAAGCATCACGCCCCATGTCCACTCGAACAAACACAGGCAAAAGTGAAAACTACACGCACGGTAAAAAAGGACCCTAGGTCGCTAGGCAACCGTCCCAATCACCATAACACACGCCCCCAACAGAATAAGAGCGCATGCAAACCGGCGCGCTCCGCCCAATTATATGATTTTAGCCAAAACACACGTCTGAGCACATCCCGCCCATCGACAAGCAACAACACACAGACGTGTCATAAGGAAAGCGGAGGGGAAGAGGAACCGTCACCGCACCCGGCCGCGCCAAGTCAGCTCAGCATGACGCGCGGCCGGGAAAGAGCAGTCCCGAAAACGGTCCCGCTCAGCAGGACCACAGGAGCCCCTACAAAGCGCGAGGTCCAAAGCGACCGAGCACAAACAAACAAACGCCCCCAAGGTCCGCTACAGCAGGACACGGAGCGCGGAGGCAAACGAATGGGGAATAAAAGCATGTAAAAATCACAAAATGAAACAGAGCGATTCAGAAACAATAAATACGATATCACATCCCCCACCGAAATACCCAAGGCCAAAAAGGGGCTGCTCAAGCAAGACCCCAGCCATCAAAAAACAACAACAAACACTCACCTGACCAGCAGGGAACACAGCACTCGGAGAAGTGCAGAAAAAAAGAACAGGCTGGGCTGCTTGTTATGTGTCCTTTTATGTGATTGGAGGAAGCCTCTGGGGCCATATTGGAGGAGGGAGGGGAGACTAGAGCGCTGCTCTTTTATTTTACTTGGAGTTCTGTGTGGAGCCGGAGGCTCATATGTATATTACTGTGGCGAGGAAGACAGGACGAGGAGGTAATGGCATATTACAGCGTTAGGCTATTGATACAGAACTGGGAGCTAAGTTGTGTCATTCTGCTGGGTTGGGCTATAAGTAATATCCTGGTAAAAGAGTACTTTCTAGTTACAGAGCGGGCCACCTGCACTGACCTCGAAGTAGAGTACTGTCATTTTGCAGAGCATGAGTACTGACCTGGAACCAAAGTAGTGTGAAGTTTCAGAGATCGGCTCCTAATACCAGCCTAAGAACAGGATACTGTCATGCTTCAGGGCTGGGCTATTGATACTACACTGGGGCAGGGTACTGCCATGCTGCAGGGCTGGGCTATTGATACTACACTGGGGCAGGGTACTGCCATGCTGCAGGGCTGGGCCGTGAGTACCGACTTGGGATCAGAGGTCTGCCATGCTGCAGGGCTGGGCCATGAGTACTGACATGGGAGCAGGGTACTGTCATACTGCAGCTCTCAGCTAGGACTACTGCACTACTGCAAAGTCTAATGCATGACAGGCCCTTTAATGCAACAGGGCTCGGCAAACAGTACTGACCTGGGAACAAAGTGCTGTCATGCTGGAAGCATTGACCTGAATTAGAGAATTGTTGCATGGACGTGGGTAGGATTTTCTCTGCTGACATTTAGCGCTATTTCCTTAGCGCGAAGAAACAGCGTTAAATGAAACAGAAGACAAATAGCAAGAATGAGCGGCCGCTCGCTAAATGTGCTCTCCTATTAGGATTTTTCCCCCGAAATTACTCTTAAATATGTTAAGAGGTGTAATCAAGCAATTACGGGTAATTCCATGTCAAAGAGTAACGCAGAATTACCAAAACTACTCCAATTACTGCGGTGTCATTGAAATTCCACCCAGGCCTAAAGGAGAAGTGAAAACCAAGGACAGTGTCACTATCCTGGAGCCATCAAAATCACTTCCACCTGGTCCTCTTGGATTTTCCTAAGTACCCTTGAAACGAGGGGGGTAGTAGGAATAGCATATGTCAATACTATTGGCCACTGGAACAACAAGGAGTCCTCTTTTCATTCTTACAGGCTAGGTGTCTCAGAAAAATTAAAGGAGGAAGTGGGGATGGCTAGCTTATGCATTTTTGGACTCCTGTGAGCAACAGTAAGTGGAACCATCTTGAGAAGGGAATTGTTAAACTTTAGTTAGAGAAAGGTTTTATCATGAAGGAGCAGGTGCTCAACCTGTAAGGACTGGGACGAGGCAGACCACGAGCAGGTAATGGTAAGATATGGGAGTGCATTGTATAGCCCTGTTTACTAACTGTACCAGCCTCTACCTCAGTGCAGCTAGCCTTTGCCACGGCATGTCAAGGGTACTGCTGTATCCGCTGCTCACACTGGCAGCCCTGCCAAGTACTACGCATTAGGGGTTAGACTAACACATTTTAGTGCTGGTGTCCTTATCACAATCTAAAATGCATTAGTGGTGCATTAAAGTTCTACTTCTGCCGCCAGCGAGCACTCGTTGCTCTGGTGTCACTAGTCTGAAGTGTGTCACTATGATAGTGATACAAAATTACTTGTGCATAGTGCCTGCTACAGATTTGTCCAAGCAGCAGCTCCAATCTTATGGATTGTATTTTATCTCTGTGCCATGTCCACCCAGACAAACTGGAACTGCGTGCGACCCTTCACAGTGGACTGTGTGGTGCTCAGAGCAGGCACTGTGCAGGGTGCTTTGCCGCCAAGTAGTGCATTTGACTCACATGGCTCTCGCTGATCTCTCCTTGGCCTCCAGATCCCTAAGACATGATTTTGCCTGCCAGGATGTTATAGACCTACCAACTTGAACAAAAATCTCACCATGTGAGGAGGGGGCTCCCCCAACCTGCCAGTAAGACCCTCCTCATGAAGAGCTTTCTGTGGCTGGCGCTGATGTCCTGGGGTGCTTTCATACTCCTTAATGGACCTCGGCATTTTAAAGCCTCGGAAATTGAGCTTGAAATCCATTACTTACAGTGATTTTCAGCTCGATGTCCCTGCCACCGTGTGATATTGGGCTCTCACCGGGTGACCGTGTGATGGGAGCCGATTTCATGTGTCACACGGTGGCACTATGTGAGTTGGCAGGTCTGTTGTTGAGATTAACTCAACAACAACACACTTATTTCCGACTTGGGCACATGCTCAGTGGGTGAGTGTGTGTGTGTGTGTGTGTGGACAGGGGGTTTCCTCTCTGTACAGTCTGTACAGTCTGACAGGCAGGCCCAGCACAGCTGAGCACTCAGAACGGCACTCTCTCTGAAGAGGGGGAAACACGAAGCGAGACTGGGCACAACCAGGCAAGCACCAGCTGACGCCCTAGTTTGAGACGGAGCACAGTGGACCCCCAGCCTGCTTCTGGAGGCTGTACAAGGAAGGCCAATCATCACCAGCAGTCCTCCTCGTTACCCTACTACAATTAGACCTGCCTGCTGCACACCTGATGCTCTCCTGTCCAGCCCAGCCGAAGAACACACTATCAAACTCAGCCTGTCAGACACTCCTCAGTGGGATTGGAGGCACTTCCGGTGAGTCCGGCTGCAGTCTGTACAGAAGCTCTCTTTTGATGTGTGCAATAGGGTGTTGTCTCTGTCAGAGTGTGGGGACGGGTCATATGTTCATCTCTGCAGCATGTGCATTAACCCAGTAGGCTTCGGTAGGTTAGTGACCTATTTCAGAGGGTTTGCAGCAGTTTCAAGAGCTCTTTAGAACATCTTTAGAACTTCCGATTGCTTAAAAGGACATCATTTCTGATATTTATCTCACTAATGGGTTTAATTGCTTGGTTTTTATTCTCGAGAATGTGTCACTCTAAGTGTCACACATTTGGCTGTTGAGTGTCACTCATAAGTACATTGAAACCATGGAAATGTCATACATAAGCAATCTGAAAACGTGCAGCTATGCCCTGGCTGCCTGATTGCCATGTAGGAGTGTGCTGGAGGCACGCGGGGGTGACTGCATTCCTGGGAGTGGGAGGTGACCTAATTCTGTCGAGATAGGAGAAGTGCTTACTGGTCCCCAGGAGAAAGTCACCCAACGTTGGTATATCTGTGAATTTAAAAACAGCACAGGGTGATGTGGCTCAGCACGCACCTGCTCAGGCCTCCCACCAAACCGGGCACAAAGAGAAAACCGGTGGCTCTAAAATTAACCCTGCCTCCGCTTTTTGTAGCGATGACTCCTGTGGAAGTGCGTGGGAGGGCAACAAGAAAGCACCATCATGGAATAGAGAAACAACAGCAAGGATTAGGCCTTAAAGCTATAAAGAATGCTTTATGTTAATGAAATATCGACCACACAAAGGAGTAACTATAATACCGAGCTGTTGAAAAGACACACGGCCCCTTCTAGTAAGCCTGTAACACCAAAACAACCAATAAAACACAATGGCAAAACCAATGGCACTGGCTTTGTGAGCTGTTGCAATGGTTGCTTTGTTTCCTATGTTATATTGCATGCATATGCCACAAAAAGAAGAAAAAGATATGCCACTGCCTATATGTGGCCGCCATATGCTTGCAATAAAAATGTTACATTAAACATTTTGATCCCCAAAATAACCCTTTGAGATCACCTTAAATATAAACATCTTAGATAAGTTTGGTGTTCAGATGAGTGGCAGAGTCATCATTTGCTTAAAGCTGTACTGTTAATCTTTTTAACAAAGAACAAGTTGATGGTGTTACATTTTGAGTTTTCAATGGATTGTGACTAGGTCTAGACTGGAATTGAGTCAGTTTGCTCTAAAGTCCTTTGCTTCTTTCGGTGACTTTTGTTTTAGTGCGTGGGTGTTGTGTTTTATTAGATGCAGTGATGAGGTTTGTGGCTGAAACATGTAACTTGTATCCAATCCTCCTGAAGTGTGTTTTAGTCTTTTTATTTACTTGGTTGCATACAGAGCCTTTCTGCTGATGTGTGAAAGAGACTGACGCCACCATGATTGCCAAAGTTGTTCAGGGGCCACCCAGGATAGATGCATAAAGTGCAATTCAAGTTGAAAGGTTTTACCATCGGATTATGCCTTTGACTCACCCAACAGATTGAGGAATGGGCTGGGATTGATCTAATGTGGCTAAGTGAGTTGGCTCCATTCTCTGATGTTTTGGCTTTCTGCACTTAGGGGCACATTTACAAGAAAATGGTGGAGCGCTGCACTGCAGCAAATGTCGCTGTGCCACGCTCCACCATTTCCAAAACGCTGGGATGCACTATATTTGTAACAAAACGGCGCACCCTTGTGCTTTGCCTAGCGCTGGCGCAAAAAATAGCTGCCTATAGCAGTGGTTTCCCTGGCGTTAAAAATAGATGCCTAGCGCCAACACAGACGTCCTTGCACCGTAGCGTAAGTGTGCCTGCGCTGCAGGGAATGATTGTTTATGTGCAGGAAGGTGTCCCTTCCTGCACATAAACAATCAATAATGGTGATTTGTGACTTTTATGTGTGCTGCTTTTTGCAGCACACATAGAAATAGCAAATCATCATTATTTAATGATTGTTTATGTGCAGGAAGGGACATCTACCCGCACATAAACAATCATTAATGGTGTTTTTCTCTTTCTCTGTGTGCTGCAAAATGCAGCAGACATAGAAAAAGCAACAACGAAGAGAACTAAAGGTATTTCTCCTCGTTGTGCCATTTTAACACTTGCTTTTGCATGGCGTTAGTTTTTGCCGCCCCCTCAGATTTACAGGTCCTTGTAAATCTGGGGCAGCGTCAAAAAGCAAAGGGTGTTGCGGTGGAACGCCCACAGCAACTCCTATCGCACACCCCTTTTGCTCAGATACCTGTGTGAAAGGGTACCATATTTGCAAAGCGCGTTAAGCTACAAAAACAGGGTTAACGCCACTTTGTAAATATGGTGCAGGGCATTGCGCCCCCAGAACGTCGGTAAAAGTGACGTTCCAGTGGCACAATCTGCTTGTAAATATGCCCCTTAGTGACTGGTTTACAGTTGTGTGGTCATGTAAAATCCTCTGCTTTGTGAAGGAGGACCGACATGGTCTTAACTGAGCGTCCTCTGCTGCAATATCTCTTGGGGGGTGGGGGGACGGGGGGGGGGAGAGGGATTTCACTAGTAGGTGTCCTTTAGGTTTAGAATTTCATCCACAAATCAGATGCTTCCATTATCTTCCAACATTATATTTCATTTTAGTCTTTCCCAGGGAAATTTCACCCACAGGGTACCACACCTTGATTGTATGCACAGAGTCTTCTTTGTACAATGAGGTAATTTAGGCTTATGCAGTATTTAAGGCAGCACGTAGGGCTTCTTATCAACAGTATTATCTATCTCATGGCCTCCCTGGCTCGTCTCCTGAAACGGTCCAGATTGCCCTGTCCCATGAGGAATAGCACATCAGGGTTCATTGTGGTGCCTTCAGCCTTTCATCCTTCAGGGGTTGCTATGCAGAGTGCCATTACACTTTTTTTTCTTAGCAGTGTCATGTCTTTGACAGGATAGTTCCCTTTCCTACTTACTCCCCCTCCCTCCCACGACCCCCCCCCCCCCTCCCACAATTGTGGCCTCCATGCCCTTGGCAGTGGGCAACACCTCCAACTTTTAGACGAGGAGGAGCACCCTGGCTCTGCCAAGGGTTATGCTAGTGGGCACGGCCAGGACAGTGGCCGGTGCCCCTGGCACCTGGGTGAGGCGTAGCACCCCTGGCTTGCGGGTGAGGGGCAACAATCCTCGACCCTGTCTGAGCCTCAGCCCTGTGGGTTGGAAACAGGGCCCTTTGTTTTGGGCAGCATCCATCCTGCTCTGGACTGAGGGGCAGCGCAACACCCCGATCTGGTGGCTGAGGGCAGCCTACGAGGGCTCTTGGTGGCACTCCTTTTTCTTGCGGTCTTGGCACTCCCCCTCTCGTACGGATGAGGTATAGCAGCTCTTTCCTCTGGGTGAACAGCAGCTCCTCTGTCCTGGGGCCAAGGAGCAGAATTCGCAGACTCTCTCGGTGCAAAGCGGCACTACTGCTGTGCTGTAAAGGACAGCACTTCCGGGTTTCTCGCCGGATCTCTGGGTGAAGGGCAGCACTGCAGGCCCCTGCTCAGCACCCCTGGTTTCGAACAGCTCTCATGTGTATTCACTTCCTCTGGCAGGAAAGCAGGGCGACAGATGCAAGGTTCCAGGTGGTTCTTTTGATCATAAAGGGGCGTGACGCGGGTGAGAGAAAGTCCATCCGACCCCTAAAGAACAAGTAACCTTGGGGACGCCTCCTGGTAGAAGTGTGGGTGGGGCTCGTGAGGAGTGACAGATGAGAGGGAAACTACTTGTAAAGACAGGTAGAAAACTAACCAAGCAGTGGCTGCAACCGAGGTCCTCTGGCCCGGCACCAGCCAGGCATGGCTGGAATCTTAGGGCGTCTCTGCCTCGGTACGACCAAACATCACTGAGATAAGCGAGGACCTTCGCGCCATTCCATAGAGCTGGGATCAGAGGGGACCTGTGCCCCTCACCAACCGGGCATACCTGGAATCTGAGGGCACTTCTGGGCCTGCAGCGCCCCCATCGGGGTGGAATCCGAGTGACTTCCGCCCCTTCACAAACAGAGCAAGCTCGGATCCGTGGTCACCCCTGCCCGGCCTGCTCTCAGCCTCAGCTTGCCAGCCGCAAAGCATGCCCAGCGCCACGTGCAGCTAATGGCGTGCTTTTGTTTTATATAAATCCAATGCAGCGACGGGAGCCGGTCCTCCCCAGCCGTTCCCCTTCCCATGCCCCGGGCTGCAGGTATCCGGGATAAAAAAAAAGGGGTTTCACCCACCTGCGGCACTCGCTGCTGCCAACCGGCGCCTGTGGTGCCCATGCCCGCAGCAGCTGCCTTACCTTGAGCAGCAACAATGGCAGCGGGGGCTGCTGGTCCACGGCTGGAGTGCGCGGGGGGAGGCGACGGAGGGGAGGGGGCGATATTTCTTCACGTCCGCTCTCCGCGCAGTCCGTGGGCGGGACATGCTGGCACGCAGCGCGAGATGGAAAGGATGGGTAGCAGGGTGCATTTATTTATATTACTTTCTATGGCAACATGCCCTTTTAGAGCAGCTTCCCATCATGTGCGAGTGTGTGCGTGAGTTTGTCTGTGCATGTTTATGAGAAAGAAAGGGATGCTTCATGCAATCATATGAACAACATACCAGTGGCCCTTGCATACGCTCTGAAGTTGCCACTCTGTTTCAAGCCGAGTTTTGATGGGTTGTGAAAGTCCTGGTCTGTGTGTTAGTAATAATTAATACGATTGGCCCTGTTCACGCACCAGTGCAAAGGGGCTGACCTATGTTCTTATGTCCAGTTATAAAACAAACCCTTGCAAGTATTCACCTAAGCAAGATTCCAGGTGAACCTTCAGAAGTTGTTGCTGCAGTTGTTTACTTCACAAAGTCGTCTCAACAGTGAATATGCTCACTGTATGTGATTATACACAACAAACGAGAAATATGGGTCTTGCCTAACGGCCAGAGCTTCTGACTTTAAGGAACCAGGTTCGAGTCCCAGCATTGGCTCAACAGCCATTGATTCTGGGCAATTAAATTAATCTCCTGTGAATTAAATTAAACCGGCCTAGAGTAAAGTAATGTGGTGCTTATGTAAGGTTCTCCATACCATTGGGCCATGTTCACACTTTAAAAAAACCTGATATATATATATATATATATATATATATATATATATATATATATATATATATATATATATATATATATATATATATATATATATATATATATATATATATATATATATATAAATAATGCACCACTGAGCCTCTTGTTAACACAAACATTGATACGAAAGCCTTGTCCCACACTCGGCTCCAGAAAGGGTTCTTCAAATTTGCTAAAATCACTGGTATCAACATCAAGATATTTCAGAAGCATTGTGATGGATGCCAGAGGCCAGGAACCCACTCTGGAAAGTGTTTCAGCTTCAGACTCCAGTGCAGATCACCATCTGCCATTTTTATGGACATATATTTGCCACAGTCCAATATCGAAGGGTTTGTTCAAGGTTGTAACATTTACGAACAATTGCTGTTTTTACTTAAAAAAATCGTCCCTCCCCATGTCTATCAATGCAAGATGGGTCTTGAAAATGTGTTATTCTAAAAATTGGACGTCGTTCAAAATAGATTGGGAAGCCAATTCAGAGATTGGCTTCTGTGCTGAGACAACTAGCAGCTATGTAACGTATACACAGTCCAAGCAATGCATGAATCAGATGTGGTTATGGGATCCTGGAAAAAGGCAATGCACAGCCAAGGGAGAATGAGACGTGCTCTCGCTAACATTCTACGACACCTGAAGTTCACATATACACAACCAGACGTGGGTTTTTGTAGATATGCCTAGTTATCTCTTTATGAAGCATGATTGAGCTGAAGGAGTAACCTCTAGGATACAGGGCTCAAGTTTTTCAATGCAATGCATTTACGAGTCAACAACTGTAAACAAATAGTGACATAAACTAAAAATAATTGAAGGATTGAGTGCCATTAACCATTTGAAAAACAGCTAAAAAGATAAAAAGAGGAAAGCACATCAAAATAATCAGCTATACAAAGGTCTGAGCGTCTACCAGGAATCTCCAGTGAGTCAGAGTCCTAAGACAGGTCAGCAGGGTTGGAAATGGACTGTTCAGCAGTGGAGACCTACTCTAGTACAAAAAAACACAGGTAGCTGGAGAATTCCACCAGGAAGGTATGAAAATGCAAATTCATGGCTGTTGAAAAAGTGGTTTAATGAGGCTTGAAGCCGGTCTGTCCAATGTTCCTGTGCTTACATTGTTATCCCTACTCCGTATGTACACTGTATAGTGGCATGTTGAAGCACTAAAAACAAGCATTGACAAAGGCAATAGCATACTTATCAACATTTCATTACCTAAAAGATTTAGGATTCATCATATTCTAGAATAACTCATCAGTATAATGATGATGGTTCCTTGAAATTACGCTACACAACCTTTGACTTGAAGATGACTAAACAGGAAATCACATGACATGCCATGGGACATCGATAAGGGGAAATAACCATCACATGATTCCATCTTTCTCATTTCACCTCTCTCTCACTTCTGTTATCCTTCCCTCTCATCTTCTCTCCATCTGTCCTTATTTTCTTGTTTGCTGCTTCTCTTTCTGTATCCTCTCCTCATTTCTTGATCTCTCCACAGTATTTCTTCAGAAGCTTTCTCCCCGCTCTCCTTCCAGTCCCATAGGCCTTGCCCCTGTTCTCAGGGAGTCTCTCACTCCAGCCCTTTCTCTTTTTGTCTCTCTATCATCAATAGGGATCTTGTTCGATCCCTATTGATGTCTTACCTTCTTGCTCCTCTTCCGTATCCCACTCTCTCTCTCTAACTTCTTTCTCTCTTTTTTTTTCTTTTACTTTCCTCCCATATTCCCATCTTTGGTCCTCCTTTTTTGTCTCTCTTACGCTCTCCTCTCCTCTTCCCCTTATCCTTCCTTTCTTCTTCAAAGGCCCTGTCCACTGCTTTCAGTATGTCTCTCACTCACCCCACCACTTACCTCTCATTTACTGACGTTTCACCAACCTATCTCTTCTAAAAAGAGGAACACACAAGGACAGCTCTTCCTTTAAGGTGGAGGAACATCGCTCCACTAACTAAATTGCGCCCAGAGATGAAAAATAAAATGGTAATAAAATAAATTGTGCATTATTTTATTTTTCAGTAACCCCATCCAGAGCCGAGTGCCAGGGTGGGGACAGGGCCGCTACTGACTGGTAGCAGTAGAGAGCACTGATGGGCAGGGCACTTTAAGTTTAAATTACGCATGTCTCTTTGGCCGGCCATCTTGCGACGGCCAGACATACACATTTTAAACCTCTCTAGCCAAGCTGGGTAAGAGAAAACATAGGGCTCCATTGTCTCCGGGAGAGCCAAGGAGGCCGTTCCCTATAATCCTGGAACTTCTCTCATGCTGCATGAGAGCCGTGCTAAGATTGGTTAGTGCCGTTTCCTAGGTCCCGTGTTGGAGCCTTCCTCGAGAAGACCTGATGGAGGAGACCGTCGCGCCAGGAACGTAAGTGTAATTATTTTCCTACTACTTATTTATTTTGGCCCACCGACCCCACCACTCTCTGTACATACCAGCCACTACTGGGAACACATTGAACAAATGGAAAAGAGATGTTGTTGCAACTAAAATATGTAGTTAAGCTGGAGTACACCACTGCTAACAGTGTATCAAGAGCGCAGCATGAGTTTCCCCTTGGCGCAGTATCTAGTGCTGTACTTTAATTTTATAACTGGTTGCTAGTCCTGGTGAGGCGACAGATGTGCTGGTGCTCCTCAGAGCTCCCTGCCTTCTACAGGCCCATTGGCTGAGATGCTGGAGGTGGACTGAGACAGATCCGACTGCAGAAAAGTTGGATGTCTCAATGTCTGAGAAGGTGCTCCAGAATGACCCTGTTTGCAGGTCACTGCAGATCACAGCACATCTGCATCAGCACAACTGCATTAGCTCTTATAGAAAACAATGTAATCTAATCACAGGCCAGCAGCAGGTCTTGAAAAAGCTGTTGAAACATGATGTGAATTTGGTAGAACCACAAAAAAAGAGGTGACCTACTGTCTAAATCCTTACAGTTGTATTGCATGTGAAACCTAATGGCGTTAACAATGCTTGATTTTCCCTAATGTCACCATGAATGCAAACACAGGCTCAGCAGTCAATTTTGAATACATTTGCTTTTGTCTGAAGAGGTGTGGAAGTGAGGGGAAAGTGGGACAATGAGCAAGTAGTCCCTCATATGTCCTGCAATGCAAGGTCTGACACCAGGGGTGGGAGGATACATGTCATGAGCAGGGACATTAGACAGATAAAAACAATCGAATCACGAGCAAGGAGCTGACTCAACACCCACTCTATTTGTACCAGTGTTCACAGTAGGTCTAAACATCTGTAGCTAAAGCTGTGTGTTGGGTAGACCTAACAATTTTACTGTATTTCACTGTAGTCTCACACTTGCATTGTGTCTTGAACGTTACTGTGTGTCAGCGTACTTTTAATATTGTATGTGTCTTGGTGGAAGATGTATAAAGCGGCTGCTTGGGTTTATGTTAAGTATGCCACTTTTTACATCAAGAGTTGTCTTTTTAATTGGAAAATGTGATGTAAAACTGCTCAGGTCCCATCCATCAGCAGATGTCCAAAAGTGGGGTGGGCATTGCCACCAAAAGAAGGTCGAAGTCAAACCCATTCAGGGCTGGAAAATGTGCACCGGACATGAGCATTTTGTGCATGCCCATATCCTTGCAAGCATAACATTACATAGTACTAGGGTCACTGAGCATAGGCAATTGTGCGCCGCTGTGTTTTCTGGATAACTCTGCATTCACCATGCTTGCTTAATAATCCACCATCTGCTGCATAATTTATAGATATTAACAAAAACATTGTTTCTAGCTCAAAGAATTAAAAAGTTACAAAAGGAGTACTACATGTGGTGCCAGATATTGGCCAACCCTTTGTAAAGTTAACTGGTCAGCTTCCAGTTGCTGATTATTGTACTGTTATGTTATGTTATGTTATGTTAATTTGGTCTTTTATAGCGCGCGGCTACTCCATAGAGTGTCCCGGCGCTTTTAATGAAAACCTGTAGCAGAAACACACAACACAGCAAAATAAAACAGACCAAGCAAAGGAATAAAAGCATACTAGAGGGCAAAAAGCCAGGTCTTAAGGCCCTTCCTAAAAGACAGCAAATTGGAGGTGCTGCGTAATGCCAAAGGCAGAGTGTTCCAAAGCTGTGGCGCCAGCAGCCTAAAAGAACGCCCTCCAATGCGGGCCCTTTTTACTCGAGGGACCACTGCTAAAAACATTGATTCAGATCTCAGAGACCGGGCCGGATGGTAGAAGGCCAGCCTCCTTTGGAGATACTTTGCTCCCGAGGCATGAAGAGCCTTCTGGGCCAAGGTCAAGGCCTTAAAAACTATCCGCTTCCGGATAGGCAGCCAATGGAGCGACTGCAAAAGGCCGGAAACTCTGGCGCGCCTGTAAAGGCCAAAAATGGCCCGCGCAGCCGAGTTCTGGACCACCTGCAACCGTTGCAGGAGATACTCGGGCAAGCCCAGATATAGGACGTTGGAGTAGTCCAATCTTGAACCAATTAAGGCCTGCACCGTAGTCTTCCTATGATCTTCTGAGAGCAAGGGAAGGAACTTACAGAGCATCCTGAGAAGGCCAAAGCATGTTCCCGTTAGACCAAGGATCTGAGATCGTAGCGTCAGACCATTATCAATCTTGATCCCTAGATTCTTTGCTAGCTGGGACGAACGCGCTGGAGGAAACATATTAGCAGGCCACCATTCCCGCCAATCTGGGTCGGATAGGCATCCGAAGAAGAGTACCTCAGATTTATCTGAGTTGCACTTGAGGCTGTTAAGCTGGAACCATTTAAAAACAGCCCCAAGGCACTCACGGATACTCTCTCCATCAAACTCCTCACCTTTCCCACACGTAAAGAGGAGCTGGGTATCGTCGGCATTGAATACGATCTGGGCTCCAAAAGACTCCGCCAATGCCGCCAAAGGGGTCATAAAGATGTTAAAAAGAGTCGGGCTCAACACAGAGCCCTGCGGGACTCCGACTCCCAAAGGCGGCATCACGGCAGAGCTAGGTGAGGCCCAGACCGTTTGTCGGCGGCCAGCCAAGAATGATCTAAACTCAGACGTTAAACTGGCCCTAAAGAAGTGAGACTTTTGTCCATACAGCACTAATGGATTGATGTATGTTTAAGTGACAAAGTAGCGAAATGCCCTTGTATGCCACATAATTTGCCTTTTCTTGACGCATAATATAGTCAGCATTGCTGCATAATTTGGTTCTCCATTGTTGCACAACACCAGTGACTTTGCACATAATACAGCATAGGACAGGACTGATTTGGGAATAAGGCAACAATGTCCTGAACTTGGAGGCATGACCTGAACGAGGAATAGATTGGATAACTGCCTTTGGCAGACGTGACGGACTCTTGTATCATGAGGCTTGATTCGGGTCTTCGCAGTGAGGAAGTCCTGCAAAGCGACACCTCTCAGGATAGGAATCGCAGCCACCTGCAGCTGAAAAACTGCAAAAACTGCACCGGAAGTGCACCTCCTGAAAGATGAGTTTGATCTCGCTCAAGCTGGCTCCCTACTACGGAAGCCTAGGATATAGCAAGGGGGTGCCTGGAACCCATGGGTGAGTGCAGTCAGGCACACATCTCTTGGGGCTCCAGGCTGCCTCCTGGCAAAACTGGGTCATCTGACCAGTAGACCACTCCGCGATGTCCACCTTCGATCTTTGAGATGCCTCTGTGGGTGCCCCTGTGTCTGCACAGCTTACGTCCACTGGCCCGAAAGTCATTACCCTCATTGGCCAAATTCAGCCATGAAGATTAAATGGTACCTTACAGAGAGATTAGGAAACACAAAAGAGCAGAAGGGTCTGCCGACCACAAGCATCAAAATGAAGCATTGTCCACCAGCAATAACGGACGAGCCGACAGCTACTGGCAGTGGGAGCAGTGTTGTCGATGAGTACATGCGCTGTGCAGGGTACCCATGGTCGACAGGTAACCAAACGCACTGCTCTGAAAATTTGTACCATCTGCTCTAGGGGGCCGCCACCAGCTCTGCTCAATAATGTGAAAGGGTCCTGTCAGATGGCTGGGTTTCCCCTCTGATGTGTTGATGGTGGCAGCTGCAGGGCACAGACCCCCAGAACTTATTTTTTAACATCAGACTTGGATGGCTGAAATGGAGAAAGAAGGAAGAAGAGAACGGCAGCATAAAAGTGACAAAGGAAGAAATTAGAGATGGAAAAGGACATGCCGGGACGGAGAGAAGACAGGAAGTGTAAGGTGGTGGAAGAAAGATGGAAGAAAGAGGCACTAGGTGGCACCAACAGTAGGCAGCCTTGGTGTTCAGAGACCTGGTTTCCGCAGTGCTGGTAATCAGTCCTAAGATAAACTCTGGGATCCTGAGCTAATTTATTTATGTTTTGTTTTACAAGTTAAGTACTGGATCAAGGCTATACTACTCTGAAGTGGCCAGCTGTATTGATGAATATAAAGATCTGCAAATGAAAATGTGCCTCTATTTTACATGGTTCACTCATACTTTAGCAGCTTAAAACATTTATAGCAGTGAGGAGAATCCCTGAGATAAGAAAGGACACCATTTTTAAAGAAGGTCACAGATATTGCTAATAAGTGCAACAAGTACACCAGCCAGTATCTTTGCCAAAATCCTCTCAAAGGAAATTAGAATTTAGGTTAATGATAACCATATTGTTTCCCATATTGCTCAACCATCCCATACGGCCTTCAGGATATCTTCTCGACCACGCACAATGTAACGCCTCCTTTTTCTGCCCTTATCGTGTGCTTTTTACAAGCTCTTTGGAATTACATTGTGGGATCATCAGCTTCTTTCAGATGTTAGAAAGAACCTTACTATGGAACACATTGTTTCTTTAGTCTGCACACTCTGGTCTGGTCTCCATATTAAATGAGCATACATCAATCCATTAACAATCAGGTTAAAGTTTGCACTTCCCACTTGAGAACAATGAGCTACATGTACTAATTTTTCACAATATGCAGCATAGCAATAAAAGTTGCTTTATTGAGTTGCGAAAAAGAGAGACAGGAAAGCAGCGCCACATTTACTAAGATATGGCACTATATCTTCCTCACCCCACACTGGCATACTTTAGGATGCCTTGCAGCATGCACACGCCCTTGCACCAAAGGGTATCCTTCCAGTACAAAATACTATGCTTATACATAGTTTAGTTTGATGCAGCACACATGCGAAAGTGGAAATGTTTGGAGGAAAGAAAACCTTTCACAGACATTATGCCCACCCTGAGGAGGCAAAGTTTTTGGCATAAAGCCCTGCCTACATGTTTTTGTAGCTAGGATTAATGTATAAAACCAAAAAAAACATGGGTTGTTGCATGAGAATGCCCACACACCAACTATGGTACTAGTACTTCTCCTTCATGTAAAGTAGTGCAAAGTAGCAAACCAGTTTTGCGGGTAAAAGGTAATCCCAATTTTTGTGACGCAAACCTGCTGCAAAGTGTTAGCAAATCTGGGCCAATAAACTCTCTGAGAGTCCACTTTGCACTGGTGCACTTCAGGTGTGTGTTTTTGAGCCTGTGCTTGTTACCATTCACCAGAGTCATCTTGAGGAAGCTGTCTTGCCAGCTGACACACATTCTCCTTGTTGGGGAAAAGGAGTGAGCTTCTTATTATTCTAATGGCTCAATCTTGTTCTAGGACAGACCAATCGGACTGCATGAAGCACTACATTCATGATGCATGTTCAATGGATCAAGCTTGCATACAAATAGGAAAAAAGTGTAGTTAATTACAGGGTGAGCCGCTGTCTACTGTAGGTGGTGTGCACTTTGTAAGGTGACTAAAAATATGTCTCCAAGGATACCATCTGGAAGGTCCTTGCTGTGGGAACCCTTTCTGAAAATTAAAATCTGTCTGCTCTACCTACAATTAAATGCTTTTCAGCAGCTCAGTAACAGATATGGTAACTGTACATTAGCATCACTTAGAAAAGCGGCTCACGCCAAGGTCACCTCGGAACTGGTTCCCGGCTATTGGTAGACCTGTAGTTAGCCAGGAAGCTATAGTCTGGGGGGATTATTAAGAGTAAGAAAATCTACCATCATTTAAACCAATCCAAATACAATTGCGTTTAAGCTTTAGGCATGCGCATTCACCACAGACTGTTCTATTTTGGCACTTTTTGATTGCTCGTTCTATGACAAATAGTATCTCGGACATGAAAACTAGATAAAATAATGACCACATACTAGTGACAGAATACGAAGGTAAGGGTGCATATTATGCATTACTTTGTACTATGCAGATTGTGGAATTTAGTTCTGAGATATATTTTAAACACCCTGCAGCTTTTCCGAGTTTGTTCAACTTCCAAAAACTCCCTCATGACTTACTCACAAATGTAGTCTTTTCAGTTTCTCAGAGATAAATATTCTCTTCTCCACTGTTGCTCTCTCTATCGTGATTCATTAGATATGGCGATTTATTATCAAATACAATATATTGAAGCTGATTTATGCAAAGCAGCTTTGGGCATTGGCCCTCACTTCAGGTCATGAACTTGCAATATGATATACCGAATTTTTGATTATGAGGAACGCGAGTGAAACCGAATTAAGCTGTGATTCGTCACTGGGCCCTTTGTTATGTGTAAAGTGAATACAACGATAGTCACAACAATTAGTATGCACATCACATTAACACCTTCCGAGTGTGCATCTATATGAATTATGGTGAAAAATAGGCGATCTAGTAATTGCTGCCTTTTTAACGATTCAATGAGGATTCAGAAATTGGATAAATTGTGTCTTTAAAGTATATATATTTTTATTATGCAATGAATTTTGAATAATCTATAGCGGAAATGAGGCATGGCACACTTCATTGATGGATGAAGGGAATTTAACCTCAGGCCCACCCCTATAAAAAATACTAGCTGCTTGTATCTGGGAAAGTAAGAAAAGTGAGGGACTAGGTTTGGCAGATGTTGGCAGAGGGCCTGTTTATGAGTCTATTAGAACATTCCGCCCCTAGATAGTAGAATGTTTTAATTTGTAAAACAAAGGCCTCACAAATCTTAAAATCCCCTCAGTCTCTGTGAAGCCTTTGTTAAACATTGGAATGTTGATCCTCCCGGCTTCTACAGGCCATTAAAAGCCGGGAGCACTCAATTGTTTTCAATGGAGCTCTCAACATTCCAATGTTCCGATACCGCGTAGAATACAGAATGGTACTTCCATGTCTGCAGAGTTATTCCCTATTCCAAGGGATTTAACTCATAGTTGCACCGCACGGTTGGGGTGTTACTGCACAGTAACAGTAATTAAATGTGCTGAATTTGCACCCTATGCAGTACCATACAACTGGTAACCAGACCGGTAGAGCCATTAGATGCTTGCATCCAGATGATAAAGAGTGACCCCTGGGCCTGTAAGAGAGGGTTCCATGCTGGAGTTTCTCTAAAAGTGGGAGCCTATTGTGCGATAGGAACCCATCCTTCCTATAAAGTCGTAGAGCTGTCCACTAAACTAATGGAGGAAGCTGGATTGAGAGAAGGAGCTGGTGAGGACCAAGAGGACTGTGAGAATTGTGTGCCCTATTCAGCCATCATAATTCAGGCCTTGTGCCCGGATTTTGGCATATAGAGTGTATATTCCCAAACAATTGCAAAAATATTCAGATGAGCTTATTGTATAATACATGCTTCAAATGGCGCTTTAAGAGCATTGTTGAAACTTGAAACTAGAATAGTTTCAAATAGGAAAGATTTTTTTCCAGTAAACATACAATACACTTGAGACAGAGTTGAGTGTAAGATAGGTTTTCTCAAGTAATGGTCTTACCGCAATTATTCCTGAAGAATGCTATCCCGAGAGTAAGTTTCACATTAGATCCTGAACACTGTACAAATTTGCAAATGTGTAAATCTTTTCCTACTAAAGCACTTTATAATAAGATGCAATCCTGCTTATCTTTATCCTTGGAGCACGGAGTATGAACGTTTAATCTGGTATCTATTATTAAGGTTAGATACATTTGTATACTGGCAAAAGGGCAGATCAGAAAAATGACTCGTTTATGAACAATCGCTGCCATGGAGGGAAATAAGACTTGCGTCATGTGTTAGTTATTTGTCCAGCTCTTGCAGACCCTCATAGACGTTTTTTGAAGAGGCTTTATTAGAGAAATAATATAACAAGAATTGATTAATTTTATTGCATGCTATATTGTAACTGTAAAATGAACAAGTATGTTATAATCTTTTTAAAGTTTTAAAGTGTTTTTGGAAGATTTTTTAACAGACTTTCTATACAGTTAAATATACTGTATTGTATTTTTAATCGAAAATTCAATGTTATCCTCTTCATCTCAATGGAAGTCTAACTCGATTCAAAGAAACTTTAGTGAGGTTGACTGTAATGTGTTTGTGCATCTTTTAATGTGCACTTTGAACTCAGCTTCTGTTAAACCCGTGCAGGTTCCACAGCGGATCAGAGCACCATTGGAGTGTCCTGTCCTCTCAACACAGAGTTGTAAACTACTGGCATACAGTCTGTTCATGGGAGCGTGGAAGGAGCGAACGCCTATAACCTGGAATCCCACCCAAGAGGAGCATCAGACTGGGAGTACAGTGATCTACGGAGGAGCCAAAAGGTAAAGACCCTCTTCTTTGAAGACTCTTCTATTTCTCTTTCAGACTCTTCTATTTATCTCTCCGCATTAGTAAACATGGCTTGGTCCATGAAACGGGTCATAGTTTGGCATGAAGGAGGCATCTCTTAGCATCCTACCTTTTAGGGTTGGCTCCATGATGTCGGAATGATGTTGGTGTAAAAGACTATATCATTAAGTCAGCTCTTTTTAATGGTAATCAATTTGGAGCAACATCGTCTAATGCTGCTAGAAAGTGTGAGTTTATGTCAATTTCTCAGATTGCACGTTTTCTCCACATCCAACATTTTGTGTTTGACTGTCAACAGCTGCAAAGCGAAAAGTTTCTCAAAATGAAATATTATATTATCATATTTTGGGCTTTCTGAAGCTGAGAGTTTCAAGTGAAACTACCCAACCCAATAGGCGTCACTGTTGAATTACAAAGGATGCGCTGCTCTGTTAGCGTGTGAACATATTTTACTTATGCACTGTGTTCTTTTACGAAAGACCAAAGCTAAAAAGCTGATGGTTGACGGTATTCTCTGGAGCTCACAGATGATTGTGAGTAACCTCATCTCTAATGTCTTGAAGTGACAGGAGGGGGCAACAGACAAAATTGGACCGGGTGGATCCTCGCATTTTACTGCGAAGGCTTCTACAAGCTTGAGGAGCCTTCACAGTGACATCCCAGAATTCCCTCCTAGCACCTGCTGCAATCACCATGCAGATGCTGTAGTGGTTCTTCATTCATGGGTTGAGCAGATATTGGTACTTGTGATGGCCAAACCTCCTAGTGCTAAATGCCGCACTGTGTGGTAGAATTGCTCTTTGAAAAGATGTAACATTAGCTTCTTCCTGAAGAGCAGTAGCAATGGGGTGAATTTGATGGTTGTTTGGCGGAGTTTCTTTAGATCCCCAGTACTTTCCTCTACAAGACTTGTCTTCTGGCCTGTCTGTTGTTGGCCTCTTGATTTTCAGGCTGGGTCATGGCTGCTTGAGTTGTGTGAACTGCCACGATTTGAACAGGAGGGTCCCTGCAGGTCAACAATAATTTTCTTTCATTTGGTACCATAATGTCCAACATTCAACAGGAAACAACTGAGAGATTGTTTAGCAAACATGGAAATGTATTATTCGCTGTTATGGTGGCTCTTGGTTGCTTGTCTTTAATTTTTTAATTTTAGAAAGCAGCCAATCCCTTCTCCACCAATCACTGGCTCCCTGTGGTAGATTTAGATACCTCGAAATGATCACAATGTCCCCGTTATTCGCTCAGTTTACCAATCTTCAATGGAAACAAACCATGTGGCATTTTTCACTGGTAACACATTTTAAATATATCAGATAATTACTGTGGCACTGGTTATCAAAAGAGACGAAATTGCTATTTCTAAAAATTAGTAAAAAAGAAGACATGCTCCTAATGTCCCATGATGTATATAGTTTTTAAAATTGTATTAGAACACAACAAGAAAATAAAGTCTGCACTTGTCCATGAAATATGAAATTACCTGCACAAATAGTAGAGCAAAAATGTTTGATGTTCAGTAAAGTACAATCTTGTCATCTGATATCCTGGCCATTAGTCTCATGAAAATATACTTTCCAAATCCAAGCATATCATTTAAATTAGTTTCCACAGGCGACTATATATTCCTCTGTTACAGCTCATTCCATAGTATGCTTTTCAGATGTCTATCCTTTATTATGAATCTTCTCCATGCATTGGAATAAATTCCTCAAAAATGTACTTTGGAGGAAAATGAAAATGTTTGATGAATTTTTTCAAAAGAATAGAGAAGATTGCTAATAAAACTTGTATATCTGAAAAGCACACTATGGATTCCGAATGGATTCATGAACTGTGACAGAGGAATAGATAACCGCCTGTGGAAATGATTTGCATAAGACTGCACCACTGGGGCTTGGTGCTGGAGGTGATGGCTCAAGGCAATGAATTCCTTTCAACCCTGAAGCTTGACATATACTTAATTTTGGGCATCTTCACAAATTGAGAAAATAGGTGCCTTCTCCTCCCATAGGCCTATAAGATCATGTGCACCTAAATGTATCATAGTGTGAATTGCTTCTTTGACTGAGCTGTTCTCACCCAAAAATAAGCACAATTCGCGCCAAGTTCCACAGGGGGCAGCCATGTTCTATATTCGTTCATGTATGCGTTGTTGCATCAGTACCCTGGGGCGGCACCTTTCTGGTCTACTTATTATTACAGGGTTGGATTGGGATTGAAAATCGGCCCGGGCACGCAAAAAAAAAATCGGCCTACATTTGCATAAACACTCCTCAAATCACTGCTTTGATGTAATCTTATAAATAAACTTTAGGAGGGGTGTAAAAAAATGTACTCGTTAGTTTACACTGGTGAAACAAGTGAGGCCACTTCTACTCAGGCCCCCTGTCCACGCTCAGTATGTGCAAACATTAATGTGCTGACCAGAGAGACAAAGGGAGTGATACCTCTGCTAAACGGAGGTAATGAGCGCCCATCTGCCTCTAGAAAGGGCCACTTAGACACCCCCTGGGCCGCTGGCTATAGTCGAACAATAGAGACAGCGCCCAAATGGCCCCCCAGACTGCTCAAGAAAGCAGCCCACAGCAGGACTCGGACACCGGCCCCTCGGGCATTGCCCGAATGCCCGCGTTACCAATCCGACGCTGCTTATTAACAATCACTCCACACCACCGTAGTTCCTTTGCTCACAAACATGTAAAAAGCAGTCATTAATCTTCCAGAAGTGACCGTCCAAGATTAGGGTGAAACTTTAAACTGATAGCCAGAGGTGCTTGAAAAGCAATTTAGTCTTCAGACCGTATTGATCAGGGCAGGTTGTGGGGTATATTTCGACAGGCCGTGGGCAGCTTTCGGGTTCGATGGGCTGTCTGCCACGCTGCTGCCGGTGGGAGAACTGCCTTCGCCGACCCCACCGCAGCCACCCCGTCGAAGTACTGGGATGGGAAAATTGCCAGCGACATGGTGGTCCGCAGTAGGAACACCACAATCCCACAGCATCTACAAAGGGTGGACAACCCGTGAGGTGAAAAACTCAGCCCCTACCTCACCATCAGCCGCTAATGCTTGGCGCACGACCCGTTACCACACATGAGGGCAATTTTTTACTATTGCGTAGGTTTGTGGCCATGCCATTTTATAGGTAGAGAATGTTAAAAAGATGTTTCTACATAAAAGTTTTCCATTAAGTGGAGAAGTGTGGCTCACTGGTTAGAGGCGGCACACCCTGAAGCAGAGGTCAGACCCGGGACCAGGGTTCAATTCCCGACGCGGCAGGGTCTTGAGCCCAAATATCCACGGACTCGATAATTCTCGTTTCGGTGCCTACTCGAGTCACAGGTTCACACTCTGCAGCTCTGGGCATTAGCTTGCTTAATCCCACTACGGCCCCCCTGCGGCGGGATACCTGGCTTTCACCTTGGGGATGCCCAGTACGGGTATCTCACAGGGAAAAATCAGGACGGGTTCCCAAGGCAAGCGCCGAGATGCCTACGGGTAATCGAGCGCTATATAAGAACGCTTAATAATAATAATAATAATTAAAAAGCAGCAATCCCTTGTCAAAAACCGAATGCTGTAAAAGATGGGTTTTCTGTGGGGTGATTATTGAATATGTACCTGTGTTTCAACAGCGTCAGACACTTTTCTGATGCTGAAGTTGTAGGAACAATAGGAAAAGCCGAATGGCACAAAGCTCCATCCAGAGCGCATTGATTATTTCCCCCAACTTTTCTGGTATTCGGACTTGTTGTCCGCCTCAAAGGGGAGCAGCTGCAGCTGCGAGCTCTGCGTGAGGGGAGGGTGGCTTATCCTCACCAGCAGGACCAGTAGGAAACAGAGCTGTGTCGGCAGTGAGTGATGGACGGCTTCACCACTACCTTCATGGCCTCTGCTCAAGCAAAGTCTCGTGGATCCGCTCTCTTCGAGAGCAGCGCTAAGATCCTTATTGCCATTGTAATTAAAAGTCGTAAAATCCGGTAGATGAGTGAGGCTAATAGTGCTGAGGTATTATTAGGGGTAGGGACTCCCCAGAGTTTATCATGCATGGCTCTGGGCTCGTTGGTGCTGGCTGCTCTGAGCCAAAGTCAACGTGGGAGCGACCTATAGGGACACGGGAAGGATTTCCTCTCGGTACAATCCCAAACAGACTGAGTCGGACTACAAGCAAGGATGGAGCATTGGATCTCAGGGCCTCGGTTAACCAGCCCAGAGACCCAGCCGCCAGGTCACGCAGGACGCGCGACCTCTTTATGGTCGGATAGGATATATGGAGAACCCTAGTGTGGTCCATGGAAAGTCAATAACCCTGCGTGGCGTCCAAGGATCAAGGCTTATGTAGGCTCATGCTTAAGGCATGCAAGTTAAGATGCACCAAGGAATGAGTCGCGTTTATTATTCAACACACTTTGACCGATCTGGCCTTTGGTGCATCAAACCAAAATTAATAAAAGGCAGTATTAAGAAATATTATAAGTGAATATTTATACAGATTAAAAGAAACGATAAGGGTACGCATCTGAACAATTTCAGGAACGGGGTAGGGAAGGGTGTTGGGACGGTGCACAGCAGTACTCCGGCTTTGACATGGATACGCGTTCCAGCTTGAAAACTAGACGTGGGAAGGCCAGCAAATGAATGTGCAGAGCTGAGCCAGAGGAGAGCCAGGGCTCTGGATGGATCTGAGGAGCAAAACCTAGAGCCGCAAACGGTTGGCACGTAAAGGAACAACAAACTCCACTTGAAGTGTGGAACACCTCTAAAATTAAAGAATTGTTTATTTAACATATGTGTTTCTATTTAGTACATTAGTTCGTACATTGCAATGAGTGACATTAAAACCAAGTTTTTAAACTTAAACTTAGTAATATTAATATACTCCTTTTCCCCTTTCTGTAACTATGATATTAGGGAACCAAGGTGCACCTCAGTTTGTCACGTGCACTATGTGTATGACCAAAACAGTTATTACATTTGGAAGAACAGTATAGTCTACTGAGCCGTCTAAGAGTGATATCTTTGTATAGTTTTGTCAACTGCTTCAAATTTTACAATCAATGAAAGCGAGGCGCAGTGAAGGAAATTGGCCACCTACGATCACACAGCTGATGGGAGTGGGAGAGAAGGCATTTGAACCCAGTTCCCATTTACATTTTGTGCTCTTCAGCCACTGGATGGAGATATCCTTATCTCTGTCTGTTAAGGATAATGATTTGTGTTTAATTTTGTCATGCACTAAATTAATATATGATGTTGAATAAATACGTGTTAAATCAACCTGACAAAGTCTTTCTAGACAAATATGCATTATCTGTAAGAGAAAGTGGGAACTATATTTTATGGTAATATCACTGACTTCCCCTGAGTTAGCAAACAGAATGACTGCAGGAGTGTCTTCACACCTCAATACAGGTGTAAATTAGCAAAACAAATAGATATTGGACACCCCAGAGCTTGTGCTTGGGTTGCAGACTTTCAATGAGACATTCAGGAAGCACTGTATTGTTGAATGTTTATAGCACTTCATAGCCCTGTCGAGGCTGCAAAGCATTCACATTAAGTACATTGTACCTTTTTGATGTGGATGGTTGATAGGGTGTTGGTTTGAGTTGTGCCTACCTGAGAGATCTTGGGTGAGGTGCCTGAGGTTTTTAGATGTAATCTGAATGTGGTGCAGCGAACTAATAGATGTGCATGAGCACAATTTTGAGTCAGGGTTGTGCCGCTTTTGTGGCACTGCGATCACCCAAAATCCATGTTGGTTTATACCTGGCCACGCTAATCAAATTTGTGTGGCTTTGTGTGGGATTTTATCCCAAAGTAAAGCAAAGCAGATGTGCACTGCCTTGCGATACCTTGTGTCAGGAGAAGTTACGAGTGGAGCACTGGTGTTCCCGTGCACCCACCCAGGTATTTTGACGCAAACACATAGTTAACAAAAGTCAGTAAAAATGGGTTTGACCAAAAAAGGTATGCCTAGCTGAGGATGGCATAACGAGGAAAAATATCTTAATTTTGCCTCTTTATTTCCTCTTTGCACATGAGCGACATTCTCCAGCACACATGCAAAGAGGAATAAGCCTCTAATAATAGTTGTTGTGCAGGAAGGTATCGTTCCCTGCAGAAAAACTATTCTAACTATAACGCCGGCATCCTTGTGTCGTGCCACAAGGGTACCTGCTTTGGCCTAATGCAGCAAGAAATGCCTCAGTGCTCCGAGGGAGCAAAACTGTGCCTGTCAATGTGTGCATTCCTGCTCTCTGCCTTTGATATAACGAATCAAAGGAAGTTGGTGCATTGTGTTGCGACAAAGTCTAGTATATCTGGGCCACAATGTATTCATTTTTGGAAACAAATTAAAAATGTGGTATTCACCTGACCCTTAAATTCATTTTCAACGTCTGCAATACTGTATAAACCAATCAAACCACACATAGCATAAAGTTTCAACACCAATTCTACACGATCATACACTGCCTCCCGTCATAATGGACACCCCCCTGTCCTCTGTGATATCAGTCAAAAGAATATGCCCAAAACGAACCCACATGCATTAATGTTCCACAATGAATATTTCAAGACCTCGTGTTCAATTTAGCAGTGCCCTTATAAGAAAAATGGAAATTGGCGTACGCTTTCCTACAACTTAGCAACAACCAATTTGTCTCATTATGGTTGGATTTGATGGCTTCTTTACTAGTGTTTTGATTTCACCTTATGTCGTAATATAATTCTTGGCCATGCCCAATTGGAACATATTTAGCCTTTTAAAATAAACTGTAGATAGTTTTGATAAGGGCCTTTTGTCACATTTTGAAGTCCTATCCATATACAAGATAGCATGCCTGGAACTAAAATTAAACTTACATTTGAAACCAAAGCCCTTGCCCTTAAGAGATAGATACAGATAGGAAACCATGCTGTGGGGACTTTGACTTGATTTGGGGTGCCATAGAGGCTTGCGAGAGGGGCTTGACGGAAAACTGCCATTTAAAACGATTGTGAGTATACCAAAAATCTTGAATCTTCTTAGCATCAAGAGTGAGAGAACAGTGTGTGCTCTCCACATACTAAAGTTCAAGTGTGGCAAATAGGCATTAAATAACGCAAAGGCAAGCGCACATGCTTGCTTGATCCCCGATCCAGTCGGTATGGAAGATTGACTAGCAGGAGCACACAATAGTTTAGCCCAAGAATTCAGATAAAACTCAGTTAGTATAGAGATTAAACTAGGAAGAAAAAGTTTCAACCATTTAGGATAACTGCAGATGTTGTCAAGTGCTCTGGAACAATCTACAGTAATACAAAACAATGGCCCGAGACATATGAATGCAATGGCGACTAAAATTGCGGACACTTATCTATATTGTTGATTAGCCAAGAACGAGCTGTGCTATTCTCGTTTATAGATCTGTACTTTTGATCACTATTGTCATATGTGTGTATCACAGATGAGAAAGCTCCGAGCAAGTTTTTTCACTCACAGCCCCAGCGCAGTTTTACAATGATTTTATAAAGAAATATTTTCTTTATTATTGTTAGGAATTAATAACCATTTGGTTGGTAGAATTGTTGCATTCATATATCCTGGGGCCATTGCTTTGTATGCCAGTGTTTACCCAAGGGCCCTTATGACTCTCTGCTTCCCTTGTTATTTAGAAATTGGAGAAGTGTAAAAGCACACAATGCCATGTCATAGCACCCAAGATCACTGCATGTAAGCCAAGGGGTCAGAAGGTGTTGGATTTAAAATCACCTTTCCGACTGTTGCACAGACTGCTGTTGGAATAGTAAATTATACTATTTCAACATCCAGCGCCACCCCTAGAGTAAGTTGTTGTTCCGACTTGTGAAGTAATGGCTTGTGTTGTTACAACGCAGTCGTTGTAACAACCGCTGTGTAATGGCATGCGGGGTTCCAGTTTGCGGGAAAAAGGGACATATTCATGGTGCTACTCCACTGAATGGTATCAACAAGAGAGTAAGGGATAGTTTTATAGGAACACTCTTGGTCCCCCAATCAATGTAATACAAACAACAAAAGAGTGTGCCTTCTATCGAGAAGAGCGAGCATGAAGAATCTTACTAGATTCTTTAAAAAGCCCTCACTAACCAACCTAGTTGGTGACATGCTTCATCATCGGGCCCCACCAGGAGAGGCACTGAAGTCAGAGTGCTGCCTCGCATCACCGAGGCAAGCTGTCCCAGTGCTGCATATGTATGTGCCTGGCTGCCTCCAATTCCTTCCTTCCCTTGATGGCAAATTCTGTTTCAGGGTTGAATATCCACTTTAACAATCAGTAGTGGCTCAGGATGGGGCAGCCACATTGTAACTCTTTATGTATATTTGGTGTTGATGCCATTAACTCTGGTAGGCAGCTAAAGACATATATAGCTATTCTAAAAAAATAGAACTATGTTGCAAGAAAGTATGCGTGGTAGAGTCTTTCTTAGTGGGGTTCAGCTCACCCGCACTTTGTTGTTGTTGCAGTAAATCTCTGAGTCACTGCTGAGGGAGCGTCTTGACGTCTTCAAAGCTCTCTGTCTAACTACTTTGATAGGCGTCCTCCAGGGCATTTTGTCCTTGTGTACCTCTCTAATTAAGCACCCCTGGACTTTAGTGGATCTAACACAGTTGAACTATCTGACCTTCACTTGTTATTACAGATTAGGAAACTCCAGCACATCTCTCCTCTATTCGGGTCCATGTGCAGTCCGCAAACATCTGTCACGTATACAGATTCTTATACAGTAATTAAAATGCATCCCACCCATAATGTGGCTCTCAGTAGTTAATAACATTCAAATCCTTTGGCTGGGCCATTGTACCGCTTATACACTGAGGGGCAGATTTACCACTTTTTTATGCAGCGCAGTGCAGTGCAGCAGCCGCGAATGCAACATTAACTGAAACATGGTCCTCTCCTCCCCTTTCCCTAAAGTCAGCGCTGAAATCAGCTGCCGTGCACCATGGAGACACTTTTGTGCCATGGTGCAAAAGTGTCTCCATGAGTCTAGCATAGGTTTTGTACTGAAAGGGAACCCTTCCAGTACAAAATACCATGTATAGATTGACTTAAACCATTTCCCCTCACATTATGTGTGCAGCACAAGTACATTTTTCCTTCCTTGCACTTACTTCAAAAGGGCGCAGTTTTCTGACGCTAAACCCTCTCTACTTTATTTAGTAAGTTGGATTTAGTGTCAGAAACCTTGGGTGGTTGCACAGAAATGCCCATGCTCCACCCATGGTACGCCCCCTTGGCGCTAAATAATGCAAAGCAGAGCTACGCTCTGTTTTGCGTTACTTTCATGTTTTTTCCAATGCTAAACAAGTTTAGTGCTGGAAAGTAAATTGTGAAAAAAAGATTTTGCGTCACTTTTGTGATGCAAGCACAGTGTAAAATCTTAGTAGCTCTCCCCCTTAGGGGCTTATTTACAAATTCACAAGCCCTTTGACCCGCGGTGCGTCACTTTTAACATAGGAAAAAGTGACATACCGACGGCGCAAGGGGTTTGTAAATAAGCCCCTTAGAGCCTCATTTCAAGTTGCCCAGAACAGTATCCCTGGTGGGGGGGATACCTCTTTGGGCAGCAAAAAGCGGACTGGTGTTTCTGGACCAGGTGATCCTGGGTCCAGAAACCTGGGATCCGGTTTTACTAGTTGCACATCCACACCTGTTGAAACCATGCATGACTCTGTGGAGGTGATACAAACAGCAGCACAGCCGGGCCACTGTCTGCCCCCCTCCTACACCACTTGATGAGCAGATAATGCTCTTCTAAAATTGCCCTGCTCTGTTCTATATGCCCCTTTTTAACTCACACCAACACCTGACCCATAGCACTCCCCAGCCATTTACCACCTCCTCAAAGCGGGCCCATCATTGGACCTGGAATAAGGAAGGACATGCAGAAAATCGCCCGGGATTGCTGAGCTCCTATGTTATCCCCATTCTATGTTCAATAAGTTGTAATGATGTGTTACACCTTTGTCCTAGGGGCGTAGCACAGGCCCCTGCAGAGCACCCACCCCCCCAGTCCTTCAGGTCCCTGTTGAGCCCATAGCCAATCAATATTAGTGAGACATTCGATACTCAGAGGCCCCTCATCACATTCTGTCTGAGGGCCCATCATTATTGTGTTACACAATTCCTTTGTCTATGCTCCTCGTCCCAGGCTTTATATTCTGAGGTGGCCCCGCCCCTAGACAGATGTACTTGCAAACTTTCTTCTTTTTTAGGTCTCGGCTCTAAGACGGCGTGCATGCGCTGTCTCGGACCAAGACATGGTGTATCTACATCGTGGGCTTCTGCCCGCACATAGGTTTGCCTTTGGCTGCAAACATTCACACCCCAATTTACGATCTCATCATTTGCCAAGGCATGCATAAGTCATGCTTCTTCTGATTTTCAGCCCTGTCCAAGCAACCGCCCCAACCACTGTTGAATATGCACAGTGGTCATTGTGGGCATTGATTCAGGACTACTTTCTAATAATCTCCAGCCCAAACGCAAAAGGCTGAAGACGCGATCCCCTTTCCACCCGGTTCCCATCTTAATGAGGCATTGGTTACACGTTACCTTTGATCTGAAGCACCAGTCACATGTTTCTGGTTGTGGGTGTTTATTGACAGTTGCACTTCCTTCCGGAAAGAGTGCAAGCCAGTTTCTAACCCACAGAGTCCCTTCTACTGAGTGATGTGTAAGAACTGGTAACACACACACTCTGCCGACTGCGATCCCATGGTCTGCACTATTGGGGGGTCAGTGCGGGTCTTCATCAGGACTTGGACAAGAAATTAACAGTCTGTTGAGATTAATATGTAATGGTCAGGTTTATGTTCGGGTTTGTAGTGCCAAAAGACATTAATGTGGCACAAATGGCTGCGAGAACTCACCTAAGCGAAATCGAGCGCTACAGCGGCAGGAAGGAATTTTAATGCCACAACCCTTGAAGCAAAGATCCTATGTTGATCCTATGTTGAGACTGAAATCACACAGGCTCACCATATACTGACTGAATTTAGCCTCACTTTTTAAAGGAGACACCCGGCTCCTGCTAGGATACCAGCCCCATCATTGAGAGTGATCCTAATGGTGCCATATCCCGTGAGCCCGTTTGGGCTTGCTTAGGCTGTTAATTTCTTGTCCAAGTCCTGATGAAGACCCCCACTGACCCCCAAATAGTGCAGACCCTGCGTTGAAACGTCGACAATATAAACTGTGGACCAATTGAGAGACTCTGCGATGAGACTTATTTATTCAGTCCGCAGAGTGACTTAAAATATTGTTTTCTCTGGCCATCTATCCCTCTTCCTCCCCCGATCACTTTTGTATATATTACACTGTCACTACAGCACTGAGCACCAAATGTCACCTTTGGCACATGCTACTTGCCACTATGTATTTTTGACATCCTTGCAAATGTAAACTAGGGTATTTTATGAATGAAGCAATTTATAAAAGCTCTTAAGATACCCCATATGGTTTGTGTGTGTATCGTAATTAATTTGTCGTTGTATGTATATACTCTTGAGTAGTCCAAGTACTTAAAGAAATATTTCGCACCTGACAGAACCAACTGTCTTCTATTATACAATTGCCCAGGTTCTGAGGGATACTGGGTTACCCCATTGTACGTAAACTGCGATCTCATGGGCGACCCTCTGCACAACCTTTATGGCAAAAAGTCCTGTCAATTCTGTCCTAGATGAATTAAAATATCTCGCAGGACCACATGCACTGGCGAGCTGAGCTCAGAGGGCTTGAGAACCGTAGCCAGCTCCCTTCTGCACTCTCTTGTTTCCTTTCAAAAGCCACCACTGCGATAGGAGGCTCCGCAGCTCATGAGGTCACGTTTCCTGTTGCAGAAACAGGCTTGACTCATAAAGGTTTAGGTCTCAAGTGCAACCCTTTGAGGTAATCCTCCCGTTGGCAGCTTCTTATTGAGCCAACAGACTGCCCTTCTTTCAAGGTCGACAACTTCCTCTTGCTTCAGTCAGTTCGACCATGTGTGTTCTTGCCTTAACGGACAATCTGATACCGGCTGCAGTCTTTCTTTGGACCAACAGGCTCTTTTGGCCTTCTGAAAGGTAACCCTGCTTTCTTCAATCATGTGCTCCAAAGCCAAGCTGTCACTGGTAACATGTTGCAGAGCCCTGTGTTTTACGCATAGGATAATGCATCGGAAGGGTCCCAGCTATCTCTTCTCCCTTATCAACGCTCATACTCCATCCAGAACACTAAGATCGGGAGAAGCAGCGTTGGACTGCGTGCAGCCAAGCTTCGGAACTCTATGCTAATCAACCAAAGACTGGAACATTCTGAGAAAAGCTTCCGGAAAAACTTGAAGACCTGGTTGTTTAGACAGAGCCACTAGGCCACTCGCACCGGACTCGCCACTGCCTGACTTTCTGCTCAGCTCGGGGATACTTCTCAGAGTAACTAAGCGCTTTATAAATTCAAAATTAAAATTCATGTGTGTCATTGCAGAACAGAAGTTCTGCACCATGCACATGCGAGAGAAAGGATAGAACTGGCTATCCTCTTTCCACTATGGCTTTTGCTAGCCACCTGCACCCTTGGCACATAGTGCACGCGATGAAGTGGAGAGGCTCCGCAAAATAACAAGGCTTATTAGAGCCTTGTTTACCTTCTGTCTGTGACACTGCACTTACCATCTGTGAGCTCAGGGGTCACAAGTACAGTTCCAGTGGTCACAGGAGGTATGCCAGGGGTCTCAAATGCGACAGAGACAACATGCTCTTCGAATTGGGGAGAGTAGATGGTATTTGGAATGCTTTGAAAAATTTGCTTGCCACCTAGAAGGTCAGTAACGATCAGGAGCGACAATCAGGTGGCAAAGAGTTACATCAATGGGAAGGGGCAGGGAGAACAAATCACAGGCAAAAATAGCAATAACCATATAATCCGGGGCAAAAACACTTGTTGTTTGATGTAGGGCAATTTATATTTCAGAAAAGTGCAACATTCAAGCAGCCAGGCTCAGTCGAACATGACATAATCTCTAGCAATCGACCTAAACCAGGTGGTTTAAAAGATCATAGGGGGGTTTGGTATGGAAGCCCATGGCTGGATTTGTTTGCCTTTGCTGGCTTCATCCTTAGTATTGTATGGAGACGTTGTTCTTTCAGGCATGGGCAGTTGATATGTATGTATGTATGGATATATATATATATATATATATATATATATATATATATACACACACATAAAGGAGAAGAAGGGAGGAAAAATTGAGGTAAAGAGATTAGGTGAGGTAGGGAGAGAAAGAAGTTAAATAGAGGAAGCTTAATATGCTAGAAAGAAAGCTACAGAAAGGTAGAAATAGGAAAGGGTAAGAAGGGAATGTGAGGTAGAGACCTGGGTAAGGTATTGCAAAGGAGAGAGCTAGCGATAGGGAGAAACAGTGCTAGAGATAGGGAGACACAATATGTTGAAAAATAAGTTAAAGGGGGTGTAGAGAAGAAGAGGGGGTAAAGAGAGGTGGGATCAGGTAGGAAAAGAGATGATGAAACAAAACATAGGTGAGGAGACAAAGGGGTACATTAATTGAAAGGTAGACTAGCACAGATAGATTGACAGAGAGAGTCCGAGGTAGAGAGGGAGAAAAAGAGAGGTGAGAAACAGAGTGAAAAGTCACTTAAACAGAGAGCAGATTGGAATATGGTTGTCCTGGGCAATTTCCTACTTTGCTCATGTCTTAAAAAAGATTTGGTATGACGTGCATCCAGCCTCCAGAAGCGCCTGACCTTTATTCAGACGTCTGTGGGTGCTGGTTAATGCAGTGCTTGTATGCATTAACCAGCACTCTGTGGGTCGCGACAACTGATGCGCAGTGCGCTCGCGCCCAATTCTCCCTACTCCGCACAGAATATGTATAGGAATTATACGATTAATGACTGGAGCTGCACGAGGCGCTGCACTGAGAGATACAGACGCCTCTGATTCAGCCCCACTTTTAGTCATGCACAAGTAAGTCCCTCATGTGTGGCTGATTGCACAGAGGAAACATGAATTTTTTTTCTGACTAGAGTTAGGGGCGAGGGAAGGGGCACTTGAGGCCAAGAATATGGGGAATTGAGTGCATTCAACTGCAAACTATGTGCTCCTGCATCAAATGGGTCAGGGTTCTAGCAATAAAAGCTGTTGAGCAACAGCACTGTCAGGGCCCGACTGGGACCCAAAACCGGCCCTGGCAAAGTGCAGGTGGGTGGGCCGAGCTGTTAGCCAAGGCCGGTTTCGGACGATTTTATTACAGGGCCGATATTACAGTTATGCTGCAAAAACGTCCCTGTGATAAAATCAGACCCCAGAAGCCCAAAACCTCCCCCACCCCCTGGCAGCCCACCGGGGAAACTCCCGGTGCCCGCTATGGCCAGTCCGGCCCGAGCACTGTGCACCTTAGCATTTGTAAACATTGAGCAGTATAGGGGTGCACAAGTCACTGAACAACAGCTTTGATTAACATGCATTTGGTTAAGGCTTTGGCGTATCCCAGGTTTACATGGTCTTGTATATCTGAGGCTATGCCAAAATCCATGGCTGTTGCGTGGGAACTCCCCCTGCAAAGTCCATGGAACCCCTCTCTAGCGCAGAATAAGGCAACGCAGCGATTTGAGCTGCCTTGCCTTACTTAATATCTATAAGGCCATTCGAAGGCACTCAAAGTGGCTTTGCGTTGCCTCGTAAATATGATTTTGGTTGTTTGAGCCTCTATTGCATCACAAACAGTGACGCAACGGCATCACAAGGGGCTCGTAAATATGCCCACTCCTACGTGCGCAAAGAATGTCTGGTCAGCCGTCTCGGGCCACCCAAACCGGTCATGTGCACTTTCTCCATGCAGGCTGCATTACAGCCTGCATGAAGAACATGCCCAGGCCCCCATTCCCTGGTTGAGCATCGAACCAGGATGTGATTGGTTAGGGGAATCCAGCTGCTCTTCCTGGATACCTGTTCCTTGCATCCATGAGGAGAGCAGGAGCAAAAACGCGGGACCTGGTGGCAAGGTAACTGTATATATATATATATATATATATATATATATATATATATATATATATATATATATATATATATATATATATTTATTTATTTTTTGCATTGCACCCCACCCGCACACCCACCGCCACCCCACCGCCCACTCCACCACCCGCGAGGCATACCGGCCTCAACTGCTGTCCCATCGACCGGTCCCTTACAGCGGTAGCGAGGCTTACATTTATTTTGCTTTCCGGTATTATTTCTAGTGAGCGAAACTTCATACTCTGGTATACCGAACAATTATCTGAATAAATAAGGAGCTGTATTCATCACATTTGTATAGCACATTCCTGCCGTTTGTATGGGGCGCTCGCTGACGAGCTCAGGTGCAGAGCATTCATTCCTTCTGTAAAGAAAGGTTGCATTAAATACAGACGGTTCGAGTATTCTGAGTGCATCTCGGGAGAGGCCATTGATTGTAATAAGTTGAACGAAGGTCTGCTGCTGTGCAGACAATAGAAGTTCTGCAGCCTCGGAGTTTAGCGAGGCTTTGCAAAGATGTGTGGGCGCTGAAAGAGCGGTCTGAGCAGGGCATGACAGTTCAATGCCGCAGGAATTAAGGAAGAAGAAGAAGGCATATGATGTGGATGGAGAAGGGTTCTTAGTACTTTTATCGTTACGCCGCCACCCACAGCACCCCACAACTTTCACACAATGACTACAGACACAGTGATGTTTGGAAAAGGAGCTGCAGGTTTATTTGTTACACAAATAAAAGGCGGGTTATCTTACAAGCGATCCCTATCCGCCCCGTAACCCCTAGTTGCTGGGCACCTGAAGTTTAGCCAAAAATTCACCAGCGGCCATAGCCCGGTGTTGTACCCTGGGAGCACTTACACTCCCACCGGTGAACCTATCGTCCACCATAACTCTGTGTTGCCCGTCCTTCTTCAAGCGTATATGTGTGTTAGTGGTTGCCACACTTCCCGGGGACCAGAGTGCTGGTTCTTACATTGGTTCACCCTGGCAGCCCAGAGTGCCATGTCCTCTGTGTACTCAGTGGTATGGGAGTTGTGGGTACAAAGGGCCTGCTACTCGCCATCCTTTCCACAAAAGTCCCACAAATCACCGAGGTGCAGCTGGCAGTTGTGACTAGCGTCTAGCAAACATAAAGGAAGGTCTGCTGGGAAGGCTAAGGGGCTTATTTACAAGCCCATATCGCCACCGGAACATCACTTTTTTTGATGCTCCAGTGGCGTAGCGCCATTTTCCATATTTACAAGGTGGCGCTAAGCCACTTCACATGGCTTAATACCACCTTGTAAATAGTCCCTTTTCTGCCACGGTCCTCTGGGGCAAAGGGGGTTGCAATGGGTGTTGCAGTGGGCGTTCCACAGCAACACCCATTGCTTTTTGATTCTGCCCCCGATTTATACGGCTGAGGCAGTGCCCAAAACAAACACCAGGGAATACGATACGAGGAGAAATTATTAATTTGTCTTCGTTTTTTGCTCTTTCCATGTGTGCTGCGTTCTGCAGCACACATAGAAAGAACAAATTACCATTGTTGATTGTTTATGTGTGTGTACGTGCACATAAACAATCACCCCTGCAGCGCATGCACACTTGCCACACGGTGCCTGCACTGGCGTTAGGCAGCTTTTTTTGCACCAGCGCTAGGGGAAACACAGGGGCGAGCCTTATTCTTGTAAATACAGCACATCCCTGCGTTAAAAACAGGCCCGGACTGGCCGTTGCAGGCACCGGGCAATCCCCCGGTCGGCCGCGAGGGTGGGGGCCGGTTTTGGGCCCCAGGGGGCCGGTTTTGTTACAGGGTCGTTTTTTGCAGCATAGCTGCAAAAACGGCACTGTAACAAAATCGGCCGAAAACCGGCCCTAGCAAAGAGCGCGGTCGCACCCCCCAATCCCCCGGGGGGGGGGGGGGGGGCCGGCCGAGCACTTTGCCAGGGCCGGTTTCGGTTCCCAGTCCGGCCCTGGTTAAAAAAAATGTCAGAGTGCAGCTTTGCCACATTTGTTTTGTTAATATGCCCCCGAGTTGTGGATCGAACTGGCAGTAATGAGAAGGTGTGAGGGCGAGGTTCTCAGTTTTAGGAAAATCTCGAGACACACTTATTTTACATTGTTGTTGTCTATGATTTGCACTTTCTGCCTCTTCTATCGTGTGGAAATCTCGGCGCTTGAAGCAGCGTATGAATGTAACTATTGGTGCACCTTAAATCACTTGTTATCCAAGCAATAGTTATGGTAAAAGTGGTTTATTCCAACGACATGCACTAGAACTGTGACATATGCATACATAAAGACACATATAAGAGGCGATTTATTAAACAATAAATATATTCTAAAAATATTTATTCAAACGATATATGTTTTAAATTGATGTATTGTTAGAGGCTAAATACTATAAGGCTTTTAGGCAACACTAGTTTGGCAGCTCAAGGTGCGCCGTTATCCGCATCCTGATCAAGATGGCCCTGGGCAGGCCACTGTCACTAACCATGAATGACCTTCTCGCTGACCTTTTCACTTTTTCCACTTGACGTTCTTCCACTGTCCTTTAAAGTGAACAAAACTTGGTGCTGCTTATGGTCAACTGGCGTTTATGTGGCCTTATTATCACAGAGCAGCATCTTTCAGCATAAAAGGACCAGATATCAGATTATTAAAAAAAAATGGACATAAATATTATTAATTCTGAGAAAAATGACACTCAGGAATGACAATGAAATCCTTCACGATTAAGGAGATCCCAGGCACAAAGGTGGACTGAGTGCTCCACTATGCTTGCAGTGGAGGTAGATGAGGTTGTAAGCCTATCCCCTAAATTCCCAATTTTCTTGCAAAGCATCTTTCCGTGTGTTTTGAGATTGTTCTACCAACACACGAAGGCGCATATTTACAAGCCTCTATCATTACCACAGCGTCACTTTCACGATGTTGTGGTGGTGATAGGGGCTTCGCCTTATTCACAAGGCAGCACTAACTGCCAGATTCATGAAACCAAAATCGGCTCGCAAAGGGCCAGATTCTGAGAATCTGGCCCTTTGCGAGAGCAATTATTGCATTTGGGATTCATCATCCCAAATGCAATAATCCCTATTATAGAATGTGCTATTGTGCGAGGAATTGCATTTAAGGAATCTCTATTAGAGATTCCTTAAATGCAATTCATCAACCAATTTTAAATAGCGAATTCGCTATATTTGGCCGCTATTTACCACGAAGTCTGACTTCGTGGTAAATAGCGAAAAAATAGATTAAAGCACTTTAGTGCATTTTTATCTTTTGCATGTTACACACACACACACATGTCCAAAGGACATGTGTGTGCGCAACACCTGTGTAATGTTGCATTTCAGGGGTGCTACAGGGTGTCCTTTGGACACCCCTGGCACCCTTGAAATCGCTTCCTTATTTGCGATTAGCTAATTGCTAATCGCAAATAAGGAATAACTCCCATTCATTCCTATGGGCCTTTGGGCCTTTAGGCCCATAGGAATGAATGGGGAGTTATTCCTTATTTGCGATTAGCAATTAGCTAATCGCAAATAGGGAATGTGTAGGAATCGCAATTTATTTAGCAATTCCTACATGAATCCCGTTTTGCAAGTCCTTAATAGCGATTCCTTATGAATCGCTATTAAAGACTCGCAAAACGGCCCTTTCATGAATCTGGCAGTATGCCACTTAACGTGGCTAAATGCCACCTTGTAAATAAGGCACCCTTTCACGCTATACTTAGCGTTGAAGGGCCAGGCAATGGGTGTTGTGGTGGGCTTTCTACTGCAACACCCATTGATTTTGATGTTGTCCCATATTTACCAGGGTGGCATTAATGTGGGTAAGCACCAAAATTCAGAACAGGGAAATCCTGGTCTTATTCTGGTGCAACGAGGAGAAATGTTCAATTTCTCCTTGTTTTTGCTGTTTCTATGTGTGCTGCATTGAGCAGCAAGCATAGATACAGCAAAACGCCATTGATTGTTTATGTGTAGAAAGGTGTCCCTTCTTGCACATAAACAATCATTACAAAAATGAGGTTCTGCAACTTCTATGTATGCTGCATTAAGCAGCACACACAGAAGTTACAAAATGCCATTTAAAGACTGTTTATGTGCAGGAAGGGACACATCCCTGCACATAAACAATGTTCCCTGCAACACAGACACCCTTGCACTACGGTGCAAGGGTGCTTGCATTGGTGCTAGGCAGATACATTTAGCAACAGCGCAGGGGGAAGCTCCAGGCTGACAATGTTATCGCCGTTCTAGATAATATGGCCCACCATTTTAAAATCGTCAAACTAGTAAATAAAAATAAAATTACAAGTTTAAACTGTCCTTCTATACTAGACATAAATTTCATCACACATCCGATTGTTTTTCCCGAAGTTCCTATGAAACAGATTCTAGCGGCGTCCTTAATTATTCTCATTCTATTCTCTCTGAACAATGGTTTTAGCAATCATTTCTGCATATCGAGCAGTTTTAGACAGATACAGAGAACATGTTAATTTGTTTCATTGCTTCAATAGCACAAACAACATAACAACATCTGATTCATTTCTTTATTCTATAAACCCTCAAATTGGATGAATGTAATATAGAAGAGACAAATCCATAAAAATCTTTTAATCACCGATGGAACAATTGGTGGACCTAAATAATCCTCTTGTATGTGTTCATAGGAAGCTAAGACATAGCTATATTTCAGCCCTGAGCAATCCTAAATATCAGCATCACATTAAGATAAATGTAATGCTTGCTTACCTTACTTGTTACATTGCAGCCTATTCATCTTAGCAAGAATAATTAATGGTGGTAGATTATAACTAGTCAGCAAAGCATATACCTGATGATTGGAAAAAATATCTTTTGGCCTAGTAGTGGTGGAAATGTCCAACTTAATCATGTCTTTTACTAAATTCTCTTTAGTAGATACAAGCATGGTTCGGTCAGGGGAAAGGGAAAAATAAAATGGTAATAAATTAATTGTAGTACCTTTTCATCTTTTGCAGCCGCTGGCAGCAGGGGGCAACGCTACTCAGCCCAAATAGGGGGTTCACCACTGGGTTTGTTGTACATTAAATTCTTTCTTGTTTCCCCACAGACAGCCATGGTGCTGCTTCTTCCTAGAGGGCCAATCCAGACCCGGCATAATGAAGTCACATCACCTGTGGGCAGCTGCAGTGAGTACCCCCTCCAGAGACATTTCTAATTACCGTTCTCCACCCCTCCCAACCTCCTCCTATAAATTGCAAATGGCTTTCAAGGTTTATGCAGGGAGCAACTAGCCAGGTCCCCTTTATAAATTGAGGTTTAGTGTCTTAAGTGTTAAAGTTTATCACAGTGATCAGACATCCAATGAAAATGTATTAACTTGAAAAGGTGGCAGTGGTGGACAAAGTTATATTTTACACTGGTGGACATTATAAAAGCTGGCCTCAGCATCTTGAGATCTCGCAATGGTGGGCAGTGTGGCACAGCATGCAATGGTGGAATATGGGAGAAGCCTGCACCAGTGGGCAGTGAGAAAGGCTAGTACTGGTAGGAAGTGTGAGAAGATCACACCAGTAGGGTGTGTGAACAACCATTCAGGTATGACAGTGTGACCTGGTGGACAATGTAAGATGACTACAGTGATGATCAGGGCAAGAGTCTAGCCCTACTGTGCAGTGTTGGGAGCTGGCATGAACAGTGCCTAGTTTGTAAAAGGATAAGTGCCGAGGCCCAAAGTTTTGCTCAAAGCCCACTGCCAGCATTATTGAATGACAGCATGCTGAATATCCAGGTTGCGTAGTTTTTTTACAAAACAAATTATATTTGTGCTGACAGTCATCTATGGCCCCTCAGGCCTATTTCACGCATATACAGGTCAATGCACATATGCATGGCTGTAATATCTACCTTAGTACGTATCAAATACAAAATAACGTTCATCAAAACAAACAAATGTGCAATGTTCCTGCTATGCTCACTAGTTTTCCCTCTTCTGCACCCTAATTATCCAATGCAATTAAATCATACAGTAGTGTACAAGCCAACATCTCTATCTAAGTTCATTCTCTACAAATCAAGGGACAGTAGCTCCAAATGAAGGCCACTGTAATCTGGCCGTCGCTGCTAGATCTTAGGGTGTTTCTGTGGGCATCCCCTTGCTTTGAATATGGGCAGCTCTAGGCCCTTGGAAAAATCAATGCCTTTTTTCCAGACACACAGCATAGGGGGCCACAATCTGGCTATATCTTATTTCACCATGGTAAGGCACAAAAACAGTAGGTGCTGTTTATACCTATTGCCCCCAATTTCGTCAATTGCGTGTAAAAAAAACAATTTCCGTGACATGCGGAGATCGCAGGCCAGCACCTCGGAAAGGCATGTCATGACCCCCCCACCCCTCCAGAACTTTGTGAGCACACCACATAACCAAATAGTGTGCATAAAGGTACCCTTTCTGGTGCCACACCGTAAGCATATAGGGGATGCTACCAGGCTGGCCCACCAGAGGCTATGTCTGGTAAAGTATACGCTGTGTAAATATTTGAACTGAATGAGGTGCAGACGAGAAGCAATATCCACGCCCCTTGGGGATTCTGGGGCCTCAGTCCAGTCATCGTCCTCTAACGGACCCAGATCTTCCTGCCAGGGCTCTCGGAGGGCATCAAGTGTGCTAGAGCTATTAGTAACAAGAGACTGGTATATCTTCGTGATTTTATGGTCTTCTAGGTCTCCCATGAGTAATTTACCTTCCAGTGGATTAAACTCCAATGAGTCTCGAGGTTTTTAATGTATGGAGATAGGGCATGGCGAAATTGTAAATATTTATAGAACTGATTGTGCGGCATATCAAATTCTCTTTGGAGCTCCTGGAAGGATTTATGAGTCCAGCCGTGCATGACTACTCCCAATGTGGATATGCCAATATTGTCCCATTCTCCGAATCCGGTTAATGTGGCCATCTGAGGTATGCCACAGCAGGGTCTCTTGTGTCAGGCGGCCCCACCATCCTATTCTGTGCAGCAATTGTCTCCAGACCCTGAACAGAACCCCTGTCGGCGGCAGCAGGGCACAAACTCATGTCCCGCTGTATAGATATATGTGGAAAGATGTGTACCCCATTGCCCAGCACTCCACTGCCTATGCAGGATCATCTATGTTGCCGTACCACCATTCATTCAGTACCAGAAGGTGAGATGCTGCATGATATGATTGAATGTCTGAGGCTGCAATGCCTCCACAATATGTAGACTGAAAACAGATTCGCAGGGCCACTCGGGCTGTGCCCCCGCCCCATAAGAATCGACCCAATATTGCGTTAATTTGATGAAACCAGGCAGCCGGGATCAGGTATGGGGGATTCTGCAGTTGGTATAGAAGACAGGGAAGGGACACCATCTTAAAGATCGCGTACCATCCATATAGGAGCAGGTGTGACCATAATTTCACCTCTATTTTTACCTGTCCCATCAATGGAGCGAGGTTATGTTTCCATGAGATGGGCTGAGAGGCATATAAGAAGACGTCCAGATGTCGTAACCTGTCCTTGGCAAGGGTCAGATCGGTCGACCATGTGCCAAGATTCCGTACCCCCCGCAGTAGAGGGTACAGAATCTTGGCACAGCGACTTGGCGGCCATATGATAGACTTGCTGATGTTCATATATAAACTGGATGTCTCTCCAAAATCCTGCATGATCCGAAGCAACCTACGGTCTGTTCTATTGGGGTCATTGAGGAAAAATAAGACGTCATCGGCATAGAGTGCGATGTGGTCTGAGACTTCCCGCAACCATTTGAAGCCCGGGACAAGGGTGTCCACTCTGACCCAGGCTGCTAATGGCTCCATAGCAGGGCAAATAAATACGGGGACATACCTGGCGAGTACTGTGTCGGTTAGGAAATCTGGGAGAGACCGAGACCGCCACTCACACCGTTGTGGGGAGATCTGTATAGAGCAGACTTATGTATGATAGGAATCTGGCACCCATATTAAGTTGTTGCAGAAGCGCAAATAGATAAGTTCAGCTGACAGAATCGAAGGCCTTATCTATGTCAGCTAGTAACAGGGATGCTGGACATCCCAGGCGATCCACAACCGCTGTTGTGGATGCGACAAATGTTGTGATAGGTAGCGGAATGGGGCATAAAGCCAGCTTGGTCCGGGTGTACAAGATCGGCTATGTGGTGCATGAGGCGATTGGCCAAGGCTTTGGCGAGTAATTTGGCTTTTATATTCAAAAGGGAAATTGGGCGGTATGATGAGTGACGCTCTGGGGGTCGGCCTGGTTTGAGGAAGGCCACTACTTTGGCGTGTCTCCAATCCAAAGGAAGTTGCTTCTCATCTAAGAGAGTATGAATCACCTCTTGACAGTGAATGCCAGTTGTGACTGTCATGCTTTAAAAAATTCACAGAGAAAGCCATTGGGGCCCAGCACTTTGCCTGGAAGTAGGTCGGCCAGGGCAACACTTAACTCTTCAAGCGTAAAGGGGGTATCTTGCAGCAACCTAGCTGTCTCCAATAGGGCCGTCGGGGGTAAATCAACTAGGAATTTTTATACTAGGGCCTCTGGCAGGGCCTCATGTGTGGTGTAGAAAGCCATGTAATAGTCGGTAAAGCTAGTCACAATCACCAAGGGGTCAGTGAAAATGTTGTCATTGGAGTCGCAAACACCAGGAATATGGATTGCTGTAGCGCATGTTGACACAACTGATGCAATAGTTTACTAGATTTGTCCCCTCATTGATATATCCGACTTCTTCTAATAATCCTCCATGATAGAGATGTTGCATTAGGATCAGTCAGCAATGCGCGGGCCCCTGTCCTCCCTCCGTTCCTATTGTTCCATATTCAAGATGTGAGCCACGCCACTCAGCCAATGTAATTGGTATCGTGGATTGCCTCCCACACCAACCTCAGTGGGCGGCAGCCCCGGGAAAAGCAGCCCGGAGTTCTCCTTGGCTCAATTTCGGTCGGCTCCAGGCAGACCTGCCCTCAGAAGAGTCCCATCTAAATGGTGAGCGATGAGTGGTATGTCTTGCCTCAGCAACTCCGGCGGCTCAATATGGCCGCGAGACTGCCCCGTCTCGGCAGCCGCGCCAACTTGATCCTCTCAGCTCCTCAGCGCCTCTCTCCCTCACACCGTGGGCCCCAAAAGGTAGCAGGATTATTAAGGGTGCAGTATGTGCTAAGATGAGCTAGGATATTAGGTGGATGTATTATCGGGCTGCTGGAGCTCACCTAAAGCGTGTCCGCCATGTTGGACCACTAGCCAGCCTGCGTAGTTTTGATTCCACTTTATACTTCTTCAGTTCACCATCCGAATCCCCATATCCCTATAACTCACTCTTGCAGGGTCCTACTTTCTCCATTAGTCATGTTCTTTCCCCAAATGAAGAAATAAGTGCTGGTCACCAAAACTGTGTGCCAGCGAGCAACACCAACTATGACCGGCTCAAGTTAGGCACTGTTCATCTTGCAACTGTGGTTTGTTATTTTAAAAGGAAGGATGGGCAGGCTATCATGCTACATTTGTTGCTGGTATACCGCTTGTGCCAACCTAACCCTGCTTCACCATACCGAGGAGGAAGTGGAGGGAAGATTGGAAGGGACAAAGGAGGAAGAAAAAATATGAGTGGCGGGTGGGAGGGCTTTATGATTGTCAGTTGTTGGCTATATGACATGGTCAATTTGTAATATTCTGGGTATTTAACTCTCTTTCGCACACTCTCACTAAAAGATATGTTGCGCACTGTACAGGGCTGTTCCCATGAAGAGATAGACGAATGGTGGTGTTTGCTGTTATGACCGGGCTTTCTGGGAGTAGGAGTCTGTAACCGGAAAGAGGGCACTATAGCTGCACAACCCAACACCACCTTTTCTGAGGACCTCACCCCCCAATGTTGTCTGACCTCTGTCGGGTCCAGGCTCCAGGCCAGTCCTGCAGGCCCTAAATGCGGTAGGACTCTGACAGCCCTTTCAGTTTCAATAAGATTGGGCTGCCAGGGGGGTCTACAATACCGGATTGGTTTGTCACAGAACCTGCTGCAACTTCTGCTTTCTTGGAGTAAAGACGTGACCCAGACAGGGATTACCAAACCCAGAGTAGCAGCGCCACAATGGCACCTATGTGCGATCGGATGGAAGCAGCAGGGACATAGTAAATTTGCCATTCTGGGGGTCTTTTAACTGGCGGTGAAGGAGTCAAGAAGCATTGTTTCATGAGATTTATGGAATCCCACCCAAATTATCCATTTCATCCCTTGTCCCACTTCAGCCACTGCACCGGAAGTGCCCTACTGTGTCTCTTTTTCCCTTTGGTCTGCCATTCTCCAGGGGTCAGATATTTTGTCCATGCCCTTTGGCAGACAGTGATTACTGGATGGTCATATGATATAATGCGTAACTGTTCACTGCTTGTGTCTCAGCAACTTCACTACTATGGTACTGCTCATTGGTACCAAGTGTTTCTATTTGGGTCATGAATGTCGAATATATAGTGCATTGGGGAAGTCGGGACATTAGCTAGGTGTAGAGAAGAGTTTGCAGCTCATACGTCAAGACAAAGTAAAACTCAACAATTTATTGTTTGAAAAAAGTGTACATCTTTGCTTACAACAGTTAAAGGATGAACAAAGAAATTGACGATAAACTTAAAAAAAAAAAATGAAGATCCCAACAATTCTGGGGCTGATATACGAACCCACATTTTTAAGGCCGGTTCTGGGGAAGTTTTATAATTTATAACAACCTCGGAGGCCAAAGGAGAATGTTCTCGTATAGGAACTGCAGGAGAAAGGTTGCAAGATCTCAGCTGTCCACCAAAACCTTTGGGTCTTCATATGCCTTGTCTGGTTTAGAATCCCTATTCAGTGGAACAAAGTTTATTTTTTTCATTTTTTACAGTTTTATGAAGCGCGTACTAGACCCACAGGTAACAAACAGAGCACTTTACAAATTGTGAATTGAAAAAATTACAACAAGAATGGTTAGTGGGGGAAGGACCAATAGAAGGTCAAAGAAAAATGCAGGTAAGAGTCCAAATTGATCCAAGAGACAATGTTAAAATAATGCAGAACCGGTTGGGGGGAGGGGTTACCAATTTAGGAATCAAGGCAAAATGAACAATCAACGTAAAAAGTCTACAATCCCCAGAGAGTCAGAGCTAAAGCCTATATTCCACAAATGAGTAAGCATGCATATTCGAAAGGTAAGATGTCAAGTGAACGATGGCAGCAAGGAGTCTATTGTCCCATCCATGGGTAACAAATAATGAGTGCAGCTAGTTGAGTAGATATGTTTGAACCAATAACCATTTCTCATCTTAAATGTCTCTAAAGAAGGATTACTATGACTCTCAGGAGCGACTCAGTCCCATATTCTGGGAGCATTTCCAGAGAAGGATCTCGAGCTGGTTTTCTGTTTCTTGAACCCGATAGGTTTTACGAGTAAGGATGCACACTACAAAGAGATAGATGGCCCCATGAAAGCTTATGTTTCTGGGCCAGGTATTTGGGAGTGGACGATTGAAGGCCTTTTGTGCATGCAGACAGTTTAAAGATGATTCTGACTTCAATCAGAAGAAAGTTGAGGCTCATAGAGACTGCTGTGATGTGATAGAAATGTTAGACTCCAGAAATCAGCTCTGCTGCAGCATTGTGGGTACTCTTCTTTGGGGCTAGATGTGTTTTTTGGATTCCAGACAATAAGGAATTAATGTAGGAGGGAAGGATGGAAGAGGCACAGGATAAGGAATAACGTTTGATGTATTCAAGCCTCGATATGACTAGAACGTGCACCACATTATTCAAGTTGGGCACTCTTTGTACTGGCGCTGATCTGCCTTCTGTGTTTCAGGTTTCATTTGATTGTGAAGCCAAGAGACTTTTCAATCAATTACTTTCGGGTTGCAGTTTGGAATGCTGATCTGGTCAGGTCCACAAAGAGGCAAGCTGTGTGCGGAGAGTAGTGATAAGGTGGGACCCAGTCTTCAATTAGTTGAGTTTCAGGTGGTGGAACAAGAGCCAAGTTTGAATGTTCTTCGGGGTTCGAGGTTCTGGGTAAAAAGTTAGATGAGGAGATAGTATCGACCCTTGAGGCACCCTGTGTGTAACCTGTGCAAGCTGTGAAAGGAATCTGGTAAGTTGAATTGCTGAGTGTGATTCTTCAGGTTAAGAGGGGCTCGATTTTAGGACATGCCTGCTTATGCCCCTTCTTTCTTAACGAGTGTTTAGTTGGGCATTATGGTTCACTGTTTCAAACACTGCAAATACATGGAGGAGAATGAGAAAGCAGGAGTTTACGTTGCCCAGAAGGCTTAGAAAGTCATTTATAATCTGTAGAAGGATAGTTTTTGTGCTATGGCTGGCCCTGAGGTGGAGGTGGTGGTTGTGTGTATATATATATATATTCCAACTGGGTCCCCCAAAGAACCAAAATCCACTGGGAAACAATTGAAGCCGCCACTCCAGCCACTCGTAATTGTGTGAGACAACCGTGATCAAGTTAGTGGGGAGCTAACAAAACGCGTTGGTTTTTGTGCTGTGAATAAGCTGTAATGGATTGAAGAATAAATTAAGTTGTCTCACACAATTACGAGTGGCTGGAGTGGCGGCTTCAATTGTTTCCCAGTGGATTTTGGTTCTTTGGGGGACCCAGTTGGAAAATTTAGCGGTTCGGTTCCACCGCATGAAGCTACGCACCTGCTGGAAGCGCCGTTAACGGAGGGAGACCTGAACCAAAAAGTGTTGAACATATATATATATATATATATATATATCAGTTTTTATAAAAGTGTGAACATTACTTTACTCTAGGCCAGATTAATTTAATTCACTGGAGATTAACTTAATTGCCCGGAATCAATGGGTGTTGAGCCAATGCTGGGACTCGACCCTGGTTCCCTAAAGTCAGCAGCTCTGGTAGTTAGGCAAGACCCGTATTTCTGAATGGTTGTGTATAATCACACACAGTGAGCATATTCTCTGTTGAGACGACTTTGTGAAGTAAAAAACTGCAGCAACAACTTCTGGAAGGTTCACCTGAAATCTTGCTTAGGTGAATACTTGCAAGGGTTTGTTTTAAAACTGGACTTAAGAACATAGGTCAGCACCTTTACACTGGTGTGTGAAGAGGGCTAATCGTATTAATTATTACTTTCACAACCCATCAAAACTCGGCTTGAAATAGAGTGGCAACTTCAGAGCGTGTGCAATGGCCACTGGTATGTTGTTCATATGATTGCATGAAGCATCCCTTTCTTTCTCATAAACATGCACAGACAAACACACACACACTCGCATGTGATGGTAAGCTGCTCTAAAAGGGCATGTTGCCATAGAAAGTAATATAAATAAATGCACCCTGCTACCCATCCTTTCCATCTCGTGCAGTGTGCCAGTATGTCCCGCCCACAGACTGTGCGGAGAGCGGATGTGAAGAACAATCGCCCCCTCCCCTAACGCACTCCACCCCCTTTCCAACCATGTACCAGCCTTCGCTGCCATTGTTACTGCTCAAGGTAAGGCAGCTGCTGCGGGCATTGGCACCACAGGCGCCGGTTGGTAGCAGTGGGTGCCACAGGTGGGTGAAAACAAATCAAATCAAATCAGGTGTTTGTTAAGTGCAACTACTCTCCCGTAAGGGTCTCAAGGTGCTGTGGAATAGGGGGGGGGTCGCAGGTTCCAGTCCATCAAGGAGGGGGTCTGAGGTCAGGCATATTCGTAGGCAGGCCTTGCAGGCTGTTATATCAGAGTAGGTCAGCCTTTCTTCTTCAGCCAAGGCTCTGACCTTGGTGTAGACTACATCCTCATCCCAGACAAGCATAAACCTGCTATAGGGTTTCTGGAGCACAGTCATGGGAGTTGTCAAGCACAGCAGTCAGAATGGCCATCAGCCGGTAGAGGTAACCAAAATTTGTGCTGGATGCAAAGGTTTATCTCAGAAGCTACATAAATGCCACAAAAATTCTCTGTGCACACATCATGTATGCGCAATCACACAACCCTTATTTATGTGGAACAGAGCGAGGCCAATTATGGCACATGGTCTAAACAAGCTAGGAGGATCCACAGAAACAAATGAAAACTGACAGAGGTCAGTGACCCTGCCTTTTAATCAGCTGGCCCAACCATGTGTCTCCAGCAACCTGGCAAGGGGTAGTAGTCATCCTCTACTTTTGGTGGGGGTAAACTTTGGGTGCCCTCTCAGTCTAGCATTGCCTGACCCTGCCTTTTAATCAGCTGGCCCAACCATGTGTCTCCAGCAACCTGGCAAGGGGTAGTAGTCATCCTCTACTTTTGGTGGGGGTAAACTTTGGGTGCCCTCTCAGTCTAGCATTGCCTGGTACTTTCCTGGGAAAACAACACATGATTGTGAAGTCCCCCATTGGTCTCAAGACTCAAAGACACTGGGCATTTAAAATGCATGTCCAGTCTGAACAGAACCCACAAAAGGGCAGCACTCTCCACTCTCTGAAGATATCTTTAATCCTAGCTTCTGTTGTCAACACATCTCCCCACTGGCAGGTTTCTCTTGTACTAATATTCAATGGTTACTGTCCTGATCAGGCAGCTAACCCACCTAGGCAGCCAACCCACCTATGAATGAAGAATGAGGCTGGGCGATTGTGTTGTGAAAGGACAGCAAGAGGCAAATATTTTGGGGGATGCCCACTGTAGGTATTTCTGCCTAGTGTCATCACCAGACAGGATGAAAGGTGAAAGACTAGGAAACCATTAGGAAGGCATCATGATAGATTACAGGGTGGTCCACAGGAGGACAGGTGAGTGTGAACCTCCCGCTTTATTTATTTTTTGCAGAGTTTTATATAGTGCAGACTTGACCCGAAGTTATCGGGTATCAAAGTGCTTTACATAGCACCAGTTGCTCACATTCATTTTTGTGAGGCAGGGGGAGATTAAGTGATTTGCCCAGAATCACAGGATGTTGAGCGTCATTGCTGAGACTCTAATCTAGTTCCCCAGATTTGAGGTCGACCGCCCTAGCCGGTAGGCCAACTCCTCTCCCCTCCATTCTGTTGGGAAAGTGCCAAATTGCTCTAAATCCTGTGGCCTACACCAGATCCATACCTGCAATTCCTCTAAACACCTCAGGGGATTCACTGCGCCCTACCAAGAAATTGAACTCTCTCACTCAGCAGATTTTCTATGCACATCAGCTGTGCGTGTTGGTCCACTCTACCCACTCACATGGTATATTATTTAATGGTCTCCTTGCTGCATGTCTGCATTTCCTACTATCTCTCAGTACCAGTAAAGAAATATGAAAACCTGTGGTAATAACTGTTCTGCTGAACTCAGCCCGCAAGGTTGACAAAATCCCAGAAAAACAACCCCAGTGCCAACATTTTATGAACCACTGTAACAATGCTACAAATTGGTGGAGAGTCCAAAAAAGAAAAACATAAAAACATTTTTTCAATGAAAGAACAATTACTTTTATTTCTTGAACATAACTATACAACATTAATTTAATTAGTTCTCCATTTTCATTTTGCAAGTTCGTATCTTTACATACGTAACATTACTTCGAAAATTCAGTTTTAATTGCTTATTTAAATGTTATTGATGTAGTACAGCCAATTTCAATAGAGCCACTTTCCATTCATATCAAGTGTGATCATTGTTTTCTTTGATATTGAACAGCTTTCTCTATACCAGCTAAGTCCTTATTCTGACATATCCATCTGCTAGTACCAAAGGGCACGGCAACCTCCATTTCCCCACAGGTGCATGTGAGCATGGCATTAAAGAATCGTTCGCAATACTCATCTCCTGAAAGTCGTATTGAAATGAACTCCCCATAGATGAACCAGTGAAATCTATTGGTGACTTCGGAGAAGCCGGCACATGGCACCGGCCAATCTGGATGCCAGTCAGTATTTACATGAAGAGGACACTGACCCCTCCGGTGCAGCTGTGAGGATGCCTCTTCTCTCAGAAGATTCAAGGTGAGTCGCCTCTCTCTGGCCTCCTCTTCCATCTGTGAGCATGCTCTGCTCCTGTCCTGCACAGCATTCATGCCAGCACCATGTCACCCCCCACAGTGAAACCCTTCCACTTCCTGCTTAACCATAGAGTCTCTGTTATTTCTCTTCCTGTCCTGAGGAGGCAGCGGTGAGGACCTTGCATGCTTTATGGTTCTCTGTAGGCAGTGTTAGTCAGGAGGCTGCTTCCCTTGAAGTCAATACTCATGATCCATTAAAGATCCTCTTACATTTTTAGCTCCTCAGGAAAATACCATTTCCAATCTGGAAGTTGGGAGGGTGCCTTTAATTTATTTTCTTTCCATCACATACCGTGCATTATTTGTTGCGCCCAATTAAAATGTGGCTCGTGAATGGCTGGGGAGGAGTAGCTGAATTTACCAACGCTGCTGATCATTTGGGCTTTTGCAATCTGCTCCTACTGTATGCAATTGTAATGTAGTTTTGTCAGCAATGCCATAGTATTCACATTTGATTTCAGTGCCTCCAAATTAAAAATGTCATTTGTTCCGTATCCTGTACCAGTAGTTCCATCGTATTCATGCTCTTCTGTGGTGCTTCTATGCTAGAACATACTATTTCCATGATCTACTCTCTTTTTGAATTGTCAATTAATTCACATTCTTCTGGGGTACGTCTGTGCTAGAACATTCCATTTGCCCTATAAACTTTCTTCCATCGGTTACATTTGTAGCCAAGTGATTCCAGTGTCTTTAGGAGAGACCATTGCATTTGCTTCCTGTACCTTTTCATTGTAGTCACACACTTATGTGGTGTCTTGATGCTAGAACATTCCATTCGCACTATAAACTCTCTGCTGGCCTTGCACTTTAAGCCATGTTCTTCTGCAGTGGCTCTTTGCTAGAACATTGCATTGGCCCTGGGCATCTTCTGCCAGCAGTTCCACTGTATTCACCTTCTTCTGCGATGCTTTCATGCTAAAACATTCCATTTGCTTTGTGTACCTTCTGCCAACAAGGCCACCGTAGTCCTGTCCTTGAGCGGTGTCTTCATTCTAGAACATTCCATTTGCCTCGTGTACCTTCTGCCAACAAGTCCACCGTAGTCCTGTCCTTCAGCGGTGTCTTCATTCTAGAACATTCCATTTGCTTTGTGTACCTTCTGCCAACAAGTCCACCGTAGTCCTGTCCTTCAGCGGTGTCTTCATTCTAGAACATTCCATTTGCTTTGTGTACCTTCTACCAACAAGGCCACCGTAGTCCTGTCCTTCAGCGGTGTCTTCATTCTAGAACATTCCATTTGCTTTGTGTACCTTCTGCCAACAAGGCCACCGTAGTCCTGTCCTTGAGCGGTGTCTTCATTCTAGAACATTCCATTTGCCTCGTGTACCTTCTGCCAACAAGTCCACCGTAGTCCTGTCCTTCAGCGGTGTCTTCATTCTAGAACATTCCATTTGCTTTGTGTACCTTCTACCAACAAGGCCACCGTAGTCCTGTCCTTCAGCGGTGTCTTCATTCTAGAACATTCCATTTGCTTTGTGTACCTTCTACCAACAAGGCCACTGTAGTCCTGTCCTTCAGCGGTGTCTTCATTCTAGAACATTCCTTTGCCTCGTGTACCTTCTGCCATTAGGGCCCTTGAGGTCACATTCTTCTACATTGTCTTCATACTAAAATATTCCATTTGTCCTGCCTGCACATGTCGGTCAGCTCCAGCAGCACATTGCCTTTGCTTGGGTACTGCGTGCCAGTCTGACCACTTTGTCCTTTGCTGTTCTATGCCTGCTGTGTTACTTAGAAGAGCATGGTAATTGCGTGAAGCCGTAGGATGGCTGCAGATGTAGGATCGGAGGACTCGCAGATCTTAAGGTACTGGTCAGAGCATCGACACCTTGGCTCTAGACTGCTTACTGCTAAATGTTATTAAAGGAACAGTAACAGTCTACAGTCATGGCTACCGAAGCATGACAGCAGCATCAGACAGCCAGCGACCATACGCCGAGAGAGCAGCAGCACCTCCGTGAGGACCATCGCAGACAGGTCCTAGGAGCACCAGAAGGTTCGATCCTTGACTACAAGATGGCTCCCATGTCACTCCGAAGGTCCTCAGTCACTGCAAGAAGCGAGTTTAAGATTGGCTACAGAAGCATCACATGGGAGGAACAGCAGATATAAGAGTGTATGAAGATGGTAGTTCTTTGCAGCAAGTTTCCCAGAGAGTGAAGCAAGAGATCGTAATGTGCTTCCAGATCCTTCATTTTAAAAGTACAAATGTGACAAAGTTGGGGATGAGAAGGATCTGTCTTCCCCTTTCCTCTTTATCCCAGAAGCAAGCAGGATTAAAGACCTAGGCTGAGGTGGTATCGGAAGTCATCTTATGGGTAGCAAAACTGGTAGCATGTAAAGACCCAGAATACAAAAACCTCAGTCATATATAAATATCTTCCTCTGAACATTTTGACCTGCACCTAAATCAACTATCAAACACATGACGTGCCACACATATGCTACTCAAAGTAAATGATGTGAGAGATAAGTTTGACTGGAGCCAGGAAATAAACACATGCCGAAATATTTATAGGAAAATATTTATATAAAACGCAGATTTTCAGTCTATATTTTCAAGGTTACTCGTGCCTGATCTGCTCTGTCGTCTATATTTTCACCTGGATCAGCAAAACTGTGCGTATGTAATGCTGCGTTGTGCAGAAAAGGTAGGCCAAATGAGTCCTCAGAGCTGCCCCTTTACTGACTCTTAATCTCTATCTTCCTAATCACTAAACCTCTTATTTTTCGGTCTCTACTGGTCGGTTTATGCATCCTCCCTCTCCTTATATTTCCTGTTGGAAGCGTCCACCTGTACATTGAAAGGTTCATTGGGTGGAAATCACGTTAGTGTAACTATTCGTTCTTTACCTGTATAATGCTTTGGTTAAGAAATTGTTATATCTGGTAAACCCTTCTAGCTGTGTATCCAACATATGTATACACATAATGTATACACACCAGTGCGGTAGACACATACACAAATGCATAACAGAACACTCAAGTATGAACTTAATTATCAAGTATTTGAGCTCCTTTATTTATTTTCTCTTTCAAAGCCGGATGTGGAATACCCTAGAATGACTCCCTTCTCCTAAATCGGTCTTCATTTCTTTTCTACTAACCTATTTCTACAGTCAGTTGCTATTTGCTCTCTCCTCGTTCTTTCTGTTAGAAAATCAAGGGCTGTCTGCATACTTTCTCAAGTTAATTTTCTTTTTCAAAAACTGTCTACTACTTACTATTTGGGGGAAAAACAGCTTTGATGTTGCTGCTTATTTTTGTTTTCCTTCAGTGTTCCAGGGGCAGAGGAGACACACACGGAAAGCACCCATCTAAAAATTATGTGGAATTGAGGGGTAAAACTCTCTGATGCATGATAATGTTTTACACTTTGCTTAATTATATCATTTCATACGTTTTTCAACTGTCTCAAGAAATAAATGCACATAGTTCTGTTTGTAAGTTTTATTCATGCTCTTTGTCACTTATAATTCTTTGCTTTGAAGGTCAACAATCAATGTGTTTCGTTCAGCAGAGCTTTCTCAAGGCTAAAAAATATAAAGCATAAAGTTTTTACAGTGACAAAATGTATTTGGTGCACCTTTGATACTGCTGAAGTCCTACTACATCACTCCAATATATTTCTATAGCTGTTAAAATGTGCAATTCTTCAACTTTGTTTAAGTCTAATCTGGTTTTGAATGACCATGACCATGAATAACATTGCTATTGGAAACATAAACTAGTTTCAATGCACAGTACAAGTCATTCTCATACAAACATTATGGGTTGGCATGTAACAATTGTTGCTTATGATCCTGTTTTTTACTTCGTAAGGTACACATGATCTCAGTGTCAAGAGGACTTTTTGTTTAGTAATATTTAGAGTACAAGCAGTTTTCCCCTACATTGGGCTGCCTATGTGTTTTATTCTCTGGAGATAGAACATTGATTTTTATCATATAGTTTAGATTAAGTAGAAGAACAGGGACACGTTCATACTACTTCTTTGTAGTTCTAGAGCAGTATACAATAGTATTTGAAATCCTAAGAAACAACTGACATTATTGTGAGGACACAAACTACGTGAACATTATCACTGAATTACTAATAAGGATTTGAATTGTCCAGTTCCAGTGCTATATAGGCAGTCAAATGAAAGAGACAAGATTTAACCTTTATAGTATTTAACACATAAAGCCACTATAATGGAGGCCATGGTAAAGGGAATGTTTATGGATAGTGGGATTGATAACACTAACTTCAGACCATTATATTGACTATGAAATGAACACATTTGTAGTTTGAGGATGCATTCATAATTTAGAGATACTTTAAAAGAGGGAAAGAATATTACTAATACTTTAATCTTATGTAGATGGCATTTAAATGAGATTTGATTTGATATTTGAGATTTATACAGTACTAAAAAGTCCAAGCAGTCAAACTAAACTACTATGCTGAATGACAATAACTAATTGAACATATGAGTCTTTAACAGTTTAGATTATTACGGTTGAATCACAAGACTAGAAGTGCAACTAAAAGTACTGAGTACCAAAAAGAAGTTACATATGTATTTCATATGTTAAATAATATTGTGTTTGCTTTTGACAACAGAATTTAAACTATCTGATGATGTCCTTTTCTATCATATTTGGCAATTGTTGTTTCCAGAACAAATAATGAAACACATGGAAAGATCGCCTTTCTGGGTTACAACATGCTCTATAAATATGTAATAATCAGCCAACCAATATGGAGGAGGAAAACCAATATTCTGTCTATCACTAAACCAAAACATTTTATTTCTAGCAAAAACATAGAATCACAAGTAACAGTCGCAACACATCAACGCATACAGAATGCATACAGATGCACACAGATTGCAAGAAAAAGACTTACTGCGCAAAGAAGATATATATATAGTTTGTAAAGCTGTGTTATGAATACCAATTAAAAATCTGGTGTATAGTAAAAACAAGTTTCTGTGAAAACAAAGTAATACTGACAAATGTTAGTGCCTTCTTTTACAAGTGTTTTCTAATTAGCACCAAAAGTATCAGAATCTAGAATCCATTTTACCAAAAATGCAAAAAATTAATATACGAGTACAAATAGCCGACAGTTAAAAGTTTGACATTTTAACATCATGGTTTTAAGCAGTAAATGCACTTAGAACTGTAGAAAGTGTGCAAAACAGAGGTATATATTTTTCTGAAATGTATAATAAATCAGAAAGACTGTATACATTTTTAATCTGAAGCTGGCTCAGTTTCTATAAAGTATGTGTTAATTAAGCAGAATCCTGCATTCAGGAACAACTGTGTTTCTCTATCTGAACTAAGACACTGTATAATTATGCATACTTCCACCACTGGGAAACTTTTTAGGACCGATACACACATACGCTGTTGACTCTCTAAAATAAGGCTGTTGGGCAGCCACATAAAGATAGGAACAATATTGTGTACATTTACTCTTTGGAATTATTTATGTGATATTGAAATGAATGGGGAATCAGATTCTGCAGCAAGTCCCACTGAAAATAAAAAGCATTGATGTAATTTGTACTGCTACGCTAATAATGTTAAATTGAAATTGATCTCAATAGTAGTGGGACTAAGCCACGCTGGCATCATTGTAGTTAACCAAAACAATTATCAACTCACTCAACTAATTTATTTTATAGCTTTCCATACAAGAGAGGCTGCAAAGCATACTTGAAATTAATTTGAAATGTTAATTCCTGTGAAACTAATTAAAATGTAATACTGTTATAAGTAAATTGACTATGGTTTTAAACCTCTTGTTGTATAAGGTCGTTTAGGCATGGTGGTTGATTCTACCGGTGCCGGAAGCATTGGGTAGCCAATCTTAACTTATCATTTGGAGTGTAGGCATGGAATACAAATTGTGTGGCAGGATGATGGTAGAGGAGGAGTTATATGAATGTTCATCAACAAGTGTTGGAAACATTTATAGTTCTCTTGCATGTCCCCATCACAACATTGTTTTGACCTATAGTGTGGCATGCATCACACAATCTGTGAAACTCTTGATCTATAATAAATAAAACTAAATTTAGCGTCATAAATCACTAGAAATGCATTATATCCTACTAACAGCATTGCATTGTAGGAGGAAAATATTTAGGAGCTGAAAAGAGAAGATGTGATTGACCCGATGATGGCTTCAGTTAGGGTCTCAACAATTAACTATAAAAAGAAGGCTGGGCCCAGCAAACAATGGCCACTTGAGTGTTGTCCACATCCGTAACACCTTTTGAAAGGAGTCGTCCTGTTGTGAAATTATACTTAATTTAGATTGAATAGGCAAGCAGTGCACGCAAAGGCACATACTCATTTAAAAGAAAGAATACGTTTACACTCTATTTGTAGCCATAAATGATTATTTATAATGCTCCATTGTTTCTATACTTAAATACTGCTAATTCCACATCTAGTTAATTGACAAACTCACTATTCACTGAAAAGTCTGCTTTGTGACTGTTCCCAGGTAAACAATTGAATGCATTAAAATAAGTAAAGTGTAATTATGAACAGCTGAAGTGATATCATACTGTTCTGCTTTTAAGGTGTTCAAGAAAATGTTTTTATGTGACTTGCAATCATGCACCTCATGTGCACGTCAGTGTGTATAGAACCCACAGGAAGTGAAAGTGAAGACACAAGCTCATATTTGAAAAGACTGTATAGAAAGGTTGGAGCCTGAAGGAAGAGGATCAATGCTGCTGTGTCTCTTTAGAGACAAATGTGTGGGTCAACTTTTCTCAAGAATCATAACACCCTCGGAAATTGAATGGATCTAAAGCAGAAAAAGGGAGAAATCCATATGTGTCTGTACCATTATCAAAGAGTAGGATGTTGACAAAAGTGATGTATTATGTATGTATGCACTTTACTTTTTATTATTAGAATAAGAGACTAGCCTTCCCCCAGATAACAGAAGTAATTCAAAGCCTGCCAAACCTATGCACTTGTGAATCTAGAATTGCACCCAACAAAAAAAAATGCCTAACTGTGTTGGTTATCAGCGGGTAAAGATAGAGACTTAGAGGGAACGACAATGCATGAGAATTCCATTTCTTGTAAAAAATGGACCTGTAAAGAGTCATCTTTGTTAAAGAAGAATGAATTGTGCTGGATGTAATGGGATGGGACTTGTCAACAAGCCACTCCATATGGATTTCTGTAGAAACAGAGTACCACAATTTTCATAACTTTTCGTCAATACCCACTATCTCCAGGGCAACCGTGGCTTTAGATTGTTACTGTAGATTGGCATTGGTAACAGTCTACAGCCATGGTCGCTTGGGCAAGATCTAGACAGCGGGTTCCGCGGTTACCAACTTCCAAAGCGATATTCCACTGTTACCAACTTCCAAAGCGACACCACATTACACCCGAGGAGTTGGAACTGAGGAAGGTGCAGAGGAAAAGAAGTGTAACAACACTGGGGAGACATCCACACTTAAGAGTAAGTGTTGGTGTGCTAAAAAAAGACTAGAACAAGAATAGGAACATTTCAATACAAAAGTGGAAATGGAAACGTCTAGGTGAGATAAAATGGAGAGCAGAATACAATAGAGGGTGAAATAGGGAGGTGTTCAAAGCACAAACACGCATGCATTAAGGTATCTTTGGTAGGTACAATAAACTATATAACCCTCTGAGAAGCCAGTGCAACCAAGGAAAGATTCTGCATTCCATCTACTGGATATAACAAAAAAGATAACACGTAAAAAGGAGACTGCACCGCATCCACAGGAGATGGAGCACAGAAGAGAGTAACGGCATGACATCTACAAGAGACAGGGAGAGGAAAACCTGCCAAAGAGATAGAGATGGGGGGGGGTAAAGAAGAGCAGAAAGAGAGAGTATGAGACACACATTTACCACAGACAGAGGAACAGCCAAGGAGAGAGACAGTACAACAGAGATACCAAGGGAAACACTGCTTGACATTAACCAGCAAGGAAAATAAAAGACACCTTTGAGAGAGATTTATGAGATCTATCACATATTGAGAAGAGAGAAAACCAAGCAATAAACTGTGCATCATTTATCGAAGAGGAGAGGAAACTATAGAAAATGAGTGAGTGGTATTTACAAAAGGCAGTGAGAGGGGTGCTATAGGTGCAGCCATTGCCATTTACTAAGAAAGGAGAGCAGGAGGGTGGTTGGGAGTGCCCAACAGGACAGCAGGGAGAGGAAGAGTTTGTATGAGAGAGGACCGCATAACACAAGGACAGAAAGAAGACACCAGAAAGAGAGGCAGCACCACATCCTCCCGATAGCCAGAAAAGACAAAGTAAAGCTGGCAGCACACAGCATCTACTGGAGAATGGAGCACGCCAAGGTAAGGTTCAAACAGAAAGAGCCATGACCATGAAAGGTATTGTGTCAAGACAATAAAGAGAGTAGATAAGAATAGAGCTGTAAAGTTGCATGCCATCGACTCGTCTCTCCTTTCTTCATAAATTGTCCCATCTCCATTGAACCCTCTTCCACGATGTCCTCCAATCTCACAGAATCCTTACTCTTCCATGTTTTCCAGTCTATGCCCCCTGCTCCTTATTTTGTGTCTTGTGCTTCTTACACTGCGCTTTCTCTCTCCATCTTGTTCTCGTCATTGCCTTCTGTCTCTCAAGCTTAATCTCAATTAGTCTCTCTGTCGTGGTGTCATCTTTCTTTATGTTCGAGTCTTGCCTGTTGTCCTCATTGTGTCTCAGCTGTATCTAACCAGCCTCTTGTTTTAAAGGTGAATAACAAAGAATGCAACCAATGGGTTACCGAGTTCATTCTCCACCAATACCCTCTCTCCAGTTCTTCCTCTTCCCACCCAAGTTTTGTCTTTTTTCCCCCCTCCCCTTCTCTTCTCTCGGATTTCAGCTTTTGGTTTAACTCGTCCTTGCTTTTCTACCAAACCCTACATTCTCAAAACCTCCTCTTAATGTATTTCTACGTTGAGTCCCTGTTTGACCATCAAATGTATGCACCCACTGGACTTACTCACTCGTAGAGCCAGTCAAACACAGTTACTACCTGATCTAACCACTGAGTAACTCACCCACCCATTCACTCATTCAGCCACCCCCTAATTCTCTTGCTTACTCACTCACTTGACCCACCACTGACATTCACAAAGTCACACTTTTAACACTCTCTCAATCAAGCTTTCTTCCCCCTTCCATCCCTCAATTATTCCTCGTGTCTCTCCTCATCTCAACAAGCTCCGGCATTCTTGCAGGAAGTCACCTGTCTCAACGGAAGTGGTCATCACCAACGTGTAATGACAACATGAACCACCAAAAGCGTCCGCTTCAAGAGTTCCATCGGCAGCAGCTGGCCCACTAGTGCTTAAACCAGCATTCAGGTACAACTGGTTCCTTCCTCAAAAACTGACATAGCCTCTGTTTGGACCCTGTCCAAATCTTCTCAAATACTTCCTTCTTTTTTGCTTGTCTTTCTAAAAATCGATTAGTATAAAGCAGAGAGTTTTGAAACAGCCTTGTCTTTTGCTTTTTCAGTATCTGTATGTATTCACAATAAATAAAATAAAAAATAAGTCACATGAAAATACAGTTTCCGCATATCTACATGACATATGGCCGACATAATATCTGGAGTGGAGAGAGCCATGTCAATTGTTACACATTCACAGCCATTTTCTTTAAAAGCCAATATAACTTAGCAGGTTGAGATTTTTAGGACTACCCCCATGCTGGTGAAAATAAAAATACCAGTATTACAATACATTGTGCTGTTGACTACATTTACAGGATTCCTAGAATCGATCACGGGTGAATAGTGTCACTTGGCAGCAATGTAGTGTCAAATCACCACTGAATCACTGGCCTTCCGTTGCTTCATATCAAGGTCAACAAAATTGTATCATGATATGGCCCGGTATCAGCCCTCTATGTCCCACCACAATGTAAAATCAGCAGTATATGACAATTTAGAAGCACAACTTCAGACACGAATTTCCAATAGCATTATATTGTGGCCTGGTTTATTAGTGGGAGACACTAATGCTTCCAAGTACTATAATATACTTTTTAACACAACTATATTGAAGACAAGAGAGCGAAACGGTGATTATTTATATGATATATTTATGTATACATCATTGTCTATTCATTTAAGATTGAGATAAGAACTAGCTTATTCAGTTTACCTGTGAAATAGCCTCGATCACTTAATGATCTAACCTGCTCTACTTTGTCTTAGTTTCAGACAATTATGGTACAAACCATTAGCCTGGTGTAATTCAAGGCATTTTGCTTTAATGTAGGAGTAATTACATCAAAGAAAATAACCAAACGAAAACAAGTATACAAAAAGGTATCGATTTGTTTAAAACGATTTAAATAGCTTAATTAGACAACAATGCCAAAAAGCACATGAAGATAAAACATATACATAAATAAGAATAAAAGAACTGTACGAGAACATTCTAGTATGGGAGCCAAAGCATCGCACCATACAATGATTAAAATAATGAAGAATAAACAGCAGTCAAATTCTGTCCCCACAGAGCTACCTAATTGGATGGGTTTATATAAAAGATTCATGACCCACAACACAAAACTTAAAACAGAGAGTTGAGAAAAAGGCATATTCTGTCCATAGCTTTAGTTTACCAGCACAGTTCATCACTGCCCATGGTACAGAGCAATATATACAGTTAAATGACAATCACAATCAATTAGCCGCAGCTACAGTCCTAGCTCTAATGACCCATATCCACCCCAGGAACTTTGCAAGAAGCGAAGGCATAAGTGAGATTGGGGTCCGATCTAAGAATTCTGCGTGCAATCCAACTGCTACGGGTCCCCAATAGTCTAAGCATATAAGGTATTATTTTCCACAGTACAGCACAGGAGGAAGTAACCAGATGGCTGTAAAATATATTTCTTACAAGCCCAAAGTATTAAAGATTGCCCATTGTGACCAATGAATTTCACGCTTGCGTTGGAGCCACTGGCTTGCTGGGTCTGTAGGGACCCTTTATTTCCGGGGGTGAGCTGTAAGGGTAATTCAGGTGAACATATTTAGTTACATGCAGAAAATGTGCTTCTCCAGCTCTCACACCCAACGATTTCGGTAGATAGGTTGCTGCAGGTTTTATGTACCTTTGGGGATGACTCCAGCTACCACATTAACTGGTATACATCTTGCCTGTACTCCCTGGTGGGTGGGGTGCCAGCCCTGCCACAGAGGAGTACTGTACCTGTAGCACTCGAGGACTTTACATTTCTAGGCGTTTATGTCACACGGGATGCTATGGATTTCTTGAGACGGAACCTATATGAGCTTTTGGACAGGTTCCACCAGGATGTGAGTCACTGGAGAACTCTGCCGCTGTCCTTAATGAGTATGGCTGGGTTATACAAAATGATGGCCCTGCCTCGGTTCTTGCAGGCCCTCCAAAATACTCCATATCTGGTACCTCAGGCCGTCTATCACAAAATAGAACAGCAAGTCCACCTTCTGTGGGATGGGGGTAGTCCCAAGAAGACGCTTCACAAGCTACAGAGGGGGTCTGTGATGGTGGCCTGGCTGTCCCCAATATCCTTAAATATTACTGGGCTTCGCATCTTGTAGTAATAAATGAGTGGTCATACGCAGATCGACATGAGCCAGGGTGGACAGGGAGGTGATGGGCCTCAGGGACTACCCTGCCGTACTGTATAAGCAGGGGCAGGGAGGAACTCTACCAGTACATACTCAGACAGGGGGGGGGGGTTGGTGGCCTTGAAATTCCTGGGATGGACAGGGAAGGTTGTGGGACAGTGATTTACTGTCGGGTTTTTCTCACTGGGTGCTCCTGGGTATTGACAGTTTGGGAGATAGGACGGGGCCCTTGCCATTTGAGACCCTTCAGATTGAATATAGCTTTGTGGAAATGGAGCAGTATCACTACCTATAGATGGTTCATGCCCTAAAGGTACTCATCACAGGGGAAGTACACGGGGCAGAGTGCTCCCCCTTGGAGGACAGGCTTCTACTTGATCCTATGCTGGACAAGGCCATATCGCTAACGCATAGGAAGACATTGAACAATGCCGCAGATGCACTGGGTTGCTGAGATATAAGTGGGTGGCTGACCTGGGGGAGATGGATGATGAGGAATGGGGGAGGCGTTACAGGACCCCAGAAATACAGCAACAAGAGCAGGGTTTAGACTTGTCCAGCTCTGTATCTTGCACAGGTCCTAATACTCGACAACACTGCTAAATACCATAGGAAGGATGACCACCTATCACTGCGTGAGGGGCTGAGAGCAAGAGGGCACGTTTCTGCATATTCTATGGGGATGCCCAGTTATCCAGACCTTTTGTGAGAAGGTGATGAGATTGATTCCCAGGGTTGTGGCAATTAAGGTCGAGATGGATGCCAAGTGAAGTCTTCTAAACATACACGGGGAGAGTGACTGGCCTAAATAAACAAGGTTATGGCTAGAAGTGGGGGCTGGAGTGGCTAAAAGGAATGTGGCAAAGTTGTGGGGTGCACCAACCCCTCCTGGGATCCATGAATGGGAGAAAGACATGGACTGGTACCAGCAGGCCGAAAGAGTGATGTACCAGAGCAGGGGTTTGCCCCTCAAAATGGGAAAAGGTGTGGGAGGCTGGAGTGCCTACCGTGAGCAAGGGGACACCTCGGGGTAAATTTGATGAAGTCATATGATGAGGATGCCTAATGCATTGGGGTCTGGGTACTGGGAATGGGCAGTCGGTTATGTACTCTTGATTTCCAATTTGTTGCCATGCTATGTTGCTGTATACCATTCTAATGTGCTGCGCTCTGAAATGTATTCACTGCACTGTATTTATACGTCTGTGTTCCAAATAAAAAGATGTTAAAAAAAAATTAAGTGTTAAAGATGTTAACATGTTTAAGCCTTCCACTATCTAATTGTAAATCCTGTCTTCAGGAAAAACACCTTGACTGAACATATTACATACTAAGGTGGTGAATAGATAAGTGTGTTAGTCCAAAATGCAGTGTAGTCACTGTTTATATATTTGATTTAATTTTTTTGTAGAGTGCACAATTACTATGAAAGGTTCCAAAGTGCTGATTGAGTTTGGATGAAAAGCTTTAAGGGCCTTTCAGAACTGAAAGTGACCAGATATTGAGCAGATGTTTATTGGCAAGGAGTTCCACATTTCTCATATTTGATAGGAGAAGGAGGAGCCTCCCTCATGAGTCTTTCTAACCTTAGCAAAATACTGAAGCCAGGGTCTTAGCAAAACCAAGAGAACATGATGGACAAATTAAATTGAAAAAGATTGGATAGGATATATAAGGTTTTATGACAAATAGAGAGAGAGAGATTTGAAGATGGCCATTTTCTCGATAGGCAATCAATACAGGAGTTTTAAATAAGGAAATCCATGTAATTGGTATGCATGATTAAGCAGCAGCTTAGGTGCATAATTTTTAACAAGTCGTGGGCAAGAAACGAGATATTTTGGGAGTCCAAGATAGAGACAAATGCAGTAGTCAAGTTTGGATCCCACAGTTACAGCAATAACTCTAAAATGTATATTTGAGGGTAAAAGGTCTAAAATAAGGTCTTTAATATCTTAAAATCAAAAATTATTGCACAATGACTCTGGAAATGAGATCTAAGAAGGATAAAGAACCTTCAAACCTAATGCCTAAATTAAAGGCTAAACTGACTGTTGGAAGGCAGTCACCTAGTTCATTAGTACACCAGGTATTTGACCAGATGGTTGTCTTAAGACCGAATAGCAAAATTTTAGTCACATCTGGATTGAGTTTCAAATGATTGCTATTCATCCATTCACAATGACTTACTTATCCACAACTATGTTTTTACAGTTCTGAAATTCTGATTTGAGTCCTTCCTCGTTTCCATTGAGCCTTTACCCAATGTGTGTGTCACCACTGTACCATCTGCAAAAAAAACACAGGATCCAATACGTTTTACCAAATGAGAGTGTCCCATATCTGTTTCCAAGCAGAACAAACCATAGCTTTTAATGGCAATAGCAGGAGCAATGGTGTTAAAAGCAAGATGAACACCTCCACTGGATAGGGATTATCTGGGGATCCCGACTAAATTAAAAGGCTTAGCGTTATAGCAGCCTCAAAAGTGAGTGGAGTAAATTAGAAACAGGTTCACTGTTTAGGTCTAAAAATACATCAAGATGTTGATCAGTAATTACATATCTAAAACTGACAAACTCTGTGGGGAAAAAGAGATGATTTTAAGAGAACAGAGTCTGCAAAGAATCCGTCCACCAAGAGCAACCAACATTGTTTATGCGTGAAATCGTTTATATACCTAGTTTTGTGCTGTGTGTTCGAAGTCATTTTATTAGTGTAATACATTTCTGGTAAGCCAGAACATGCTAGATAAACAGACAGATAATTTACCTTAGACTACACTACTGTATATCACAATATCAAGTTAAAACAGTTATTCATTAAAGAGATGTTTTGAAGGTTATCAAGCTAATAGTTGACGTGTTTTTTTGCCTGTAAATAGGACTTAATATCACAATCCTAGATACCTTGGATAAGGTCCTTGATATCATGCATTTAGGAGATATTTAACGATATTAGGAAGTTCTGCACTCATAAAGAAATAAAAATCATTAAAAGTTATTTAAAAGTTAATGAACTCCAAGGTGGCCTCTAACATTATTTTAACGCTGAACTTAACACCCTGAGCCAGATTCATGAAGCCAAAATCGGCTCGCAAAGGGCCAGATTCTGCGAATCTGGCCCTTTGTGAGCGCTAGTTTTGCATTTGGGATTCATCATCCCAAATGCAAAAATCGGAAATTTGGAAATCGCTAAATTGCGAAGAATTGCATTTAAGGAATCTCTATTTGAGATTGCTTAAATGCAATTCATGAACCATTTTAGAATTGCGCATTCGCAATCTGGGTCTGCTATTTACCGCGAAGTCTGACTTCGTGGTAAATAGCTAAAACTTAGAAAAATGCACTTTAGTGCATTTTTCTAAGTTGGATGTTACAAAGGACATGTGTGTGCGCAACACCAGTGTAAATCACCATTTCAGGGGTGAAATCGCTTCCTTATTTGCGATTCGCTAATTGCGAATTGCAAATAAGGAAGCAGTAGAAATCGCAATAAATTTGCGATTTCTACATGCATCCCGTTTTGCGAGTCTTTAATAGCGATTCCTTAATAATCGCTATTAAGGATTCGCAAAAGAGGAGCATGATGAATCTGGGGGCCTATTACTTCTCAATACAGGTTTGTGGTGACTGTTAAAATGAAAAATGAATCCATAATCCAGAGATGAATTAAATGTCGATTTATTGTCAGCACGGCAAAGATGGTACAAACATGTTCCGCTCCAGATACAACTGGCTCAACAGCATAGAACATTGCAGTCAAGAGACCATGCAGAATTTAGAATACACATTGAAAGTAAACAGGGCACATGCTAAGGGAGGCATTCGGCAGGGTGATGTAACAGGTTAAAGGGAAAGATTGAATGTAGTGAAAAGTGTCTGTATTGAGGAAAATGCAACAGGGGATATTTTCCCACAAATACTTAAGTGAATTCTCCCACAATCATTAGGTGTTTGCCTGGTTTATAACGTGGGAGAACTTTCAAAATAAACTTCATGGAGTAGGTGCAGTTTAACCACCCTAATTTTAAAGTATGTGACTTTCGAATCGTGCAACCGGTTTGATAAGTTTGTAGCCTTTTTGATTCCTTACTCTCCTGAACAAAACTTCCGGCAGTAAATGAGGCATTTTTTTATTTCATTAATATTTAAAGTTGTATGAAGTGTCACCAAAGCCAAACAAGTATCGTAGTGCTTGACAGATAAACAGGAAAAACAGGAAGATCGCATTTTATGAAAATCCAAAACATCTAAATTAAAATAGTGCCATGTTGCTAGTGAAAAATGAAGAAGCAATAATGCAAACATGGAAAAGCAGAGAATAATCACAGAAAGCTACAACACATGGATCATATGGGGGACCAACTGCAGAGTAGCCAAACTGGCATAAATACCATACACAGCATGAGAAGACACTAGAACGCAAGATGTTCACGGTAGAACAACAATATGCTACATTGAAAAGATACATCATGGCAGCGACAATCAGTAAAATTAAATGTAATCAGGACTGAAGGAGGCAGACAAAACTGATGTTGTGGGCAACACATGTATCTTTAATGTTAGCAGCTAAATCTGCACGCTTTAGAGAGCAAACCTGACTAAAGGACACTAACTTTCACAACATGTTGAAGTGATCGTAGCTGTTGTAACCAAGGAGATGCTTTGAATACCCTGCCCTTGCTCTGTCAGAAGAGAGTGGGAACAGAAGTTCAGAACTTGCCACTGCCTACTTTTGAGGTCAGAACAAGCTTGTCGTAAGTTATTGCAGCATGCTACGGGTGTCACAGTAAGCATGATACAAGGAGCAAATGGTCAAATAACTGTAAAGTTACAGGTTTCTTGTATTGTATAAAATATATATTTGAGCAAATAAAAGTATTCGTTTCTAAATACCAGCACATCGGGTGATTTTACAAAGCTACCCTGATAATGGAGTAAAACTAGGCAATAGAAGAAAATAATGTCAACATTTAATAAGCAGCCGTTAGTTGGTTAAATATAACATAGCACATATATGACAGTGTAACTCGTCACAAAGCATTTCCCTCCCTTAATGCCCTGTGACATGACCTATCCCCGACAGTTTCATGCTCTCCACATCAATGACTTTTTTTTTTTTATAAAGGGGTTCATATTCTTCCATAACAAGCTCAGTGGTGCTTGAAGTAGGTGAGCTGGGTTTGGGGGGGGGGGGGGGGGGTGCTGCACCACCCTCAAATTATCTCGTTGGTGTTTCTGATCAAAATGATCTATAAATAGGGCTTTTATGTTTCACGTCTTACAAATTTACTGTGTTAAAAAATGTTAGATGTCCAGCAGGCTCTCTGACAAACGTGTGCTGGTTCTCTTGACGTGGAGATCAGAATTTACCTTTCCTATGTCTGAGAGCGAAGAAAACATTTCTAACTTGAACCCAGAGGCAGGCTTGCTGGGGCATGGAGGTAAAATGAGAAGGCGAAAGCATGCAAACATTTACTAACCCTGTTTCGGTATGAAAACCTTATTCTCGTGGCATACAGTTGTCAGCAACAAGGGTGGTTACAAGGCAGGGGTCTGGTCTGTAAGAGCAATAGTTTGATGAGCCGATTAGCCTTGTTTTTATTTCAGTCAAAGCACAGCGGGATCCAGTAATTTTACTTTGTGTTATGCTCACAAGGTTACATCCTTTTTATTGTTTATTTCCGTTTTAAATAATACATACTTTACTTTATAACTGACATAATTGCAAACCCAAGAATCACTGTTTTTTTTTGGCATACTGTACACGTAAAAAGTTTTATTCACAGATGATACCGTTTATCTTACATTTTACAATTTGGTGCTTACATAGAATGCCACGCAAACAGTAGATGCGTTTGGAAAGGACATTTCTGCACATGTAGCATTTGTGACCATTGTGAGCTCGTGAGAAATGGCTGCACCGGTAGCAAAGTGCACCATGCCCCAATGCCACCACCAAAACACTGCAGGTGTGCTGCTAGCGATGGGCAAAAACATGTGTAATGACATACTTTATACTTAAAATAACAACGAGAGACACAAAGACTGACAGATGCTCGATTACCTTCCAGTTTAGCACTGTGAGCAAAAGAATTGCAATTCCTTTAACTTTTGTGATCTCCGATGTGCCACACTATTTATGTATTCTATAGTATAATCACTTTTTTACCAATGGCATTCATCTTTTCCGTTTGAAAAACAGTGACATCTCCAGAGAAGTTGTATTAAACCAATGAGCTGCTATTTATGCCCTTATATGGTGCTCAAAGGAAAAGCCGCCTCCTCGTATTTAAAAAAAAACATTAGAATTTTTTTTTTTTTTAAGAAGGGTGTCAGAAATATATTGTTATCCCAACTACACCACAAAAAACAGACAAATAGCCAGTCCATTTTAATTGTGGAACATGGTAAATAAAGAAAAGCTTATTAAATTATACTTGTTAAGAACTAGAACAGTCACACAGCAAATATTACGTGACCAGAAGTTGCCAATTTCATTTTAACTAAATGATTGCCAGTTTAACACCAAGTATTGGAGATGCCATACACAAAGTTACATTATCCATTTAATACAGATTTATTACAGCTCATGTGAAGATAGGAACACTGTGTGTGTTGGTCAGTGGCAGTCTGCATTCAGTTCATCTCCCCAAATGGAGGGCTCTGCATCACCCCAAACACACAACTGATATATGCAATGACCAACCCTGGTTAAAGAATGGTGAACATTTTGAATGGTGGGCATTACTTCAGCAAAGGGTTGGTATTTCAGATTAAGACAGTTTCCGATTTCACACAAAGTGAACACAACCTGTTCCTGGAGGGAATGTAATATTTTTTAACTGCAATGATCTAAGGCATGTCAAATACTCATGGCAATTGTCAAGCATCACATTATGTCTTGATGTCGCTTTCAGATACCTTTTGTTTTGGGGGGTGTTGTTTAAGCACTTGAACATGGCCCCGATATCAAGGGCTTAGAACTGTTACACCTTCAACAAAAGCATAATGTAAATACTAGTGGAAATATCGAGACTCCATATGTTTTGCTGCACTTTCTTTATTTTGAAGAGTAACATTGAAGAATACACCCTTGAAAAAGAGAGGGAAAGCGACAGAAATTCCTCTACCAGCATGAGGGCACCAACCTGCAGTGGGGCTTAGAACATCCAACTCATTTCATGTTTTTACTGTGACCAGTTGCCAGTGGAGGTAAGGAGAGAATCTCTTGGCCTTGAGGTAGAAAGCCTAAGGAACTGGGACAATTTGTGTCAGACACCATGGTTCTCCAGATTCCTAGATCATCATGAGCTGGGAAATAGCGTCAAGTCCTTTCTCTTCCAAGTCAAAACAGAGGTGGCCAACCAAAGGTTTCTGCAGATTCAGTTCCATCAAGATATCATTTTGGTGCAGAATGTGTGGTCTGTAAATAGCAATGCCCTAACATATAATATATTCAAAATGCACCACAAATGGGATGTATGACATCACAACGCATGCTTTCACAACGCATGCCATTACGATGCAACTTTTACAACGCATACCATTACAACGCATAGTGCTTTGGGGCGCTGGATAGTGAATAGTTTAATTTACTATTCCAACTCCAGTCCCCGTGGATAGTAGGGAAGGTGTTGGATAGTAAATTAAACCTATTCCCTATCCTAGAGCGCCCCCCAGCGCAATGCGTTGTAATGGTTTACGTTGTAAAAGTTGCGTCGTAATGGCACTGCGTAGTAAAAGTTGCGTTGTAAAGGTTGTCTCCCCCACAAATGCACTGCTGGAGCATCCTGCTTCCTAACACTCCCATAGAATGGCTTTAGCTCAGTTGCTACACTCACTCTTTAATTAGCTCTTGAATTTTTCACGACTTTTATGAAGTGACATTGACGACCAGCATCTCCCAATTTGAAAACGGTTCCAGCACCACTATATGGTGTAGACTTTTATTAATGTGGCGTGCACCCACCGTTATATTGTGGAGTGATTCCTGATATAATGAAGCAGACCCTCTCCCAGAAGTGGCGCGGTCTCCAACAGTCTGGCATGCCTTCCCTATATCTTGGTATGCTCGCTCCCATACTGTGGCTTAACATGTTGAGCCATTTCCCATGCAGCATGTCATGCTCTCTCACATAGCATATGATGCCGTCCCCCATAATGTTGCATGCGCTCTCCCATGTTTTGACAGGGTTTCCCTTAATATGACCTACCTTCTCAAATGTCGCTGCATCCTTCATCATAATGTGGTACGCGCTACTCGGTGCCCTGAAATTTTCCATTAAATATTAGCACACTTCTATGCTAGAGGGCATTAAGAAAGCTGTAAAGCCTGGCAATAGACCTTAATTAAACAATTCACGCCAAAGTGGCTTTGAGAGAATAATACCTAGTGACATGGTGCACTGGCGAAACAATGGGGAACCAATAAACGTTAATGGAATTAAAAAGGTTGTTTACAGCATATAATAATTATGAAGACCATGTGTGATAAGCGTCGATTCAGAACTAGTACAGCGGAGCAAACAATGATAAATGGCTGATGGAATGTAACAATATACGACATGTGGCTTTGAAGAGACAATACATGGCCTAGGATATTGACTGAGTAAACAATCATATACAGAAGGGGGCACTGTCATTTTAAATGGTATTTATAGTGCTTACTACCCAGGGCCTTGACTCGGAGCCCAAAGCACCCAAGGCAATTTTCTTTTACCAGCCCCTGTGGTAGCACAGCCTTGCCCCGGGGGTGGGGGCGGGGGGGCTGGAAACGCTGCTTTTGTGACTGAGAGCCGATATTGCAGCACCATTGCAAAACCAGCCTCCAGTAACACAATCCGCCCCCAGCGTCCGAGGGATGGTAAGACGCGTGGTACCGTCAGTCTGTCCCTGCTACTACCCCTGATGAAGCATTGAAGCTCTTTGCGGCAAGTAGCGCGATATTCCGAAACCCAAACTTAGAGGCTAATAGTTAGCAGATTAGTCAAATGTGTTTTTTGAATTAGTTGTGTTAGGCTTGTCTTCTTGATTTCTTGTGAGTTCAATAGAGTTTGGAGTAGGGATAGGATGGTGGGAATGGATTTGAAAGGGGAAGTAGTAAGTTGTGGTTGAATGGGCCTATTAGCTGGGTGACAGGACTGAAAAAGGGAGGTGAGAGTTTGAGAAGGATGTTAAAGGGTTCATAGTAGTCTGAAAGGTTTGGGATAAGTCAGAGAGAGAAGGGATGGGACAAAGTTTGAAAGGAGAATTTTTTCTTTTACAGCAAGAAGCATGATGATTGGTAAGGTTTTAATGGCTGGAGACAACTCCTCTATATAAATACCCATACATGCATAGAAGCAGTCATAATTACATGGTGGGGTGTGCACATTTATCTTGGGAGAGGTATGAACATTTTTCATGATATTTCTTAAAGTTTTGGTAACCGACACAAAACTCCTCAATATATGCACCTATATGTACATAAAAGCAGCAATTATGACATTGTCTTATATAAACGTATCTTCTGACAAGTAAATGAAGCAATACACAGCACATGGCATTATGAAATAAAGCGTGACCTAGTGTATTACAGAAACAATCCACAACATGTGGCATCTTGGAAACAAAGCATGGCGTCAAGGAAAATAATAATACATGGTATGGGGTATGCAGGAAAAAATACACCACATGAGGGCTAAAGGAAAAGCATGGTTCGGGCATCTAGGAAACAATAATACAATCACATGGGGAGTTAAATAAGCAATGCAAAGCACATGGCAATAAGGAAATAATGCAAGGAGTGGGACATCGATGAAACAATAATACATGGCATGGAGCATTAAGGAAACTGTACAGCAAATGGTATTAAGAAATGTCCTATTACTTACCGGTAATCTTCATTACTCCGGGTCCTGTAGTCCTCGACACCTTCATAAACAAAGTGAGATATTCTATCTCGCTGACAAAAAAAAAGACAAAGGAATGCTGGACCTACCCTCCCCCTCCCGCCGGGAGTACATAAGCGTACAGGTCCCAGCATTCGCTCTGAAACACCAAGCCAAGGATGAAGGCAGGCAGATCGGGAGGGAGGGAGGGAATCGAGGACTATAGGACCCGGAGTAATGAATATTACCGGTAAGTAATAGGACATTACCCCCAGGTCCCTCCGTCCTCGACGCCTTCATAAACAAAGTGAGAAATACCAAAGCAGACCCCGGCATTCATCCAGAAAAAAAACAACCAACCACCAGGACAGCAAACAAAAACTCAGAGGTTTATTGAGAAACAGAAGAATCATGGGCGAACACAACCCAACACCCCCAAAGCAAAACCGCCTTCATCACCCAACAAGTTGAGGAGGCGGTAATGGCGGATGAAAGTATTGGAAGAAGCCCAAGTGGCCGCCCTACAAATCTCAGAGAGAGGAACACCTCGGACCTCAGCCCAAGAGGCCGCCACCCCCCGCGTAGAACGTCCCTGAACACCCACAGGAGGAGGGGACCCAGACAGAGAGTATGCCAAGGAAATAACCTGCTTCAGCCAATGACCAATAGACACAGAGGAAGCCCTACGCCCACGGGAAGCAGCCCCAAAGGAGACAAAAAGGGAATCCGTCACACGAAAGGCCGCCGTGCACTCAATATAAATGCGCAAAGCACGGCACACATCCAACAAGGACCAACAGGGACCACCAGGGGAATTCAGAACAGAACCCAACGCAGGCAACACCAACTCCTAGCACCTGTGAAACTTAGAAGCAACCTTCGGCACAAAAGAAGAATCAAGGCGAAGCACCACCCCACCCTCCGAAAGGACAAGAAAGGCTCACGCGCCATCAAAGCCCCCAACTAGCCAAGGGGGATGGCCACCAGAAACACAACCTTGAAAGTAACGAACTTCAAGTCCCCCTCCGACAAAGGCTCAAACGGAGGACCAATCAAAGCCCGAAGGAACAAGCGCAAATCCCACAGGGGAAAGGAAGACCGGGACACAGGACGAGAAAGAGAAAAACTGCGGAGCAGACGAGAAACCAAATCCTCACCATCAGAAAGGTTACCCCACGGGAAACAAAACGCCCGAACAGCCGCCCACTGAGCACGCAAAGTGGACACAGCCCAACCCTTCTCGAAACCTTCCCACAAAAACTGAAGCAAAGCCTGCAAAGAACAGTGCAAAGGGGAAAGGCTCAACGCCGAACACCAATGACTGAAATTATCCCAATGCCGATCATAAGACCTGAGGGTAGAAGGCCGACGGGAACCCTGAAGGGCCACCGCTAAATGCTCCGGGAAACCTCGCCGCCGCCACCCCTGCCTCTCAACCTCCACACCGACAGCCGCAACCGGAGAAGAGACAGGGACGGGGAGGACCTCAGTGGAGACGGGGACAGGGGGAGAAACCAAGGGCCCCGCACCGCCAAAAGACGAACCGTTGGAAACCAAGACCTCCAAGGCCAAAAGGGCAGGACCACAGCCACCTCCCGATCTTCCAGACACAGGCGGGACAGAAACCGGGGAATCAGTGCCAGAAGAGGAAAGGCATAAAGCAGGCGGGAATGCCAAGGAATTGACAGGGCATCCACCCCCCAACAACCCTCCTGCAGAAACCGGGAGCAGAAGCGGGGAAGCTGCGCATTGTGCCGGGAGGCAAAGAGGTCCAGAAAGGGACGCCCAAACCTCCCGCACACAAGACGAAACGCAACCCGGGTGAGAGACAACTCCAGAGAACCCGGAAAGCAACGACTCAGGACATCCGCCACACAGTTGTCCACTCCCCTGATATGAATCGCAGTCAGAGACAGCAGATGACCCTCCGCCCAACAGAACAGGGGAACGGCCACCGCGTTCAGAGAGGCCAACTGACCCCTCCGTGATGATTGAGATAGGCCACAGCCACCATATTGTCCGACCTCACCAGAACGTTCCTGCCGAGCAACGGGCCCCGAAACCCCATCATAGCACAGGACACAGCCGTCGACTCCCTCCAGTTGGAAGACCGACGACTCTCCAGGACGGACCAACGACCCTAAAGGGACCGGGACCCCAAGGTCGCCCCCCACCCCAAGGAGCTGGCATCTGTCAAGACCACCGAAGGAGAAGGCTGCAAAGGGAGACCCAGAGACAGATGGAACCGTGCCGACCACCAAAGAAGAGTCGGTAGGACCAAAGGAGACACTGGCAAAAGAAACCCCAAGTCACGGGACAACGGATTCCAGTAGGACAGAAGATACCCCCACAAGGGGAGCAGGTGAAAACGAGCCCAGGCCACAGTAAAGACAGTCGCTGCCATCAGACCCATAAGACGGATCCCGAGGCGCACCGGAAAGGAACCCCCCGCCCAGAATCGCCGAGCAAGGGACATCAGGGTCAAAACCCGAGGATCGGGCAGGAACACACGGTTGAGATCCATACAAAACCGAGCCCCAATGAACACCAGGTCCTGAGACGGAGTCAGCTGGAACTTCGGCAAGTTGATCAGAAAACCGTGCTAACACAACGCAGAACACACCAACTCCCTGGCCTCCAACCACAGGACCGAGAGGGAGCATGGACCAACCAGTCGTCTAGATAGGGATACACCATCACCCCCTGAAGATGAAGCTAGGCGACCAAGGGAGCCACAACCTTTGTAAAGACCTTCGGGGCAGAACGAAGGCCGAAGGGCAAAACCCGGAACGGATAGTGACGCCCCTGAACACAAAACCTCAGGAAGCGACGAGACCGAGGATGCACCGGGACATGATAATATGCGTCCTGAAGATCCAGGGTACACATGAAGTGACCCGGAAGCACCAAAGGAATCACCCTTTGCAAAGTCTCCATACAAAAGGGCACCCGTACCACCCACCGGTTCATCACCTTCAAATCCAAAACCAGGCGGAACCCCCCCGTAATCTTTGGCACCAGAAAGATCAGGGAATAGAAGCCCGACCCCACCTCCAAAGGAGTAACCTCCTGAATGGCACCCTTCAGAAGAAGAGCCTCCACCCCTTGAGAGAGATGAGCCTTTTTGGACCGGCAAGCAGGCCAGGGAGTCAGGCGAATGCCGGAATCCGGAGGGGGAACAGAGAACTCCACCACATAACCCACTCGAAGGACATCCAACGCTCACTCGTCGGAACATGACTGAACCCAGGCATCCAGGAAGAAGTGCAGCCGCCCTCCTACCAACAACCCAGGAACCTCAGCCAAAGAGTCAGGAACGCGGCTTAGCAGGAGGAGGGGACCTAGCCTTACGATCCAGACCCCGGCCAGAAGCAAACCTCCCTTGGCCCTTCCCAAACTGCCTACGATAGGAAGGACGAAAGAAAGACTTAGGCTTAGAAGGGGCAGGAGCAGCAGAAGAACCCTTCAAAGAAGAAGAATGTTTCTTTTCCTTAAACAGCTTATGCAATTTGGACTCCAACCCCCCCCCCAAACATCATAGAACCCTGGAAGGGCAAACGCAAAGCACAAGCCTTCTGAGCAGAGTCAGTTTTCCAGTCCTTGAGGACAAGATTACGACAGGCTGCCACACAAGCCCCACCGTACAGTGCAGCCGCACGCACCACATCAAAAGAGACATCCGACAGAAGCTCCACCTGACGCTCAATGTGTTCAAGAAGACCGGAACAGTCAGTGGCATCATCCATCGATTGATAGAGAGACTTAATGTCAGACAGCAGAGACTGTGAAACATAAGTCCCATAAACACCGGCACTCAAGGCCATGTGGGAACCAGAATAAACCTTCCTGAGAACAACATGTGCCTTTTTATCCACTAGATCCTTCAGCCAACGAAGTGCGACCCACCAAACTCACCACAAAGGAGTCAATAGGGATCGAATCCGGGAGTTCAGTAGCCATCTCCTGCAGAGGATAAAGGCGAGCCATAAACCGAGGAACCAAAATGCGATCCGGATCAGCCCACTCCCTCTTCGGGACATCTTTAATGAAGGGATGCACTGGGACATCAACCGTGGCCGTACTCTGAAATTGCCGCAACAAAGGACCCCTAGAGGTACTGGGAACAGCCTCATCCGGGAACCCCATGTTCTCCTTAACATGCTTCAAAATGCCAGGCAGAGCATCTTTATCAATATACTTCCCCTTCTGGTCAGCGTCCCCAGCCCAGGCAGATTCATCGCCAGAAGACATAGACGACACCGGAGCCGGCCCTTTGCGGCAGGCCCCATCATCACCCATCTCAGTAAGGGTCTCCCTTATCAAACGCTTCAAGCGTGCATCCTCACCCCCACCACGGCGCCTGGACCGGACAGGAGACGGATAACGAGTACCACTAGAAGAGGAGGAAGAAGACCTCTCCCTGTGATGCCTCTTCCTTGAACTTTTCCCCATCACGAAGAAGGAACACGAAGCAACAGCACAACAGCAACACAGTAAGCACCACAAAATCGCACAAACTGCTGCACGGTGCTCACCCACTGACCCGGGTATTAAACGCACAGAAAACCGCCGTGACAGAAGCGCCTGACTCTGTCCAGGACGGAAGGCAGGCAGCGTCAAAACCGGAAGGCGTCACAGCAGCAAGCCAATCCGGAATCACGAAGGAGGCCGCGCCCCCCAGTAAGCCCGGCAGACCAGGAGGAGCGGCCATCGGGCAAACGCTGAGCCCACGCGGGACAAACACCAACGCGCGGCATGAGGAAGCGTCCAGACCAGCCCGCGCCACTCCCCCCAAGCCCGCCCGGCAGGGAGGGAGAGGCAATCCATCGGAGGGAACAGAGCCCTCCAGAAGTAAGTCCATCGCAGGAGCGCCCACGCTCCTAACACGTCAAACATCCTGTCAGTATGACAGAAAAAAAGAACAGAGGGAATGCTGGGACCTGTACGCTTATGTACTCCCGACGGGAGGGTAGGTCCAGCCTTCCTTCGTCTTTTTTTCTGTCAGCGAGATAGAATATCTCACTTTGTTTATGAAGGTGTCGAGGACGGAGGGACCTGGGGGTAATGAATGCATTGCTTGGGGCATTGATGAAACAAAAATACATAGCAAGAGGCTCCAAGGAAACAATACATGATGTGTGGCATTAAGGAAACAATGCATGGCTTGTGGCATTGATAAAACAAAAAATAGATAACATAAGGAAACAATATATGGCTCGGGTTTTGAGAAAACAAAAATAGAAGGCATGAAGTATTAAGGGATCAATTCTTGGCATGGGATAATGATGAAACCATCATAGATGGTATTGGATATTAAAGAAACAGTACACGACACAAAGCATTAAGAAAACAATGCTTGGCTTGGGGCCTCGACAAAGCAATAATACACGGCACCAAGGAAACTATGCAATGCACATAGCATAAAAAGAAACAAAGCATGTCTCAGGGTTTCCAGGAAACAATACATAGCATGAGGCATTAAGTAATGAAGCAAACAATAATACATAGCATGGGGCAGTCGGGAAAAAGTACTCAACATGTGACATTAAGAAAACAGCGCATGGCACGTGCATCGAGGCAACAATATTACATGGCGTGAGGCAGTAAGGACACAATAAAGGAGATGTGGCATTAAGGAAACAATGCATGACTCAGGGTTTTAAAGAAACAATAATACAGTTGTATGAGGCCTAAGGAAACAATGCATGGAGTGGTGCATTGAGGAAAAAATGTATGGCATGGGGCATTTAGGAATCAGTGCATGGAGTGGTGCATCGAGGAAACAATAATGTATGGCATGGGGAATTTAGGAATCAATGAATGAAGTGGGCATCGAGGAAACTATTATTTGGCATGGAGCATTTAGGAATCAATGCATGTTGTGGTGCATCGAGGAAACAATAATGTATGGCATGGGGAATTTAGGAAACAATGCATGGAGTGGTGCATTAAGGAAACAATGTATGGCATGGGGCATTTAGGAATCAATGCATGTTGTGGTGCATCAAGGGAACAATAATACATGGCATGGGGAATTTAGGAATCAATGAATGAAGTGGGAATCGAGGAAACAATAATATTTGGCATGAGGCATTTAGGACGTAATGCATGAAGTGGTGCATCGAGAAACAATAATACATGGCATGGGGTAATAAGCAAACAGTATACAACATGTGGCATTAAGAAAACAATGCCTGTCGTGGGCATCGAGGAAACAATAATAAATGGTGGGATGGGGTAATAAAGGAATTATGCATGGTGTGTTGCATTGAGGAAATAGTATTGTAAGGCATATGGCATTTAGGGATCAATGCATGAAGTGGGCATCGAAGAAACAATAATACATGGCATGGGGCATTTAGGAAACAATGCATGGAGTGGGCATCGAGGAAACAATAATACATGACATGGGGCATTTAGGAAACAATGCATGGAGTGGTGCATTGAGGAAGCAATGTATGGCATAGGGCAATAAGCAAACAACATGTGTAATTAAGAAAACAATGCCTGGCGTGGGCATCGAGGAAACAATAATACATGGCATGGGGCATTTAGGAAACAATGAATGGAGTGGGCATCGAGGAAACAATAATACATGGCATGGGGCATTTAGGAAACAATGCCTGGCGTGGGCATCGAGGAAACAATAATACATGACATGGGACACAGCAAAAAGCAATCTACTTCTGGTATCATGTACATTCTTCCAAAGAGCCAAACTATCCAGACCAGCTGAGACCAGTTCTTCTTCACCACATGGGCTGCTAAAGAATCTTGACACCGAGCCAACTCAAAAGGCAGCGCTGTGTGGTCTTGTTCATATCCATCCTCTACTAGAGGGCGTTCATACCGCCCTTAACAGTAGGAGATAATGCGCTGATAACTTGATTTCACAGCACATTAACTCTTACTGTTCCAGGCAGCAGGATAAGAGTTAGTCATCGGGGGTGGAGCCAGATCACGAGAGGCACGTCCATGTCGAAAGGGCCTCACCAGTGGGTTACTGGTCACAATGACAGATGGTCACATGGGTGTGCCGGATGCCTATCAGGGGTGGGGGGTGCAGGCTGATGAGCTGTGGTGCTTGCCTGAAGGAGGCGTGCCCACCCAGTGCCGCCCACCTTGTCCCGCTGTGCTTCCCAAGGAGTGATGGTCACGAGGGCTGGTGCTCAGTCGTAGCCTCGGTAAGACTGTAGAGGCGTCCATCCAGGAGGGCCGCAGGCCGCGCCTTTATCTTCCGGCTTTAATCAACTCGCAGCTTGGTAGGTCCGGCTGGAGCATCTCAGCTGCATCTTCAAACCGCCTGTGCAGGACCTGAGGGAGTAAAGGACAAGTCAGTAGGGGCAGCGCTGGGTCACATCCAGGACACACGTCAGCTACATATGTAACATAAACATTAGGCGTAGGCTCGCATTGAAACCTTGGCACTGGTATACATGATGGATGTATATTTATTTATTTTATTTATTTATTCATTTATAAAGTTTTATATAGCGCGAACGTGACCCACGAGGGTATCAGAACGCTTTACAGTATAAGAAGATAAATGGATGAGGTAGTATACACACATTCAATTTGTCCAAAAGAAATATAAAATATATGAACAACAAACATAGAGGACGGTAACTCTGCAGGACGTTGTGCAATACACAGTTAATGAACATTAGGTGATTGTGCTAGCATACATACATATTATAACCTCGATCGATTCACAATGGATATAAAGTGTATAGATAACCAAGGGGGACCCACAGCCAGCTAAGCGTTACACTACATACATTTATTGAGCAATAAGGGCTGTGATATAAGTCTTACATATAATAGTCTAGTCCAATCCACCTGAGATAGGCAATGGTATTCGCATCTTAAAGAAGACTTGGTGACATCCTAGAATTAAAACTTAGGACATAAATTTGTTCATTAGTAGTATTTTTACTTCTTTTTTGAATGTGGTAAGGGAAGTGATTCCCTTACAGGCAGCAAACAATGGGCAAAGTCCAATCCTAAACACATAGTGCCAGTATCGGCAACACTCACCATCCCCCCATACAACAATCTCCTAGAGAAATAACCAGAGAAGACACCTTCTTTGTGGATAAAACTGCTGCAGGTTTATTAGCATTACAAATATGCCAACATTGGTGGGTTATCTTACGGGCGATCCCAAGGCAGGTAGCTCCTCGCCGCCTGCCACCTGATGAGCCAAATTACACCGTGGCCCTGCCCAGCGGTGTTTGCCATATTTTTGGGGAAGGAAGACCCCTCCCACCAATGGACCAAGAGCCCACCCCTTTGCTCATGCCCCATAAGGGGGCAGAGCCTGCCAGGAAACCCCCGGTTGCTCAGGTCCACAACCGCTCGTAGGACTAACGTGGTGTCGTCGCTCCCCTAGGGTCCAACGCGAGGACCCCCTGTGGATATTTGGCCTTTGCCCCCTGTTGTGCTCCTGCAGAGGGTACCCGTATGTACCTTACACCCTCTGGATCACCCTGTAACTCCGCCACAGCTCTGGATGTGGCCACCGTCACCCCAAAGCCCCCCACCAAGATAGCCTTCATTACTTACACCCTGCTGTCTCTAAGGCATCCCCCAGATCAAGTAAGAACAGGTCAATACCCACTCCGGACAGGTGTACCCCATCTTCATCAAAACACTCTGTGGCCTTAGTTTAAGAAACCCATGACGGATGAAGCCAAACCCCCTTTGCTCAGTGAATTTTCTCATGGCGCTGTTAACCTTCCTGCGAGAGACCTCCATGGCTTTCCTCAATTGTGCGCCCTGCCACACCCGGCGGGGCATTATCTCAGACCACTATATCTCACAGGTCCCCAGCTGATTGCTCAACTTACACATGGTGACCGTCATTTCTTGAAGGAATGCCCTTCCCCCCAGAGATGCCAGGTCATTCCCTCCCAGGTGTATCACCAACACATTAGGAGGAGGAATCCTCCCCAGTCTCTGCTGCAGTTTCTTCCGCAAGCAGGTCCAGCGCATGCCTGGCTATCCTAGCCAGATAATGTCTGTGACTGTGAGACCGTGCCTTCATTTCCTGTTCTCATGCCACTCGCAAGACGCCCGAATGGCCAATCACCCAGACCATAGTCCCTGGCAATTAAAGAGATGAAAGTTTGCAAAGTTTTTATTGACTCACTGCACACCTACAATAAATAAAATGTACATATTGCACTTCACTGCAAGCCACCGGCATCTGGTGCCACAAAATGTTTTTTATGTCCATAAGTTGTTATTGCCAAAGGTTATATTGCCTCAATGCACATCTTTAATAATTAAATGCATTTATTACACTTCCCTGCAAGTCACCGGCATCAGGTGCTGCAAAATGTTCTTGACGTCCCAACGTTTGTCAGTACCAGCACCTTCCCAGGTCCACAGCCCGAACACCGTGGCCTTTAAGACCAGATGTATCTTTTGTAACACTGGGAATCCCAGCGCCCCACTTGTTTGATGCTTTCAGCTGACAGGCCTTCCCTAAAGGCTGTGGTGGCTGCTCCTATACGGAATGAGTGGCTGCAGTATCGTTTGCCCTGTACCTTGTTGCTTGACAACACCAAACATGCCTGCATGATGCTCTGTACTTGGTACTTAGTGAGGGGGTACTGTCTGCATGTATCAATAAGTAACCTTCAGTTGCTGGGCGCAGTGCCAGGTAGGCAGACACCAGGCGCACTGGGCAGTACCTGCCAGCTTCAAGCTGGAGCAGTACAATCACTCTCCCCTCCCCTGCTTGCTCCGTTTTTGACCTCCTTAACACTATTGTGAGGGCTTCTCCCACCAGGCTTGCATCCTGCCTGCTCAATGCCACCCCAGACTTGTCCTGCTTGGACCTCGCCACCAACTCACCTACTCTGAGTGCCCCAAAAAAGGCCAGGCTGAAAGTGGCAGAAAACAGTGCCGCTTCAAAAGGTGAATTTGTAGCTTTGTGCACCCAGTCTAGCATCCCTTGCAGTGTTTCAAAATCAATAGGTGACCTGGTGTCTGGTGGCCATGGCTCACACCTGGCCCAGCACTTAAGCGCCGCCCTGATTAGGAAAGATTTTGTTGGATCCTCCTGCCCCAGTAATTTTGCACTGTGGCTTATTGCTGACAAGTGGCCTGCTATCCAAGGGTGACTCTTCCCCTCGTCTTTGGCCCATATAACAAACTTTTGCACCCTGCTCTCTAGTGATACCCTCCCTTCTTCCCAGGCTCCTGCCACTGTACAAAACTTTGCCACACACGCTCTGTATCGCTTACTGGTACTTGGCACAGGAACAGCTCCCCCAGCCCCCTCAGTCGCCTTTCCACTTCAGAAGAAACAAGAGGTCTGATGGAAAAGGGGTCATCTCCTCTCTCGCTCTCAGCTACGCCTCCCAGAACCGGCGCTACTGAAAACAAGAAAAAGCGTCAGCTGCTATGTTCTGCACCCCTTGGATGTGTCAAGACCTGCATTCAACATTGTCAACTAGGCAACCACGCACCAGTTTCCTCAACAGGCACAAGACCAAGGGAAAAGTCGCTGACTGAGAATTGATGGCCTGAATCCCAGCCATGTTGTTCGACCAGAACACCTCCCTTCTCGCTGTTAGCACTGCTGGCCAAAGGTGGAACGCTATCACTATGGGGAACAACTCCAGGACTGTGATGCGAGCTGTGATTTTCTTTTTGTGCCACGCATTGGGCCATTTCTGAGCACACCACTCTGTGTCTAGGATCACCTAAAGCCTTCTCTACCTACCGCATCTGTAAAAAGCGCAAGTTGTGGGCTCCCCGCCCAAGGTGCCCTCCAGATAACTGAGCCATTGAAGCCAGCCAGAAAAGCAGGCCACATGGACAGGTCTTCTTTCATTCCTTTGCTTAACTTCACCGTGTGGTGCTTCTTCACCTTTGCCGTAGCCCTGGCTAGCCTACGCGCAAACACCCTCCCAGCTGGTATTACTCTGGTTGTGAAGTTGAGTTTACCCAGATGGATTTGAATGCAACCAAGGGATACCTTGTCCTGACCTAAGACTGACAATCTGATTTTCCAAGTCCTGGACCTTGACCGCTGGCAGCCTGGACTCTCCTGTTATGGTGTTGAGTTCAATCCCCAGGAATGTTAATACCTGTGCCGGACCCTCCGTTTTCCCTGGCGCGAGTGGGACACCCAAATGACGAGCCAATTCTTCAAAGTTCTCCAGGGCCTCACTGCAATCCTGCGTGCCCTCACCCCCTATAAAAAGAAAGTCATCGAGGTAGTGCGTGACGCCTACCACCCTGTAGCTCCATTGCAGTGCTCACTGCAGGAAGGTGCTGAATGCCTCAAAGTAGGCACAGTAAACCACGCAACCCATGGGCATGCATCTGTCATAAAAGTACCTGTCCTCCAGCCTGAAACCCTGCAGGTGTTGGCTGCTCGGGTGAACTGGTAGCAAGCAAAAAGTAGATTTGATATCTGCTTTCACCAACCAGGCCCCCTTGCCCGCCCTCCTAAGTCCAATGCTACGTCCAGAGTACAATACGTTACAGAGCAGGATCCTTCCTCTAGCCCATGGTTGATCGATTTTACCTCAGGGTAGGACAAGTGAGGAATAAGTCTGAATGACACTGGCTCCTTCTTGGGCACCACCCCCAGGGGGGAGACAACAAAGTTGTCCAAAGGGGGCCGCAGGAAGGGACCCGCCACTCTGCCTAAAACCCTCTCCTTCACCTTGGCTCTGACTACTGCTGGTCGCTCCCTTGCTGACTTAAGATTGTTGGCCTCTCGACTTCCCAACTGGCCCACATAGGGAATCTTGAAGACCTCACTAAAACCTTCCTGCAGCAAGATGCCGTCTGCTTTGTTTGGGTACTGTCTGAGGAGAGGCAGGAGGTTGACCAGGCTGACTGGCGATGAGACCTTGACTGCATGCATGGTGCGACTTCCAGAGAGGGTATGGGTACTGCTGGGGTTCCCAGGTGCTGAAGCTGTGACAAACATTAGGTGATACTGGGAGGGGGTTGTGACATGATGTTCTGATGCGCCATTGTACTCAACTGTTCCGCCTGCCTTTGCCGGCAGGCTGTCGCTCCTATTGAGAGTGACAAGAGATCGCAGGGTGTGATTCCCCCACATCTGTTGCAGGCATGCAGGAATTTGCACATTTTTCCCCATGAGCATGAACCTTTGTTGAACAATTGGCATGTCCCCGGGGGAGACCTCCTAAAACCCCCTCCTCTGGCGACCTCTTCTGAAGCCCCCCCCCCCACCCGAAATGTCTGCTTAAATCCATGCGACTCCAACAGAAAAGAGCCTTTGCCAGACCCCCTCCCTGCCTGTGCCTTTCCCAGAGTCCCTGTGCTCTGTTGCATGCGTGAACCCATGTGATCTCGCCATTGCTGAGCCATAGCTGGACCCCTCCTTCTGGTCCAAAGCCATCTCCGGACACATGGACATCTTCTTCCTGAACTCCCTGTCATAGTTCAGCCATCCACTTCCTCCACACTTAATTATCTCGTTGTGAATTAACCTTACATATTGCAAGAGCCCTTGTCCTACCTCAGATTGTTTTTCTAGAATGACAGCAGACAAGATGGAGAAAGCTTCAAGCCTATTTTCTATACTTTTCTCAGGCTGGGCCTGGAACTTTACTTTTTTGTCATCCTCCTTTCCCCCAGCTTTCCTGGCATCTAGGCCATCCTGTCCGAGCAAGAGCAGAGAGAAAATGTCTATCAGTTCGTGCCTCCATATGGCTTCCTTGGCCCCCTGGGGAACCTGCCAAGCCAGGGAGCAACGGCCTGATAACAGCGGAGCTGCAGTAACCAACTGTATGGGCGTGGGAGGCATGCACAACTGTACAGGAGATACAATAGCAGGCATCGGTATGGCTGGAGTAGATTGTGCTCCCACTGTCAGGCCTCCTATTATGGAAGGTGAACTAAAACTAGCAGCGCTGGTGGCAGGTAGCGACCCCACCCCGGCGGCAGGGGTGCCCACCACTGTCCCTGCACTCTCTATCTTCAAGAGGGGCTGGCTGACGGTCGTGTGTGCACTCGCTTCCCCCACTGCTGCAGTAGCTGCCTTGGAAGTAACTTGATTGGTCATCCTCGCTAACACCAGAGCGGCCACGGCAGGGACCCCTTGGTGTGCCTGATGATCGCCCCCTGGCTTCCCCATGCAGCCGCTCTTGCCTTACCTTCACCCAAGCTTGTCTTGCCCCCCACCTGCAGTGAACTGGGCCCTGGGTGACCTGCTCTGACCTCCGCCATAAAGTCTCTCATGGTGTCCATGATCATTCCCAGGTCTTCCTGGGTGGCAAATTTCCCTGCGGGTGGCAAATTTCCCTGCAGCCGCCAAACTGTCTGGAGGGGTGGTCGGACCCACGGGCGAGGAAGAGTTCAGCTGGGAACCGGTATCCCTGGGTGTAGGCGGTGCCCTGGTCTTAGTAGGTGGCGGATCTGCCGGGAAATCCATAGTCATCAGCTTGCGGACCCGCTTGGGCCTAGCTGGACCTGCCTCCAAGATATACTCCTGCTCTGGGATAGGGGCATCACCGACAATCCCCGAGTCCTCCGGATCACTCGCCTTCAAGAGAGCGGTGGCCCTTGCCAATCCCTTGGTCAACATGATAAATGTCGCCCATTGTGAATCCTGGGAGGTTTCGAGCAGGGAGTCCTCCACCTGAGACGTCTGCGAAAATAGGGGGGGGAGGAAGAGCCCTGGCCTTCCCTGCTGCACTGCTGGCTCCACGGTCAACCCAATTTGAGGAGACAAACTTTGGAATGAGAACAAACCCCACAGGACTGCACCCTGGTCTAGGTTGGACCCCAAAGATCCTAATTCGCCAGCTGCCCAGCTTATACTTACATAATTTGTATTAGGTGGTGGATCTTATACTGTAGTGTGCCCTATTTCACGTTCCTTGGATGCTCTGCATGCAGAGATGAAGAAAAATTGTTAGCTGTTGCCCCCGGGCTCGGACCTGAGTCACATCACCCAGGTGGAAACCACCGCAATGGAGCGCACACCGCTAGCCCCTCCTCTGGATCGCCCCTCGGGATTCTGGTGCTTGTAGTTCAATAGTGGATCACCCAGGTGGGTGCAAGTCGGTACTTGTTGGACTGATGAATCTCTAGACCCGATACATGTCCCGGGTTTTTGGGTATCGCCCGAGACATGGCTCGGGTTTCGGGATAACTTCCCTCATCAGTAGAGAAATGGTTAGGGGTGGAGGAGAAGGCCGCCAAACAACCGTCAATGGCCTCGATGCCCGAACCGGCACGCAGGGCAGCATCCAGGAGCCCGTAGGCTCAAAGCTCAAGGGAGCCAATTAATAGAAACCACCGCAATGGAGCGCACACCGCTAGCCCCTCCTCCGGATCGCCCCTTGGGATTCTGGTGCTTGTAGTTCAATAGTGGATCACCCAGGTGGGTGCAAGTCGGTACTTGTTGGACTGATGAATCTCTAGACCCGACATCACCCAGGTGGCCTGCCCCCTGCGTATAATTCAACACCCACATACCTACTCCTGTTCCCTGTAATCCCCTCCTTGTACGGTGCCTGCCTCTTGCTCCAGTGAGTCCTGTAATTTAGAAAAAAACTTTAAACACATTCTAGGCCTTCCTGTGTCAATATACCGGCGCTGACCAACCCGGTCAGCAAGAAGAAGTTAGGGCGCCGTCCGCTGTCCCCCAGCCCCCCCCCCCCCTTCCGACAGAAACCAGCGTGCGCGGGCGAGACCGTGAGGACATGAGGTGAGTGTGCATGTAAGGCCCGGTGAACTCTGCCCCCACTTTAAATGCCCACCAGCCGAATACATGTGCCCGCTAACAAAGAGCCAGCTCCCACACTGAACTCCCGCTGCGTGCATACCCCCATCTCGGTGATAACGGGGGGAGGGGAGTGGGGCCAGCACGCAACTCACCAGGCCTGTGGCCCCACCCCCCTTTCCTAAAACACAGGGCCTAGATGATGGACCCGGGCCTGCACCGCAGTACCTCGGCCAGGCTCGAGCACCGTCACGCAGGACTCGAACGGCCAAGACGGGAGGGGTGGGGGCCCGCCGGTAGACCCACCACCCTTCGACCCCTAGGCTTCCAAATTGTACTCGTGCTAACCTGGGCCTCACTAGACCCCCGTGGGCCCTCAACGATGCGCGCTGGGTAACCATCACGAAAGAGTACTACCGGCCCTCGGTGATCCTCCCATACAGCCTAGTGCTGGGCCTAGCACACGTGCACGCCGTTGTGACCCCACTCGGTCTGAAGGCATTATGCCCCGATGCTACCCAAAGCGCAGGGGTTCCCAGGATCGGCCCAGTGGAGCAAGCACCCCGGCCTGTTGGCCCGCCGATCTCGTGCCTGCAAGCCTAGCCAACCCCGGTGCTATGCGACCACGGGGCTCCCGTCCCAGCAGATAGTGGGGGCAACTGACATCTAGGCCAGCCCTTCAAACCTATTGTGTGATGCTGGGCCTACACGCATAGATCGGCCCGGATACTCGCTTCGGGCCTGCACCCCCTCCGAACCTTCCGCTAATGCCCGGGGAAGCTACCCCATCTCCTCCCTCCAATCCATCGGCCCCCGGATGATGAACCGGGGGGGAACCAGCAGACTCCCGGAAGGCCTAGGAGCCCTACAGCCCCACGCTCGCACTTGCTGGATTTAAAAGCGGGAGGAGAGGGCCCCGGCTGAGGATGGGACCACCTCCCCTGCCTCCCAAACCCTGTGCTCTCCCCACGGCCTGCAAACTCATATCGAAATGGTGCACTGGGCATAACAAATTGCTTATGACGGTGTCCCTTAAGGGCATGGCCCGGGTGGACGGACCTCCAGAAAGGCTTAATTGCTCTACAACCCCCTGCAAGATAGAAATAAAAGGTTTTTTTCCACAACAAGAGATTTGTATCAGATGTGGTAATCAGAGCCATGTTCGGAGTGGAAGAATATGTCCAGCAAGAAGAGTCATGTGCAGGGTGTGCAATAAACGTGGACAAGTTGCAAAGGTGTGCCAAAGTCAGAAGAAGAAGCAGACTGCAGCAATAAAATGCATAGTTGATGATCGTGAAGGAGAAGAAGTGGACAACATTGAAAGAGATCTGAGAAACATGGTTGTGGTGGGTAAAAGTGATGACATAAAAAGTGGAGACCAGAATTCTTGCATTGATCCCCTTGTTGGCATTGCGGTGGGGGGAGAAGTTTTGAAGTTGTTAGTGGACTCTGGTACACGTATAACAATGATTACTTGTGAATTGTTTGACAATGTTTGGCCAAGAAGAATGTGTTTTCCCCCTGACAGCAAAGCTGTATCATATGAGGAGCGCAGTATTGATCTATGTCGATACATATATGATATACTGGAGTTCAAGGGGTGGAGAATTGCAGGGAGAATATATATATTGCGAATAAGGGTCTAAACATCTTGGGGTGGTTTCACCAAGGCCTTCTTGGCATGATTCTTAAACCAGGTACTTCTGAGCAGGTTGTAGCTATAAGGGAAGACACAGCTTTAGAGAACATCATGAACAGATATCCATTGGTATTCTCAGGCGAATTAGGTAGGATTTCTGGATTTAAACACAAGATCATTGTTAAGGAGGGTGCCAGCCCTGTTAAACTCAAACTCAGGAATGTTCAACATAGCTAAAGATTTGGAAAAGGAATTAAATATGTTATGCAAGAGGGGTGTAATTGAACCCGTGGAGTCCTCGCTGTGGTGGTCACCTTTGATGGTGGCACGCAAGCATAACAATGAATTGAGAGTGTGTGTTGATCTTAGATGTTTGAATAAAGAGATATGGGTGGACTTACACCCATTGCCAAATATCTCCGAGCTCTTAGCAGGGCTGTCAGAGGCCAAGGTCTTCTCCAAGCTTGACCTAGCTTTTGTGTATCACCAAATAGAACTGGATGAGGAGTCCAAGCATTCAAGGTTGGGGCTGTCCTCAGCCAGGTGAAAAATTCTGAAATGTAGAACATTGGTTTTGCATACCGTGTGTTGTCTGACATAGAAAAATAATATTCTGTGATACAGAAAGAATTGTTGGCCTGTTGGTGGGGTGTCTTGAAATTTAGAAACTATATTTCGGGAACATGTTTTGTTATCCAAACTGACCATAACCGCCTAATTTATATTCTGAGTGGGAAGAACTTGAAAGGGTTCACACCCCGCATTGCATGTCTTTCAACAAAATTGAAGCAATTTCATTTTGGAAGAGAATATATTCCTGGTAAAAAAAATGGGTGTGCAGATTTTTTGTTCCGTTCTTCTGATTGGAGTGAAGACGACACGACAAGACTGTGCAGTGATGAGGACAAGGAAAATTGTATTGTGGCTTCTATTGATTTGCCATTGGTTGGTGCCTTTTTTTAAAAAGATTGGTGAGATGCTCTAGAGCATGATTTCACGCTTAATTCTGTTAAAAAGTTTATTGAGGTTGGCTGGGCCAAAGAGAGAAGTGTAGATTTTGATCTTAAGACTTTTGTAAAGGTTGCCAATGAGATGTCTGTTGAGGATGGAATGGTGTTGAGAGCAGACAAATGTGTTCATCCCATCACTTTGAGGAAGAAGATTATCGTAGGATGGACATTTAGGCGCTACCATGACAAAGAAAAGGGTACGCTTATCTTTCTGGTGGCCTAGTATGGATCAAGAGATTGATTTGTTCATTAAGAATTGTGTCATATGCTCAAGTTGTGACAAGTCTATTTAGACGAGAACCCCACCTCTTTGTCCTATTGCATTGCCCTCAGGTCCTTGGAAAAAAGTATGGCATTTTTGGACCGTTCAATGCCCTTAGCAGTTCTTCTTGGTTTGCTATTATTATGATGGAATATTATAGCAAGTGGCCAGAAGTTGTCAATCGAGTGACTTCTAAAGCAGTTGTTGAATTCATGAAGGAAATTTTCCTCAAGGAAGGATTTTCTGCGATGTTTGTATCTGACAATGGTTTACACTTCATCTCTGATGAGTTCAAAACATATCTGGTGACCAGTGGCATCAAACATCTTTGAAGTTCTCTTTATCATCCACAAACAAATGATTGGTAGAGAGAATGAACAAGCTGTTAGGAGAGTGTATTCAGTGGGCTATTGCAAACAAATGTTTAATTGTTAATGCCGTTAAAAGCATGCTATGGTTTTATCGTGCAACTCCCTTTTCAGCAACAGGCTTATCTCCATTTGAATTGCTGCGGGGTAGAAGAATGGCAACATGTTTTCGTCGGGCCTGTATGAACAAATGGGTACGGTTCAAGAAGGTTTGGTTTCTGATGATTGTTAAGAAAAGAGTCTCTTCCTTTCAGGAGAAACAACAATGCAACTTGATGTGAGAAACAGAGTTAAAATGTGGATGTAAAGGTGGGTGACTTAGTTCGCATTTGTAAATCTGTTCATGTAAACCAAGGTAAAACCAAGTATGGTGCTTCTGTCAGGGTCCTCAAGGTGAATAGAAATTGTGTGCAAGTTGCGAGTGAGAAATGGTGGAATGGTAAGAGAGTTGTTCGAGTTGGACATGAGTTTGGATTTTTACTGAAGAATGAGGTTGGGAAAATAGTGGGTTGTCACACTGTTGTGTGTCATGAGGATTCTTCTGGTTCCGATGAAATACCTTCAACTTCTGGTGACTCAGCTAAGGGTGTCAAATTGAGGCATAGTGCAAGGAGGGTTACTTCTCCTAGCAAGTACTGTGACTGTCTAATTTGTATCATAAAGTTCTTCCCTACATATCCCTAAATTGCAGGAGGACGGTTGTAACTGCATTAGTACTATCTAAATTAGACTACTGTAATGGCCCCTATCTTGAGATGCAGAAGCAACATCTGAAAAAACTTCACGTGTAAAACGCAGCTGCCAGACTTTTATTGAACCTACCAAAGTATGAATCAGTTTCTAAAGACATTCGGAAACTTCACTGGCTTCCAGTGGCAAAACGCACCAAGTTCAAGTCACTCTGCCTAGCCTATAAGGCCTTGAGTAACACTGGGCCGGTGTCTCTAAAATTTATCCTCTCCTGGTACCAACCTGGTAGACAGCTAAGGTCCACCAATGCCAGGCTGATTATGGTTCCAAGGATTCGAACCTCGAGTTGGGGAGGTCGAAGCATATGCCATGGTATGGCTAAACTATGGAATATGCTCCCCATGGACATTAGAGCTGCCAATTATCTTGCCTCATTCAGAAAAGACCTGAAAACTTGGTTATTCTTAAATTAATTTTCTCCCCTTTCATTCCCCGTGGCTTACGGTCAGGTTTAGGGCCAAGACACCTCATGGTATTTGTGCGCTTAAAAAGTTATAGTAACATAACATAACATAACATATTTATTTCTGTTACTTCTTGGCGTAGTACTATCAAAACCCTGAGATGGAGTACTTTGCAGCATAAATAGGACCTGTGATGTAAAACCAAGTGGGTTAACAACAATACAGTGCAAGTGAAACACCTCACATCCGTAGAACATCTAAAATGCACCAGATTCCGGCGATGAGCGCATGTGAGATATCTGAGAAAGTCATATTTGAGGTCCCTCTTGAAAAAGCATTCCAGATCTTTAGTGCGTTTCCAGAAAAAAGATATTTGATGGTTCTTTCTAAATCTAGGTGTGCCCAACTTGAACAGAGCAACGTTTGTTAGGACTCTGATTCTACTATAGATCCGAAGTTTTTGAGAGAAATATTCTGTGCTGTTCTTGAGGAAGGCCTTGTGTGTCATGCCGTCAGTCTTATCTGAAAGCAAGGTCCAGGGGAAGAAAAGGTAAAAGTGAGGCATACAAATGTTTATGGTCAAGATCAGAGGGGCTTCCAAGTGAAGGATTGCTGCGAAAGCAGCTACGCGACGTTCAGAAGGCCCATAAGCAGTGTATTTCTATAGTGAAAGTGCCAAATACCTAAGGCTTAGATTGCCAACTGAAGGTTTTTTATGGAACAAAGGGCTTGAGCTTGGGGGGAACATTTTCATTGGGATCTGGGGTAACTGCCCTGCTCCTCCAAACGGTGTTATCCTTTTGCCCTCTTGCCGTGAAAGAACCTCAGAAAACATGGGGGAAATTGGTTGGGTGAGAAAGAAGCTGCTTCTGGTGGGTGGTGCTGGAGGTGTGATCAGGTGGGAATACAAAAGAGGCCCTATTCCCATGTCTGCGCACCTCTGTGGATACCACAGCCCCTTGGACACAATGGCCTCAGGTGCCTGAGCACTCCACCAGGAATCCCCTGACTGTCAGCTGGCAGGAACAGAAACTACAAGAGATAAACAGTGGTGAGGGTTAAGGGACTAAGATGGTGGCCATGACAACAGGGGTCACTCAACCCGGGTTACAGCTAGGAGATTTGCCTGGGTTACATCTCGGTGACATAAAGATCTAGGTGGAGTAGCTTGAAAAGGGCTTGAAGGTCTTTCCAGAGCAGAGTTTGCCTTATGTAAAGCTTCTCGCTCTCCACTTGTGAAACCATATGTGGCTGGGTGGGCAGAAGCAAATGTGCTCTGTCCAGACACCTTGCCTCAGCACAATGCACTGCAAATATAGGGGTGAGGTCCCAGAAAAGGGTCACAAATGCAGATCGAGGGGCTGCCAACTCCCCCTTGTTTCAACCTACCTCCATCCTTTGTGGGTACACTATTGTGCAGGCAACCACCACCTAACTGGCGAAATTGCTGCCTTTTTGCGAAAGCACACATACGTAAATAAAGGGTATGCAATATTATTACTTGGTCTGGTGAGCTATGTATGAACGAAATTAGTTTATTTGTAGGCGGCAGAAGTATTTCTTGCGATAGGATGGAGCTCCGATATGAACAGTGAATTGATGAGCTTAGGAGTAATCAGTATACTCCATGTCAGTCCCTCTACCTACAGTGCACAACTAACTCCTGTCCTCTAAATGTTTAAGTCAATCTTCTTCAGGTGGGAGCACCTTTTGTTTTCGTCATCACAGTTGTGTGGTTCGTGAACCTGTAACAATGAACGGTTCACACTCGAAGCGCCACAAACGAACTGCTATTTCAGTAATGCACAGCTACTCCATCCTTCCTAAGGGCTTGTATCCACCGCAGCTGGCATCAGTGCTCAGATTATTCTAAAGAGCTCTCTTCATGCCAGACATATGACAATCCTATGAATGAATTGCGGTCTATGACATTATGGTAGCACTCATTCTGTGTTAGTCAGATGATGTGAATGGGCCCTAGGGCCTGATTTGAATGTTGGTGAAGAGAGAGTCCTGTTGTAACAGTGATGAAGTTGCTTCCCTACCAACATTTTGGTCCGCCCACCCGATTAAGACTCATGAGTACTGTGGTTTGACGATGGCAGAAACGACTCAGTCTCTGCTGTGGTCTAACCCCTCCAATGGACTGTCAGAGTAGGAGCCATCGAAGGTTTGGCTGTATGTCCACCCACCTAATTTAGATGGCTGGGCATACAACCGATTTATAATGCTCATCACCACCAGGAAAAACCTGGTTCTAAGCAGCATTGAAAGGTGCTCGCTACCCACCTCGCTATGGGAGGAAACTCCCATGGTGAGGGGGCACTGATTTTTTTTTTTCCCAAATGAAAATCCTGCTTTGGGATTTTTTTTTTGAAAATAAAAAACAACCATTGTAAGTTTGCCGTATGGCTCCGTCAAATCGACCGAACCGTCCATCAAACGTATAATGCATTGACGGGAATCCCCGTCACAGCAGTTCCAGTCAATGCTAGAAACGTCCACCAGGCTGGCAGACTTTTCTAGATTTGGCAAAAGGCACCTCCTTCAGTGTGTTGGACTAATTTACTCCATCACCCTGGTGGACAATAGGGTCACATTTAAATCAGGGCTTCTCTTGCACAAGGCCAGGCCCTGATGAGCCATCCAGAGAACGGAAATTATCAGCAACATTCAGCTGCTTGAGTCCCCCGTAGGATTATCCGACATAAGTGTTGTTGCAGTTCCTCAGCTGCACTGACAGCGGGACAGTTACAGCATTATTCTCCTCATGCCAAGTCACATAAGGGCTGGGGAGCTGTGCTTCACCGTCTCCTGATAACACAGAGGAACAGTATGTTCTCACAGGTCCATTCCCTCACAGAAAAGAAATCCTTCAATTAGATGCGTCAGCCACTTACTTTCTTCACTCTCGAGTCTGGTTTTCAATTAGGGCTCTCAGTGCCACATTTACCTGAGAAAATTACCCGTTATTTGTTCTTTGTTTAAGATTCTACAAAGGCCTGTGCATAACGCTCAAATAGGACTTTATATAAAATCGACCATTTTCATTTCTAACATGGCTTTTCTGTCTACGTCTACTTTAAATACAAATCAAGATTCATGAAGGCAGCTTTAGAACACATTTTAAAGTGCTTTCTTCTTATATTTGCTATTTTAAGTACTGACTATTGAGAGAAAAAATACTGGCTCTAGTTGAATTTCTTATTTTTTGTACTGGCAGGGATATTAAATTACCAGTCATCTCGGCAAAAAAGCAGCCAGAGTGGACACCATGCGGTCAATCAATTCCTGCATAATGAGTGGTCCACAAAATGGTGGTTGCTTTCCCAATCCAAAATGGATGGTCATATCTTAGATAATTATCCATAGCATATTAACATTGCAATTGCTGCCTATGAACTTGCTATACAAATTAACATAATTAGCGTATTTACTGCATACTTTCAGTGCCAAGGAGTTCTCCCCGGAATGCTTTATAGCCCCAATGTGCTCCCGTTTAGAGGTGCTACGATCATGCTGTTCCGCCCCCAAATATCTCCCACCGGAAGGGGTGTTGCTATGATTGGGGCACAGGGAGCCCCAACATGAGGGTCTGAGGGTCCCACTGCATCTCAAATATAGCTATTTTCACAGCCTCGCACAGGGCAAAGGGCCATTTTCCATGTTTGCATTAGTGCCCATGGGCCTCTTGCTTCGACACTGCCGAGAGGCACATGACATTCATTCATTCATTTATTCACTCACAGATGCCATCAATCCCCTTTGGCAGTCTTGCTTGCTTTAAGTTCGACTCTGCCAGTATAAAGAACTGTTCTCTAGGCTAACTGAAATAAATCCACAATGCGGCCATTAGTTCACCGCTGTCAAAGTTTCCTTTTATTAACTTCCTTCCACTGGCTCACTCACCCCTAGCAGTTCTGGAAGGCCCAACGGATGGGCCTTCTCTTAGATAACGGACTTAAATACAACCATCCACCCCCAGCATCAGGGGCTCGCACTATTCCACAGAACATGCACAACCCCACATGCTGTTCGACCTTAAATCCTAGAATGAAACATTCGCTGTTCTGCACCCAGCATCTCTCAAGTCCCTAGGTCGCACAAATGCAAATTTAAGACTCAGCAGTAGAGGACTTCATGGCATCTTCCACTTCAACTTGTGACCCAGCAGGTACAGTTATCAATTAGGCAGAATAAGCATGCCAATTCTAAATCAAGACAGTGATTGAACTTTACCAGGCCGCTGTCGTGTTCTTGTCACAGTAGCCCTTTAACAGGCTCCTCTGATCTGTACACCTCCACCCCAGCTCCTAGGACTTCGGACAGTCACTGGTTTCCTGTTAGTAACAGGCACACACATCTCTTGGCACCCGCTTCAAGCTTCTTCCTCCTATCACAGTTTCTCAAGTCTTATTTAAACCCAGATTCCTTTCTAGGACACCGCCTTGCTGTACCTTCACAACTCTTTTCTTTCACCTGTTGGCTCTTTTCAGTCTCCTATTCCTTCTAGCTCCTGCTGCTTACTCTTTGTTCAGAAAGCCATAGGCCCAGAGCCTGCTCCTCACAAGGCACTTTTGCTCTACCAGGTGAAGTAACTGTGCTCTGGGGAAGATCATTCTTATTATAAATGAAAACAAAGCACTGAGCACACGTAGTCAAAAATCCACAAGAATCATCCAGTAGTCCCCATGTTCCCAAAGTCTTACTTTAATCGTATAATAGTTCTTCCACCAGCCAACACGTGTCTCGTCTGCGGGCAAGTCACCCTACGACTTCCTCAGGGCTAGAATATTAGATTAAAATAAAATCTGTTTTACAATTCATCCGGTGTTATCTATTAACATATCACATGCTGTGTGTTTATTGAGTGCTAGACCAAAGTACTCTCTATAATGTGATACGCCGGAGAAAAACCATGCTCTACTTTATGCAAGTAACATTTCAGTGTACAAATTCATGCATTATATAATATTTCATATTTCCATCCTTTCCATTGATCATACGGCTAGCTAATGTAATCTATGGTAATATCAGGCCAACTTCCATTTCCAAATTATTCTCAGTGCCATATATTATTAGGCCATATTAGCATGCCCTTTGGCATCACATAGGTTACATGTAGCACCCCATTGTCATGTCCCTAAGCTTCAGTTGCCACTACCACCATGAAAATATTTATATAGTAGAGTTATTTGAACAATGCTTCAATTGGAACGTGCAAGCCGTCATGTGCATAAAATCATGCTACAGTGTGCACTCTGGTACCGCAAGCATGTGTTATATTGTCATAAACAAGTAAGTGCATTGCCGTCACCTGATGTATCTATATTTTATAGAGAAGACTGCTCTGAACAGGTACCTCTTGGTGTTGGTGACGGCAATGCACTTACTTGTTTGTCACAATATAATACATGCTTGAGGTATCGGAGTATATGATCAATGGAAATTACGGACAATATGAAATATTATATAATGCATACATTCGTATACTTAAAGAAATTATGTTTCTGAAGTTCAGGATAACAGGTGTGCATTTGCATAAAATAGAGCATGGTTTTCCTCTGGTGTATCACATTATAGAGTACTATGGGCTAGCACTCAAACACACGGGATATGATATGTTAACAAATAACAATACCGGAAGAATTTGTAAAACAGATTTTATTTTAATCTAATATTCCAGCCCTGAGGAAGTCGTATGGCGACTTACCCACAGACGAAACACGTGTTGGCTGGTGGAAGAACTATTATTCGATTAAAGTAAGACTTGGCGAACATGAGGACTACTGAATGATTATTGTGGATTTTTGGCTGCGTGTGCTCAGAGCTTTGTTTTCATTTATTGACATTCATTTTGGGATGCAGGGTTGACATCATTCCTCTAAAGAGCACTACACTGATATTTCTAAATCATATTAACTGTATACTGTGTTCTGTACGCCTAATTCCTTTATTCTCCCACTTAAGTATAATGCATTTTTTATAAGGCTCCTCTTAAATTGCTGAAAAGGAGGAAATATTTATGCAGTTGCTCGATTACGTATATATAGTAAATAAGGCTAGCAATTTGGGCTAGACTTCTCCACTTGGGGTGAGGCCAAGAGTGATTCACAAATGCCTGGTCCAGGTCTGTAGTGGCAAAGTGAGCAAAAACACGAAGAACTGAAAGGTGCTTTTTCTTTGCGTTTCCTCACCCCTTCTTTCCATTCTCCTGAGTGTCCCTTTCATTCGCTCCTGCTCCTCCCTCAGCGCTTTGCAGAAGCCTTACCAACATATGAATACGACACACTGAGAAACCACATCCAGAACAGATGTGCGCTGGAGCCCGAGAAAGGCGCAGAATAACCACCCAACATAGCTATAAATGACACATCTGTTCCCTTAAGGAATTTGTACAGATATGTTATATACCTGCCACATGTACATATTGCACACTGGGTGCATTGAAAGAATGTACAGATAGTACAGGTATATTATATACCAAACTGCCACAAACACAGACGTTGTAGATATAGAAAAAACAGAACGGACACAGGTACAAAGCACGCCTGGTACACGAACAGAATGTGCACTTTGCACAGGTTCAGTCCATATAGTCAGTACACATAGATGACACACACCAGCACACGCACAAAATAAACAGCTGCATAGGCTAAACTACAAGGATACAGGATATACATCTGCCAAACTCACTAGATACACACCTTGTAGAGGGACAATCTACCCAATTGGTACATGTGCAGGGTACGCATCTGCCGTGCTGAATGAATACAGGGCACAGATAACACACCTGAACCCACACCTGACACTGAAAGTGTGCGCACACCGGTCATAGAGGCACACATGGCAAAAAGGCACATAATGCACACGTGGCAGCAACACAGACTACACACACAGAATGTACACTTGGTACAGGCTGATGATACACACCCTAAAGAGAGGCATAACACCCAGAGGTCATGTACACTTAATATGCATTAGGCACAGGTGCATGGTGTAATGAGTTAAACTTCATTGAAGTACAGGAGGCCAGTGATGGGCAATGATTTAAACTCCAGTGAAGAGCATGATACCGGTGATGGGCAATGATTTAAACTCCAGTGAAGTGTATGTGACCAGTGATGGACAATGATTTAAACTCCAGTGAAGTGCACGAGGCCAGTGATGGGCAATGATTTAAACTCCAATGAATTGTATGAGACCGGTGAGGGGCAATGATTTAAACTCCAGTGAAGTACACAAGGGCAATGATTTAAACTCCAGTGATGGGCACGAGGCCACTGATGGTCAATGATTAAAACTCCAGTGAAGTGCACGAGGCCACTGATGGGCAATGATTTAAACTCCAATAAAGTGCATGAGACTGGTGATGGGCAATGATTTAAACTCCAGTGAAGTGCATGAAACCGGTGATGGGCAATGATTTAAACTCCAGTGAAGTGCACAAGGCCACTGATGGGCAATGATTTAAACTCCAGCAAAGTGCATCAGACCGGTGATGGGCAATGATTTAAACTGCAGTGAAGTGCATGAGGCCCCTGATGGGCAATGATTTAAACTCCAGTGAAGTGCATGAGACCGGTGATGGGCAATGAGTTAAACTCCAGTGAAATGCATGAGACCAGTGATGGACAATGATTTAAACTCCAGTGAAGTGCACGAGGCCCCTGATGGGCAATGATTTAAACTCCAGTGAAGTGCACAAGACCCCTTATGGGCAATGATTTAAACTCCAGTGTAGTGTAGGAAACCGGTGCTGGGCCAGGATTTAAACTCCAGTGAAGTGCCAGAGACCAGTGATGGACAATGATTTAAACTCCAGTGAAGTGCACAAGCCCGGTGATAGGCAATGATTTAAACTGCAGTGAAGTGCCTGAGGTCCCTCATGGGCAATGATTTAAACTCCAGTGTAGTGTAGGAAACCGGTGCTGGGCAAGGATTTAAACTGCAGTGAAGTGCCAGACACCAGTGATGGACAATGATTTAAACTCTAGTGAAGTGCACGAGGCCGGTGATGGGCAAGGATTTAAACTCCAGTGAAGTGCATGAGACCGGTGATGGGCAATGATTTAAACTCCAGTGAAGTGCATTAGACCGGTGATGGGCAATGATTTAAACTCCAGTGAAGTGCATGAGGCCAGTGATGGGCAATGACTTAAAATCCAGTGAAGTGCACGAGGCCAGTGATGGCATGGATTTAAACTACAGTGAATTGCATGAGACCCGTGATAGGCAATGAGTTCAACTCCAATAAAGTGCATGAGACTGGTGATGGGCAATGATTTAAACTCCGGTGAAGTGCATGAGACCGGTGATGGGCAATGTTTTAAACTCCAGTGAAGTGCACAAGGCCAGTGATGGCAATGATTTAAAGTCCAGTGAAGTGCATGAGGCCAGTGATGGGCAATGACTTAAAATCCAGTGAAGTGCATGAGGCCACTGATGGCAATGATTTAAACTTTATTGATGTTCACGAGACCAGTGATGGACAATGATTTAAACTCCAGTGTAGTGCATGAGACCAGTGATGGGCAATGATTTAAACTCCAGTGAAGTGCACGAGGCCCCTGATGGGCAATGATTTAAACTCCAGTGAAGTGCATGAGGCCCCTGATGGGCAATGATTTAAACTCCATTGAAGTGCATGAAGCCCCTGATGGGCAATGATTTAAACTCCAGTGAAGAGCATGAAGCCAGTGATGGCAATGATTTAAACTCTATTGTCGTGCACAAGACCAGTGATGGACAATGATTTAATCTCCATTGAAGTGCATGAGGCCAGTGATGGGCAATGATTTAATCTCCATTGAAGTGCATTAGGATAGTGATGGGCAATGATTTAAACTCCAGTGAAGTGCACGAGACCAGTGATGGGCAATGATTTAAACTCTATTGACGTGCACAAGAGCAGGGATGGACAATGATTTAAACTCAAGTGAAGTGCATTAGGCCAGTAATGGGCAATGATTTAAACTCCAGTGAAGTGTATGCCTCCAGTGATGGGGAAAGCTTTACACTCGACGGAAATGTAGGACAGCAGTGATGGGGAAATATTTCAACTCCAGTGAAGTGCATATGGCCAGTGGTGGGGAAAGGTTTACACTCCAGTGAAGTGCTTGGAGCCTGTGACGGGCAATGATTTAAAATCCATAGAAGTGTAGTGTACCAGTGATGCAGAAAAATGTAGATTCACCCTTACATGCATGAGACCAGTGACGTGGAACTAGCAATATTCCATTCACGTGTCTAGAGCAAGTGAATGATTGCGACGCCTTGAATTGAGTGAATGAAGTCAAGGATGTAGGAACAGCTGGCAGCCACGGCCGGCAGTGGGAGTACCTGCAAGGCGGCGATGTGGGGAGGGGTAGGGGCAGGGTGGGGGGGTAGTAATGTATGGATTACGGAGTTTTTAGAAAAGACAATCTGAGCACCGGGTCATGTGCATATTATTATCACAAAGCTGACAGCTCACCCATATTAAAAAAATCACCCAACAGTATTTCATATTAAAAATATAAATTTGTATTCATTTATTTTTTGGGGATATATAGTCAATATTCTTTCTTATTATTTCGTTTTCAAAACAGTGAAAAATTGTACATCTGGTTTTGTTTAGACAATTAATTCATTAATATTGCCATTCGTCATGATAATATTTGTACAGTTTTCTTTACATAAGACTATCTATTCAACACCCATAATGAGATACAGTATACAAAGCTAGCAATTAGACCTGATTATATACAGAACCAAGTATTTCCAAATCAACGCGTTTCGGCATTGCCTTCCTCAGGAAATTCTGTACAATTTCAGTTTAATAACTGTTTGATTTGGTAAATGATGGTCACATGAGTAGCGTTTTGCTATTCAGATCTAGAGTCGAACTTCTGGGTATCCAATTATATCCTCTTTAAAAGTATCTCTCTCTAAGATTACACTTCCTGTGTGATATTATTTCTCCGTGGGTGTAGTGCACCTTATCGGTGGCTTTTTAATAGTTTAGATCTTATATCCTGGTAAAGCACACATGCGCCATGACGATATATAAGGGGTTGGCCTAACGGCTAGGGCGCTCGACCTCGGACCTGGGGATCTGGGTTCGAGTCTCGGTAACGACGCCAAAAACCTCCTGTGATTCTGGGCAAATCACTTAATCTCCCTGTGCCTAAAATGAAAGTAACTGGAAACGTAAAAATGTAACGTAACTGGAAAAATATGTAAAGCACTCTGATACCGGATTCGGTTTGGGTCTAGTTCGCGCTATATAAAACTCTGCAACAAAAAAAATATATATATGTTCTGCAAAACGGTCACTTTTAATGTGAACTCTGGTACTTTGCTGCGTGAGAAGAACGTTCCAAACTCTTCCTCCGTATATTGGCGCCAAAAAGATTCTAATAAGGATTACGGAGTTTTACAGGTAAGTAAACATTTAAATAAATAAAATGAATTTTGTTGCGTGCACTGCATCGCATTTGGGGATGCAGTGCACTCAACAAAATTTGTTTTATTTATTTAAATGTTTACTTACCTGTTAAGGTCCGTAATCCATACATTACTACCCCCACCCTGCCCCTTCCCCTCCCCACGTCACCGCCCCGCCGGTACTCCCACTGCCGGCTGCGGCTGACAGCTGGGATGGTACTGACGGGTGTGAGGATAGTGCTTTGGAGTGGTGAGATGTGGTTCTAGTGACTGAAGAGGAGTGAGAGTCCACTTATAGTGTGTGAAGCCAGTGAATGGAGAAGGGGTGAGCACCAATAGAGGTGCACGAGGCTAGTAGGTGCAGAGATTCCATTTTGGAAAAGGGACCTTTAGAATGTGATTATATGGTAAAAGGTGCCTAAAAAAATCCAAGGCTGAAATACAAGAGCAGGAAGGTAGGGCAGTCCACAGACAGACGTACAGTGGGGGGCTCCGGCTTAAAAGGCTTCACGGAGTATTCTTAGGAGGGACACATAGTTGATACTGCAGCTGTACTTTGTGGTGTTTATAACCCTTGTCTGATTCAGATGGTAGATCTGTGAAGCAGATGATATTCACATCAATGCATTAACTGGCTACGTCCTCATTGCAAACTGGCCCCATAATGTTTACTTGGGCGCAAATGTTCTGTTGCATCTGAATTTGCATTACAAGAAACTGTGTGCATAATTTTTTTTTTTACTGACCCAGCAGTATTTCCTTGCCCAAATGTCACCTGGTTTCACCTTGGTAAAATTGTGCTTGGGTAAAATCATAAGATTGTTAGTTAGCACTAGCAGCTTGGAAAGGGGGACAAGAGATTCTCCAGGCAGAGCTCTCAATTTAGAAGCAATGACATACAAGGGAGTGTTTGCAGTTGCAGTATCTTTATTTCGCCAGGTGATGTGACCTGACCTCCCAGAATTACCAAACACCTCCCAGAAAGATACACAGAAATATGACAAAGTTGATGGCAATGGGTCTGGTGAGGGTCAATGGCACAGTCACTTATCCTTCCCTCGCCATATCCGGGAGTGACGGAAAGGAGTGTTATTTCGCAAATGATTAACATGACTTTTCTCAAGGACAGTGCAAAAGCTATAGCAACACCCTATTAATGCAGAGAAATCGTTTTATTGTGGAAACTGGGATTACCTACATTTCCACTTAGTAACTCTGGCTTTAAGGAAAGACTTAGAACAATCCTGATGGCTTCAAATGTTCTGGCTTAGGTGCCAGCTTCATTGCCTTAGGAGGAAGGTAGCAGGTAGGGATGCTCACAGTCATTCCTTTTAGGTCGAGTCTACTGGATGGTACGAGCTGTCTGGTTGAAAAAGACTGTCATGTATTCCTATAGGTTCTGAATCGATCCCCCTATTCCTGACCCTATTCTGGTTAAACTAACTATCAAGTTAACTAACAGTCAGCCCATGAGGCAAGAAAGCCCCCATGATGCAGATACCGTTATCTGACGCAGTCACACTACGGCACAGGAATGTGTTATCTGATTAGGTCATAACGCTTGAGATCTAATTAGACAAGCGACATTCCTCCAGCCCCTGATAAGGCATACGACGTTCTCATAACAAATCAAACCTATGACAACCTGGAAAATCCGTGCGGCCATTGTTTTGATTTCACAGAGAACTTCAGTAAAAGAATGTGCTAACGAGCAAGTCGTATGACATCTTTATTGACGTATCTATGTCCATCCTTACGTCAATCCCGGCACCTTTAAGGTATAAATATTGCCGATCTTGCCCTATGCAAACACACGCGTGGTGGCGAGACGGAGCAGCCATACTTGCCGAAGCCCAGAAGCAGAGCAGACCCCGCTGGCAGCAGCCCCGCCTTCCTGACGCGCTGAGAGACGCGCTGCTATCTCCTACCGAGAGACCCAGCACCGGCGCTTTCGGGCAGCCCTCGCAGGCAGCCTGGAATATCGAGACCAGAGAAAGAGATACCATTCCTCATTCATCCTAACTTCCAGGTACAGAACTGAATAACCCCTCACAGAGAATTCTTTAGTTATTCACTTGGCAAAAACAAACTTAACTTAAACTGTAACTTTCTATTCCCGCCCACGCATTAGACTTAGGTCAGGTACACGGGGTAGGCGTATTTAGAAACACCAGTTGAGTACGTTTAGTCAAATGTATATGTGTATGTAAATATATTTTAATCATTTTAAACATCATATGGCTCAGAAACCATATCAATGTTTTTACAGTATTATTTTATACTATTGCTTTTAATGTATGCACTTTACTTAACTATAAGTATTGCAATAATATCGATCCATTTCTCTTGTACGAGAAAAGAGACTGACCAATAAATAACACCTTTTTATTGAACACGCCCGTCTCTTCCTTTTCTCTACAATCTGATGAGACTAAGAATGCACGTACTGACTGAGTAAAATAATTGCCTTGTGCTCACACGACTCTGGAGATACACTCTTGATTAGGGGAGAGCAAAGTTGTCATGTTCTATGGTTGTCAGAAACTAAATCCCTTCTTGTCTAATCAGGGGAGTTAATTCTTTTCTGAACATTCGAGAAAGTTTCTAGCGAACTCTGAGCTACGCTGGCAAACCCAAAACCTAAGTCTAGTATCGACAGTAGTAGACCTAGTTAACGTCTGGCCTAGGCCTTTACTGCTGTAGGTATTATTCCAATGCGCAGAGCCTATTGGGAAGATAGGAACTACACTACATGGCGCCCAACGCGTTTGGAAAGGGCGATAAAACTAACGTAAGACATTTAGAGTAACTCAGTCGTGCTTTCTCACTCAGACCCCTTTTCCCAAATACTCCAAAGACGTCTGGAGTGGGTGAAAGGTAATATCCTCCAAAACCTCGCAGGAGGGAACTCCTATGTAAGGTTCTTGGTTTAGTCAACGTTGAAGGATACACTGTTCCAAAATATTGTGCATCTAATCTTTGTTCCATAAGAAACCTGATCTGCAAACAAACAAAATAACCATCCTGACAGTAAAATGTCTGACAATGAGGATGAAAGAGAGGCAGTTAGATTAGCAGCTGAAATGGCAGCAGCTGATACTGCAGCACTAGATGCGGACGGGGATATAATACTCATCCCGGTCGCCAAAAGGAAATCTATAACCTTAAAACTTATAGAAAATGGACTGACACCTAGAGGTGGCACAGTCATATTCGTAATTGAGGCACACGAATATCGGCAGACAGAGGTATACTATACATGGATACATTTTCCAGCAGCAAATGCTGTAACAAAGTACTTCCACTATTACAAAATAGAGGTTCCACCCGACATTTACACTCCTTTCGAGGAGGTGGAAGTACCACTCAAATTCCAAGAGCATTTGCTCTTATTTGATGGCGCCCTAATACATAACAATCACATTACAAGGCTCGGTCCTTTAGGTAGACCAGGAGCAACGTGGCCGGTCTTAGCCGGATACACACCACACCCAGACATCGAAGGGATGTCTACTGGAGAGCTGTTAATACAGCTAAAACAATTAGTAAAAATTCATAGACAATTAGTCCAGTATGTAATGCGGACTTCAACAATTCAGCCAGCGATTAAACTTCCACAGCTGACCCCTCACCAGGGGAACACAAATAAAATCACACCACAGAACATCCAATCCTGCCTAGGTAAAGTTCCGGCTAAACGAGAACAAATACCATTCTGGTTGGCACAGAAAATCACCCAAATAGAGGCGGTGTTTCCTGACACCACCCCGCTAGAAAAACACAGGATTCTGACTATATGTCTCCCAATGGGAATCGCACCACACATAGAGGACTGTGATACTTGGGGTACAGTCTTTGCTTCAATCTACACAAAAACGCACGGTGTTCCATCCATTTCGGTAATACCAGATGTGCTAAAACAAATTCAAGATGAATACGGTCCAGAACCAGCTTTAACTCTTGGTATGAAATTACTGAAAGACTTCAAGCAGGTCTCGGCTATATTAATAGCCAATATAAAAGGTGAAGCAGCAAACGTGGCGATCCGCCAAAGGTTAAAAGAGACAGATATAGCAGACCAACCAGCTGAAATTGCCAGAATCATAGAAAAATCCTATGAGGAACTAGGTAGAGATAGTTTAGGTGGAATACCAGTAAAACCACAACTGACCGAAAGTCCAGAAAAAATATTTTTTAATAATAATTCACCAAAAAAGAACTGGGATGGAAACAAACAATCCAATCCAAAAGAAAAGAAATTCCAGTCCCGAGGAAGGTCTCCTAGGCGAAGGGAGAAATCTCCGAACCAGAGACACAGGTCACCCCAGAGTGACCCCTCTGGGAAAAGATATAACCTTAGAAATAGGGATAATATTAAAAAACCTGATAGATATCAAGACATTGATACACGTCCCTCTCAATCTTTTCAGACTTCCTCGCAGAAATCGGAAAGAAGAGGACGATCAGAACAAAGAGAAGAGCACGCCAAGTCCAAAGACAAGGAACCTGCTCAACAAAAAAAAGAAATTACAATTTCCAAAAAAGAAGGTAGCCAGTATCAAGGTAGTTAACAATGCCGAGAATACTGAGGACACAACTGAAAAACGGAGAGTGGGCTCAGACAATGCTAGACAGCGCAGCAGAAGTGAGCATAGCTCGCAAAGTCCTTATGAATCATCTGGAGACAGTGGACACGAATGAATATCTTCAAGTGGAAACTGCAGACACCAGGGTTAGCAAACCTCACAAGATATACGAGATAACATTACGTATAGAGGGAGATAAGACTAGGAAAATAAGGGGACTATTTTGGGATAACCTCTCCAAGGGCTATGATATCCTTCTAGCTGCAAAAGACTGGCCACCAGAGTTTGTCAGGGAGTGCCCTCATGGCGAAGAAGTAATTATGCCTGCCTTCTCGAATCAAATCCCGATTCATAAAAAATACACACTTGCTAGAAAGTGGGCAGTGGCCTTAGCACCTGCTTTATATAAAAATCATGTAGGATGGGATGAGGACTCTCCTCCTCACAAAATCCAGTTAAAATCACAACCTACTGCACAAAGGCAGTACCCAATTAAGCAAGAAGCTAAAAAACAGGTAAATGAAATACTAGATCAGCTAGAATACCAGGGGGTGATTGAAACTTGCACCTCACAAATGAACAACCCTTTGTTTCCGGTCTCCAAACCAGACAACTCATATCGTCTAGTTTTGGATTACCGACACCTTAACACATGTTGCAAAACCTTTGCAGTGCAAAACTCACACAGTGCTGCACTAATGAATAACATAGTACGCAAAAAATACAAAACAACCTTGGACATCTCCAATGGATTCTTTTGTCAAAACATAGCACCAGAGAGCAGATATTTAACTGCATTCTCAGTAAATGGCACTCAAAAACAATTCTGTCGGTTAGCCCAGGGGTACAAGAACAGCCCGGGGGTATTCTCAGCGAGAGTAACAGAATTACTACAGCTATATGATGATGAAGCATTATCTTATGTCGATGACATTTACTTAACAGATGATGACTTGGATACTCACTTGAAAAGAGTGAACACCATAATACTTGGGTTCGCAGCAGAGGGTTACAAATTCAACTTTAAAAAATCCAGAATTGCCCATCTGACAGTCCTATTCTTAGGATATGAGCTATCAAGTGAAGGTAAAAGCCTGGCAGACAATTTCCTAGAGAAATGTGCCGTAATCCAAGCTCCTAAAACACTAAAAAACCTACAGTCAATTCTAGGCTTCCTAAATTTCGGAAGAACATACATTGCAAATTACGCAGAAAGGGTCAAACCCCTTTATGATCTAATTAAACCAGACTTTAAAAGATCCAATTGGACTCAAACACACACAGAAATTTTGAGATCCTTACAAACAGACATGCTAATTAAAACAAAATTAGAAACACGTGATAACACACGCAATCTTGTGATTCGAGTCATCCCAGGGAGATGCGGATTCACATACCTGACCTCTAATGAGGGAGAAAAGGTACCAATTGCATTCAAATCACACTTGTACACAGAAGCTGAACAGAAATTCAGTAATACAGAAAAAATCATTCGTGCAGTTCAAACCGCAATAGCTAGAGAAAAAGACATAGCTGACGGTAGACATATCACAGTCAGAACAGCAGAATCAGCCTTTGAGGCACTAACAACACCGTGTAATTTACCAACAACAACATTGAATCCGGAATGGGTACAATGGGTGAATTCAATCACAACGGACAAAGTATACTACTACTTTGATCCAGAACTAGAAGAATTAAAAAATCTAAAATATGAAAAGACGTATCCTCTGCCAATCGACATTCTGCCTCTACGACATTACGCCTGTGTAATCTATACAGACGGACATGCTCAACCCCCCGTTTGGGGAGAACAAGCATACAACCCCACATGTGAGATTACAAAAGAAGTGTGGCGCGGAGGCAAACTAAAACCTCTATTAACAAAATCACACTCTGTAGAAACTAATTCAGAACAACAAACTGAAATAATAGCATTGAAAATGGCGCTAGATAATGCGGATCGCGAATTCCCGACACTTATAGTGTCAGATTCATATTACTGCGTCAAATCATATAACAAGGATTTGCAGACATGGATTCAGAACGGTTACAAAGATGACACAGATGCACCAATAAAGCAGAAATTGCTCTGGGAACAAATAGCTCTTTTACAAAAAGAACTACCAAGGACTCACGTGACACACTCACTGAGTCATCAGCGTGATGGCGTTCACGTTGCAGGGAATTCATTGGCTGAAACAGCCACAGCGGCAGCAACTAAAACGGCTCCCGTAGTTCGAAAAAAGCGTACATTAAAATACATTGACGGTGAAACAGTGCTGGCAGTGAAAACGTCATCAAAAGGCGACTGCTCAGCGTTACCGATCAACTATCCACTCAATTATACATACATAATCGATGAAAACTCCGTCCCTTTTGCTCGAATCCCTGGAGTGGGGGATAGAGTGATTCCAAACATGGACAGGAGAAGCTTGTTAATCGCAGACGCACACATGGGTGAGGGTCTTGGACACCTCAAACTGAAAGATTCTCTGGAAGAATTACAATCACGGTACTGGTGGCCAGGCATGAGCCTGCATCACACCATGTTTGTAAAAAACTGCCCAAACTGCAACAGAGATCGCAGTGGGGAGAGAAACAGTTTAATACCTCGTCGTATCAAGGCAGATAATATGACCAATAAAAAGCAGGGCTTGCGATTAACATATACAGGCTAGTTTCCACTTATAATGTCGATCCTCAGCACTCGGCTGACGTCCGGACTGTTTTACAAAGATTTGCGAGTCTAAATGGCATATACGCTAAGAGCATGCTACGTTCGACCATTGTTTTCACTCAAGCCCTCCGGCCGGGGGGGAAACATGGCCAAATGAGCACAGCCCAGCGGGAATCTTCTCACTTCCTTCTTGAGGGTACGGGATAGTGTAAAGAAAAAACCAAGGCAGAAAGCAATCTATAATGGAAAGGATATTAGGTTCGGGAGCTGGGTGGGTCAAACATCTAATAAGTGTCCAACGTAGTCTAAATAACTTGCCAAGAAATTCTCTGAAGGGATTCAGTCCGTACGAATTATTATTTGGAACTAGAATGATTATCTCTGACCTCGACAGTCAGACTTCAGTGGTTAAAGAAAAAAGCTTTGATGTCAAAGACCGTTTGGCTATTTTGCAGGACTTAAACAAAACAAGAAAAGACCTGAGCAACATACAGTTGAAACAACAGCCAACAACCACTGAAGAATCACCACCTGTCCCAGCAAGACCTGTCTGGATTCCAAAAGTCGGGGATCTAGTCAGGGAGAAGATCGCGGTAAAGAAGGAATTTGGGCCTTCTTACAGAAAAGCAGTTCCTGTCTTGTCTGTCAACGGGACAAGATCAGTTGTACTACCGCCACTTGCTGGTAAAAAGGAGAACCGAGTTGTATCCATCGACCTGGTAAAACCACAACATGTGGCCGATAACAAACAGTAGGCCAAGTGGACTCCCAATAAGTAGCAGAACACCAAGGTTTGCTACCAGTACAGAGGTCCTAACGAAGAGGCTCGTCACATTCGAAACGCCTACAGAAGAACAACAAGGACTATGCAACAATGCAATAGAACTAAGACCTCTGAAAACCCAAATAAAAACATTTAGCAGAGACACACCAATCTATAATGAAGTACCAGGTGACAATTCAAGAAACAAAAATCCTGAAGTAATTGGAACAATTGACAGAACTGCATCCGGCTACTTCATCAACTTCGATGATTCCTCTGAAAGCCTCAGTGAATCAAAGACACAGCCATCATCAAAATCCTTTAAAGACAAAGCTAAGGAACTTTTGAACCAACTGAAAGAAACATATCTGATTTCTCCATGGATTGAATTTTGGGTGGGTTTTGGTGCATTTATCCTCATACTTTGGCTCATCATGGTATTAACTTTGGGACGCTTCATTGAGGGAAAATATGCTAAAATGGACACAGCAAGTCAGAACATCAACTTGGTCCTCAAACCACACACATCTTCACACGTCGAGAAAAGAGAACTTTCTTCAGCCAACTTCACAGCCAATCCTATACCTGGTGGGGTAGCCTGGGACAACACTGACTATGAAATTTATGGTCCGGTCGAGATCCTGAAATATCCACACCAAATCAAGATCTCCTTGAGTGACTTTGCAAAACCAAACTCATTTGCTGATGATTGGGACTTCGAAAGCATTAATAACATGATGTCTGACTTAGTAATGTCTGCTAAATTTACAAAACATGATTATTTGCAAGGTTCTACAAATTATGATAGTATGTATTGCTATAACCACTATGGTAACCATTTTTTACATAAATCTGCACAACCTAGAAATGTTTTAAACTATAATCAATGGGAACATTGTGCAACACCTCCAAAAGGGAGCTCAAGAACCGTTTACGACAAATATTCATATTTTTCAGGTTTTAACACAAGTAATGCTGAAACATTCTATTTTAAATTGTCAAACAAGACAGGGATGAAAACCATGATAACCAACACAAAGTTGATATATTCAGATTCATTCTTCGAAGAAATGAATACTTTTGGATTTGATTATTGGGACAAAAATGTTGATTTGAAAAGTGTTTGGGGTACAAAAGAATGGCAAGTACAGGGTTTAGAAGCTTTGTTTAGAGCTTGCATGATCCCAGAACAAATGATATTTTTAAATGACACTGTTCAACAAACCACCTGTCTTGGCCTAGCCAAAATCAAAGATTTAAATAAACCGTCTATTCCAAAGCCAACAATGTTTAGCAATAGCTCGGATACGGATGAAGAGATAGACGTAAACCATATATTAAACCAAAACAGAACACATCCTGATTGGAAACAATGGTTAATCTGGCCCACAGATACAAATAACTGTCAAGACAGATTCCTGAATAAAACACAGGGGTTCAAATTGACCAGGCCAGACCCTAGATATCCCCAAAGACATCACCCAGGGATAATAACAACCTACAGTGTGGGCAAATTATGCCTTCAGTGGCTACAAACTTCCACACTGCCTGAAATTAAGCAACACCTAACTTTACTTACTGATGGTGCTGACTTGCGTGATTTCATTTTGGGACCACGCAAACAGCGTCAGAAGCGTTTCATAGCAGCCTCTGTATATGCAGCATACAATGAGGCCTGGAAGGTTAATCAAATTGAAACAGCAGAAAGAATACGGGAAATTGACCGTATTAATTTGGAAAAATCACTTTCTGTAGTGGACAATGGGTTAATGACTCTGTCCTCCAGAATTTTTTCATTGGACAGCATTGTGTCGTCAGCAATCGATATATTATCGCAAGACTTACTGTTATTACAACATGGTCAGTCACAATTGCGTTCTATTGTACAGCTTGGCTGGACGTTACAAAATCTGCGTTCAGGCTATGTGCCTTGGCGTTTAATCAACACAACGTCACTATTCCAAATCTTTAACCTTACTGATAGACAAATCGGTATGGCGCAAAAGGGTGCTGATTATACAATCTTGAGCATTGAAAATCTAGAAAGATTACCAATGACAATGTCAGAACGACCTGTCAGTGAATGGATAATCCACGGAATCATAAATATTCCAATCTCAACCTTCAGGTTTCAATACTGCCAAAAATATATACAGGCTGGCATGTACGAGAAATTGGGGAAGGGGTACCTTAAAACAACTTGGAACCTGCCCTATTCACATGCATGTGTCAGTAATAAAGGACAGAAAGTGTTTCTTAGTGGCAACAATTGTGCCATGTCACTAAGCGGCACGCTTCTGTGTAACGGAATCAGTTTGCATGGAGCCTGTGAAGGGAATTCATACAACCTTTCAGGTCACCAGCAAGGCGCACCTGCAACTGAAATAGAACCATTCTTTCAAAGACTCTATAATGGGAGTTACATTCTTATTGTAGACCGCAAATGTTGTAGTCTTATGCCCGGGACTCCTTATCTAGTCACTACGACTGCTAAGGTCAAGTGCTGTGGACGTTCTTTGTTCCCCAGCTCCTTTCCAGACAGGGAGGCAAGGGCATGGCCCAGTTTGAAAATTACTTCTATTCGAATAGATACTTTAAGCAGAATGAAAACAGTGCTTCTTCAGACGCCTACAAGGCTCACGTCATCAAAAGAAACGTATGATCTACAAGTCGCAAGGACGACTGCAGAGATACATACATTATTATCGACTAATTCCCCCGTACATTTCGCGGAAATCCTGAGCGAAATCTTAAATATTTCTGATACCACTGGGGTCTCAAAGGTATTTAAGACAGTATTTTCGATGGCATTAACACCATTCAAAGCTATACTGGGTATTTTTCCAGATTTCGTCCATTCGATTTTTGGCGGACTTCCCCTGATCCTGGGACTAATTGCAGGAATCCTATTCTTAGTCCTTATTTTTCGTTATGGCAACCCATGTCACAGATCAAACTCTCGCGACAATGGAAGAAACAATCCTAGCCATTGGATACCGGGACCGGATATCAAAAATCCTGGGACTCTCCCGGCTTAGAGACCTGAACATGACTTGGTTTCTATCATTTCGACCAATGTGGCAAAGATGTGTTTTACCTGTATTGAGGTGTCTGCTATGCGGAGAAGAATGCGTGTTAGACACCTGTCTGACGCTACAATCGGATGCGCCAGTGGATGCAGATACATTGTTGGTTCCTACCAAGGTTCACGCTTTGTGCTGCCCTCAAAGGCTGCCAATCCTGATGACGGCATTCGTGGAATCTTCACCACTACGATTGAAGAGTAGTGAAGTTCAAGATGAAAGCAGCATCGATCAGGTACGACCTTCTGTCAGCAATGCGAATCAGAATGTCAATGGAGACAATCATGCGCACGAATGCATGGTTACACCTATTTCCGACTTAGTGGAACTTTCCCATGAAGCTGTTGACAGTTTTTTCGAAAGCCTTAATGATAGGTTGTTCTCTCCAGAACAGAAATAGAGACTTTTGAGCAAGCTCGCACACGGCGTTCCCTGAATTCGGCCTTCAACTTTAAAAATAAAGTCACATGAACAATTTTTCCCACCTGTTCACGGACAACAATTTTTTGGCTGCCCCAAATTATTTTTTACAAAATTTTCGGGACACTTATCTTCTGCTTAAAGTAAGAAACTATTCCTAGAGAACTAAGATTTCTATTTTTAGATACTTTATAAACTTAAGTTGCCCGCTGGTATGTTCACAAATATTTTATTATGTGATGAAATGGTCTCGAACTTTCTTTCTGTATAGCCATATTAAGTGTGTATTTCTCATATACCAATTAAGCAATAATGTCTACAAATGCGTGTTTACTTTAGCGTTTAATTCATAGCTTAAGTGCATACAATATATATGACTGCAATTTTTCAGTATATTTGAAAATTTCAAAATGCATTAATGTATTTTGGGGTGGTGAGGTATACACTATATTCTATAGTATGTTGTACTATGTTATACTATGCATAGATTAGTAAATATGACCATAGTTAGCGTGGAGTGGGTGTCATGTATTCCTATAGGTTCTGAATCGATCCCCCTATTCCTGACCCTATTCTGGTTAAACTAACTATCAAGTTAACTAACAGTCAGCCCATGAGGCAAGAAAGCCCCCATGATGCAGATACCGTTATCTGACGCAGTCACACTACGGCACAGGAACGTGTTATCTGATTAGGTCATAACGCTTGAGATCTAATTAGACAAGCGACATTCCTCCAGCCCCTGATAAGGCATACGACGTTCTCATAACAAATCAAACCTATGACAACCTGGAAAATCCGTGCGGCCATTGTTTTGATTTCACAGAGAACTACAGTAAAAGAATGTGCATATGAATGTATGCGTTGTATTTCTATATCGCTTATCTAGATGGGAAGCAGCCGAGTGGCGTACATGATGGGTAATGTTGGGAGATGAGACAGGATTATGTATGTCAAATGCACCACGTTTCACACAGGTACAATGTTTACAGTTACCAAATTATGTTTGCTGCTGAGGGAAGAACTGAGGTGCCTCCAGCTGAAAACCATGGGTCTGGAAAGAGCCAGCATGCTGCCTGATGGCTTTATATAGGAACCAGATACAAGTGTGTTAAATCCAAATATTCAGCTATCGGTCACAGATGTTCAAAAGTGGATAGACCATAAAGAGGGCGCAGATAGGCTCTAGAGTATATAATGTCCCCCAGGTAAGAAGAGTTGACTCTGGACCTCCAAACCTAACAGTAGAAGAACCCCAGCGCTCCTTTTGGCAGTAAAATGAACGTGACCCTTCATAACACACGGAAGAGACCATTCTTTTGATCCTGCTGGACACTGGCTTGGATGCTCGACTTGGGGCTAGCACAGGCAGGACTGCCGGGCTAGTGGCTTAGGACATGGCTCGTTGAGGGATATTCTAAAGGACTGCTCCAGGATGACCCTGTCTTGGCACGGAGTACAGATGGTGGAGCTCACGTGCATTCAGCTCCCAGGGGTGGGCCTGATGTTGTTTAATCATTGGTGTCTCCCCCATAGTCCTTCACAGTCACTGAAGAGCAAGCCCTATAGGAATGAAACACACCAATGGCGCCACCTTACAGCAGGATATGACGTCTCCCTCTACGCATGAAGAGGCGGTGCCTCATAAGAGGGATCAAGGACTTATTTTTATTAATGATTGCCTGTGAATTGTGTTTGTCCATCGGTCTGTGGTGGACTATAGCTAGTCTTCTCCTCCCTTCCTATTGTATATTTTGTGTGCTAATTTTATATTTTTGTAAGAAAGTAAACAATTGTTTTGGGAACATAAACTTGGTGATGGGGTTTTTAATGGGGTGTGTTGCTCTTCATTCGTTTAGTAACATGGTTGTTACTCTCCTTTATTTGTGATTTTAAACAGGATACACTTTACATAATAAAAGGATACACTAAAATGCGTGAGGGCAGTGACACAGGAATAAGTGACATTCTATTGAAGTGCATTCAGACAGTGACGGGGAGGATTGAGACCCCCACTGACATGTATGAGGCTGGTGATGTGGGTGATACCACTGACAAGGAGGAGGCCTTTAAACTCCAGTAAAGAAGCCAGTGCTGAAGAATGAGAGATTCACCATTGAAGTGTAGGGGCCACATGAACTGAAGGGGACACGGACAATAATGGGGTTTGAATGAGAAGCTGCTCCAGCGTACGAGGCCTGCATTGGGGCACGTGTGAGGCTCTTGTGAGGAGTATGAGGGCAGTAATGAAGAAATGTGTGTGATTCCATAGATGCATATTAGTAAACCGTTTCACTTGGACATTCATATCTAGTATAATTTACATATACATCTGCATTGAATAGGCATTTTTTTAAGGTCGAAGCTTACCACACAGCACAATGTCTGGTTTACTAATGATATCTTGGAGACATTCAGAAAGCTTCAATGGGAATGCATTCCGCCTATTGCTTACCAAGCAGATTTTTGGGTAATTCTGAAGTGTGGTGGAAACAAATATTTTAATACGATCCAAAAAATCTATACATTAGGTGATGACATTTCCACACATTGTTTGTGTGCTGTATTTTTATCAGTATAACTGTATGTCTGTGAAAATGTAATGGTCATGTGTGCTACCACACTATGCATATTCCACTCTATGCCACTCCACTCCACTCCACTCCACTCCACTCCACTCCACTCCACTCCACTCCACTCCACTCCACTCCACTCTACACCACTTCACTTCATTCCACAAAGCCTCACTGCACTCTACTCTGCGCCGCTCTACACTCCACCACTCCACAAAGCTTCACTGCACTCTACTCTACGCCTCTCCACTCTACTCTACGCCTCTCCACTCTACTCTACGCCTCTCCACTCTACTCTACGCCTCTCCACTCTACTCTACGCCTCTCCACTCTACGCCTCTCCACTCTACGCCTCTCCACTCTACGCCTCTCCACTCTACGCCTCTCCACTCCACTCTACGCTGCGCCACTCTACGCCGCGCCACTCTACGCCGCGCCACTCTACGCCGCGCCACTCTACGCCGCGCCACTCTACGCCGCGCCACTCTACGCCGCGCCACTCTACGCCGCGCCACTCCACCGTGCGTCACTCCACTCAATGTCCCTGCACTCTATGCCAATGTAGTCTACTCTGTATAACTCCGCTCTACGCCAGCGCACTCTATGCCAATCCACTCTAATATACTCTATACTCTATGCACCTCTACTCTACCATTTACCACTCCACTCTACTCTGAAACAATCTACTCTACGCTACTGCACTCAGCACTATTGCACTCTGTATCACTTTACCCAAAAACAAAACCACTCTACGCCAATCTAGTCTGCACCACTGCATTCTGAGTCCCTATACCCTATTCTGCAAAACTATACGCCACTGCACTCTACTCCATAGTACTTGACGTCTGTACTCTACGCCACATTATTCTACTCTGCAACATAGTACTCTAGGCCACTGCTCTCTACACTAATCTACTTTGCAGCACTCTACTCACTGCACTCCACGCCAATGCACTCTAAGCCACTCTACTATACACCACTGCACTTTGACAGTCTACTCTGCAAAACCGCACACTCTGTAACTGAACTCTACGCTACTGCACTCTACGCTTTGGCACTCTATGCCTCTCTGCTCTACACCACACCCCACTACGCCACTTAATTCTAAACCCCAGCACTCTATGCCAATGCACTAAACACCACTTAACTAAAAAACGATCCACTCTATGTCACTTACCTCTATGCCAACTACTCTGCACTCTATGCCACTATACTCGACAACACTCTACACCACTACATGCTCTGCCACTGCACGCAAGGCACTCTATTCTACTCTTTGCCACTGAACTCTACTCTGCATGCACCACTCAGCTGTATGCTACTGTACTGCACTCTATGCCAATGCACTCTTTGCCACTGCACTCTGTATCACTCCACGCCATTCTTATCTGTTCTGCACCACCAACCTCCACGCCATTGTAATCAAAACCAGTCTAGTCTATGCCACTGCACTCTGCTCTGACACTGTGCTCCACTCTTTACCACTCCACAACACTCTACGCCAATCTACAAAAGTACAACGCTCTACGCATCTCCCTCCATGCCACTTTACTCCACTCTATTCTATGACACACTACTCCACTCCTCTATACTCCACTTCACAACAATCTAGGCCAGTTCACTCTATGCCACTCAACTCTATAACAATCTACTTGATGCAACTCTATTCCATGCAACCCCCTCTACGCCACTCCACTCTGCTCTACACCACTCCACAACACTCTATGCCATTCTCCTTTACCCCACTAACTTTTAGCCATGCTGAACAGCGCCCATGACATTGTCCAACATGATTAAAACATATTGGCAAACCCAATACCTTTGCATAGGTGAGACCTATTGGCTTTGCCAATGCTGTTTTCCTCGGCCAATATAAACACAGGATGCAAATTGTCCTGCAACAAATTCTGTGTTGCTCTTTGTATAACACCAACCTACACATTTTCTTTGCTTTTTTGTGTAAGTACTTCATCTTTTTCAGAGTTTGAGAAAGTAAAGCCCTTTCATACTCCTGCTTCCTGGCAAAAGGAATTACTGATTGTCCGTTAAGTGTAGCATTTGCAGCAGTGTAGGGAAAACAGCCTCAGATATCCTACAGACTGCTGCTTAATATAACACTGCTGGTGAACGAGTGACACAGTTGTGCTTGCAGGTACATGTCTTGATGTTGGCATGCGGCGCATTGTATCAGGAAACAATGATCACAATTTGCCAGGGCCAAAACTGGTTTTGGCATAACTACTACTACTGGGACTAGGCCTGGGCAGAGTTTGCAGAGTTCCAAGTGCCGAAAAAACTCTGCCACAGTCCACGGAGTTCCACAAGCAGCAGCGCAAGAGAGTGCAGCTTCATTCTGCTGCATGAGTAGATGTCTGACTCGAGTAGCACCTACAATGCAAGTGGCAGGTTACTCAACGCGAGAAGTAGCAACCTGCCGCGACCACCCACGTTGACAAATCTCACCGGGAGATGGTCTAGCGTGCAATTTTCCTCGCTCGCACTCTCTAACTTAAAATTGGCGCGCCGCAAGAGAGAAAAAACTCAGCTCTGCGATCCTACACAGAGTTTTTCGGAACTCTGCGCTGTCTCAACACAGAGCGGTTAAACTCCCCAAACTCCACGAGCAAAGTGGAATTCTACGTCAGGGCCTAACTGAGACCCATCAGGCAGGTCCACAAAGGCACAGGTAAAAATCCATTAAAGTGCATGAGGCGAGAAATGTGGAATCACTGGGAATGTATAGAATTATAGGATTTCTGACAGTGCTTAATTTTTGTGAATTTACATAGACTCAAGACTGTAAGACAGGGTACAAACCCTTTTGTTTGTTCATGAAGCCCTCACCCACCAACTTGGTTGGTGGCATGCTTCATCATCGGGCCCACCCTGTGACACTGAGTGTGTCCCGGGTGTGCTTCGACGCCTGAATACAGCGGAGCAGGTATGTTTCTGAGTGTGCAGTGCAGTGACGTGAAGGTGAAAATTTAAAAGCTATACAGGGGTCCCAGTACCCGAGGGTAAATTATATTTTAATAACTGGGTCACTGTTAGCATTAAAAAAGGCTGTTGGATATTATAGGAGTGTTATTTAGGGTCTCTTACATTCAGGTGTGGTCTACATGTTTCAGCCAGGCCTTTATGATTAAAACTGGCTTTCCTCAGGACCAAAGTGTGTAGGTGCAAATTACTTAATTTTAAGTAATTGTGTAATTTTGAAAAATGTGTAGCATTCGCTAAGGTGCTTTACATGTGTGAGGGGGATTCCCTCTTAGAGCATTACTGGACATACAACAAGTATGACAAAACACACATACAGGGGAGAGTCTTAGTATGGTAACATATTCACAAAACAGTTTGATTGCCGATATCTATTGTGCTGTGTAGACGATAAATAAGCGGCAAATGGTGTAACCATATTGGTGGTATGGCTAGGGTGAAAGTTATCATATATACATGAAGTTTTTCGGTGGGCTAAGCATCGTAAGCGCATGAACACAAAAAAACGGTGGTAAGTGCATGAAAGGAAGATTATCCTCACATTGGCTTGTTGCCAAATTTGCCCCATGGAGTAGTCTGGCAGAGGAGTGGACCCTGGGAAGATAAAGTGGCCTCAGGGGTTAGGGACCTGTGGAAAGAGCTTACCCGGCTCGTAGCTGAAGCGCTTGGTTTACTCACGAAACTGTCAGTCAGTGTCTGCATTGAACCTCTTGTTGTCTCTGCGTCCTCTGTAAGACTGTCCTGGGCCGTGTTTGTGCCTTAAATGCAGTCTGCATCATTCGGATCACCTGTGCGGGGAAGGACAGAGAAAACAGACTGTGCGAGGACACGCTGAGTCATGGCTATGCTGCGCATGTGCGGAAAAGTAGTCTATCCTGCTGTGAACATGCCCATGTGCGGGAGAGTAGTTTATCCTGCTGTAAGCATGCCCATGTGCGGGAGAATAGTGTATTCTGCTATGAGCATGCGCGATACCGATTGTCGGCACCTGCGCATTGGGTGTGGCTGTGTAAACTGTACCCAGTGTACACAGATTAGTGTACAGGTGTAGTAACATGAACGGTTGAGAAATAAAGAGCGCTAACTGGGAAAAAAGGACTTAAACAGCGCTGTGGGGTTAAGTTGTGAGGCCAGGTGTATTATAACTGGCTAATACAACAGAGGGACATTTAACACGGAGAGGAATCAAGAGTAGTGTTCCATGTGAGGAGAAAGAAATTCATGTTTTCAGTGAGCTCCAGGGTATAGAGTCATTCAAGCCCAAACCCAGTTGCTGGGTGGAGAGGCGAAAGATCCATCTCTGTTTTTTTGTATGAAGGATCCGGTCATTGTCTGTTTGGTTAACGTCAAATTGCTCAAAGACAGTCCAGGACATGTCATTAGGGGTGTGGTGTGCCATGAGGTAGTGCTCTGTCAGTCTGCTGATGTTTTTGCCACACCTGATCGTGCTTCTGTGTTCAACCATTCTAGTCCTGATTTTGCGGGTCGTCATTCCCATGTAACGGAGCCTGCAGGGGCATGTTATGAGGTACACAAGATTGCTGGAGTTGCAGTTGGTGTGTTGGCATTGTGTCCAGATGTTGCCAGGTTCAAGGTTGAGAGTTGAACATTAAAACAGCGAAACGTCTCTCCGACGCTATAATTATTGATATCCAAACCACAGAGAGTCACTTCAAAACCACACTGACATCATACAAAAAGAAACTTGACGATCAGAACAAAGAGATGGCTGAATACAAAGAATATCTGACCCAAAGCAAAATTAACAAATTTCAAAAAGACCTTAAGAAATTCAGCCACTACAAAACATACCCATACGCAGAGAATGACTATGTACCCCCGAACAAAACAGATGGCACCTATGACAGCTCAGGAGACAACACATCCATATCAAGCGACTCGAGCGCAGGCTCCAACAAACAACGCGGCAGAGGACGCCGAGGCCAACGCTGGCCACAAAACTGGCAGGGACCACCACAAACTCACACCTTCGGCCCACCGCCATTTGGACAAATGCAACACGCATATTATGGATACCCAACCCTATACCCACCTGGCCCAATGCCCTTCTACCAAGGGAACCAAAGACCCCCTTTTTTAGGTCAGGGCCGCAGATCACACGGCAGGAGTCGGAACTACCAGAAAGTCCAATGGGAAGAAGAAGACACAGTCAGCGCTAACACCCGCAACAAGTCCCGGGAACAAACAGGAACGAGCAAGCAGTGACCCCTGACACACCCACATCCCTGGTGTTTAATCTATTGAGTACACCTGTGACAGAAAGCGAGACAATGGTCTACAGTAAAGGCCTCTCGTTCGTCCCTACCACACGACTGGACAAATTAAAGCTCCATGTCGAACTAGCTGAGTTTTTCCGAAAGCTCAAACTTAAGGCCTTCTTTGAAAAAGTGACACCGAAAGAAAGTACCACCAATACCAATCCCAATGAAACAGGCCTTAGGTTAAAATCCACCTTCGTGCCACCTCCTACCAGTGTACCCACAGAAATCTCTACCTTCGAACAAGCAGTTTGCACGGACATAGAGAAACTGAACCCCAACGGAACCTTCAACAATCTATCGAAAAAAGACTGTGACATCATGCAACGACTACAAAATAACCCCACCATCTTCATCAAACCAGCTGACAAGGGGGTAGGGATCGTCCTTATGGATAAAACCAACTACGATCGAGAATGCCGCAGACTCCTCAGCGACACATGTAATTACAAACGCCTGGTAAAGACCCCACCGCGGAACTGCAAATTACCATACTCACCCTGGTAAAGAGAGCCAGTGACGCTGAACAAATCTCAACCCAAGAGGCGGAATACCTGTGCACCAAAAATGTGAAAGTACCTTACTTTTATACTGTACCCAAAGTACACAAGGGCACCATACCACCCCCAGGAAGACCTATAGTCTCAGGGATCAACTCGCTATTGGAACCACTTTCTAGGTACTGTGACCACTTCTTGAACCCACTGGTACAAGAAACCCCTACCTACATCAAAGATACCAAAAACCTCCTGAACATCATCACTGAAACGAACTTCGATCAAACCTCCCAACTCCTGGTGGGACTGGACATAGAAAGTCTTTACACCAGCCTCCCACAAGACGCCACCCTGCAAGTCCTACAAGATGTACTGATGCAAAACCCCTGGATGTACCATACACCACGGCAATTCGTCCTTGACTGCGCAGCCCTAGCACTCAAAGAAAACTACTTCGAGTATGAAGGCACTTACTACCTGCAAACTAACGGAACCTCTATGGGTAGTGTTTTTTCTCCTAGCATGGCAGGACTGTACGTTCACCATTTCGAGCAGGAACACGTCATGCCACTGACCAACCCATACTCACAAAACATAAAGACTTGGCACAGGTATATAGATGACATCTTCGTGATTTGGGAGGGAACACAGGATGTACTAAACATTTTTCTCACTTGGCTTAATGAGCATGACCCTTACCTACGATTCACGTGCAACTCCAGTGCCACCGAGCTGGCCTTTCTGGATCTCAACATTTGAGCAGAACAACGTCAGGTGGCTTGTAGATGGGGGAGAGGCCGTGCTCCTAAATTTAAGGATTGGATTCAAACTATGTCCACATGGCAGGGACACTTGCATACCTACGCAGACTTGTTGCCTATTACATCGTGCCCAAAAGATATTTGGAGCCCACTAACCGCCTATCTGCTTGCACAGGAGGCGGTGTGTGCGGGGGAGGATGGGGTACCCGAGGCGGAAATCTGCTCCCAGATCTCGCAGGAACCTCCCTCGAAGGCGTGTTCGTCTGCAGAAGGGACATTGAGGTCCGTTGGCAGGTAGTTTTGGATGCTTTACTTTTAGTCCTTGTACGCTAGCGATGAGAGAGGGGGATAATACGATACCTGACTTGGGTTTGCACTGCTCGCACTTTGATGAAAGTGATGTGGTTTTCTTTTTGATGCCCAGTGTTGTTGTGCTACTGTCTGCATATCTTAACAATGCTACCAGAGACTGGACAGTTATGTTTATATTTTTGTTATTTTAATATTGAACTTTCTGATGTAATATATGGTTTTAGAACGAAATCCGTTCCAAAGCGGAAATACATGTAATACTGTGCTGCATATTTCAATGATACTGATGCTCAAAACGTGATTTATCTTTCCATTACATTGTAATGCTGTGCATAAAGACAAAGGTTTTGGGAAAAAAAAATATTCGAGCAGAACAAGGGACTCTGCGCACTACCACCTACTACAAACCAACAGCTAGGAACTCGCTGTTAAGATTTGACAGCTTCCACCCCAGACCCTTAAGAGAAAACCTACCCTTTGGGCAATTCCTGCAGATCCGCAGAAACTGCAGCCACCTAGAGGACTACAAAAGACAATCCCGCACCTTATCACACAAACTACAGGAACGTGGATACCCCAACGCCATTATTGCCAAAACCAGAAAAAGGGCCCGCAATATAAACAGAGAATCACTACTGGAAACGGTGACAAAGGACCAGGAACCACCACCCATGACCTGTGTGACCACCTATAACACATCGTCAAATCAAGTTTCTAGTATCATCCACAAACATTGGAAGATAATCAATACAGGCACCAGAGAATGGGCGATCCTGCGCTTTGCATTTAAACGTGCTAACAACCTTAGAGACAAACTAGTGTCAACAAGACCACGTGCCAGTCCTAAATCTATGGACAATACAGTCCTCAACTGTTGGGGCCTCCCCAAAGTCACTAGCCATTATCCATGCAACAACTGCAGTTTGTGCCATCTCACTAAACCAACGAAAACTCTCAACCTTGAACCAGGCAAAATCTGGACACAATGCCAACACACCAACAGCAACTCCAGCAACCTTGTGTACCTCATAACATGCCCCTGCGGGCTCCATGACGACCCGCAAAATCAGGAATAGAATGGTTGAACACAGAAGCACGATCAGGTGTGGCAAAAACATCAGCAGACTGACAGAGCACTACCTCACGGCACACCACACCCCCAATGACATGTCCTGGACTGTCATTGAACAATTTGACATTCACCAAACAGACAATGACCGGATCCTTCATACAAAAGAACAGAGATGGATCTATCGCCTCTCCACCCAGCAACTGGGTTTGGGCTTGAATGACTCCATACCCTGGAGCTCACTGAAAACATGAATTTCTTTCTCCTCACATGGAACACTACTCTTGATTCCTCTCCGTGTTAAATGTCCCTCTGTTGTATTACCCAGTTATAATACACCTGGCCTCACAACTTAACCCCACAGCGCTGTTTAAGTCCTTTTTCCCCAGTTGGCGCTCTTTATTTCCCAACCGTTCATGTTACTACACCTGTACACTAATCTGTGTACACTGGGTACAGCTTACACAGCCACACCCAATGCGCAGGCGCCAACAATTGGTACCGCGCATGCTCATAGCAGAATACACTACTCTCCCGCACATGGGCATGCTCACAGCAGGATACACTACTCTCTCGCACATGGGCATGCTCACAGCAGGATACACTACTCTCCCGCACATGCGAAGCATAGCCATGACTCAGCGTGTCCTCGCACAGTCTGTTTTCTCTGTCCTTCCCCGCACAGGTGATCCGAATGATGCAGACTGCATTTAAGGCACAAACACGGCCCAGGATAGTCTTAAGGAGGCCGCAGAGACAAGAGGTTCAACGCAGACACTGACCGAAAGTTTCGAGAGTGAACTGAGCGCTTCAGCTACGAGCCGGGTAAGCTCTATTTCCACAGGTCCCTAACCCCCAGAGGCACCTTTATCTTCCCAGGGTCCACTCCTCTGCCGGACTACTCCATGCGGCAAATTTGGCAACAAACCAATGTGAGGATAATCTTCCTTTCATGCACTTACCACCGTTTTTTTGTGTTGATGCGCTTACGATCCTTAGCCCACCACAAAACTTCATGTATATATGATAACTTTCACCCTAGCCATACCACTAATATGGCTACACCATTTGCCACTTATTTATCATCTACACAGCACAATAGATATCGGCAATCAAACTGTTTTGAGAATATGTTACCATACTAAGACTCACCCCTGTATGTGTGTTTTGTCATACTTGTTGTATGTCCAGTAATGCTCTAAGAGGGAATCCCCCTCACACATGTAAAGCACCTTAGCGAGTGCTACACATTTTTCAAAATTACACAAATCACTTAAAATTAAGTAATTTGCACCTACACACTTTGGTCCTGAGGAAAGATTTTTAAGTTTTAATCATAAAGGCCTGTCTGAAACATGCACACCACACCTGGATGTAGGAGACCCTAATTAACACTCCTATAACATCTAACAGCCTTTTTTAATGCTAACAGTGACCCAGTTATTAAAATATAATTTACCCTCGGGTACTGGGACCCCTGTATAGCTTTTACATTTTCACCTTCACGTCACTGCACTGCACACTCAGAAACATACCTGCTCCGCTGTATTCAGGCGTCGAAGCACACCCGGGACACCCTCGGTGTCACTGGGTGGGCCCGATGATGAAGCATGCCACCAACCAGGTTGGTGGATGAGGGCTTCATGTACAAACAAAAGGGTTTGTACCCTGTCTTACAGTCTTGAGTCTATGTAAATTCACAAATTGGCTAGTCCTTTTTGATCTCACATATAAAACCCCGGGAATACAGACTAGCTACCTAGTCCTCTCTCTCTCTCTCCTTTGATAGTGATATAGTGCTTAATTTTTGCCAGTGTTTGTCGGTGCTCAACACAGCACATATTTGTTGACACTGCCACATCATTTTTCGATAGTCCACCACATGGTGGCACTGTCTGCCTATTTTAGTCCACCACATAGTGGCGCTGTCGGTCTATTTTTCAGAAGAGCACATTAAGAGATCATTTACCACTTTAACACTCACTGCATTTGGCAGCTCTGGCAGGGTGTGCAAACTGCAGTGGCCCCACATGAAATAGATTAGGCCCTGCCCCCCTTTTATTTCAAACAAATCAAACACCGATTGCTGTGATGGAGCATGATACTTCATTAAGCTGTGGGAGCCTAGTGACATAGGGCTATAAAACATTTAGGCGTAGAAGGCCAGGGATGGCGGGTGAGCGAGATTCCACCGCAGGGGTGTTGCCTCTGAGGGGCTGGGGGATTTTTATCTCTCTTCTTGAAGATATTTAAAGACACCCCTGTTCCTGCCAGAAAGAAAGAGAGTGCTTTAGCCTAGGATAGCCGTAGGCATGGGCACACTATGTGGGTGCAGCGGTACCCAGAGGCTCAAAAGTAATACTGGCAAAGATTACACACCAGCAGCAGTCCCTCATTCTCTGGAGACTGATGGCTGGGGTGGGGGGTGGTGAGAGGGACGAACGGGGAAGAAGTGAGGGGGCACCGGCATACGGAATGTAGAGGGAAAGGTAGAAAGGTGAGATAGGAAAGGAGGTGGGGGGATAGGGAGTAGGAACAATGGAAAGGGATTGGGAGAGACCACAAGTTAGATGGTAAATCTGAGGGGAATTGACGAAGAACCCAGAAGGAGAAAGGGGGTCGGAGCAAGATACAGAAGGAGGACGTATATATGCCAACAGACCCGATTCAGGAAGAAGACTCGCGATTTTAGAAGCCAACAATGGCTGTATTGTATCTGTCTCCCACCTGAGATTTCCTCCCCTTCAATAGAAGTCAATGGGAAAATATAGTCATGTGATTTCCTTCTCTAAAATGTTGGAGCGAGAGTAAGAATCTGTGTGCGTGAGAATGAAGGAGTAGTACTGAATGAGCGTGATGTAGTGTTACCAAATGAGAAAGAGTGAGTGAGAATGAGTGTGAGGGAGTGACAATTTGTGTTAGGGAGTTTGAGTGATAATCACTGAGTGGGCATAAATAAATGTATGAGAAATTGTGAGAGAAAAAAGGAGTGTGCATGAGTAAGAATGAGGATGACTGGATGAGAATGAATGAGTGAGAATGAGTGAGGGATTGTGAATGTAAGCGAGAATTAGCATAGGATTGCAAGGCTTTGTGAGAATAAATGTGAGTTAGTGTGAGTGAGAATGAGTGTGAGTTTGCATGAGTGAGCTTGAATGTGTGGGGGTATGTTATGCTTTTGAGTCTGCCGCTGACCCTGGCACACTGGAGATCATTCTTGACTTACAGAGGCACTCAAGACAACATGCTGATGCTGGCATGCTCGGTGTAATTCTAGGAATGTAGTTCATCCTTGGCAAAATGCTGTCACTGGCATACTACAGATCATAAATGGTATATGGAGCACCTATGGCAAAATGTTAGTACTGGCATATAGTAATTCTTGACATATGGTAGAGTTGTGGCAAAACGCTGGCCCACTGCAGGTAATTCTTAGCATGATGGAAGACAAACATGGTTTGTAGACAGGGTGGCATGGCGGAGGCCTGAACAAGTAAGAACAAAAGGCTGGTCCTGACATGACAGATAGATTTTGAAACAGAGGCCATCTGTAGTGTATGGGTGCCATCTATGGCAACATTCTGGCATGGCATTTGGGACACCCATGACAAACTACTGGCACTGGAACACTGGAGGCAAGTATTCATTTAATGTAGGCACCATAGCACATTTGAAAAAAATGGGATCAGCTCCTCGGGAGTGACAGGCTTCATTGGCACACCATGAAACTACTGAATGCCCTTTCAGAGCCTATGATTTTTTTAGCCAATTTATGTAAAACTTATCATTTAAAATGCATTGTTTGACCCCATGTTTTCCCAAATTGTTTCTAGAGCAAGAAACACCCACCATACAAATACAAGAAGTCAGGATTGCCCTGATTTGGGGCACTTATTGCGTCCCTTCACTGTCACTGTTCATCAGTGTCTTCTACTCAAGGGTTTGGGATTTGGCATCACTGCTCCACTGAATGGTAAACTGTAGGATGCCAGCGGTGTGGGAAATGACTGAGAGTAAGACCGAACTATGTTTTCTTCAGGACTAAAATTGTGTGATAATGAGAAAATTCTCGAGCCAATCACTTTATCACCCACACCTTCAGTGCTTTCATCTACCAAAATCAGAACGCATGGAAAGCGGCTGAATGCCAAAAATGAGTGTTAAATAGCATCTGGGTATTTAAATAACATTTACTCCACTCCTTAAGGACACTCCCTCTGGTCTGGCTCTTCCTGAAGATTCTCTCTTCAGGTCTGGAAGTAATTCCCTTCACAGGAATGTGTGTGTGTCAGGGTTTGGCGCGGCTCCTCGCAGCTCTGCTAAAGAACACGGAGTCCAGAAAAACAGGAAGTGCCTGCAGTCCTCCATCAGCCCCGCTGCCTGCCATGTGGGAAGGACGAAGCCAAGAACACACGAGACACAGCCAGCTCTGAGCGCTCCATCTGTTACAGACAGGGCGGGAACAGGCCAGCCTGGTCAAAGCAGGACCAGAGGAGCCAAGGAGCAAACCACGACTAGGGGGCAAAGAACGGCCAGAAGGCAGAGACAAAAATACAAAGAAAGGGCATCGAATAAAGCCAGGCTGCCAGGCAAAGGGCAAGGAAAGGCAGGGGACAAAGCAGGGTAGAAGGGAAAAGAGGAGTCAGGGGACAGAGCAGTGCCCAAGAGCAGAGAAGCAAGAGGGCAAGAAGGCCAGGACTGACTACAGGACAAACGAGTACAATAAAACAAGCATTTGCAATGCAATCGGTCTTGCCTTTGGGACCTTAAATGTATTTAGCTACGCATCACATTAGCCTGGGTGCTGAAACATCTACTGTTCTTTAACATGGAGGGAAAGTAAGCACCAAACTGCGTGACATGCCAGGTATGGGAAAACATGGAGAGAAATATTGCCTTTCAGCGGGAAATGGTATAGTCCAAAGCTCTGTTTTTAATATAAAATCAGGGCCTTCGGTGGTCATATCACTGAAAATACAAGATTTGAACAAAATATTATAGTTTACGGGTGCTCGTGGAAGACCATTTCTATGGAATGGAATCTAGAGAATGCTAAAGTGATTCTAGTATTTTACTGACCTCTGCTGGTCTTTTTCTATCAAGAAAGTTAAATAGAGGCAGTTGCCAGAATTTTTTAAAAAAAGAAAGTCCCTCAGCAGAAAGCAATTCTGGTATTTTACTGTTCTCTTTCATATTCGGCCCCATGTGTGGGAGGACTACTTCGAAGAGTTATATGCAGGACAAGGGGTTTTGTCTAATCCTGGCTCGCAATCGAGATCTTTAAATATAGTTTTAATTAAGGAGACATTCTTTCCCCTAGAGGAAACCATTATAGCCATAAATGCATTACAGAGTGGGAAAGCCCCAGGCCTAGATAAGCTTCCATAACAAGGCCAAACCTTTAATATAGGGACCTCTACTTCAAGTAGTTTTTAATGTCATCATCTTTGGTGGCATAATCCCGGCGTCCTGGAGGGGTGCCAAGATTATCTCCATTTGCAAAAAGGGAGACAAAGGGTCTCCCGTAACTACAGGCCGATCAGCCTTATAGAGGTCTCCCCCAAAAATTGTTGTAAAATGATTCTATCCAGGATCCAAAATTGGATTGATGATAATAATATCCTCTCTGGCCTTCAGGCGGGATTCTGGGCCTCCACAAGTACCACTGACCATGTTTTTAGGTTTCTCCTATTAATCTGGAAGGAAGTGACCATCAGAGGTGGCCACCTGAAGTTTGTACTTGTGGATCTAAAAATGGCCTTCGACTCAATAGATCGCACCCAACTTTGGCTTGCACTGAGCGAACTAGGTCTCCCAACCTATATACTCAATATCCTGATCCGCTTACACCACGATACATATGCAAAGGTCAGGTGGAACACTGATGGTAGTCTGACAAAAGATAATTTAGTACAGAAAGGTGTAAGCCAAGGATGTGTCCTTGCCCCAACTCTATTTACCCTCTACATTAATGGTTTAATAGAATAATTGTACAATTGTGGCAGTGATCCCCCAAGATTAGCAGGCAGTACAATGCCCTGTCTGCCTTTCGCCAACGACACTTTACTTATTGCCAGAACTCCCAAAGGGATCCCAAACCTTTTGAATAAATTCGACAAAATATGTAGGGAGAAGGGGTTAGAAATAAATTATTCTAAGACAAAATACATGACATTCAATCCCTACAAATCAAATAAGGGTAAACTCATGCTGGGCGCACAAGCACTGGAGCAGGTCAAGTATTTTGACTACCTGGGTGTACGTATTAGTGATAGGTTGGTTTGGACACCTCAAATTGAGAAGAGCACTCTGACCCTCCAACATGCTGTTTGTGCAATAGTTCGGAGGGCCAGGGCGTCCCCATACCGCCCAGTGTCAACCATCTTGGAACTTCATAGGGCCAAAGGTCTAGGAGCAGCCTTCTATGGGTCCGAGTTATGGGAGCTGGAAAATTTAAAAGACTTAACCCTAGCAGAAAACAAATTTATCAGGGCGTTTCTGAACCTACCTGTGAGCACCCCCCTTCTGTCGCTAAGACTTGATCTTGGCTTAAAACCTTTAGACCATTTTGCTATTCTTAGGGTACTCCTGTTTTGGATCAGATTCTGGACCAGTAACACACAGGTCCCGTTGAAGGAGGCTCTGGAAGAACGGATTGCTGGGAACAAACAATCAGGCTGCATTAAATGGTTTTAAAAAAAAAAAAAAAAAAATCAAGGAATGCTTTCTGGAACTAGGGCTGGGGTGTATCTGGGAGGACCCGGAGGGGCCATATCAAAGTCGATAGTTCCTCTTCTTAAAAAAAGGTTCTGGGAGTTTATGGATTACCAAAGTGTAGAAGGCATTACACATGGCACTTTAACCGCTAGTTTTTTAAACTTTAAAGGAGGGTTTGGATTTGAAACATTTATGGAGGACATCGAACCCCCACAGGCAAAAGCTCTGCACATTCAATGTAGACTTGGAGCTCAACCTCTAAATTCAAGAAGAAGCGCCTGGGAAAATTAAGCTGTAACACCATTGTGCCCTACTTGTCACACCTGATCAGAGACCCACAATCATTTTCTCTTTTGCTGTCCCACCTACGCCGACTACAGGAAAACCTGGATAACTCCAGTCTGTTGTCTACTGTCATTTACATGCCCCAGTGAAGCATTGCATATCTTTAGATCTGACACCACTAGGTGGCTCGTATTTGCAATATCAAGATTTTTGCTGTATGCCTGGTGGAAAAGGTCAAAATTGTTTAAAAGTGTTCTTGAAAATACGACTGGTTAATATATATCAATATAGTTCCTTGGAACTGAATCATTTACTTTAAATATTCTCTCTCTGTGCTGCTACAGTCTGTTTTTTAATGATTTTTATGGAATATTGTATTTCAACTTTTTATTGCTTTTATGTTTATGAATTGTTTTAACTTAGTAAATGATCATACTTTTGATCGAATTAAGAATATATTATTATTACTGTCCTCTGCTGGTTGTTTTCTATAAAGATAGTTAGATAGAGGCAGTTGAACAAGCAGAAAGCAATTCTGGTATTTTACTGACTTCAACTGGTCGTTTTCTATCAAGACAGTTAAATGGAGGCAGTTAAACTGAAAGAAAAGTCCCTGAGCGGAAACGGACTAGTCCTAGGACTGATCTCCAGAGCCCACAAAGTACATACACATATAAGTATATACTAAGGTATATACAAGAGGTCGCGAATGCTCGACCTAAAAATACACAGATCAGGAGGAAAGATGGTCATCCAACAGGGGGTAAATGAAGACCTCAAATTGACCAGAGTTCGACAGAAGACCATGGAGAGATAAAGGAACAAAAAAGATCATAGATTAGGTGCAAATCTAGGATCCGAGACGGCAGAAGGAAATAAAAGCACACAAAGGACATAGGAGAGTCAGATATAAACCAGTGAACAAAGGAAGGCCATAGAGACCAAATTAATTTAGAAACTCAGGGCCACTTGCTGTACCCATTGGGAAGAGGAGAGATGGGCAAGGGTATCTGAACTCTCCTCTGTTGTCACATATATGCAGCTCAAGCCACTTTTACTCTGGTTCCGACTTAGCCTATTTCATAGACTAGTCACCTTAACACAGTGCAATGAGTGGTCACAAGATCTCCCACCCTGTCCATGTGATCATAATTCAGCACAGAGCACTTTACATGTAATGTCCTCTTGCACATTTCACTCCTTTTATAAGTCTTAATTTATTGATTAACTGCTCTCTGCGTCATTGCACAGAAGTACTGCACTTTTTGCAATCCCTGTCCTCAGGAAATTGTGTTACTTATGATTACTTGCACTGTAGTTTATTTTAGTGCCACAGAAGTAAGCATCATCTTGTATAATGGGGTAACCCAGTGCCCCTGAGAACCTGGGTGTGGAGATGAGAAGAAATGTTGGTTCTGTCTGGTGTAAAATAGCTTTTTTTCTTATTCAATAAGATACATAAGTGAACAAACAATTATTCAAACATTTGTGTTGTTTGCAGATAATGCAACAATTAGGGAAGAAAACAACAAAGAAACACACCAATCATGAATAAATCAAAGGTTTATAATGAAGAAAAAGAAGAACCACTTTTTTATTTTTTACTTTTTTTATTTACATTGTGTACATGACACTAAGGGGCTGTCACAAGTAATAAACAAAACGGCGCAGGTGCTGAAGTGGCATAGTGAAATAAAGTGCTGGTTGTGAACAAGATATATAGAGTGAAGTATTGCCGGTTAAAAATGGTTATTCAAGTGTCATCCATCCCTAGATACATGAATCTCTGATCCGCTGGGGAGTTGAATTTCCTTTGGGTGTTCGAGCAGAGAGAATAGGGTCAGGAATTTGACTAGCGCGTTAACGTTTCAACCCCAAACTTGTGCAAAATGCTGGAAGTCATGGGGGCTCCTCCTCAGGACGAAAGGGACACAAGGACAGCCTCTATGATAAAAATGGGTAATTATATTGGAGTGTTAGACAATTGGAAGTACCATAAAGGTAGGTATTTTCCTTTTGCCTGATTCTCAGCTATTTCTACTACAGCTGGCCCACCATGCCACCTTTTGATGTGATGTGATTATTCACAATATTAACCCTGTCCTGTCTTTAAATCATCACCACCAGGACCCTACATGATTCATCCCCTATGAATCTGACTCACATTGGATCATTTTCTGAAGACAGTCGAAGTCTGAATTAATTCTCCCCGGGTAGGTGTTCCACCCCATATGTTATACCTACCTTTATTTTAATCTTTTGACAAATTTTATTGGATGGAGAAGGGCCCTAAATGTTATTTTTAACCATCTTGAAAATCGTAAGTAGATTCTGGTTCACAATTTTTGTGTAGTCAAAAACTTACTGCAGCCATGATGGAGCCATCCTCAGAGGTGTCAGACTGTAAGGGAGTGCATGAGGAGAAGCCAGTAGCTTGGAAAAACTAAGTTTTACACCACCAAAAAATCCTGAAAATAGATTGGATTCAGAAGTCTTAAAGACAATGCACAAGCTTCATATTAAGTAGTGGATTCATCCACCATTTTGACAAAAATGTGTGACTTTTACCATGGGTTTAAAAAAATGAGTAAAGTGCAGAAATGTAACTTGAAATGTCTCTGTATTAGTGCAAGAACTGCAACAGCACCACTTTGAAAGAGGGATTTGTATTCATTTTATCTTCTTAGGGTGTTTTTAGAACGTTTTGGTTTATTTTGTGCCATAAGATATATAAAAATTGCATCTTTGAACTCATAACGCACAATTAGACTCTGCTAAAAATGACAACACAAAGCACCTTTGCACATATCCTAGTATTGTCCTTTCCCTAAATCGGCACATAGAGCGCTGGAATATTTCACGTGCCCCTTTTCAATGCATTAGTAATTTTAGCTAATTTATTCCAAACTTATGCTTTAAGTGCACTTTTGATTTCATCTTTTTCAAAATTGCTCAATGTACCACAAACTGAACACCATTTGATATCTGTCTTGTACTATGTTTTTTGTAATGACATTTTTTTTTAAAGTAGAATTAATTACTTCCATCAACACTTCTACCATTAGTAGTGAGCACAGTCATGAACTCCAGCCTAGATGGCACCAATTAATTGTATGTAGGGATTTCAGACTCTTATCAGTAAGCTGCAAATTACCCAGACTTCAGGAGTAATGTGAATAGTGGGTGTGCACAGCAGAGATCATACCTCACAACTAGGTGATACCGTCACTGACTCAAAGTGGAGAACAGCATCAACTTTAAAAGTCCATTGATGATATTTAAATGTAGGATTAACCTTCCCACTGCTATCAGCATCCCAAGCTGCTTTACCTGCCAACACCTGTATGCTAAGATCTTCCACTCCCTATCATCTTGCAAGTACAGGGATCAAATGATTTTTTTCACCATTCCCTTTCTCAGATGGAATTCACTCCCTGATCACCTGGAGCTTGAACCGAATGTTGATCAGTTTACATCTAGTAAAAAAAGTAATGTAACCCAGAGTACACGCTTGTCTTCAGGGACCAACCAGAGTCTGTGCTTGAAGTCAAGGGCAAACTTTACTGTCAAATCCACAAAATCCTTCTCAAACTATCTACCGACTCTCAAACACCAAGTCCCTTTTCTATAAATGTGTTGTTTTTTAAGTCACACCTCTCCTTTGCCTTTTAAGGCAATCAAGGTAGCAAAGGGAGACAACTAACAACTAAATATGAGACATATTTCTCCTACCACTCAGTCAAGAGAGGCTGGCCAGCTCACCAATAATAGTGCCTCTGGTTTATTGAAGCATACTATACACAGCCTTCCCAAAATCTTCAGAAGGTGCAAAGATTTCAAACCAGGCAATCTGAAAATACTATAATGCACTAGCAAAAAGACAGAAAGCAAGAAGCAATCATGAAAGCTTATCCTGTCACAAAGTGGCACATCTCTTCTAAGATCATCTGATAACACCACTAAATGAGAGCACCATCAAGATTCTTCTGAAAATGAAGTTACATTCATCCACAGCCAACCATACCAGTAAATAGGGGGATAACCCTATTTATCATCGTATGTCATCTCAAGTCTGAGCTAGTTGATGTCAAATTTCTAACCTGTCCAATCTTATCCAAATACTTATTTTTCAATACAAAAGAAATTTGTCTGAACCATTATTATAAAGATATTAAGTAGCATTTTTACAGGATTTTATAATGTGTAGGGCCGACAATGAAGATATGAAACAGGTTAACTTATCTCTGATAATCAATAATCATGGTGTATTACCAGCTGCATATAACTACTGAGCTAATTCTAAGCCGCATCTGTATGGTAAGCAGGGCCGGACTGGCCATAGCGGGCATCAGGCGTTTCCCTGGGATGCTGAAAGGGTGGGGTTTGTATTTTCTTACTGAGAGCCTGTTTTGCAACAGTGCTGCAATATCGGCCCCCAGTAACAAAACCAGCAGTGTTTCACACTTGCTCCCCCGTCCTCCCGGGGGGGCTGGTCTGGCAAACTTGCCACGGCTGCTTTGGGTTCCCAGTCCGATCCTGATGGTGAGGTTCTGTGTTTAAAGAGCTTTATTGCAATTTGTAAACATAGAAAATCATTACAGAGTAAATGATTTACAATGAAAAAACAAACGGTATTATATTATACTTTCAAAATGAGTCCCATTACTGGGAAATTAAACTATACTAAGAAAGAGAGCTTTTTAAAATTTTAATAGGAGAAAGAAGAGAGAAAGTCAAAGAAAATGAGAGATAGAGGGAGAAGAGGGAAGGAGTAACAAAAAGGAAAAAATGCCGAAACAATATCTATAACATCTGCAAAAGTTAAAAGTAAACAGATAGTGGGGAAAGAAGAAGGTACTTTAAAGGGAAACAAAAACAATCAAGGTACATGCTTAGAAAGGTGTGCAGTAAGAGGTGACAATTGTAAATCCCTCTTACATAATAAAGGCACAGAAGTGCAGAAGTTCAGACATGGCCATATGCAAATCAGTCTGACCCTGTGCCTCATGGGAACAGTCCAGCCCGAACTGCCAAGCCATGCCTTCCCTGGACCGGAAACAAGCTTCCCTGGACCGGTTTAAGTAGGCAGGGTATGCTCAGACGTGAGTCCCTTGCTCACTTTGCCACTGGAGTCAAGCAAGCCCGGCTGAAGACGGCTGTAATGCCAGAAACCGGTCCTGGGAAGCTTGATTCCGGTCCAGGGAAGACATGGCTTGGCAGTTCGGGCTGGACTGTTCCCATGAGGCACAGGGTCAGACTGATTTGCATATGGCCATGTCTGAACTGGGGTGGCGGAGTGAGCTAAAGAACGGTGATGGTTTAAACCCAGATCAGTTGACTGGGGGTGAGTGTTTGTATTGTCAACGCTCCATCCATCACCACCTTTGGTTTTTCTTTGTTCGCCCTAAGTTGGCAGGGTATGCTCAGACGTGAGTCCCTTGCTCACTTTGCCACTGGAGTCAAGCAAGCCCGGCTGAAGACGGCTGTAATGCCAGAAACCGGTCCTGGGAAGCTTGATTCCGGTCCAGGGAAGACATGGCTTGGCAGTTCGGGCTGGACTGTTCCCATGAGGCACAGGGTCAGACTGATTTGCATATGGCCATGTCTGAACTGGGGTGGCGGAGTGAGCTAAAGAACGGTGATGGTTTAAACCCAGATCAGTTGACTGGGGGTGAGTGTTTGTATTGTCAACGCTCCGTCCATCACCACCTTTGGTTTTTTTGGGTTTTTTTTAATCTACAAAGACATATGGAGCATGAGGGAGAGATTGAAAGAAGGAATCAATTTGAACGGAAGAGGGAGTTCACTCTGGAGTGTAAAGAGATGTATAATACTGGACAAAGAAGTCAAGTATTCTATCATCAGCGGTGTGACGAACACCAGAGTTGTCGGTTATAGCAATGATTTTAGATTTCCGTTTCTTAATTTTAAGATAGTTGGCCAGAGATTTGCCAGCTTTATTCTGTCCACCATACATTTTAACATTACATTTTAGGAGGTTGTTACATGCGGAATCTCATGAATGTTTATTAAATTGCATTTTAGCCTCATTGATGAGAGAAGAAAGAGTATCAATGGAATTAGTGGTGAAGTATTGATGTTCAAGAGCTTTGATTTGTTTGAGGATAAGAGAGGATTCAGAGAGGGCTTTTTTCTTCTTACGAGATACAAAATCAATAATGAAACCTCTGGCAGTGGCTTTAAAGGCATCCCAAACTGAATGAAATTGAGAAGTAGAAGAGAGATTGTTGAGAAAGAAATTATCAATAAAAAGTGTGAATTGTTCAACAAACTGGACATCTAAGGGAAGGGAGTTATTAAAGCGCCATCAGCGGGAAGTAGGGGAAGGAGAAGGAAAGTCCATATCTAAAATGACAGGGGCATGATCTGAGATTAGGATGGAGCCAATTTCTGAGTTGGTCATAAACTGTAGGGCATGTTGGGTGAGGAAGATGTAGTCAATACACGAGTGAGACTTGTGAACGGGAGAGAAAAAATAAAATTCCAATGTGTCAGGGTGAGAGACTCTCCATGAGTCAAAAAGACCTCTAGAGGAAATTGCTTTGTGAAAAAGTTTTTGCATTTTGTTGGGGACATATTTGGTTTGTGATTTGCGATCCAGTAAAGGATCCATCAGTTGATTATTGTCACTACCCAAGATCAAATTATCCACAGCATGTGAGGAAGAAAGGTGGAAAAATCATTCCAGGACTGAAAGTCAATACCATTTGGACCATAAATATTACAAAACGAAAGTGGTGTATTATTAACAATAGCATTTAAAAACAACCATCTACCATTATCATCATGAAACTCATTTTGCAATTTAACGCACAAAGATTTTTGAAATAATATAATCATACCCATTGTTTACGTAATGAAGACAATTCTTGTGACTTAAGGTGTGTCTCTTGTAACAATGCAACCTGACATTTTAGTATTGCTAAGTTAGACAGGACACGTTACTTCTTAACAGGGTTGCAAATACCTTTCCAGGAAATAACACGAAAACCTTTCATTTATATAGTTTAACTGTTGTTAGGCTTGAAAATAAAAACAAGCCAAAGAAAGAAAGAAGAAAAATATTAGAGAAAAGGAGTAAAATAAAGGTTGAGAAAATGCATCGAGCATAGAAGAAGGAAAAACTTGTATAGACTGGCAACAAAGGAAGAAGAAAAGGAAAACAGTAAAGTACCGTATGAAAATAAATGATACAAGAAAGGAATTAGACAAAAAGAAGGGGTAAGAGGAAGATCCGAGAGAGAAAGAAAATATAGAGAAGAGAAAAAACAAAGAACAGTAGAAGTGGGGAGCATAGTCTCCCGAAAAAATTAGGAAAGAAAAGACGACGGAAAGCCAAGAGGCTTTAGTCATGATGATCAATGAAGAGAGAACAAATAACATTGTTGAGGAAGGGGGGGACGGCAAGAAAGATAATGGTTTCTGAAATCTGGTAAGACACATACAGCATTAGCTGATGTTCCTGTGCCCCTTCCAACATTTTCGTTCACTCCAGACAAAAATTGTTATAAGAGAATCATTTCTCAACAAGAGTGCCAGATAGTACACAAGAGACCGCTGAATTAAGAACAGCATGTATGAAGGAACTTTGCTTTTAATTATGGCTGCCCTGCCAACAATTAAGAGTGGCAGGGATCTTTAAGCATTCAATTGATCTTTAACCTTGTTTAACCTTGTTTTAATATATGCCTAGTTATACTTAAAACAAATCAGTGTGGTCATCAATTACCTAAATCCCGAGTACCCTCTTTAGGATAGATTGTACAAAGATTGAGCCCAAGGCCGCCGCCAGATTGTTTCTGAGCTACAGATCCGATTTAGGATTTGGAGGACGGCTGCAAATATCCTGCCTGCCTTGTTACAAGTACATTATCAGAACTTGCACTTGTAATAAGGCAGACAGAATATCCATCATCTCTGTGACAGAGTACCCCTCTTCCAAACTCTAAATCAGTACCTTGTTGTTTCCAAGGCTAACTTTTAAGCTTTTTCCATGTTCGTTTTCAAGGCAAGAGTTCCAGTACTTTAAGCAAAGCTTAACCAACCTCAGCTAAACATTCTTTATCTTCAGCCAATAAAACAGAGCAACATGATGATCATATAGCCAAATCTTTATTTCATTTCACTCAATAGAGCTTTTTACTATGGTGCTTTTCGAATGGCTATGGATTGCGGTTAAATAATTATAAATAATTATGAGGAAACAAGAGTCCCTAACGTGTCCTCATTTACATTTATATCAGACCAGCTTTTTCATCAACAATAAATCATGTTATGTTCCACTGATAAATGTATTTGAGTGGCCTGGCGAACATGGCAGCAGAAGCCACTTGGTCCATTAAATTCTATGTACATCTCCTTTTCCCCAGGTCAAGAGTCTTCTCTGCCTATAGACGAGCAATAAAAAGCAAGAACATGTCCTGGTAGGTGCTTCCAACGATAAAAAAGAGCCCTAAAACAGGGTTGCCTGTTTGGAAAATGCCCAATTTGATCCTTATGTAGGCTATAGCTCCTGGTTAACTGAGCCTGTTCAACCTCGAATTACCCATATTTTTGTGTGATTTCTAGTTCAAGAAACTCTCAAATGTATTTGAAGTTCAAGATGCGATGTCTAGTCGCTAGGTCCTTTTTCTTACAAAGTTTTGCCTGCCTTTTTTATTCTGCATTGGCTAAGATGTTTAAAAGCTTACTGTGTACCATGCAAGTTCATGACTAGGTATCAGGGAGGGAAACATGCTGATCAGGGAGAATGTGCTGACAATACTTCAATGTGGTTAATTAGTACTTTTGTTTGGAGGACAGCGAGCCTTACTTTTAAATCTAAAATGGCACAATTGTATAAATTCCATGTCTCACATGCGCCCAAGTCACTTTAACAGTGCACAACAGGGATATCGCACAACCGGGATATCAGCATAGCTTGACCTGTAGCCAGGCCCAACACCCAATCCAAGGGGGCAGCCAATCCCAGTGGTGCATAGTCTTCAGCTGTGCTTAGTAGTAAACTATGGTCAGGGTCTGCACCCAACCTGCCCCCGGTGCCCCCTCACTAACACACTGGGGGCAGCCAACAATAGCTGCGCATGGCCCTTGGCCATGCACTGCAGATGAGCACAGGTCCTGGCCTTGTGCCCAACCCACTGCATTGACCAACCCCTGAAGCACATAGCCTTTATCCATGAACAGGGGGTTGCAATATAACCTAGCCCAGGTCAGGCCCTGTGTCCAACCCTCTGTGGGTTGCCAATCCCAGCTGCATAAGGGCTTTGGCTGTGCACTTCCTTATTTGGCCACAGGGCACGACATATGGCCAGGTCTTGCTCCAAGCCCACAGCAGGTGACCAACCTCCACTATACACAGTCTTAGCCTGTACACAGCAGTGGCTGGCCATAGGTTCTGGCCTGTGACCAGACCCTGCTCCCAAGCCACTGCGTGCAGTCAACCAAATCACTGCAGGAAGCTAACCTCAGCCATGCACATTCTTTGCCAAAGTATAGCGCAGGTTGGACGCATCGACTGGCGACAGGCCAGGCCCTTACACATTCCTTTGCCAGTGACAAACCCCTGTTGACATATGCACTGGGAGGTTGACCACAGGCCAGGCTCTGAGCTCAACATGCTGCACAAGGCCTTTGACAATTCACAGTGGGGTTGGTCACAGGGCATGCCCTACGATAGGCCCTGCACTCAACTTGCAGCGAGTGGGCAACCCCACAATGCACAACCCCCACTGCGCTGTACACTGCCCTTCTTTCTGCCCCCTCACTTTTTTTCCTCTGCTTCACTCTTTTGCTCTGCCACACACACCCTCTGCTTTTCTTTTCTTTTTTTTAACCCTTAGGGAGCGTCACAAATTTTTGTCAAAATGGTGGAAGACTCCACTACTTAAAATGGAGCTTGTCATTGTCTATAAGACTTATGAATCCAATATATTTTCATGACATTTTTTCGTGGTGTAATACTTAGGTTTTCCATTCTTCATCTCATGCACTCCCTTAAGGTCTGACACCTCTGAGGATGGCTCCATCGTGGCTGCAGTATGTTTTTGACTACACAAAACTGTGAATCAGAATGTACTTGCAATTTTCAAGATGGTTAAAAATAACATTTAGGGCCCTTCTCCATCCAATCACATTTGTCAAAAGATTCAAATGTGATTGAAAGGTGTCACAATCCATAATTTGGGGGTTTAAGTGACATATACAAACACTCTGCTGCTTTTTAAAATGGTTCTCTCTCAAAAACTACTTAACAGATTCACACCACAGTAACAAAGGTGTGCCTTCCGAGTAACGTTCTACTTTCATTCCATGTTTGGTGTAAATTCGTTCAGCAGTTTGGATTGTAGGCATGAGTAACATTTCCTATGGGACCTAAAATAGGAAAAACACATTTTCATTTTTTTCACCTTGCAACGCACTTAATGTTTTTTCCTCATGCACAGTTGTCTCACCAATCAGTTGTCAAATTTGGTGCAATACCATTCATAGGGACAAAAGTTAGACAAACCAAAACTGAATTTTCAATGAAAAGAGTTGCTGGACCATAACTATATAGAGGTGCATGCAGTAGAGTAGAGTGGATGATCAGGCCAATTTGACAGATAGATTAGACAAGATAGGTAGATGGATAGCTAGACAGATGTAGCTTTGTTTATAACACCTTAATGTATGTTTAAAAACAAAAACCCTAGTTATTCTCTTGAAAAAAATGTTTACCTTCAGTTATGGTTCCATTTGTTGTGGGACTTATGGTTTGCATGGTTGGTGTGCGAGTTTGGATTGGGATTCTAACCATAACCTGTATATTTCAGTGGCTTTTCAGTTTAAATTCACAACCATATCTGCACTTTAACTTTGGTTTTTATGTGAATTCCTAAGTTTTTTTAACATATGTTAATGTATTATAAAAAAAAAGCTCATAACTTCATTTTAACTTTTGTTTTGTTTCAATGAATGTAGGCAGGTACACATTTAATATTCTTAATTCTATTGTCCCTTTTGGATAAATATAACAGCAAGGTACAGCTATGTAGAATTAGGAATAGCAAATATACACTCACCAAAAGCACTCTGCCACGATATGGTAGTTTGCGGTGCTTTACAAAAATCCAAACAAATAAATTAATAACATTTACATACTAACCTTCCCGATACTGTAGTAATCAATATAGGTCATAATATTGAGGTAGGTCGATTTTAAAATCTCGATATTCTGGTAGAAAACATGCCCTTTGCCCATCGGGGCCAAACAGGGAACATGGTCCAGGAAGATTCTTTTAGCCTCTGTACCATTTACCTGTATGCCCTGGGAGAAGGCGCTAAGTATGGGTTTCAGACACTGTTGAAGGAGTTGGTAGTGGACTGGCAGGGCGCAAGCCCTAAAAGGGGTCCTACTGCTAACACTATGCCCATCGATACACAACAATTGCCCACAAGGCAGTGGTTACCGTACTGATGCTTCAGCGTATAGTTCTTTGTGGAAACAAGTCCTGGGCTGGGCAAATTATTCAGGGTAGTATGTTGCAGTAATGAAAGAGCAATTATAGAGATGACAGGAGCAGTGAGTAGGGCAGTGCAGTTTAACAGATATTACATACGTCTGTCCCCAGCAGACCTCTCAGCAAATGCAAGATGGCGGCTGCAGAGATAACATGACCTCAAATAGATCAACAAACGATATAACCCCAATCCTTGTGACCAGAATGAGCCAAATCTAAAGTTTGAAGGCACAATCTTCAGCATCTTGGCTGGACATGCCTCAGTGGTCTTGTTCAGGAGAGAGCGAGAGAGAGTCCCCATGACCACAACTCTACTCTTTAATGATAGCGGATGAAACTCGGAATGCCTAGTTTAATCTGGATATGTACTGAAATGGTTTGGTTCACTAGAAACGTTCTCTTATTATTAAATTATCAACCTTGTACAGGTTTGTCATGTTGTGTGGTGGGGAGGATTCAGAACAAGTTACCAATTTCATTATAGCACTAAGATGACCTTGACTTGAAAAGTATCTAAACTTATGTTTAAGACAAAAAAATAATGTAAATGCTGGAGCCTAAGTCCTGCCCTTTTCTTGTTTTCTTCCATTTCATTTCCTTCTTAATTTTGTTAAAAGTGAAAGCCAGTGACAGTGTATGCAATGAGGTACCTTGTGGCATGGAGGTCTCCAGCCTGAATTTGTGTTATGTTCACATTCTTTTCATGGTGTGCATTTGCATGTGTAAAGTGCACTTGTTTTGGGTTTAGTTACATGAATCCTGGATAGTTAATGAAGTGTGTGTTATACCAACTTTTCAGTACCGCCCACGTTGTAATGTACAAAAAGTAGTGCATGCGATCTTAACCTACTTTCATGGTCCGGTAAATACACTAAATGCAACTCTACATTGGTAATCATACATACAGACCACCACACCTTAAAACAGCAAGATCATTATATACCATTGCCCACCATTTTAAGGTGAAACGTTCCTCTCGTTTTCCCCACACCGGCTACATTTGCATCATACATTTGGTGTAAAGCTATGTGGCCACTTTTGTGACATTTCACTGTGTCTGCGGAGGATCCCGTGCTAGAAAGAATACTAAGACTTTCTTTTTTTTTAATACATGGTTATGATATAAAAAACCAAACCCTTGAAACTGTCCAGTTATGGATATTAATACAACCTGGACCTTAACACATCTCAAATATATGCAGCCTTTATAGTTTGCGTCTATGCGTTAGGATACAAGTAGTGTGGGTGATCGAAATTGGGCGATATCAAAGATTTTAGTTTTTATATCTGAAACAATGTTCCTGACATGTTTTTTCAGTGGATTTTTTATTATTATTTTTTAAGCATGCAAGCTGTTTGCAATTTCATATCGATCACCAACATTGTTACAGTGTAATGGAATGTAATCATTTGTGGTTCCAGACTATTATAATTGAGTTTTAAGCCCGCAGGTTCCATTATTAGCTTTAAACAACAAGTAACAGGTCAAAATCACTTTTTAAATTTCCCTAACCAGACAGCGCAAGTGGACTTAGAGAACACCAATTCCTTACAATTAGTTGGTTTTATTGTCACTCTCATTTGCTTCCTTTTTATTCGTTAGCTTGTGTGGGCTTTTCTTACTCTTCTTGTGTTTGCCCCTCCCATGAAGTATAGTCTCTTTTCCTTTGCCCTTTTACTACTTACTTTTAGGGCACTCTTTTTTTCTTTTTTGTTAAGCATTCCAAGAGACTGCATGTGTTTTCTAGCTGTCTCCGGTGTGTACTTCTCTTCCCCGCCGCCACTCACCATGTTGCTTTCTCTCACCAGTGTGCTTCTCCCAGCCCCCCCCCATGTTGTGCTCCCCAGCGCGAACTTCTCCCCCATGTTGCTTTCTTGCTTGAGTGCTTCTTCTCCCTCTAACTCGTCCACTGCCCGTTGATGGCTAATTTACCCACCTGTCGACTTACAAAAAAAGAAATTGTGAAGAAAGAACCAGACAGCAAATTACTGCCAGCACATATGCCTTAAAAGTGCTTTTGAACTACTGTGATTACATTGCCATTGTTTTTTTCATTTACCCATCAATCTCGGTTGGGTACATTTTAAAAATGGCACCCGCATAATTTTGTAAGTGTGCATGTGTGTAAACATGTCCAATCCCACACACTATTTTTAGCTTTTTGCCATTCAGCACAGCATCTTGTCAATTCTGTACAGCATGGCCAAGAGGCATAGGCAAACCAAAAGCCCCCACATTTGAGGCCTATTGTCTTTGACAATTCTTGTTTATAATCAGTGCATGTGCAAGTCCACGAACGTTATGGTGTCTTCCTATGTATTTTTGTAAGGCCAGTTAGGGCTTTTCCAACCTTTTGAAGAATGTTTTCATTCCCTACAAAGCTCCCGTATTGTGTGATTGGCCCTACTGTGACCAAGACAATTTTTTGTATGATGGGATCTCAAACAATTCCGGGACCCCAAAATGGCAGTTAAATCAGAAAATCTCCGCTGTTTCATCAGCCGATCATCAGCCAATCAGAATGTGGAAACTCTTCAAACCACATTGAAGCCATGAAATGGCAGGCACACTAGCCAATCAGATTGTTATACATTTCAAATTGTAATTTGTTGGCCACTTCTATGGGAATAACGGCACAGGGTAAAACAATAACACTTTATAGCTTGGAATGTTGATTTAAAAAAAAAAGCAAATATCTCAAAATACACCAAATCCCAAAAAAGGACTTATTGTGGTTTCTTCAAAAATGAGGTGCAAACCTATCCATTACTTTTTTTCTGGAGCCAGTATCAAAAATGTACATGGACATTTCACATACATACACAGACTAAAGAGTGATCCTTAATAACTTTTGAAACCCTTGAGTAATCTGTATTCAATTGGGAATGAATAATAAAACATAAATGAACGAGTATTTTTCAAATTTTGGACAGATTTACATTGGTTTATCTCAAATGTACACTCATCTGGTGGAATGGGAAATTAATTTGGGCGAATGTCCATTCGTTAACACGTATATGTGTTCAAATTGTGCACATACATTGTTTAAGTGAATATATATTTATTTCAGTTCAATAGCATGCCACCGATAGTCAACTCAAAAATCTCCATCAATCAACAACAGTTAGCGGCTGAGATCCCGCCTCAGAGTTATGCAGCATCGGATGCCAGGTACCTGACAAGACTAAATGACTCCTGTTCAGCAACAGTGACAAGTAACAACAGGTTCAAGCCTACCTCTCCCACATGAACATAAATGGCTTCAACTTTTAGCTGATACAGTGCAAAAAGTCTTGGATTTACCATTGACACAGACCTCACTTCAAAGAACACATCACCAGGAAAACTAAGCAACATGATACTTCCTGAAGAAAACTAAACTTTCTTACAGAAGCTGATTTCGGTACAATAGTGCATATCTTGGCTCTTGCCCTCCTCCTCCTCACAACATCCTTCTAGGAAACAATTTGGTATCACTGAAAGGCATCCGACAGACAGCAGCAAGTCTCATCAAGCGCCTAACAAAATTCAAATACATCACCCAAACGACAACGTCTCCCCCTCCAGTACTGCTTTATCTTTAAGATCAGCTGTATCAGCTTTAAGGCCATTTTTATTGGCACCATGACATACTTTGGCAAGAAACTAATCGTCTCTGCTACACTAACAACTAGGATATTGCCAGACTGGAGAGAAAAAGTTGCAAGAAGGCAAAAACAGGAAGACAAACCTTCTTCAATCAGGCACCAAGGCAGAACCCTTATAAGGCATTGGTATTGTGAGCAATTGCCCAGGTCCCCAACCTTCCATTGCTCCCATTCTGTCTCTCCCCCTCACTTCATTCCACCTGTCTCTATTTTCTACCTACCCGTACTTATTGTCTTTCTCTCAACCTACCCTTACGTCACCACTCTACCCTAACCCTCTTTGTCTACATAACAAACCTCTCCCTCCAAAATCTCTCATCTGTACATCTCTCTACATTTCTGAACACCTCCCTGTGGCGTACTATTACCACCCTCTCTACCTTCTCTTTCGTTCTGCCCTCTTTCTATCTTACTTTTACCTGCTTCATCTATTTCTGTACTTCTCTATCATATTTTAGATAATCTCTCTCTGCCTTACTATCATTAAATTCCTGTCCCTTTCTCCACCTCATTTCTTCTTCTGCCCCTCTCTCACTACCTCCATTACATTTCTCGACCACCCTCTAAATCTCATATCCTGCCTTAACTATCTTTGTTTCATATTACTTCATTTCCCCTTTTCTTTCACACCCTTTCTCTATTCAACCATCTCCCTCTATATCACTCTGTATCTACCCTCCCATCTCTCTAGCTTTACTCTCTCTTGTGCACCTCTGTCTGCCTCATATCTTTTTCAATCCACTCACTGCTATCTACTTGTCTCTCACGACCTCACTTCTCTCCCTAGACCAGAGGTCTTCCCAAGGAGGCGCAAATGTGTTTGCAATTACTTATAAATGAAGATAGCCTGGCAGCTCGACTGTTGTCTTTCCACTCTGTCTTGATTTACATGCAACAGTTGAAGTGCAAACAAAGTGTGGGAACTGTCATAGTAAGTGCCCTGGGGGAGTGTCAGTGAAGGGGTGAAAGAACAAAACATTCTGCATGTTTTTGTTTTCACCTTCGGTTAACCCTCGCAAACACCTAAAATGAAAAATAAATGTAAGTTAAAGTGATGGTGGGAAATGTACTATTTTATGTTATGAAGCCATGGTTGGTTAATGTGATCACTGCAGATGTCTGTGTGTGAGACCAGAGAGTCACAGAATTAAATCGTGATTAATGCGTTGATGAATAGTGACTTGTTCATTTATAGCATTAAGTGGTCCTAGCATGTGATAAAAAAACACTGTGAATATGTCATTATTTTACAATTGTATTAGACAGTACAAAATAGCCTGTCACAAAATGTGGTGTTAAAGATAAAACAAGTGGTTTACAAATATACACTTTTGCAATAAGTGACCAGACTGTATCTTGTACAAACATTTATCCACATGTCCATTAAAAGGATGCACTCCAGAACTCCACTGATTCCACCTTTAAGAATAAATATTTTTCACCAAGAAGCTTCAAGTGGCTCCAAGAATTGAAGCTTGTACTGGCTCCAAACCAGACTTTATGTTTGGTGATTAACACATTGCAAACATTTACATTTCTTTCAGTTAGAAGGCGCCCTGTTGAAAAGACATGTTTCTTCTTTAGCTCTCTATGCCTTGCTCTCCTTCATAGCAGAGGAGCCCTGCCCTACTATGAAAAGTGATGTGGGGGGGCATTTTACTTGCTACTATTAGGGCCCAGGTCACTCTTGCTGCACATAGAACGTGGACGAAGGAGCAGGGTGGGTAGATGTGGGTGTTTTCTAAACAGAAAGCAGCAGAAAGCCTGCTTTGAGCATTAGGCCTTTGAGTGATGGCTCCGAGAATAGGCAGAGCAGACTGCCTGCTTCACAGAGACGCATGCATCATTGGTGCTGCATCCTCAGAATGACAGCTGTTTTACTATCCTTTCAGTGGAGTAACAGCCCCCGTGGTGCGGGGGGGCCTGAGCTCTAGGGGGCCCCCTTCGGCACTTTGTACGAGCAGGCCTCAGAGCCACTGACTGGGTCCCTTGCATGGGGACCCCCTCTATGTACTTTGCAGGGGAGACTCCTCAAGTTTTGTTACGCCACTGTATCCTTCTTGTCTTGCATCAGAGCCCCAGAGCATATTTACTGTGCTAATGTTACTTTGGGCCTCAGAGCAATGGCCCAAGAGAGGTGAAAATGGAAGCAGAGAAAACACCTTGATTTGGGCATCAGAAAGATGGAAAGAAGAGGGGTGGCGAGAGATAGAACCCCATGTTGTTAACAAAGGGCAGAGGAGTTAGCCTCCCTCACAAGGCAGTAGTGAAGAAGGTGCAGTGGCACTGGGGCCCTGGGGTCTGAGGGGCCCGCTGCATCACAATTATGAATGTCTTACTTTAAAAGGGGGGCGTGGAGCTTGATAGCATTAGGGCATAGAGCTCCCTTGCAACACAAAGGGGGGCAACAAGCAGGAGATCATTTTTATTGGAAAAGGACGAACAGCTTGTTTCAAGAATGAAGACAAGGTCCGACATCGTGGGGAACGGGTGAAAGAAGAAGAGAAGATAGCCTGCTGCTCAAAGCTATGGCTATCATTAGTGGGGTACTTGCAGTTGCACTGAGGCCCAGGAGTGCAATGGGCTCACAGCACCTCATTCATGGATAGTAGTGTTTTTGGTCAATTCGTTTTTTTTTATTCTATGAATTTGATGTTTGAGAAGTCTCATATTTAGTGTGGGTTAGAGCTACAGAATACAACTCCTTAAGTGATCTCATAATCCCCCCGCCATGATGAGCCATGCTCCTCCCACTCCCCCAATCTTTGCCATGAAGTTTTAGAGTAGGTCCCTGACTTCTAAACATTTTGCTTAGGGGGAATCACAGCAAAAATGTTTGAAGACCGCTGCTCTAGACCCAACAAACCTTTTGCAAGGTGCGCTCCACAAACCAGTCAGTGACTTGGTAATTGCAGTCCAGAAGGAAAATGTCAGCCATTTCTATCAGTCAGTCAATTGAAGCAGTCCACAGATTTTATATATGGATCCGCTAACCAGCAAGCGGACTAGCCGTTCATTTTTGTTAAACATTTTACATCTCAGACCAGTACTAGGATCATAATCTTTAAAAGACTGACTGATGATTTCTAATTGCAAATACCTCAAAACGTACTATTCAGTTTTACACCAAACCACAAAATTGATTTATTCTGGCACAAGCGCTTCAAAACAAGACTGCTATAAATATGTCCAGCAGTGTTTGCTAGACTAAGAGCAAAAATTAACACGATTTCTTTTATTGATGTTTGAACTCCTTGACTAATCTGCATTAAATTAGGAATGCACGACCAAAGCTACATGGACTGGGCTCTTTCGAAGTTGGAGCAGATTTGTTCAACTAGTAAAAAATGCTTCTCAAAACAGAACAATTATGTTTCTAATCATAATTAGAAAAAAACTATTGTTCCTCTGTGTGATAGCTAGATCGACAGTACCCAGGAAACACATTTTTTTTTGTTTTAGAATCATATATTTATATATATTCACTCAAAAAACAATGGTAGAAAAGGACATTATAGGTAGGTGAAAATGTCGGTTAAAACATACAGTTTCAAAACCACTAAAAATCACTAGTTATAGTTATCTCAAGTAACTATAACTCGTGCTCAAAGTAACTATAGTAATTTCAGATGTTGCACCGATGTTATTAATGATGTCATAGAACATGTCTTGAGTGATGTAAAATGTGAGGAAATAATCAGTGCATTGCAAGGACATGAGTTATAGTTACTTGAGATAACCAGAACTGGTGGATTTTCAGACTGTAAATATGGAAAAAACTAAGGTTTTATGTTTTGGAAGGAGTAAGAAGAACTTTAACTGGTTTTTGGGTAATGACAAACTAGAGGCAGTCAAGGAATATAGATATCTAGGCCTCTGGTTTGATAGTGCGCTAAAATGGCGCACTCATTTAGAGGCTCAAAGAGCCAAAGCATTTTCATCCACATGTGGGTTGAAAAGGTTTAACAAAGAATATGGTGACATGACTCACAAACCAATGTTAAAGGCTTTTGGAGCAATGATCCCCCCCCCAAGTATTGTATGGGGCTGAAGTGTTATACTTGAGCGGTAAACATGAGTGGGACCAGGAAGAGGGAAACATTTTAAAAACGCTATTGTCCTTACCGAACTGCACTATGGTTCAAGCAATAAGAATGGAGCTAGGGCTAACCTCATGGACTGTACAATCCCAAATGGCCCTGGTACGATTCTGGAAGCGCCAAGACCCAGGAGTGACACTTAAGGTCTCACAATGGTGTAGAGATGAGATCCAAATAAGTAACCTTGCCTGGGCAAAGGATGTGAGTAAAACTCTCCAGAATGTAACAGGGCGACTTAATGTGAAATTCTCCCAGGACGCCTTGATAGCTGATTTTACTAAGAAATCTCTTAGGGAACAAGGCCAGTCACTCTCCAAGGCGCAGGACCTAGTTTATATGTCAGAGAAAAAATCAGTCCAGTGGGTAAAAAAGTCATGGGTTAATGATGGCTGGTTCCCGTATTTGGACATACTGCCCAACCAAGTTCTGAGATATGAAATTCTTAGAACTCGGGTTGGGGTTAACCCTTGGAAGATTGATGGAAAACTAAAGTCTGCTCTGATTGGCCCAGAAGGTAATTGTAACTGTGGCCGTGGCCTAAGCCAGGATATGCTGCATATTTTACTTGATTGCTTATTTGTACATGATATAAGGAAATTGTTTTTACGTCCTATATTCCTATCACATAAGATAACCTCACGTGCCCAGGCCATCTGCCTACTTACCGATATGCCCACGTTAGAAATTGCAATCGGATTGGGTAAATTTTTGAAGGGTTTAAAAGAATTTGGAAGGGAGACTTTGAAGGAGGGGCACTGATTTATTAAGGCATTTTAAAGTTTTATAAATGTAAATTTTCAATTTTATCCTTTTAGCGATTATGAGATTTCTGTAAAAATAGGGTGCATTGTATGTTGCATCTCTGAGGGCACCACCCTCTTTTAACTTTCCAATAACATGCAGTGAATTTTATCTATTTAAGTTGTTGTAGAATTTTATCTGTTCGTACTTCTTTCGATCCTGATCGTGTATGTTTTGTACTGTTTAAAAGACCAAGGTCTAAATAAACAAGTTTCTCTCTCTCTCTCTCTCTCAGTGGTTTTGTTAGTTTAAAACAAATGCCTTAACTGTAATTTTCAACTAACTATAACATCCCTTTAACCTTTGGCTTTTCAGTGAATTTCTAAGTTTTTTTTTAATGCAAAGTTAGACAATATTACAAATCCAAACTACAACACCATTTCAACCTTTGTTTTATTCAGTGAATCTCCGTGGTTTTTGTACCATAAAGTAAGATGTCTATTGCCATGTGCGGGGTGGGATTGGGCGCAGGGCCTGGCAACACTGCCATGCAACACATTTAAGTAACACAAACCTACTTGCTTTGCCAGACAGTCAGAACACCAAAATATAAAAAAGCAGGCCTATTGGCTTTACCAAGAGGTCAGCACCACAACATAAATAAAGCAGACATATTGGCGTTGTAAGAAAAGTCACCAATAACTATAATCATATGTATATTTTATGAATGCATACAATGCAATGTTTAATAATAGTGATTGTCACAAAATATTTTCAATAAAGCATTTATCATGTCAATAAGGCTTTTTTAACATTTTTCAGCCCATAAAGTAGAACCAACTATAAATGATGTCTGCACTTCAGCTGAAGAGCTTGCAGCTCCAGCTAGGAGTGCTAAGAAAAATACATTAAGCTCTCCTGGGGTCATGAATTCAAATTTCCATAAGACTTATTGCAATTTTTCAAGAATGTTGTTAGGGGGCAGTTGTGTTCCCTGTAGCCCGACTCCACCCCCTCTAATATTTTTTTTTAAAGGTTAGCGGTGCTCCTGCCCCTTCTAGATGCACCACCAGGATCAAAACATGTTTTTCATTAAGTGCTTGCAGGCCAATATGGGGTACTCCCCAGCTCGAGTAGTGAATGTGAAATGAGTGGCTATTCCTTTCCTTTTACATATTCACAATTTTTTTCTCAAATTGGGGAATGGGGCATGCAGCGCCCCTTGCCAAGCCTTCTAACGGCCCTGGGGATTCCCATCCCCAGAGATCAATTTGTTTTTCAGGAGAAGGGGATGTGCAGCCCCCATTACAGACTTCTGAAGATCCCGGGGAACCCCATCCCCAGGGAGGACTTTTGTTGGGGGGAGTGTTGTATGGCACCACTACTCGACCTTCTGTGGGACCACAGGAATCCATAGCCTGGGGCGAATTAATTTTTTGAATTGGGAGGAGGGCGTGTGGCCCCCCTGGCCAAGCCTCTGAAGGGCCCTGGGGATGCCATCCCTTTGGGGCCTAATTCGTTTTTGTGGGATGGGGAACATGGAGCCTCCCTCCCTGAGGCTCCTAGTAGGCCCGGGGACCCCTTCCTCCAGGACACTACAGTTTCCACTCCTCAAGAGGGTGGGCAGTAGAACAAACTCTTAGCCCGCACTCTTGAAGACACGGAACACAGGTATGCTCCCGCACGGCAGGACCAGAGAACAGCTGCTACCACCGGGCAGGAGCAAAAAAAGTAGGTGGCTCCAGCTGCATCCAGGACAGGTTCCGACAGGGGAGCCAGCTGGGGCCTTGGGAGCCTGGGGCTTCCTCAGTGACCCGAAGGGCTGGATTTGCAGTGGGTGTGCCAGGTGGGACAGGGACATCCATGGCATTTTGTTGTTGGGGCCCGGGAAAGCATTTTTGAATTTGTGTAGCATCACTACTGTAGTGCAGGATGTAAATGTGTGTACATCCAGGTACAGTAGCTAAAATTGTGCAATGTAAGCATTAAAAAGTATTTAATTAATTCCCTTAACAGAAGATTAAAAACTAGACATTTTTGGGTATATTAGGACTGTTGGTTCATTATTGTCAACATGTTTCGACCTTTTTCTGCCCAAGGTCATCATCATTCTTCAGGACATACCCCTACCTGTCTGTCTAAGACACTCTAAGAAATGAATGGAAATAGACCAAATGCTGTACATGCATACAGTTTGGTTCAATTTCATGCATTTTCTTGGCTTGGTGAATTTGCTTCTAACCAGTGCTGCCTATGTCCACAAATGCATGTTAACAACAGATCATCCTTCACACATGATGGCAGTAGTAGTCATTGGGCATATACAGAATCAGCATCCAAGCGTTTTCACGCATATCTGAAATGTTTGTGGACCTTGTTGGTCACAAACCTTAAAATAAACACCATGTACAAACTTTGGATGTGTAAAACCTATATCCTGGGGAACCAAACTGTCATACCTACCCCATAGATAACAGGCCACAAGGTATGTTGGGTTCATTAATAAACAGAATCCTACGTCTGTGAACACTTCAAAAAACAATTAGGAAACTTTGATTAAAAACCGCCTCAGTTGAATGCATCAGCTTTTAAATGATTTGTCCTTCAGTATGATGTCTGCAAACAAAATATATGTTTAAGACATAGCAGTAAGTTAGAACAGGCTAAATGATGTTTGCAAACACACATAAGAACCCCCACCAAAAAATCTAAATGTTCCACACTTCAACTCCCACCCTTAGCCTTACTGCCTAACACGATGTTCTAACTTAAACCTAGCTTCCGCCCGGCCATAAAAGTTTAAAGCTGGAAATAAGATGTAAGTGAGACACAGAGGGAGTGTGTCATTGTTTATATAATCGTGTGTAGTTAGGTCATGAGGGTACAGGCTATCTAGATTGTCTCCCCTCTATTTCTTTGAATGCCAGGTCTGGTGGCTCAGTGGACTAATCTAGTGAGTCTACTGTAGGTGCCTATGATTGACCTCATAGTCACTGGTTCAAATCCTGGCGCGTCCGCTCAGCCTTTCATCCGTCTGAGGTCGATCAAATGAATACCATCGAGTTAGGTAACGATAAACATATGTTATTCAGCACCAAGATACCCTTCTGGGTGAAGTGCGCTTTACAAATCAGGTTAGGAATATATTGCTGCAGTATTTCCCAATCGGCTGCACTGAAGGAAACATTTCGTGTCACTTTTGTCATGCGACAGTACACTTAATCAGTCAGAGTGAGGAGAGAGCAGGCAGAGCTGTCTAGCTGCACCACGTGCCTCATCCCATGCCAGGAGGAGAGGGTGACTCATGCCCTTGTTTTCTTCTAATGGAATAGTCAACGAGGTTCTGAGGACAGAGCACTGGCTTCTTCATCTGCCGTCAATTTCGGAACTAGATTCCTTGGGAGAGAAGGTACCTGGGAGATGCCCCTGCTGTGACAATGGATGCTATTCTGCCAAGAGGCCAGGAAACGCCAGGATCAGTTCTCAAACATGCCTCATTCAGAGCTTTACACAATTTATTTAATTATTCCCAGAGTTTTCCAATTTCCCAAAACCTTGTGTGAGGTTTTTAACTCAGCATTCTGGCATTTGCAAGGGTGGCAAACGTTGTACACTCTAATTCTGCTCTCAATAATGTAGATATGTGAATATAGAACAAATACCCCATGTCAAAGTGAAAGGCATAATATTATATACTGTAAAACATGCACTAAATACACACAGAAGCACCAATTAAACTTGTAAGGTAACCCTCGGGATAGCAGGGCAACAGCCATTGTCACGTAACGTGTTTACTACCCGTGGCAGACGACATAAAACAATCAGGTCATGAAATAATTTTCTCAGGCCAACCATCAACAACTTTTTCTGTATCTCAACATTTATATAGCACTTACCACCCCTATGTGAAGCCCTTGCCTACATGGGCAGCAATCTACAATGTGTAGGGTGTGTGGTTGGAAATGTTGACTGGTTTTTGATCCTATGTAGGAAGTGTTTCCATGTCGTGCTAGAGGACCCCTGGGGTAAGATCACCATGCTGTGGGATGCACCGCTTAGCAGGGGGAAGAAGTGTGAGAGAGAGGCGCGCAGTTTATGGTTTTCAGTAAGTTGGGAGCATTGGGCAGCTCTGCAGGTCCCTGGGTGGTATTTCTCATGGCCACAGGTCTTGCAGAGGAGACTTTCTCTCACCCAGTCATGGAAGGCTAGCTACATCCCCGTAGAACAGCTGCACGGCCTCATGCATGACTTATGTTGGCAATTCTCAATCATGCTGTATTGTTACACATCACTTTGGAACAATACAGAACGTTCCGAAACACTGCAAAACACATTCTAGATCACTACAGAAACTCTCAAACACCATCAGTCCTGATCCCCTAATATTGGAACAGGTCTTGTAAATGCATCCTCCTGGTAGGCTGGACAGATGACACTGGTACACCAGTTTTTCAGTCATGAAATGAAGGTAACATTTGTAAAGCGCTCTACTACCCTAAGGCGTCTAGGCGCTAAACCACGGGAAGGGAACATAAGGAGAAATGAGAAAATGATCTAATTACACTGAAAGATTGAAAAGCCAAGTTTTTAATGCTTTCCTAAAGGCAAATACGTCTGATTTTTTTCTTTACGTGGGGGGGCATGGAGTTCCAAAGCTTGGAGGTACATGTAACAATCATGGGATTTAGTTTAACAAATCCGTGCTTTCTAGATGTTATAAGATTGGTTTCATTCCACTGAGCCATTTAAACAACAGACCTGTCAACTTATTTGAGAAGAAAAAAAACAATGTAAGGGGGGGTGAGGTTTTGAAGGGGGCATTGCTTCTTTTCGAGAAGTTCCTAAGAGTAACTTGTCTTCTCTCCCAACTCTGCTGCCCAACCTACTCCCAAAAAGAAAAGAAATGTTTACTGATGTTTGTGCATAGGCCGGAGGGTGTCACACCCCTCAATGGACCTCGGATGATGAGCTGGATAGCCCCTCTTTGCAGTGGGATAGAGCAAGTTTTCCTGACCACTGTGTGATATCAGCTCCTCACTGGGTGAGCTGTGAAGAAGCGCATACTGTGTGACACACAGTGGCACCTTGTGAGTTGGCAGGATCTTCGACTAGCACACCTGAAAACAATTAATGGAAACCACAAAACCCAGGTCTGGAAAAGAGTTGACCCAGTGACACAGATCCATCTTGCTACCCCAGTCCAGAGCACTTTAGATCACTCTAAAAGCTCCACTGTGCATCAGCAACCTCTCTCACCCCTTTTCACCACATCACTTTCTTCCATACTTTGCGATCAGGCGCTGCATATTCAAGCACCCTAGTAGCCTCGATCGCCATCCCAAAACCAGTACCACGCAGAGTAATATTTGATGTTGCACCCCTTTGTAGAATCAATCACTTCAGCACCACATGCTGGCCCACAATCTTTCAGAACCACACCTCATAAAGCCAAGAATATGAATAGTGCATAGCCCAAATCTCAAACTCAGATCAAGCAGACCTTACGGACACACACCCTATATACACCAGTGCAGAACTGCCTCCCTTTCAACCATGCTGTGCCCAGCAGAGATTCTCACCTATTCAATACTCGAAAACAATACCTCTAGAGATAGGATAGCTTTCTTTTTTGAGTTGATCTAGGTAATTCTGTAAACCTTTTAAACTTTCTAGAGCCCTTGGAGAAGAACAGCCATGGATACAGTCCTTGCCCCTCAGAATGCTACCACACAGATAAGTACGAAGCAGGCTCCTTTTTGGTACTTTAACCCATGCTACTCTACTACGTAGGTAAGCATTTTGGTTTTAATTGCGTAAATATGCCAGTTAAAAAAGGGAATTTAAAGGTAAGGTAAGGTGTTTTCTGGATTTTGGGATGGGTAGTGATAAAAGGAGGTCATCGTGTTTAAGGCTTCAGTGACGAGTGGGGGTTAATCAGGTGAGGGGTTTTAGGGTTCAGGGCAGGGAAGAGGTAAAGGGGGAAGTGATTTTTTAGGGTTCCAGGGTGGGTAGAGGTAAGGGGAAGTAAGGAGCATTTAGGGTTCAGGTGAGAGTGCAGGTAAAGGGAGGATAGTGGTTTAAAAAAGGGGGTGTTACCCCCATAAAAAGAAAATGGAATAAGGGGGGTAGTGCATCCCCTAAATATATGGAGTTACCCCCATAAAAAGAAAATGGAAAAGGGGGATGGGGCACCCCCTAAATATATCTATGTGCACACACGCTTGTGTATACACATATAAGAATAGCAGACTTTACAACAGCATTGCGGGGTTGAGGCATTTGCTGTAAAGACATGCATGGTATTACAACAGGTTGTATAGTTCAGCGCATTGTCATGCCCATAGGGTAAAGACGTACGTTGTTAAGTCTGATATTCCAGCCACGCCCTACCTTTTCCTGCCACACATGGGTAATCTTCGCCACATACCTGTCACACTCTTAGAGCTCAACACACACCTTTATAACGAATAATTCCCAATTTGAAAAGGAGAATTACCCAATGTGACACCACACAATCTCCCTGTGACAGAACGAAACACATTGAGCCAACTTCTGAATGAATAGACAGGTTTCCTCTTCAACCACTTTAACCACTTCAACCACCACACACCTTCCCATCACAAAACCCCCGATTTGAATAGTAGAAATACTGAGGTTCATCCAACAAACAACTAAATCTCACAACTTGATACTGTATGCTAACCAAAAACAAAATACAGAACTGCAAACCGGCACACTGCATGCTGCCTAAACCAGTGTGTGCAGAGCTGCAGGCCTTTATAACACACAGTCCTCACACTGTTTGGAGCCCCCTTGGTCTGCTGTCCACTCACACCTGGTGGGCCCTCGTGTGTGCAGGCCCCCTGAGCCTGCCATGGAAGCCGCTTGCGTGTCAGAGCTCAGAACATCCCATGCTAATCTTGAGAACATACCATGTTGGTCTTCCGGTTCACTGCTGCTCACTTGTAAGATTGTAGCTTTTTATACTTCAAAATGTTTTATTGGATTTTAAGGATATAGAAAAAGAAATAATATTCACATTGTATAAAATGCTTAAAACATATGTAAAGTGGGGTGGGTCGTTGCAGCTAGAGTTATGGGTGTGGCACATGAAATACGGTCTAGAGCAAAACATTATATATATATAACCACAGTATAATAGAATGTGATGAGAAATGGGAGAAGGGGAAGGGAGTTATGGGTGTGGCACATGAAATACGGTCTAGAGCAAAACATTATATATATATAACCACAGTATAATAGAATGTGATGAGAAATGGGAGAAGGGGAAGGGAAGTAGGCATGGGAAGAAATAAAGTCCCATAGAACATAAAATAAAGCAAGAAGGGGGTAGGGTAAGTGCGGTATTGATATGGCGGAGCGATGTATAGATGGAAGATAATAATAATCTGTATGGTTTAGGCGGCAAGCAGTGCTGCGGCGCATATGTGGTTCGTATAGAAGTGTGACTTCTAAACAGGAATGTTGGCGTGGCGCACTGCTGATTTTTAGGAGGTGATTTGTATTTGATAGTTTAGCAATGTTTGTGGAAGTTAAAGGTGCTCCGGCAGGTGACACAACTGGCCTAATGTGTCAGAACTGTTGAGGGGTTGAGTGTGCCCCAAAGGCGTAGGCACATCCCTGCTTTGGGCACTCTTATATGGTTCGTTGTGGTCATACAACTGACTCCGAAAAAGTTCAAAAGATATCAATTTTCTATATTTTATTTTTAAGTGTTCATCTTCAAATTCATAATTTTTTCATCTGTAACATTTCTTAGTTCATGTTATCAACTTAATGAAGGTTCATCAAGAAATGCTCCAATGCATTTCGGACCCATGGGGTCCTTTGTCAAGGAGCGCTGCAAAAAACAGGATATAGCTCTAATCAATGAATGTCTTATGATCATAATTGCAAACAAACAATAATCGAAACATAAACTGAAAACTAAACTAAAAAACATCCTGCAACAATCTGTATGCATATACTTCAATTCGTGTGATTCAAAAATGATAAGAGAAAATGACCGTGCACTGAGTTTACCATCGGGTTTATGGGAGTGAGGGTGATTGGGAGAATAAGATCGTGAAAAATGGCTCTCCGCCAGTGCGCTTAAGTTAGGAAGTGACAGGAGTCTGGGAGTGGGAAAAGGGATACTGGAAAACGATTAAACGAGCCGCTCGTACAAGACGAGACTTACGTGATCAGCTTGAGTGAAGTTTCTCATAGAATCTGGGAAAACATAACGTAATGACCGAGTGAGAGTAAGAACGTCAGTTAGGTGAGCGTTCTCAGTGAAGACGAGCCTCTGAAATTAAACTTACTTGGGACGGTGAAGAGTACACAGCGTGTTTGGAATGTCTGCAGCGGAGTTCAGGAACTTCGCGTGGTGAACGCGGAGTTTCTGGGCAGGGATCTAAAGGGTTGGAAACCGATGAAGGACTAGTGGCAAAAAGGCGGATGTTTCGGCCATCTTGGAGTGGGATAAAAACAAAGGGAGTAGTGGAACAGGATCAGGTAGTGAGTGAACAATAAATGAACAAGATAAGCAAAACTAGGTCACAATGAGTCAATAATGTCCCCAAAAGAAACTATAAGTAACAGCTAAGTTCAATCCGGTCATTCAGACCATGAGGCTTCAGAGATTGAAGTCTGTAAATCCATGCTGTTTCCCTCTGTAGGAGTACCTTGTTAATGTCTCTTCCTTCAATTTTGGGGACCGTTTCAAGAACGAGAAATTTCAGTTGAGACACGTTATGGTTGGCTTCATTGAAATGAGTGGCCACACTAGATTTAATGTTTTTAGTGCGGATGTTAGATTTATGTTCGTTCAGACGAATTTTAATCTTCCTAGTTGTTTTTCCGACATATGTCATGCCGCAAGGGCATTTGAGTAGGTAGATGAGGTTTGATGAGTCACAAGTGGCATCCACGTTCAATTTAATTTTAAACCCTCTCATGGGGTGATTCAAGCTGTTTCCTTTAATTATGTTATTACAGTTATTGCAGTGATGGCAGGGGCGTGTGCCCGTATGGTTAACTAATTCTTTGGTTGTGTTCGATAGGATCTCTTTGAAGTTCTTTGAACGAGTATAGGCAAAGATTGGTGGTTCCTTAAATAGGTCCCCAAAGCCTGGTTCGGAGGATAAAATCCGCCAATGTTTTATGATGATGCTTTTAAAAGTCCTGCTGGATGTTGAGTATCTAGATACTAAAGCCATTCTTTTGTTGACTGTTTTGGTTGAGCCTTTGAGGGCTTCTGAACGAGAGATCGCAGATGCTCTTTTTATGGCTTCATTGACTGTTTCCTCAGGTTATCCTCTGTTAAGAAATCTTAATGCCAGGTTTGCGTTTGAGAAGTTCTGGTTTCTGGATCAGACACGATACGTTGAATCCTTAGCATTTGGCTGAACGGTAAGTGTCTTTTTAAGGAATTTTGGTGGAAACTGCTGTAAAGTAAGGTGTTGTTGCGATCCGTGGATTTTCGAAAGAGATCAGTCTGTATGCCTCCAGTAGTTATTTTTATGAGTACGTCTAGAAATGTTATTTCCTGATCATTTATATTCCATGTGAATTCAATCCGGTCATCTTTTGTATTTAAATCTGCTAGAGCAAGCTCCAAATTCTCTCTGGAGTCTTTCCAGATGAAAAGTAAGTCGTCGATGTAACGTACATAAAGTTTCAAATTGTTTGTCCAAGTCTTGTTCGAATGGATGTGGTCGAACTCAAAGTTTCCCATATAGATATTTGCGTAGGTAGGTGCGGCGCAATTGCCCATGGCCATACCGGACATTTGTAGGTACCATTTCTGATCAAACGAAAAATAACTATGATATAAGGTGAATATCATCAGTTCCAAGATGAATGTTTTAAGAGGATCCGTGATGCTGCTTAAGAATAAGGCTTTTTCCACTGCTTCGATTCCACCATTATGGGGAATGGAAGTGTATAAACTTTTGACATCAGCGGTACACAATATCAATTGTTCATCCTCATCAATCTTTATTTCAGACAGTTTATTGAGCAATTCCATGGTGTCTTTTATGTAACTTTCCAGGTTGATGACCATAGGTTGTAAGTACCGATCAATGAACTTACCAATCGGTTCGTGTAATGATCCTCTGGTGGAAACGATTGGACGAAAAGGGGGGTTCATGAGATCTTTATGTATTTTGGGTAACATGGTAATGGTGGGGCTTCTTGGATGTTCCACTATCAAGTACCTTTTAGTTCTGTCATCAATGATTTCGTCATCAAATGCTTTGTGAATGAGTTTAGACACTTCACTTTTGTATTCGTTCGTGGGGTTCCCACTAAGTGGCATGTAGGTGTTTCGATCCGAAACATGTTCCATTATCCTTTGATTGTATAAACTAGTGTTAAGGATGACAAGGGCTCCTCCCTTGTCGGCTTTAAGGCATTTGATAGAAGTGTTATTGGCAATTCTTCTTAAGGCATCTTTATCCTTGTTAATGATGTTGTCACGAGTTTGTTTCCTGAAGTTAATTTTAGAGATATCTTGTCTCACCAGAGTTTCGAAAGTATCAATGCTTTTATGGCTGCTAGGTGGCATATGTGTGCTGGATGGTCTCAAGCCCAATAGTAAATCAGGTTTGGTTTCTTTAGCAGGTTCCAAGATTTTCTCAAAAAAATGTCTTAAGCGTAGCTTACGCGTGAGTTTGAAGGTGCTCACTTCTAACTCTAATAGATTGGTGTTGCTTGTGGGGATGAATGACATTCCCTTTTGTAATGTTTTCGTTTCATGTTCCGTCAGAACGGTGTCCGAAATGTTAATCACTAGCGATTCTTCCTGGTTTTCGTTTTGGGCTTTTGAGGTTGGTGGATGCCCTCTGTTGCCTTTTCTTGTCCTTTTGACCCGTCTGGGTCTTCGGTTCTGTCTGGGCTTACCTCTAAAAAAGGCGCCAATGTTGTAGGATCTGTGTTGCTTGTTGTTTGTGTCGGTTTCTGACCTTGTGTATCAGTGGAAGTTGATGGTCCCGTTGTAGTTCTCCTTGGTGGATGATTGGTGTTATCACTTCCTGAGGAAGTAGGTGTGTTGATTATACGGTTTGTTTCTCCGTCGTTGGGCGTAGACATCCGCCCAAGTGTAGACCTCCCCCAGTTTATAATCCAGGGTATCCCTGCGAAATTTGCGAATTTTCCGCTCATTGATTTCTTTGGCATGTCTATCAAGCTGTTTATTGATTTCTTCCAAGGTCACCGTGAGTTCCTCGGGGGTGATTGTATCCTTTAATTCAACTTCAATGGCTGTGATTTCTTGTGAGAGTTCAGATAATATTTCCGACAGTTCCTCGACGATCAGGAGTATCAAGTCTAGGCTGCATTTGTTGAGAATGGCGTTCCATCTCTCCAAGAATGCTTTTGAGTTTTTACATAATGAGGGTTTCAGGGCAATCCGTAGGCCACGGGGTATGCGGAGTGCTTTATGGTACTTGATAAGAGTATTCGCATGTAGTTTTTGGTTTATCCGGCGTTTTGAAAAGGTATAAAAGTTGTTTGATACATTGTTCCTTTGTTTTGCTTGAAGTAGTTTGTGTTAAGTCCTCATTGATAAGTGCATAAATCCTTTCTGTTGCTTCAGTGTCGAATGCTAGAGTGCTGGCTCGAGCTTCCGTTGATTTAGAGATTTCCTCGTATTGCATTCTTGTATGATGAAGTGGGGCGTGCAGCCTGCCAGTAGGACAGTGGGTATGACTTCTAAACAGGAATGTTGGCGTGGCGCACTGCTGATTTTTAGGAGGTGATTTGTATTTGATAGTTTAGCAATGTTTGTGGAAGTTAAAGGTGCTCCGGCAGGTGACACAACTGGCCTAATGTGTCAGAACTGTTGAGGGGTTGAGTGTGACTCCTGTCACTTCCTAACTTAAGCGCACTGGCGGAGAGCCATTTTTCACGATCTTATTCTCCCAATCACCCTCACTCCCATAAACCCGATGGTAAACTCAGTGCACGGTCATTTTCTCTTATCATTTTTGAATCACACGAATTGAAGTATATGCATACAGATTGTTGCAGGATGTTTTTTAGTTTAGTTTTCAGTTTATGTTTCGGTTATTGTTTGTTTGCAATTATGATCATAAGACATTCATTGATTAGAGCTATATCCTGTTTTTTGCAGCGCTCCTTGACAAAGGACCCCATGGGTCCGAAATGCATTGGAGCATTTCTTGATGAACCTTCATTAAGTTGATAACATGAACTAAGAAATGTTACAGAGGAAAAAAATATGAATTTGAAGATGAACACTTAAAAATAAAATATAGAAAATTGATATCTTTTGAACTTTTTCGGAGTCAGTTGTATGACCACAACGAACCATATAAGAGTGCCCAAAGCAGGGATGTGCCTACGCCTTTGGGGCACACTCAACCCCTCGTATAGAAGTGTGTCCATTTGGTGGAGTTTGGAGAGAACTTCCTGTCACCATCTCCAGACTTTCCGTAAATAGCCCCAGAACTTCCTTGTGTGACTTTAAGGATTTCCTTTGGCACCTACCAGTACTTCCTTTCGCACCTGCCAGGAATTTTCATACAGATATCCAAGACATTCTCTGTTTACTAACCAGGACTTCTGAAGTTCATCTCTATGGATTCCAGTATTAACCTTGAGAGCTTCCAGTGGTCATCTCCAGGGCATTCTGTTTTCACCTCTATGTTTCTCTTACCCATTCCCAGAACTTTAAATGGTATATAACTGGAATTTGTGTTCCTCGAAGGATCTTCAGGCATTTGTCTGAAGATTTTCCAGTGTTTCATTCCAGGAATTACTAGAATCATCCCTAGGACATCTGGCCATCATCAACGTGGCTTGACGCTGCAGTCTCCAAGCATTGAATGGTCATGGAGTTTTCAACTTTTCAATTCAAATCTTGCAGCAATCTCAAGTGCTTGACAACACCCCTATGGCTTTTAATGATACTTTCAACTCTTTATTGGCACACTCAGATTGGTATCATGCCACTCGCTTAGGCTTTACCTGGCTTTTCCAAGCCCTCTCTCTCTCAGTCTAATGAAAATGGATTTTAATATAATTTTCATGTATCTCTCCAGTGTGGTTTCTGTATGGTCTCCACAGCGCAGAGCCACGGGGGAATCCGAAAGGAAGAGAGAGGCCGAGCTATGGCGCTGCAGTGTTAAATACCAAAAAAGGGAGGGGGGCCCTCCCCCAAGGTGAGCCCTCCCCTTAGGCTTGTGATAGGGCAGGGACGCAGGGAGGGGCACCAATCTGATGCTCTGCTGGCCAGTCGTGTGGGACTAGGGCTCTGTCCCTCCCCTGCGGGTCGCGCGGTCAGCGGCAGAGTCACAGCCTCGTCCTGTAACATTTTCAAGACTCTTTTTATTTAATTTTTAACACACTCACTGGATTTGTTTAAATGACACTCCTTAGGGCACTATCACAGCTATCTCCACAGCTGTTAAACGCACTCCTCGTAGTTTCCTCATGACACTCTATGCAGTACTTAACTTGTAAAAGAATAAGTTCTCTTCCACCTTCTTTTACCTTGTGTGCTTTTCACTCTCTTGCTCAAGGTCAAAGTCTGATGAGTGAAAATAAATGCTGGTCATGAAACTTAGGGGCAGATGTACAAAGAAGTGGGAGAGTAATGCGTTAGCCATCATGGCTTAACGCCTCACTCCGCCACTTCAGAAACGCAAGGCTGCACCATATTTACAAGGATATGGTGCAGCCTTGCGTTTCCCCTGCACTGGCGCTACAGTAAGCAGTGTAGCACCAAGACAGGTACCCTTGCACCATGGTGCAAGGGTGTCTGCGTGCAGAGGAGGATTGTTTATGTGTAGGAAGGTGCCCCTTCCTGCACTTAAACAATCCTGAAATGCCATCTTGTCACTTCTATGTGTGCTGCTTCATTCAGCACACATGGAAGTTTCAAAATGTATTTATTTTATTTTTTTAAGGATTGTTTATGTGCAGGAAGGGACACCTTCCTACACATAATTAAACCAAGGCGTTTTGCTTTTTCCATGTGAGCTGCACAAGGCAGCACACATGGAGAAATAAAGCATTTTTTAACATTTTGCCAAGTGAAGACCAGGTTTTCCCTTGTCTTAATTTTGGCGCTGCCTCCGGTTTATGCTGCCCTTGTAAATAGGGGGCGGCATCAAAAACAATGGGTGTTGAGGTGGAACGCCTACCGCAACACCCACTGCCCACCGGATTCATGCTAAGCATAGCGTGAAAGGGGACCTTATTTACAATGCAGCATAAACCATGTTAAGTGACTTAACCCTGCCTTGTAAATAAGGCGTAGCCCTTATCCCCACAGAAACGTCACCAAAGTGACGTTACCGTGGCAATAGGTGCTTGTACATATGCCCCTTAGAACGGTGAGTGCCACCTGCAACACCTGGCTCTACTTAAGCACTGACACTATGTATTTCGTTCATGAAATTCCAAAACTACTGTCCTGGTGCTCTCAATTTCTCATTTTATGGCAGTCTCCAGGAATGTTTCATGATGTTGAACAACCCTATTTCATGACTCTTTCCAAGCTTTTTATTGACATATGCTTAGTGCATAACTGAACTTAGATTATGCTCTCTTAATGCCCTGTTGACACTTTCTATGGCTGTAACCCGCCTTGGTTACATCTGGAAGGTAATATCTGAACTGAAATGCAAACCTATTCTTGGGGGGCGGGGGCTGTGCAGGCCAATATGCACGTCCAGGGATCCCATCTGACCAACATTTCACCGACAGGCTAGTATTTTTATGTCAAGGCCGTTAAAAAATATAGATGTAATTTTTAGACAGCAAATACAAGTCGAAAGCAAGGCAGCTATCAGAACTACTCTCAAGAATTATTAAAATCGGACAGAGGCACAAGTGCCGTCCTATCAGCAGAACATTTACACAAATTCCTATTCGTATACCAGCTGCTGGTCCTTGCAGAATCTAATAAAAACGTGAACGGTCAGTAGGTAGCGACCCTGTGACCGAAGGCCAGGACGCGAGGCCGCTGCCATAGCAGTCGTGAGAGTAAATGAACAGGGCGAGGCTAGGGTAACAGTCAACACAACAGCGCCTTCACCTCCCAGGACACCACAGCTTGCTGAAACAGTGAGGGGCCCGAGACACTTACCTACAGACGAAGGCTCCCTGCGAGCTGAGGGTTTCCGGGAAGGCTTCTCCTGAACGTGGGCGCCTCTTCGGTTCTGGGTCTTTCCCTCTGTCGTAGCTGCTGCTGGGTCTTCGGTCCCGTCTGGTGACCCCCAACCCCGAGGGGCGCCGAGAGCCAATCAGCACAGAAACCAATTTTATCAACAGGTTGCACAACTCGGAGTTGTGAAATGATTAGAAATTCCGACCCGTACGAGTCAGACAGAGGCGTTTATTTTCGACGGTCGAGGAAGTCTCTGCGTTTCATTTGGAGTTATCAAAACCATATGTGTCTGAGCGCGCGCGCCAAGGGCGGAGGCTGAGAGCTGGGATCTCGGTGCCTCGGGCGTCTCTCCGACTCTTCTTTAAGACGGCCCTCCGTTTCTTGAAGGGATATTTTCTCTTTTTTTTTCTCTTCTTCTGGACAGCCCATCCCCGCGGTTATTAGATGGAAGCACCACGAGCAAGTTAGTCACGTTTCAGGATGCATTCTGGGAGGTGTAGTTTTGCTTTACTTCATGAACCAAATATACCACATTACCAGGCAGCAGTAATTCTTGGAAGGAAAGCGAAGGACCGTAAACCTGGCACGGGTAAGGTTCACAGCTGACTCCACGTTAACAGGAACTCCAGGGTTTTCCTAAAAATGTATGTCTTCTGCTGTGTCGCTGCCATTGGTTAATTTGAAAGGGGGCAATACTGCTACTACTCACATCCAGTAGGATCTTAAAGGAAAACCCAGGGCGAAAAAATATGGTGTTCCTAATGACCTGGAGCCATCAAGTAACCTTAGACATTGGGTCCTAGTCTAGAGTCAAAGTCAAATCCAAATCCACAGCTTCTTTTAGGCTAAAGCTGGGGATGACTGCTCGTACCTGGCATTGGATAACCTGAGACCCTTGCATACATGGGGCCCTCTCTTTTGCCCCCGACTCTCTCATTCTCTTCACTTAACAACCCCTTTCAGTGCTAAATTTGCCAAAAAAATAGTGCCAGGGTCCTTTTCAGGGGGCCACTGCAGCTCTTACCTCCCATTGCACCAGCCAGTGTTACTAAATGACAGTACCAACACAACTACTAACCATCACACTCCTACAAGTTTGACAAGTCAGACTAGTGACTCCAATGGTTAGTCTCTTGTAACCAGCACCTAAACTATGCAATTGTGAGTCCTACCTTGTCAAGGGGTGCCCCCGAGGCCTGGGTCCTTGGAAGTAGGCCTGAAGGTAGTCTGCCAGCCTATCTGTCTATCCAGCTGAAGGGATGGATCTCCTGTGCTGCACGGCGCAATCCTGAACAGAAACAATGCTTCGTCTCTGCTGCATGGACTTTCACAGTGCCAGGACCCCGCATCAGAGCCTCGTAGCTCTAAGGAACCAATGTATCGCCTCAGCTGCGTGACGCATCCTTGTCACAGGACCTTGCAGCGCTACATAACCAGGATGTAAGTAACTCTTGTTCCCCTGGCCTAACCAGGTCCCTGTACCCGGTCTACGCTCCATCGCAGTCAGCCTGAACTTGTGAGTTTGTTTTGGTCCGGTGCAAGCAGATAGCCACCATTGGCCCTTTGTGGTTTTTGGCGCTATTTTTACTAAAATCTGTAAAATTGATTGTTTTTAATTTTGCTCTTGTTTTACTTATTAAAAAATACTCTATTTTTCTAATCTGGTGTGGGATCCCTTTTGTGGTATGTTTCACTTTGTTACTGTTTGAAGTGTTGCATAAATACTTTATACATTGTCTCTAAATTAAGCCTGACTGCTCTATGCCAAGCTACCAGAAGGTTTAATATATCTCAATTTTGGGTTTGCTCGTGACTTTAACCTGACAGGTTCCTGCTTGAATAGGGGTTCACCCCAGTAAGAAGCTGGCTCTTTCTATAATATACAAAAAACAGGCATACTGGGCAATGAGTCCAGGTATTCCCTTACTAGTGGGCAGAGGCTTGCTTTAACAATCTAAAGGTGCTTTTTTAGGGAATACCCTTAAGCTTATCAGAGAGGAGGGTTAGAGATCTGCAAATACATGATGCACGCAACTCAATAAGGAGATTCCCACTAACTTATAAAAATAACACATATCTTTATATGTATGCAGGCACTAAAATCAATCAGATCATGTAAGTACCTTTCGATATAGAAATACTTTTAGTTTGAACAAGTCAACACAGTACAATTTTCAGAGGCTGCAATGTTATCATATGGGAGGAAAAACAAATACGGCACACAAGTTCTTTGCAGCAACTTACGAGACTAAGCCTCAGGACTTAAGGTGATTACAGAGCAAGGTCCAAGGCACCCCAGCAGGTCACCTCCAGCAGCACTAGGGTGGCTGGGAGCAGTGGTGAAATACAGCGCCTGGTGCCCAATGGTAGTCAATGGTGATCGGTCCAGTCACAAAGAGACTTCAGGTTTGGACTGGGAGGACAGTCGGTCTAAACCACAGGGAGGGCTCAGATCTCATGATGCTTGCAGATGGGGTGACGCCTTTCGTCCTCTTCTCTACAAGCCTGGGACAGTGGGTGTAGAGGTACTTCGAGGCATTATGTTTTCGTCACCAAAGACACTTGCGGTTGAAGGGGAGCCTGCACACAGAGGCTGTAGGCGGCATCAGGAAGTCCACAGAGGGCAAGTACAAGGTCGCCTTTGTCTCTGCAGGGTCAGGGGACCATGCTGGCACCATTGGCCCACGTCAGCTTGGGCTAGGCGGTTCGGGAGCAGTGGTGTTTTCATATGTTGGGATTTGGCGATCCAAAGTCTTCTCAGGTCTCTTGGGGTGCATGCATGATCCAGGCAAGCAGCTCAGCTGCTCCACGGGAATTCCTGGTTCTTGGTTGAAGTGCTGGCAGATCCCCCAGGCTTTGCAGACACTGCATATGCAGGACAAGTTGTCTTTGGTGCAATTGTTGAAGTCAGAAGGGTTGGCGCCAAGTCAGTTTCTGGTTGTCTATTATTGCTTCTTACGACTCTTCATGTACATCTTCTTTCAGGCCAGCAGGATTTGATTTCCTGGTGCCAGGGGCTCCCTTAAATACTACATATAAGGGCATTGGGGGAGTGCAGGGTAGTAGCCAATTGGCTGTTGACCCCTGGGGTCACTACACCCCTAGTATTACCACTTCCAGTGGGAAGTGGGCATAACCCTGTCCCGGAGTTCCGAAGTTTGACATCACAAAGATAGCAGACTCAGAAATGTTGTATTTACTTGAGGTAGCCCACCTTAGGGGTGGAACTAGCCTTAAGGTGAACACGCCTCTCTGATTACTAATTTTCCCACCTGTCCATTCACCAAATGGGCCCTGGGCAGTGGGGGTTGGCATTCTCTCCTATGAGGGAAGCAAGATTTGCATACCAAAAGTATTGGGCTCTTTGAAGCTCTCTGCCTTGGATTGCTAATGCGTTGGTCATCCTGTGGGAGGGGTGTAAACACCCTCTAACTGAGCAGGCTTTGTTCCTGACCCCCTGAGAGCAAAGGCATTCACCTCTAGGGAGTCAGAAACTAGTCTGTGGTGATAGGGTGGCAAGGACTATTTTGTCAGCACACCAGTAGCTGATAGGTTTTCAGGAGGCACTTCTAAGGTGCCCGCTTGGTGCATGTATCAAAAAATCCATCACTGGAATCAGTGTGGGATCATTAATACAAGAAGTTTGATACCAAACATCTTTGGTGTCTGTGAAGCCATCATGTAGCTGTGGAACTCGTTTTTTTTTTTTAAAATTTTTTTATTGTTGCTACCACATAAGAAATATCAACGGATATATAATTTTCATTGCAGCGTCAACATTCAGCTGCTTTCTGTCAATACAGCAACATTTCAAGTTTTATTGTTTATTTTCCCCCCAACTTCAAAACTTAGTACTAAAAGGGTCAATATATGTGATTCGTGTCATAAATCAAATATAGCATTGGCGTGAATAGAGGCATCACAAGCATTATGCATATCCGTCAGCAAAAACAAGCCTGCCTGCATTTTCAGTTCATAGGGCCCGCATCTTCCGCTGCCTCTAACGCCCTTTCCTACGTTCCCCCCTACCACATCATTCCTCATCCTCCCCTGAGCTATCTTCATCCTCATCTTCCGGCAGAGGCTCACAGATATCCCCTCTGTATGTGTTCCATGGTGACCATATTTTATTCCATTTGCGCGGATTAAGCCTTTGTTTATAAATCGCCCTCTCTGTTAACATAAGCATGTCCATATTCCTGCACCACTGAGCCAGGGTCGGAGTTTCTGGTGCTCCCCAATTCTTTGCAATATCACGTTTTGCCAGCATCATACCAATGATCACCCATCTGCGCCCATGCGGTGGCAGGTCGGTTGGGCCCCACACATTCAGTAAACAAACCCTAGGGTCAGGTGTGAACGAGCTCTGCAGGGTCTGACTGACCGTTCGTGTTATACGCCTCCAGTATGTTTGTATATGAGGACAGGCCCACAAAGTATGGAATAGCGTACCCTCTTCCCCACAATTCCTTAGGCAGTATGGGTGTTCCGCCCTGTGGATTTTGTGTAATGTCGTGCGGGTGTAGTAAACCCTATGTAGCACTTTAAGTTGGACCAATCTAAATCTGGTGGACACCCCCGCCTCTCTAGGCGAAGCTACAGCTGCATTTCAGTCCGTCTCATTCATGTCCCCGATCTCATTCTCCCAAGTTTCTTTCAGTTTCTCCAGTGGATCCGGTAAGTTGTTCAGCAGCTTACGGTATGTGAGAGAGGTAGCACCAGCCTCCATATAGTCCGTAAGTAGCCGGTCCTCTAACGGAGCAGACTCCGGGACTGCCACCCCTGGCTCTAACACAGACATGAGTGCGTGCCTAACTTGTATATATCTGTATGTTTCATTCACCCCAAGGTCGTACTGGTCCCTCAATGTCGCAAAAGAGAGCACGCCATCTCTCGTCCATAGATCTCCCACCGTGGAGATCCCGATGGTGTCCCATTGTTCAAACCCTTTACAGTTGCGCAAATTACCGAGGGCCTTGGCATCCCATAGTGGTGTGAGTCTGGTAATCACCCCCTCCCAAGCAAGCCGCCTCTGAGCTTTGTGCCATATAGATACTGTGTGTTTGGTAGGTCCCTCCAGCTTCCTCACCATTCCCTTGTTATAGAGCGGGGCCAGAAGTGTGTTTGTGCCCAGTTGGCGTCTATCCGCCATATAGGCCGGGTCATCTTGTGCACCATGGATCCACTGGTTGATCACCTTAAGGTGGGCTGCCCAATAGTACAATTCAAGGTTCGGGAGCGCTATCCCCCCGCTGTACCAGTCCCTAATCAGTTTAAAATGTGCAATTCTAGCTGGTTTGCCGCCCCAGAGCAGGCTCGACAGTTGTGCCGACACTTGGCGGAAGAACGACAACGGGACCATCGCCGGCGTGTTTTCCAGGACATACAGGAAGCGAGGCAGCGCCATCATTTTGAAGAGCGCCGCTCTTCCTAACAGTGTCAACGGGAGGGTCTTCCAGTGGCGCACATCCGCCTTCAGCCTGTCCAGCAGGGGCCCAAGGTTCAACTCCAGAAAAGTCGCATGTTCCCTTGTGATCTGAATCCCCAGGTATCTGAAGGAAAGGGGTTCTACAATCAACTGGCAATCAGTGGGTAGGACCGGGGGGCCACCCCGTATCATATAGAGTACGGATTTGGACCAATTAAGTTTATATCCTGATGCCGCCCCATGTCTCTCACACAGCGCTAGTAGGACCGGAATACCATTCGCGAGGTCCATGAGGTAAATGAGCATGTCATCAGCATACAGGGAGACCCTATCCTCCCAGTCCCCTCCCCACTGTATGCCCTTCAGCAGCTGGGTGGTTCTGATAACCGTGGCCAGGGGTTCCAAAACCAAGGCGAATAGCAGCGGCGATAGCGGGCACCCTTGTCTCGTGCCCCTCGCCAGCCGGAACTCTCCCGAGATACATCCATTGGCTGTCACCCATGCCACCGGGTCGGTGTACAACAGCCTGACCCACGATATGAATTTCGAGCCAATACCCATGTGCTCCAGGACCGCAAAGAGGTAGCGCCACTCTACCATGTCGAACGCCATTTTGGCATCCAATGACAGCACCGCTGCTGGCCCCGCCAACTGTGGGGCGCGCGCCAGCACCCCGTGCAGCCATCGCAGATTGAGCGCTGTACTCCGGTGTGGCATAAAGCCCGACTGGTCCGGATGGATCAGGTGCGCCAGATGAGGCAGCAACCTAGTGGCCAGCACCTTTGCCAAAATTTTATTTTCGGCGTTAAGAAGTGAAATTGGGCGGTATGAACCGCATTCTTCAGGGGGTTTGCCGGGCTTTGGTATTGCTACAATAGTGGCCGTGCGCTGGTCAGGAGGCAAATGCCCCCGCTCCTGGCATTCTTTGAACATATTGAGTAAGGGTGCGGACAGCGTTTCGGACATGATCTTATACCATTCAATCGGCACTCCGTTGGGGCCCAACGCTTTCCCTGGGTGTAGTGCGGCTATGGCTACTTGTATTTCTTCGGGCGTCAGGTCCGAGTCAAGCTCGTCCCGTTCGTCCTGGGGGAGAGCACGGGTTGGTACCCCTACGAGAGATCCTTCTACCATCTCCCGTGTGACCTCGAATTCAGGGGAGTATACTGAGTGGAAATGGTCAGCCAGGAGTTCCACTATTCGTGCCGGATTGGTCTGTAGTACCCCCGCCGGGTCCTTCAGTTGCAGTATGGCCCTCTGCCCTCCCCGTTTTTTTTCCAACCATGCAAGGAGTTTACCTGCCTTATCACCTACGTCATAGATCCTACTCGTTGTCGCCGCCATAGTTTCCTCTACCTTGCGGCATAGATGGTCGGTGTGACTCTGCTGACATAATCTGAGCGTGTGTTGTGTAGCCCCAGTCGGGTCCCTCTCATGGTCCTGCGTTGCCCTGTCGAGTCTCTCCTCTAAGTCTAACAATTCCTGACTCCGCGTGCGTTTATGCTGCGTGATAACAGAGACAGCCTGCCCGCGAAGAACCGTCTTGTATGCTTCCCATAAGGTTACATGTGATGTCACCGATCCTACATTTTCATCGAGGTACGATCTCGTGCCCCTTTTTAAAGCCTTAGCTATAACAGGCTCTCTGAGGTAACCTGGGTAAATGGGATAGATGCGTCTATGGGTGCAAATCTGGCTGGAAAGGGTCAGTGTCAGCGGGGAATGGTCTGAAACCCCTCGCGGTCTGATGTGAGTGTCTGTGAAATTGAGGCGCCCCCCCCCAGCGTGAGGAAGTAGTCAATCCTTGAGAGGCTATCATGTACTGCCGAGTAGTATGTGTACTGTCTGTCCTCCGGGTGAAACTGCCTCCATATGTCTACTAAACCCTGCGCTTCCATGAAGTCATGCAATCTAGTAGGCCCTGGTGTCTGTGTGCGCACAGGGCAACGGTCTAGGGAGTTGTGTGCCACCGCATTAAAATCACCCCCCACAATGAGATCCCCCTCTGGAAGGTCTAACAGAAATTTTCCCAGTTCTGGGAGAGCTATGGCGTGCAACGCTGGCGGGATATATACCGAGACCACGTTGAGCGGCTTCCCCTCCCACTGTCCATGCATCGCCGCAAAGCGCCCCTGTGTGTCGGTGCTAACTGACTGGGTCACGAACCTGGATGAGCGGTGCATTAATATCCCCGTGCCCCGGGACCCCTTAGTAAACTCAGAGTGGACCACCATGTTATATCCTTTCCTGTCCAGGGCCCGTGTCGCTGTGCCAGTTAAATGAGTTTCCTGTAATAGGACCAAGGCGGGGTGTACCCTCTTTATGCTCTGCAAGCCAATCCACGCTTTATTTTGTCTCCCAGACCCCTCACATTCCAGGACATGAGGCTCAACGGGGATGCCCGCCCCACACTAGCGTCCCTCCCCTCCATGTTTAAATGAGCGGAATGATATCCTGTGGACGGAACGAACCAGGCAGCCTGTGAAGCGAACACGTGTGCTGTGCCGCCATACCACTACTCTACGCGCATGTGCCCCATGGTGCTGTTTCTGACCCTGTGTACTAACTGAAAACCAAAAACACATCATACCCCCAACTCCCCCCCTCCCTGCCCCCCTGCTCAACGGACTCAAAACTGCCCGCCCCCCCAACTCAGCAGAGTGCCTGACCCCAACCCAAAACATAGTACTTGCTCGCTGGGGTGAAGGACTCTCCGGAATCAGTGGCCCCCTTCTACGGCTGCGGAGGCCCTCAGCCCAGTGTCCAAAGCGGCACTGCCGGTCATCGTTGCAGTCGGTTCAGCCAGACAACAGCAGTGAGTCACTGTTCCTCCTCATCGCCCCCCTCTTAAAGAGCATTCAGCGGGGAGAGTGCCTCCGCATCCTCCCCGGTGGATTGTGAGTCCAGTCGAGAGCCAGCATTACGGTGTTTATTTTGCCTGTTGGAGCGACGAGGGAGGCCCGCCGTTCTCCACCCCTCCAGCCATTTTATTTATTTATTTATTTATTTATTTGCGTGTTTGTACCGCGCTAGGATCACCTCCCGAAGGAGTATCTCCGCGCCTTTGGCAGCCAAAAAAGCATTTAGCGGACCCTAACCATAAGCGTAGATCAATTTTGAAAAAGGAATGTCTTTAATTGCTTCCTAAAAGGAAGGTGGTCCTTGCACTGTCTCAGAAACAGTGGGAGGCTGTTCCACAAGGTTAGACCAGCAACCGTAAGAGATCTTCCCCCTTGTCTTACTTTTCTAAATTTTGGAATCTGTAACAATGCCTGCTCACTAGATCTCAAAGAGCGTGTCGGTTTGTACCAGGAGAATTTGTTAATCAAGTATGCTGGACCATTTCCCTGTAGACACTTATGCATTGTACAGCAGATCTTAAACTTCACCCTCTGTTTGATGGATAACCAATGTAACTTCTCCAGAAGGGGTTTAGAGGGGGTGCGAGAGGGCTGGTTCAGGACCAGACGGGCAGCAGTATTCTGGACCACCTGGAGTCTAGAGATTACCGCTTCATTTGTTGACAGCAGCAGCCCATTGCAGTAGTCCAAGTGACTCAATACTAGGGCCTGCACCAAAGTTCTCCTAGTAGAGTCTGGTAGTAAAGGGAATACCTTTCGTAGCATCCCGATGATATGGAAGCAGGAGCCCACCACTTGATTGCTATGATGTTTTAATGAAAGCTCCTGATCAAGTCGGACGCCAAGGTTTTTCACTACCTGCTTGGGCTCTGGAGCCGGGCCAAGATCTTGAGGCCACCAGTCTGGGGTCCACAGAAGTTTGGCCTCACCGAACAGCATCACCTCCGTTTTTGCAACATTACACTGCAGGAGGTTAGATGCCATCCAGTGTGCCACCGCCTTCATCCCCTGAGCAAAGGAGTTCCTGACCTCCACCGTAAGGGTTTTAAAAGGAAAGATGAGTTGGGTGTCATCTGCATATGACACAGGAATAAATCCATACGATCTCATGATGTTAGCTAGGGGGGCCACATAGATATTAAAAAGAGTAGGGCTCAGACAAGAGCCCTGTGGCACCCCCTTAGAGATCTCCAACTCCTCTGACCGATAATCCCCCAGGGTGACCCTTTGGGTACGACCTGTCAGGAAACTCCTCAGCCATGACAACGCCTTGCCTTCCAGGCCGATGTTAACTAGCCTGGTTGTCATGATGTCGTATGACACGGTGTCAAACGCCGCAGACAGATCCAGCAGAACCAGGATAACAGAATGCCCTTTATCCTGGAACATGCGTAGATCGTCTGCGACTGACAGCAAGGTGGTCTCAGTGCTGTGTCTTGGTCTAAAGCCCGACTGGGATGGATCCAGACCGCCTACTAGCTCAATGTAGCTGGATAGGTGGCGATTTACATATTTCTCTATAATTTTCCCCAAAAAGGGGAGAAGAGAGATGGGCCTTAAATTCGCCAACTCCGTCCAGGGAATGGCAGTATTTTTCCTCAGTGGCCTTACTAACGCCCTCTTCCAGTCCATAGGGACCTGCCCTGTACAGAGGGAAAGATTAATCAAGTTCTGGATTTCTGGTCCAAGAACTTCTACCAGCTTAGGCAGGATACGGGCAGGAATGCTATCATAAGGACTTCCACTCTTGATCTGTGCAACCAATGAGATTACGTCCTCCAAAGAGATAGGAGGAAAGCTAGAGAGACATTGAGTAGGTGGTCCTGATTGTACACTCGACTGGGATCTGTTGTTATTATTCATTCCCTCAGCCGTCTTTGAGGCCATTATCTTCTCATAGATAGCCTCTATCTTCTTCATAAAGAAGGTAGAGATCTCATTGCACAGCTCTTGGGTGGCTACCTCAACAGTCTCACAGGCTGCTGGTCTGGTAAAGGTTTGTAAGATGTTATACAAAACTCTAGAATCTTTCCCTGCCTCTATAAGTTGTGCTGCAATATGGTTTTTCCGAGCAGTCCTGATGGCTTTATGGTACAGCTTAAGAGAGGATTTATAGAGTGTTTTATCCTCCTGCCTTCTAGACCGTCTCCATAATTTTTCCAGTTTTCTTGTATTTTGTTTCAAAGATCTTAGGTCTTCAGAGAACCAGATTTCTTGCTTTTTAGCTGGGCGGGGTTTATAGATTTTCTGGGGGATAGTATTATTTATTGCATCCTTAACTGCCTCCTCAAACCTGTACAACTCTGTTGTTATATCTCCTGTAGTGAGTCCATACAGGGGAACTTTGTACTGATCTCTAAAGGCTTCCACCGTTAGTTTATGCCAGGGTCTCCTTTTAGTGGCCAGAATACTCCGCTTTTGAGGCTTATTATTAGTAGCAGTATGGAACTTTAGGATAAAATGATCTGTCCATTCTACTTGTTCAGGAGGCATACATTTAATTAAAGGTGAGTTGGACATTACCAAATCCAAAGTATGGCCTGCCTCATGAGTGGGGCCGTCATTGATCTTTTTCAGTCCTAGGGAGTCTAGGTCCATTAGGAGAGTTCTTGCCTCCTTACAGTTCTCTAGCTCACTATGGACATTAAAATCCCCTACCAAGAGGAAATCCTGATTATCTTGTACAAATGGTGCTAAAGCCTCTATTAGCACAACTGGGAAGGTCCCAATCGGACCTGGTGGTCTATACAACAATGCACCCTTCCTTTGATCTCTGGGATTAGGACTGAGTTTAAAAATGAGTAATTCCATTTGAGGATTACTAATTTCCTCCAGGATAGTTAAGTTCAATTCCTCTTTGTAAACAATTGCCACCCCCCCTCCAGTTTTCTTTAAGCGGTCAACCCTGGCAATCTTGTATCCTAATGGGACACTAAGTGTGATTGCTGGAACCAAATGGGGCTTAAGCCAGGTTTCTGTTAAAAAACAGAGGTCTGGCTCCTCAGTCAATATAAGATCCCATATCTGTGTGGAATGCTTCACTAAAGATCGAATATTACAGAGTAGATTTTTACTCCACGTAATGGAGTTATCTGCCTGTATATTAATAGGAGCAAAATCTTGTCTTCTGGCTGGTATGACCTCAGCTACCTGTGAATGCCTGTTCAGCTTCATATCAAGATCAAACTGCATATGGCATCTGTAACAGGAGAAAGGACCTTCAGCTGGAGTATCAATACCAATAGTACAGGCATTGGACATCTCGACACGAATCGCAAGCAATACCTGCGAAGTATATGATCTTCGTGTGGTAGGCGATGTTTCCAGGACATGTAATGGTCGCGCCATAATCTTCAGCCCCTTAGCCCCGTCCTGTCGCGGACGGGCGCAGACGGGCTGGTCTTCGGCTCGTCTTAGGCGCAGGTGTAGGCGCCACCCTGCGCGCCAACGCTGCGCGCTAGGGCCGACGAGGGGCTAAATAGCCCAGGAAGTGCCAGAGTCTAGAGTGCTAACCGCTCGCTTTCCAGTATGTCCTGCCTCAGCCCCGCCCTCCACACACCGGGATTGGCTGCCGAGCGTGCAGGCTTAGGTAGGATTTTAAACTATCGTAGCTTTGGTGTTTGCGGGTATGCGAGATTGTTGCAGTATGCCTCTGAGTAATTCACAACCTAATTCCTTCTATTCAGTTTAAAACACAGTCAACACTATTTTAAAATCATCAATTAAAATAAGTCGGTCGTTTTTCAAAATCAGTTTCCCTTTACAATTTTAGCGCCGCTATCTGATTTTGTAGCGCCAAGCGGGGTCAGGAGAAGCTGCCACCACCTCCCTACCGCAAAAAGCGATGCCTCCTCGCCGCCTAAATAGCCCAGGAAGTGCCAGAGTCTAGAGCGCTAACCGCTCGCTTTCCAGTATGTCCTGCCTCAGCCCCGCCCTCCACACACCGGGATTGGCTGCCGAGCGTGCAGGCTTAGGTAGGATTTTAAACTATCGTAGCTTTGGTGTTTGCGGGTATGCGAGATTGTTGCAGTATGCCTCTGAGTAATTCACAACCTAATTCCTTCTATTCAGTTTAAAACACAGTCAACACTATTTTAAAATCATCAATTAAAATAAGTCGGTCGTTTTTCAAAATCAGTTTCCCTTTACAATTTTAGCGCCGCTATCTGATTTTGTAGCGCCAAGCGGGGTCAGGAGAAGCTGCCACCACCTCCCTAGCGCAAAAAGCGATGCCTCCTCGCCGCCTAAATAGCCCAGGAAGTGCCAGAGTCTAGAGCACTAACCGCTCGCTTTCCAGTATGTCCTGCCTCAGCCCCGCCCTCCACACACCGGGATTGGCTGCCGAGCGTGCAGGCTTAGGTAGGATTTTAAACTATCGTAGCTTTGGTGTTTGCGGGTATGCGAGATTGTTGCAGTATGCCTCTGAGTAATTCACAACCTAATTCCTTCTATTCAGTTTAAAACACAGTCAACACTATTTTAAAATCATCAATTAAAATAAGTCGGTCGTTTTTCAAAATCAGTTTCCCTTTACAATTTTAGCGCCGCTATCTGATTTTCTAGTGCCAAGCGGGGTCAGGAGAAGCTGCCACCACCTCCCTACCACAAAAAGCGATGCCTCCTCGCCGCCTAAATAGCCCAGGAAGTGCCAGAGTCTAGAGCGCTAACCGCTCGCTTTCCAGTATGTCCTGCCTCAGCCCCGCCCTCCACACACCGGGATTGGCTGCCGAGCGTGCAGGCTTAGGTAGGATTTTAAACTATCGTAGCTTTGGTGTTTGCGGGTATGCGAGATTGTTGCAGTATGCCTCTGAGTAATTCACAACCTAATTCCTTCTATTCAGTTTAAAACACAGTCAACACTATTTTAAAATCATCAATTAAAATAAGTCGGTCGTTTTTCAAAATCAGTTTCCCTTTACAATTTTAGCGCCGCTATCTGATTTTGTAGCGCCAAGCGGGGTCAGGAGAAGCTGCCACCACCTCCCTACCGCAAAAAGCGATGCCTCCTCGCCGCCTAAATAGCCCAGGAAGTGCCAGAGTCTAGAGCGCTAACCGCTCGCTTTCCAGTATGTCCTGCCTCAGCCCCGCCCTCCACACACCGGGATTGGCTGCCGAGCGTGCAGGCTTAGGTAGGATTTTAAACTATCGTAGCTTTGGTGTTTGCGGGTATGCGAGATTGTTGCAGTATGCCTCTGAGTAATTCACAACCTAATTCCTTCTATTCAGTTTAAAACACAGTCAACACTATTTTAAAATCATCAATTAAAATAAGTCGGTCGTTTTTCAAAATCAGTTTCCCTTTACAATTTTAGCGCCGCTATCTGATTTTGTAGCGCCAAGCGGGGTCAGGAGAAGCTGCCACCACCTCCCTACCGCAAAAAGCGATGCCTCCTCGCCGCCTAAATAGCCCAGGAAGTGCCAGAGTCTAGAGCGCTAACCGCTCGCTTTCCAGTATGTCCTGCCTCAGCCCCGCCCTCCACACACCGGGATTGGCTGCCGAGCGTGCAGGCTTAGGTAGGATTTTAAACTATCGTAGCTTTGGTGTTTGCGGGTATGCGAGATTGTTGCAGTATGCCTCTGAGTAATTCACAACCTAATTCCTTCTATTCAGTTTAAAACACAGTCAACACTATTTTAAAATCATCAATTAAAATAAGTCGGTCGTTTTTCAAAATCAGTTTCCCTTTACAATTTTAGCGCCGCTATCTGATTCTGTAGCGCAAAGCGGGGTCAGGAGAAGCTGCCACCACCTCCCTACCGCAAAAAGCGATGCCTCCTCGCCGCCTAAATAGCCCAGGAAGTGCCATTCCTGCGCCATCTCCGGGGAATCGAAAAACCAAGTTTTATTGTCTGCCACAACCCGAAGCTTAGCCGGAAAAAGCATTGAATACGGGATTTCCCTAGCTCTCAGTTCTTTCTTTACTTCAAAAAAGGTTCTCCTCCTCCGTGCGACCTCGGCTGTATAGTCCGGAAAGAAGGCCAGCGTAGAGTTCTGGATCTTAATAGGGGGTGAGGTCCTCGCCGCCTGCAGGATGGCGTCCCGATCCCTGAAATTAAAGAGCCGCGCAATGATCGGCATGGGGTTAGCGCCCGTTTTCCGGCGTCCTCCAGGGACCCTGTGTGCCCTTTCCACTGTGAAAAAGGCGGAGAGTCCTTTAGGCTGCAGGGTCTGCTTGATTAAATTCTCCACATACAGGTCCATCGCCCTCGTGTCTTCCGACTCCGGCACACCTATTATCTGGATGTTGTTCCGCCTCGAGCGCCCTTCTTGGTCATCGAGCTTGTCACGCAGTTCCTTATTTTCTTTCGAAATGCGTTCCACACTAATCTGTAGTTCCGACACATCCTCCACCAAAGATTTGGTCACCACTTCCATATTATTCACTTTCTCCGACATCTTATGGAAGTCCGCTCTTATCAGCGTGATTTCGGCTGAGATCGACCCCACCGTTGCTTGCACTTGCGTGAGGGCCCGCATGACATCGTCCAGGGTCGCCTTCTTGCCCCCCGCCGCTTCCGCAGTCTTGCCTTGCTGTGTTTTGGCGTCTGGGGGGGAGGAAACAGGTTTCTCATATGCAAACCGGTCTAGGCGGGACTGCGCCGTTCCGGATTTCGGCCCCTTGCCGGCCATTTTAGCAGCGGATCTCGCCGAATGCGAAGGTAGCCGGTGTCGCAATCTCCTGAACCGGCGCACCTGGTCGTACGCCCTCACCCCAGACTCCGCCCAGGCAGACCCACTCGTCTCACCCTCGGGTGTCCATGGGCTCAGTCCATGTGGCGGTCAGCGGGTCAGCGCGGTTCCGGATATCCCCTCCTGAACCATATGATGATTGGTGACAATAGTTTTCACTGGGCCCCTCTATAGTGTCCCCGTTTCTGCAATGGCTAGTGGGAACTGTGCGTCGAAGCTGCCAGCCCCCGTCACGGGGCAGTCGTTTTGACGCTTACCCCTGGAAGCGCGTTAGGTGGTCCTCTTCAGTGTTGTATGCGCCGCTCCCGCCCTGCGATCGAGGGACCCCCCCCCCCTGGTACCCCCGTTACTGCTGTATGGCCCGTGGTACTTGCAGGTAGGTCGGTCCGGGTCCAGGGAGAAAGGCCAGTGTTGACGATCCTTAACTCCCGGAGTTATCACTGGGAGGAGTCACAATGGGGTCCGGTGTCCGTCCGGGCTTGTGCAGCGCAGTGCGCCCCCAGTCAGTGGAAGAGCCCTGGATCTATATATTGTCTCCCATCTGGCGACGACAAGTGTTCTGAGTCTGTCCCAGCTCTCCGACAGCGACGCCGGGTCTGCAGCGGCTGGTGCAGGGCTGTCTGCGCGACCCCAAGATGGCGGTTGTTTCCCCCGATGTCGCCGTTCAGAGCGCCTCTACCCGCCCCCGCAGGCCGTCAGTGTCGCTCTCCTCCTCACCTCGGAGGGGTGCCTGGGTTCGCACTCTGGGCTTATGAGGTCCGGTTGCGTTATCCGAACTCCGAGGGTGCTCTCTCAGTATCGGTGGCCGCGGCCGGGCACTTCCGGTGCTTCTCTGCCCGGCTCAGGATACTTCCTGCCTGTTCAGTGGCGCAGTCTACACCCCGGCCCGGATGCTTCACATAGGCCCACACTTCCCGACCACTGATCAATGTCCCGCTGGTCTGTGTCACTGCCGCTCGGTCCTGGGCTTCGTTGCCTTCCCGCCCGGGAAGTTTTGCAAACGGATAAGTTGTCGGATTATTTAGGAGGCCGCTTCAATCACGGAGCTCTCCTCCTAAGCTGCCACCATCGCCGGCAGCTGGCCATGCCCCCCGTGGAACTCGTTTTTGACCAGTGTCCAGCACGTAATTAAAATGGCTTCGCTGATCACTTGCTCTGGCAGCATTTGAACTGATCAGCAAAGGGACATATCTGCTTGTTCAGATATTCCCACACGTAATATTGTGCACCCTGCCTTAAGGCTGTAAGGCCTGCTGTAGGGGTGACTTACAAATATTACATTCAGTATTTACGGGACATGGAACACAAGTGTGTGTCATGTCATGTTTTCTCTTTTTAGAGCACTGTGTCACGCAACCTGCATTGGCTGTCTGTATGAGTATGGTGCTGGGTCCCTTAGAGTGGCACAAGATATGCTGCAGCTCTTAGGGACCCTATTTAGTACCTATGCCTTCGGTAACAGAGGTACCACTTACTAGGGGCTGTTAATAGAGATGTTAAAAGCCTGGTCACTTGGGGATCAAATGACTAGTGGTTTTATTTTGGGGAAAGAACACTGGCACTGGGGACCTGTTTAGCAGGAAACAAGTGCGCTTCAGTCAAAGTTGATGTCACATGGTCATGATATGACCGATAGGAAATGCTGTCATTTTACACATGCACATTTATTAAGTTGCCTTCTCTTTTACACAAATGACTTTTGTCATACATTTGCATGCTTGACTATGCAGGAGAACATTCTCTGAATCTGCAGCGCTTACATTTTCACTTCGTAGGCATACCATCAAGCTACCCTGAACATTCGTAACAAGGGATAAAGTTCACTGTGCATATTTTATTATGTTATTGTCCAAAAAGAAAGGGCGCTATCTAACTAGAATAAACAATTACGGCCTGTCAGGGGTTGCAACATAGCCACATGGGTTCCAATGCTATACATATATAGTCATTCCTTGTGTAGGCAGAGAAGCACTCAGCTGACACTGTGAGGCTACTTCATGTCAGAATTCCAGCTCAGCTGATTCCTGCTTACCAACACCACGGTTGTCCAGCTCTACACCAAAATGAACAGCCTGATGACATTTACCCACAGGGATTTGGCAGGCCACATCCCTTAGGCAAGATTAGGTCAGGAAGCGCCTGGTAGGAGAGCAACTATATACTGCACTTATATGCCTGATATATTCATTGTCTTAGCATAACAGAGGAACTGTTAATTCTTTTCACTATTCTCAGTATGCCAATCACACTAATCTGTTTTATTTTACTCCTTATCGCAGCACACGTATTTTACACAAGAATCACCATGCTTCAATAAATATTGAGAAGCCTTGCTGAGTATTTCTTATGTATTTCTTTGGGTATGCATGAGACTGCAAACAAAAATATTTTAATTTCAAATTTGTTTTTATTGTTTTTAAAGGCAAATAAGATAGGCAAAGCAAGACAGTAGACATGCAGCAGGCATAGACAGCGAGCGAGACAGACAGGCACGTCTTCTCTAAGAGTCGTCGAAGAAGCAAGTAAAACATGCCAACACAGAGATGCACTGCCGATATTGTGGTGAAGATGCCATGTATGAAAGTCAATTGAACAAAACAAGAAGAAGAAGAACCAAGCCCCCCTCCCTTTACCCAACATCCCTCCTCCCCCCCCCCTCCCCGACCAGTATGCCGTTTGTCTGGAACTTCTGGAGTGATGCGCTCAGAGCGGTGTACTTCAGGGTGTTCAAACTCATGGAGGCTCTCATGGCGGTCCCGTGAGCCGTAGGATGCGGAGATATTTTGGGCATGTTATCTCGTGAAATTCTCTGGACAAGAGGGACAGAAGCGGTTGCCAGACCTTCTGATAGGAGTCGGCTGTGTGTGTGAGCGTGGCCTGGATACGTTCCATGCCTAAAGTGAACCATAATTTATGTAGCCAGCCGGTGTGGGTGGGTGTGGTGGTGGATCCCCAGAGTGATAGGATATGTTGTGACGCAGCTTGCATGGCAATGCCCATCTGTTTTCCGCGAGGAGATCTCAAAGGGAATGTAAGCGCGTTGGGAAGCCCCAGGATTGTGTATGCCGGGAAGCGCGGGATTTCAGTGTCAAAGGTGGAGTCGTTGTCGTCCAGAACTGCTTTCCAATATTCCTGCAGTGCGGGGCAGCCCCACAGGAGATGGGTCAAAGTGCCCGTTTCACCACAGCCCCTCCAACACAGCGCGCTTCGAAGTGGATTGCCTTGATTGAGCCTAGCCGGGGTAAGGTGCCAGTAAATGGCCAATTTTACTGCCGCCTCCCTGGCGCTAGTATTGCGAGTCGTGTGTGCAGCCCTGTAGTATATAAACCCCCATTCCTTGGGTGATAGTGCCCTGCCGAGTTCTGCCTCCCAGCGCTTCTGTCCCGCTGTCTTATCTGGGCCGGCCACGGGAGAGAGCATTTTATAAAGGTCCGAAATAAGGTGCCTATCTGAGTCTTTCGTCACCAGCCATTTTTCGAATGGTGTCATTTGCCGACTAACTAGGGGGGCGTAGTCCGGGCCCATAAGCTAGTGGCGGAGCTGAAAGTATTGGAACATGTGGGGCCTGGTGACACCGTAGCCCTGCGTGACATCGGCGAGGGGGAGAAAACCTTTTAAGTCAAAGAGGTGGCCGGCAGAACGGCAGTCTGTACCACGCCACTGTGGGAAGGCTTGAGGATCAGTGCCCGGCGGGAATTCCGGATTGTCGAAGAGTGTAGTGAGTGGGGAGGGGAAAGTTGTTAGGTCTCTTTTGATTGCCACCATGTCCCAGGTTTTCATAATGGTGCGCGTGATGGGGGAGCGGAGGAGATATCGTGGTCTATGCTGGCGGGCTAGGAATGGGATCTTCCACAGTGACGTCTGGGCCATCGCTCTATCCTGAAAGAGCCACCTCTTCTCGGACTCGGGTCTGTACCACTCCACCAAGTAGCGGAGTTGTGAGGCTTGAAAGTATTGTAGGAGATTGGGGATCCCGAGACCCCCCTCGTCAACACCTCTGAATGCCACCTGTTTGTGCAGCCGCGCGCTTTTCTTTTCCCAAATGAACTGGTGGAAAGCGGTCGGCAAGTCAGCAAGCGCGCCAGATGGCGGCAGTACTGGGAGAGTCTGGAAGACATACAAGATCTTAGGTAATGCCGACATTTTAACTGCCGCTATGCGGCCTAGCAAGGAGAGGGGTTGTTTCGACCACCGCGTAAGGTCGGCTCGGATCTGTGAAGCGAGCGTTTTATAGTTAAGGGTCACCGTCGAGTCTGTGGAGGAGGTGAGAGTGATCCCCAAATATGGGAGCTGTGGAGAAGATTGTAAGTCGCAACCAAAGTCCGGCGACGGGGTGTGAAGATGGGCGTTGCTACCCAGAGGCAAAATCAAGGACTTCCCCCGGTTGATTTTGAAGCCAGATACCGCACCAAAGTTCTCCAGCTCCTTCAGGAAGGCCGGTATAGAGTGGGACGGGCGTTCAAGTGCGGCAATGATATCGTCGGCGTAAAGCCCCACCACGTGAGGTTCACGGCCGAAGGTAATGCCTCTGATGAGAGGGTTGTCATGGATTTTTTGTGCCAGGGGTTCCACGTACATGGCGAACAGGAGGGGCGAGAGAGGGCACCCCTGGCGTGTGCCTCGTTGTATCTCGAAAGGGTCAGATTTAAGGCTGCCTAACCGGACTCGGGCCATAGGGTGGTGGTAGCAGCTTGCGATCCAGGCCTGAAATCGGTCGCCCAGCTGATAATGCTGTAGGACTTTCTGCAAATAGGTCCAGTCGACTCGGTCGAACGCCTTCTCCGCATCGATGGCCAATAGCGCCGAGTCCGAGTTCTGGAAGTGAGTCTTGTCCACGAGGTGCAGTAGCCGTTTAGTATTATCGCTGCATTGGCGGTTCGGGACAAAGCTTGACTGATCCGGTTCAAGGATACCCGGTAGGCAAGGGCCCAGGCGGCCCGCCAATACCCCCTTGAACAGTTTCAAATCTAAATTAAGTAAGGAGATGGGACGGAACGCAGAGCAGTGCGTCGGGGGTTTGCCCGGTTTGGGCAACACCACTATCTCTGCCGCTAGCATATCCGGGGGTAAGGAGCTCGGGCCCTCGAATGAATTAAATAACCTCGTGAGTACCGGAGCTAGTACCTGCCCGAAGAGTTTATAGAAGCCTGATGAAAATCCATCAGGTCCAGGTGATTTGAGCAGGCGTAAGCGCGAGATGGCGGCCAGGACTTCGTCCAGGCGAATAGGAGCCTCTAAGGCCTCTGTGTTCGCCTGGGACAGTGGCGTGATGTCCGCCGATCGCAAGTACGCGTCGATGGCGGCAGGTGATACCTTATCCTCGCTGTACAGGGAGGCGTAGAAGGAGCGAAAGGCATCAGCGACCTGTGACTCATCGGTAAGGGTCTCACCGGAGGAGAGTGGTGATTTTCGAGCGTTGAGTCTTGTCCTTTAGGGTACTGGCCAGAAGGCGCCCGGTGCGGTTGCCTCCTACATAGTAGGTATGGCGGAGTCGAAGGGCGGCGAATTCGGCTCTGTCAGTATCAAGGCTGGCCAATTGAACCTAGCGGCTTTCAGTTGACGCCAAATTCTCGGAGCGCAGGTGCGGCTGTGAACCCTCTCTAGTTCAGCTACTTGTGCTGTGAGGTCATCCCGTTTTTCTTTGCGGATCTTAGCGTCAGCAGCCGCGATGGCAATCAGTTCCCCCCTGACTACGGCCTTCAGGGCTCCCCAGAGAGCCGACACCGAGGTTGCGGGGTTATCATTAATAGCAAGGTAGTCCATTTGTTTAATAACGGCCGGCCGTTGCAAAAGGGGTTCGTTGAGCCGCCATGAACCATGGATGCGTGGGGTCTTGGGCATACTGAGTGTCAGCTCCACCGCATCATGGTCAGAGAGGGCCGCAGGGACAATAGAAACGTCTGTGACGTGAGGGACCAGTTCTGAGGAGCCCAAGAAGTGGTCTAAACGCACGTATGTGTGGTGTACATGGGAATAGAAGGTGAAGCGCGCTGTGTTGGGGTGCGCCGTCCTCCAGAGATCCACCAGACCCCTCTCCCGTAGCCATGACCCGCCCGCCGCAGATAGCGCTCCCGTGTCCCCATAACGGTGCCCGGATCCATCCTTATTCGTGTCCATGACTAAATTGAGGTCCCCCCAATGAGCAGCTGAGAGTTAGGTGACTGTAATGTTTCAGAGAGTGCAGTTTTCAGGAAAGGTTCCTGGCCTGTGTTTGGAGCATAGATGGAGCCGATTGTCAGTGCCCTATTCCCTATATGGAAGGTGTAAGCCAAGAGGCGCCCCTTAATTTCTCCCGTTTTGGCCCCCACCCTGCCCCGGAAACGCCGGGAGACGAGAACGGCCACCCCAGCCTTTTTAGATGGAAGGGAAGAAAAGAATTGTTGAGGAAAGGTCCGGGAGCGCATCCTGTGCCAGTCTTTAGGAAGGAGGTGGGTTTCCTGCAATAAGCAGATGTCAGCCTCTGAGTGTTCTAGATATGAAATAACAGCTCTTCTTTTTATCTGGTTATTGAGGCCCTTTATGTTGTGAGACAATATCTTAAGCGTATCAGTCATCATGGGATAGCACGAAGGCGGCAGAGCTTAGCAGCGTATTCCGCTGTGGCATATAGTAAGCAATAGTTAACACCCGAAATTCGTCGCCGTCCCCTGGCATACTGGTCCCCGCCCTCGTGCCCCACCCCGCCCCACCCGCAACATTGCACCCCCCCCCCGGACCCTGTCCACTGGTTCCCGCCCTCGAAGCCCCCCTCAACCCCAAAAACCTCCCTAAACATCCAAAAGGCAAACTGTAGGCATATGTGAAAAACAGTCCGTGTCAGTGGTAGTGAGAACAACCCCCCAGTCCCCCCTCCCCTTCCCCCCCTAACCCCAACTTGAGGACCCCAACCAGAAGTCATAGTCCCAGGCCTATCCAGAGTCAGTTCAGGCCTGTAGGTTTAGAAGGTAAAGGAGACTGTGGCAGTGGCGACCCATGTAGCCCCTCGCCCCTCACCCCCCCCACCATGAGAACATGCAGTGAAAGTGGACCCCCAGCAGGAGCAGAGTCAGGGTTTCATAGCGGTGTTTTTGGCCACTGCTTCGATGGCCGCAGTGTGTTCTTTGGCGATCGTGCCCGGGTCCGGGCGGAGGCGGGTCTTAGGCGCGCGACGTCTCCGCACCTGTTGCCAACCGTCTCTAGAAGATTGCGTCCCGGTATGTTGGGAGGATCCTGGGGAAGGGGACCCCTCTGATGCGTCGTCAGGTAGTTCGAGGCCCAGTAGGGTACAGGTGTCCTGAAGCGAACGGAGCTGGTGCAGGGTTCCATCCCATTTGAAGATTAAGCGAAACGGGTGGCCCCAGGAGTATGGCACCCCCTTTTCTCTCAGGAATGTGGTGACTACCCTAAAGTCTTTGCACTTCTGCAGTGTTATAGCTGATAGGTCCTGGTAAAGTTCAACAGGGCAGTCTCGGAAGCGAAGGGGTTGCGCTCTACGTGCTTCCCGAAGGATCCTTTCTTTCAGGGGAAAGTCCGGGAGGAACGCCAAGATGTCCGGGGGGGGCGCAGGGGTCCGGCGGGGCAATCCCACCAGGTGTGCCCGGTCTATGCGGATGGGGAAGTCAGCAGGCTCCCCGAGGACTTCGCGTAAAAGGTCCTGGAGGTACATCGTGACGCTATTCACTTCTGCTTTCGATGGTACTCCTCGAACCCGTATGTTGTTCTGCCGGGAGCGGTTTTCGAGGTCCTCCGTGTGAGCCTGGAGATCCACCTGCTGCTCCCGAAGGCGGAGGACCTCTTGTTGAAGGTGCTCCAGCTCGTCACCGCATGCATGGTCGGAATCTTCTACCGCGCCACTCTTTCCCCCAGTCCATCTAGGTCTCGGCGTAGTTCCCTCTTGTCACTCAGCAGTTCCTGTTTTAAAGTTTGGAAATCATCACGTAGCGTGTTGAACAGGCTTTCTAAAAACGACTTTGTGATGGGGGCTTCCTCAGGGGACTTGTTTGGGGTAGCCGCAGACGTCGATGGAGAGGTAGGTGTTTGGGACTTCTCGCTTTTTGTGGATGCCTTCATGAGGAGCTCATTAATTGGTCGAACCCCCCTGCGGGTAGCGTTGGACATTGTGCTGCGACAATCCAGGCAGCGTGGGTCAGTCCGCTCCCTCGCTCGCTGCCAAGGAGAACCAGCAGCCAGCCCCCTCGCCGCCCCCTCCATCCCGTCATGGCAAGTGTGGTTGATGACGCTCTGGAAAGGCACTAGGGGAGCACCGGCGCGAGTTAGAGCATGGTACCGCCGCGGGGGCCAACCGCAGGAGCTTGTGAGGTGTCCACGTGCCACCACCTGGGCCTCTCCGTCGCTAGTCTATTCCCCTCTAGCAGTCCCCAGTGGGCGAGGGGGGGTCAATGACGACTGGGTGGCTGCTCACCTCCCGCCGGGGACACGATCACCAGGCCCCCCGAGCTCCCCCCTCCTCACCTCTGAGTGTGTGGTCGTTGCGCCGCAATGTGGCCGTGCCGCCCAACCGTCCTGTAGGCCTCTCGCAGTGGGCCTCGCTCGGCCGGGTCGGGGCTCCGGCACTCCGATTCTGCAGGTTGGGTCTGCCCCTAGACCCCCAGGCGGCGGTGCGAAGGCGGGCACACCCCAGCCGGACCTCCGGAGACCGTCTCGCTCGTGGCTGCGCCACACAGGCCCAAGCCGGGGCCTCAGGTCAGCGCTCCGACGTGGGGCATCACTATGCAGCAAATGTCCGGGCAAGGGAAGGGTCTGCGCTGTGCCAAGCGCTCGCGATGCGTGCAAGTTCCCACCCTTGGCGCCCACTCAGGAGGCCGTCCGGTCGTCGCCGGGTGCTCGTCGGCAGGCGTGTGTTGCAGTGCAGGCCCAAGCCGGGGCCCAAAGTAGTGCGTGCCCGGGCCGCAGTCCGCCCTGGGTGCAGACTCTGGATCTCGGCGCCCCCCCGTGGGCTCGGGGGCGGCGGTGGCTCAGCGCCGGATGCAGTGCCGGAGGGGCCCACTAACGTGGGCAGTATAGTGTGCGGCCGCCTCGGTGTTTCTTGTCGGCTCCTCACCGGTTGTAGGCCCAGACCAGGGGCTGGATTTAGGCTTCGGCCGGGCCGCGGGTCACTCCGGCCGCGGAGCGATGACTCTTCGTAGGCGGCTTCCCAGTGTCTCGGGGGGGTCTCTGGTGCTGAGGGCGCGACCCGGATCGCAGCCGCGACCCTTTCAGGCGGGACGGCCGGCTCCGGCACGGAGGCAGGTCCGAACCCCGCTCGGCCTCTATCTCGGCACCCTCCGGCTCCGGCCGGTGACGGCGGTGAGCAATCGCCGTTTCTTCGCGGGCGAGCCGCGTTCCGGGACCGTAGGGCTGCGCTGCCTCGGGTGGAGTGCCAGGGGGGCCAAAGCAGCGAATTCGGGGCTATTGTGGGGGCTACAGGGGGTTAGGGCGAGGAGCTCCACAGTTAGACCTCCGTCCCAGTCGCCATCTTGGCCACACCCCTCAACAAAAATATTTTAGAGTTGTATAGTGCTACATGCAATTATACATTGTGAGATTATGTATTGACCATTGACTCAATGTGTTTTAATTGACTCCATTTTGAATAAACATCAATGTGTGCTCTTGCATGGTTTTATTTTATGCCTTCTTGCAGCTTCAGAGTAGGATGTTTTCAATTTTTCACAACACGGAGCTAAACAGTCCTGCTTGGAACAGAATGTGTGAGATGTGTGTTTGAAAGCATGAGAGAGGGATGTACCTATCTGTCTCAGGCCTAGCACTGGAGCCTGGCCAGCTTTGGTGATTGGACTAGACACAGAGAGGTACAGTTAGCCTTGGTTTCACAATGGATGAAGGGAGGGGGGATTTCTAGAAGTCGCTCTTCGTGTTAGGAAAAGATATTAAAGGTGGGAAATCTTGGCACCCAGTCCGAAGCTTGCCTGTGGGGTGGGCGCACTATCACAGGGAAATCTTTGGTGGTTCCCGATCGAGACGTCTACATGACCATCAAGGGCTTCCTGGTCGTGCTGGCCAGAATGTGGAAGAATACTTGGTTGGTGATGTATTTCCTTTATTTGCTTTGTGTAAATAGTTCATGAGTTTCTCTGCTCTGTGTCATGCTGTGTATACATGATCTTTATATTTGATTCTTGCATTTGACAGTGCTTATTCCTGACATTTGACATTCATATATTGTATTATTGTTATCTGTATATGTCATGATTTTTTTCTGCTCTGTGTTATGTTGTGTACACATGCTGTTTATATTTCATTCTTGCATTTAACAGTGCTTATTCCTTGCATTTGACATTCATGTGTTTTTTCATTATTATCTGCTTATTTTTTATCCTTTGCCTTTGACAGTTGGATTACTTGTTATTATTATTAGCTAGTGCACACACACACATCTATATACATATATAAACACATATGCAACAACAACCTGAAGGCATTTCAGATGGGTTTGATACACAACATGAGACGCACTAGCAACAAGCACGGCACACTTAGAGTACCATATCACTTGCAAGTGGACAGTCCTCCTGGGTTGCGATTTCCGTCACAAAGGCATACATATGCGCCGTTTAGACAAATACCGGGACCCACTAACCAGGGTGACATATACAGCTTAAAGTGGGGTATTGCAAGGATGGATGGCAACCAGCCTACAGGTTGGACCACAAATACCACAAGCCCCTGCGCACATTGACACCATACACAGTCCTTATCAAGGGGGGATTAGACTCATTCACAACAAAGCACGTTAATTTGACAAGGCGCGCTCTTTAGACACACCATTGGGTAACATACAACTCTCAAGAATTGTCTATGCAAACAGTGTATATACTCGAAATATGCAGGGTATACAGAGGAAGTGGCAATGTGTTATAGGACTACTTTGCTTTCCAAAACGGCACTCACAGTAACGATGCAGAAACCTTGATGTGTAACCGAAGTCCTTTCACAATGTTGATTACTCATGAACATGTTTGTATTGACGGAGCTTTGTTCGTTAACGCCGTGTGAACAAGTCACTTCGGTGGCAAAATGCATCACGGCGGGTTTATGACTGGAATAAACCCCCAACTTTGCTGAACAACCTCTTGGGAATTCTTGTGTCAGTAGCGATCTGAGAGCACGAATGGGACTTCATTTCTGAAGGATATTAATTACCGGTTTTCTCCGCCGGTTTTGCGCCACCCCTTCAAAGATTGAGAGCACGAAAAGGAGTATCTTGGACAGATTTATGACTGTGCTCTTTGGATCAGCCGAAGGAACGTGAACAACGAGGAGCCCAAACCACCCGCGAAGAGACCGCATGCTATTCCGGGACTGGGATACACCGTGCAGGTAAGAACGGAACTCCTAGTGCCCACACCGTCATCCGCTCCCCCCTGCATTTTATAGACTTGCCCATATAATGATTACACAAGACACATTATTATGGGTAAAGAACTGCTGCAGGTTTATTTTCATACAACAAAAAGTATGACGTTTTTTGTGGGTTATCTTACGGGCGATGCAGGGCAGGCAGCCCCTCGCTGCCCCGCCCGCCTTATGAGCCAGCCGGCACGGTGGGTCGACGCCCGGACAGTGCAGCCTTTGCTGATCCCCCTACGGATCACGTGATCATGTCTTATACTCCCGCCCCCCCTTTCAGGGCGGAGCGTGGTGTGGCACACCCCCGGTTGGTAAGGCCCCCCAACTGCCCGAAGGACTAACGGGGCGCCGTCGCGGTTTTCCCGGAACCTCCCTGCGGCTCCAGGTCTTTGGCTCAGGCACCCTTACTGTGCCAGGCAGAGGTACCCTTACTGTACCCGTCTGCCGCAGAGGTACCCTTACTGTACCAGTCTGCCTCCAGATCGCCTTGTAACTCCACCAGCAACACAAAGGAAAACATTAGAACATCCAAATCAGCATGCCACCTGTCAAGCTGCTGGGTACGAGGCAGGGTGGGTGCAGCGAGGCAGGCAGGCGCAGGACGACCAGCACCGAGGCCGGACAGGGGCAGCCGGGAGGGCAGACGACCGGAAAAGAGGTCGCATTCAGGGCTGCAGGGGCCTAAGTACCCGCCCCGCCCCCCCAATGTGCCCTCCCCCGGATGCATGTCACTGGTGCACCCGGCCAGGGGAGGGGCAGGTGCACTGCCCGAGCCTCCCCCTCCACGAGGACTGACGAAGGGGGGGGGGGGGAGGCTCCGACTAGTGGGACTAGTGAGCTGCCCTGCTGATGTCCCCCTGTGGGCGACGCGGGCAGCGGCATAGTGCCCACACCGTCATCCGCTCCCCCCCCTGCATTTTATACACTTGCCCATATAATGATTACACAAGACACATTATTATGGGTAAATAACTGCTGCAGGTTTATTTTCATACAACAAAAAGTATGACGTTTTTTGTGGGTTATCTTACGGGCGATCCAGGGCAGGCAGCCCCTCGCTGCCCCGCCCGCCTTATGAGCCAGCAGGCACGGTGGGTCGACGCCCGGACAGTGCAGCCTTTGCTGATCCCCCTACGGATCACGTGATCATGTCTTATACTCCCGCCCCCCCTTTCAGGGCGGAGCGTGGTGTGGCACACCCCCGGTTGGTAAGGCCCCCCAACCGCCCGAAGGACTAACGGGGCGCCGTCGCGGTTTTCCCGGAACCTCCCTGCGGCTCCAGGTCTTTGGCTCAGGCACCCTTACTGTGCCAGGCAGAGGTACCCTTACTGTACCCGTCTGCCGCAGAGGTACCCTCACTGTACCAGTCTGCCTCCAGATCGCCTTGTAACTCCGCCACAGCTCTGGCGGAGGCTACCGTCGACGACAGAGCCCCCCACCTCAGAGTTCCCTAGTTACGTCATGCAGCTTCTAGTGCCTCCCGCCTGTCAAGGAGAAACATATCCTTCCTGACTTTGTCACCTTGACGAGACACTTTCAAGTTATGTTCACGTCATCCTTGGCGCCCTGACGATGGGGTCACCACAGGAATGAAGGAATAAAGCACGGTGTCCCACCTAAGTCGTTGCACATTTCGTGGGGTGCAAACCTACCGATGGACCCTGTTATACACCTGTGACCCTGGATACTTATACCAGTACTGGTATCGACTACTAAGGTGGGTCACATGTCTAGCTATAGGCTTCCAGGATTCGCTGAGGACCCGTCATGTCCCTGCTATCAACCCTCAGTAGTGGTTGTCCCTGACCTAGTGAGGCGCACCATGGCCATCACCCCCCTTGGGGACTATCTCGCCATTCTGGCGTTCGGCTTGAGCATAACTTTCCTGGTGCATCCTTGAAACCTTAGGTAATCACCTTAGTTGTGTGGGCCCCCAGCCTGGCAGCAAGCTTGGCTAAGGCCCCCATTGAAATCACCTGCCTGTGCACGCCCGTCCAGCTATTTCCCTAGGCGTCCTGCCCCTAGCTACCAGGCTTTCCACTCCAGGCATGTCACTAATTGTCCCCATCATGCGTTGAAGCCTCTTATGGGAACTACTTAGCCAATCTCCCTTCACGTTCCCAGTGCAGGGTGACTGGTAAGTCCGTCACCTGACCCGTCACCCCTAATGGGCATTCGTTAGATCCCAGGCGGCTGTTTGACAAGCACCCTGTTCAGATGACAAAACCAGTTGGGCAACTAGGGCACTGTTACTCACTCCCTATGCCCCTTCGAACATGTAAATACCGCCTGAGATCTCCCTACTTGAACCTGAATAACAAAACCTAAATCTGACTCAGGCTGTGCGCGTGCTGATGCACCTAGCCCAGGACCCTCAACTGCGTGAGAACCCTGCAGTTCGCATTAAGACCGTTGTTGTTACCTACCCACATCTAGACCCGGATCACACATCTTCAACCAGGCCAGCTGTTTGCTTACTGCATGCTTCCTAGTTGCATACAACAATTGAGCTCCAATGGTGCCCAGAACAATCAGGGTGCGGGAGACCCCTCTCATTCATCCCTCCCATTTGACCATCAAGAGGCTCTCGGAAGCCCTCGTTTGAGGCAGCCTTTGTGAGATGACCCATTCTTGGAGTGTGACCCTGCGACACGTCACCTTGTGCCCTATGTCCCCCAACATCACTGAAGGGGCTCTTTCGATCCGGTAAAACCTCCTATATTCTAGCTGGTGGGTCACTCACTAATTTCCGTACATTAATGAGCTGCTGCTGTGTCGCAGCACACAAACGCATCACCCTCCCCTAATTGAATGCAGACCTATTTAGAATTGTGCGTGTCATGCTCTTGAAAGCATGAGCGTGAGAGGGGTGGCCTGTATCTAACCGAAGCTGCTCTACCCTGGAGGGAGGAGAGGCGGGCCCAACTAAGCTTTTACCTAGGGCAACTGATAGTCATACTGCCTGTGCCGTGATGCGCGAATGCACCCATACCCTCAATTCTTACAAATTGCAGCGTAAGAAGGCGCCAAATCCCCCACGTCCGGAAAGCAACCCTACGCTATGTTGTCAACTGATCTGCAGGGACTTTTAAAGTGTTAGTGGTCATGCAATTGTAATATGGCAGTAGCCAAATTAAACCTGCCTCAAGGAATAATAAACCTATTCTAACCACCTCATAAAACTGAATGAAGCACGACAAGCCAAGAATTACTGCAAAGTACCTGCCACGTCCAATATTATTCACACACTCCGCTTGAAGCAACATTTCAATGCCAATACCTCTGTTGACAGACCCATGTAGAGGGTTGGGAAATACCCTTAGTAGTATGACCTATGGTACGCCAATAGTCCCTTGCTTCATGTTTGAAGAGAGGGTAGGCCCACTGACCTTGGTCCGTGATCACTTTGACTACTGGTGCACCGACATGTCAGCCATCAGTTCCAATTTGCAATTGCGGACGCATTCAGTGCTGATTCGTTAAAGGTGTTTGCGAAGTCTATCGTCCTAAAATGTGCTTCCCACTGCGCTGCCACATCATTGCTGTAACATACTCCAATGCATTTCGGGCATACTGACGGCCCTTCCTCAGGGAGCAGCACAAGCCATCCGCTTCTGCCAGACAACAAGGAGGAGCACTCCCATTGGCTCATCGCCGGCCGCCGCCGCCCCCCCCTCAACAAGACTCGCTGCTATTGGTCGGCATGCCCGAAATGCATTGGAGTATGTTACAGCAATGATGTCATATTAAAACACAGATTATTTTCAAAATGAACTATTGAATGGAAGAAAATTCAAGGATTATATGAATAAAACTAAGAATTAACTCAAGTAGAAATCAGTGTGGAATCCTCATTTCAAATAGAGGAGAAAAAATTTGTGTGCTCTTGGGGATGCGACTAATGCACCATTAGAAGCACGTCTTAGGTTACTTATGGACGTTCACTGGACGGAGAACGTCACCCGTGGAGCACCATAAACATTTTTTAACTTAAAACTATACATTAGGATAACAAGGCTGTGCACCTGACACAAACCATTTCTAAAGAAATAGAGCAACCACCCTGGGAGCAACAGAAAGAGGCATCACCGATAATGAGGAAGAGAACACAACACGCTTGATTTTGACATATAATGGCAACTCTGACCAGATACGAAACGTAGTCAATCGACACTGGGGTGTTTTAAAAAACGACCCTATTATAGGTACGAACCTTCCAATAAGACCGAGCATCACTTCCAGAAGGGGACGTAACCTTAAAGATCTATTGGTACACAGTGATCTGTCACATAATGATGACAATAGGGGAATTGACCTACAAGGCTTTTTCCCATGAGGCCATTACAATGTCTGTGGTAACAGCAAAATGGTTAAAGAATTTTGGAACACCAGCACAAACACCATGATCAGCATATCTCAATTCATAACGTGCACCAGCACATTTGTCATCAACGTACTGGAGTGCCCGTGCAGACTTAGATTCGTAGGGAGCACGACACACATGGCAAAAAAGCATGTTCTAGAACATATGAGGGCGATCACAAATAAAGACAAACAATATTCCCATTGCCCGCCACTTCACCAGCCCCCATTTCTCAGACTACACCAAACTGTCATACTATGCAATAGAACAGACATTGCTAAAGAGTAGGGGAGGCAACCAGGTTTGAGACTCAGACAGCTGGAATATCAGACAAATTATAGGCATGTATACCATTTCCCGAATGGACACAACATGGGTGATGAAATGGCTGTACCCCTACAGGAAGAATAAAGACCAAAGGGCCCCTCTAACATATACTGTAACTGATTATACTGTAGTGTAGCTCCTATTTTCCCAATAGGCTCTGCGCATTGGAATAGTACCTACAGCAGTAAAGGCCTAGACCAGACGTTAACTAGGTCTACTACTGTCGATACTAGACTTAATTTTTGGGTTTGCCAGCTAAGCTCAGAGTTCGCTAGAAACTTTCTCGAATGTTCAAGAGAGAATTACCTCCCCTGATTAGACAAGAAGGGATTTAGTTTCTGACAACCATAGAACATGACAACTTTGCTCTCCCCTAATCAAGAGTCAATCTCAAGAGTCGTGTGAGCACAAGGCAATTATTTTACTCAGTCAGTACGTGCATTCTTAGTCTCATCAGAATGTAGAGAAAGGGAAGAGACGGGCGTGTTCAATAAAAAGGTGTTATTTATTGATCAGTCTCTTTTCTCATACATGAGAAATGGATCGATATTATTGCAATACTTATAGTTAAGTAAAGTGCATACATTAAAAGCAATAGTATAAAATAATACTGTAAAAACATTGATATGGTTTCTGAGCCATATAATGTTTTAAAATGATTAAAATATATTTACATACACATATACATTTGACTAAACGTACTCAACTGGTGTTTCTAAATACGCCTACCCCGTGTACCTGACCTAAGTCTAATGCGTGGGCGGGAATAGAAAGTTACAGTTTAAGTTAAGTTTGTTTTTGCCAAGTGAATAACTAAAGAATTCTCTAGGAGGGGTTATTCAGTTCTGTACCTGGAATTTAGGATGGATGAGGAATGGTATCTCTTTCTCTGCTCTCGATATTCCAGGCTGCCTGCGAGGGCTACCCGGAAGCGCCGGTGCTGGGTCTCTCGGCTTGAGATAGCAGCGCGTCTCTCAGCGCGTCAGGAAGGCGGGGCTGTTGCCTGCGGGGTCTGCTTCTGCTCTCGGCTTCGGCAAGTATGGCTGCTCCGTCTTGTCACCACGCGTGTGTTTGCATAGGGCAAGGTCGGCAATATTTATACCTTAAAGGTGCCGGGATTGACGTAAGGATGGACATAGGTACGTCAATAAAGATGTCATACGACTTGCTCGTTAGCACATTCTTTTGCAAAAGTTCTCTGTGAAATCAAAACAATGGCCGCACGGATTGTCCAGGTTGTCATAGGTTTGATTTGTTATGAGAACGTCGTATGCCTTATCAGGGGCTGGAGGAATGTCGCTTGTCTAATTAGATCTCAAGCGTTATGACCTAATCAGATAACACGTTCCTGTGCCGTAGTGTGACTGCGTCAGATAACGGTATCTGCATCATGGGGGCTTTCTTGCCTCATGGGCTGACTGTTAGTTAACTAGCTAGTTAGTTTAACCAGAATAGGGTCAGGAATAGGGGGATCGATTCAGAACCTATAGAAATACACGACACCCACTCCACGCTAACTATGGTCATATCTACTAATCTATGCATAGTATAACATAGTACAACATACTATAGAGTATAGTGTATACCTTACCACCCCAAAATACATAAATGCATTTCAAAATTTTCTAATATACTGAAAAATTGCAGTCATATATTGTATGCACTTAAGCTATGAATTAAATGCAAAAGTAAACACGCATTTTATGCATTATTGCTTGTTGGTATATGAGAAATACACATGAAATGGCTCTTAATATGGCTATACAGAAAGAAAAGTCGAAACCATTTCATCACATAATATATTTTGTGAACATACCAGCGGGCAGCTAAAGTCTATAAAGTATCTAAAAATAGAAATCTTAGTTCTCTAGGAATAGTTTCTTACTTTAAGCAGAAGATCAGTGTCCCGGGGAAAAAATATATAGAAAAATATTTTAAGGGCTTGCTGAAAAAAGTTGCTGTCCGTGAACTGGATTGTAATTGTTCATGTGACTTTATTTTTAAAGTTGAAGGCCGAATTCAGGGAACGCCGTGTGCGAGTTTACTCAAAAGTCTCTATTTCTGTTCTGGAGAGAACATCATATCATTCAGGCTTTCGAAAAAACTGTCAACAGCTTCATGGGAAAGTTCCTCTAAGTCGGAAATAGGGGTAACCATGCATTCGTGCGCATGATTGTCTCCATTGACATTCTGATTTGCATTGCTGACAGAAGGTCGTACCTGTTCGATGTTGCTTTCATCTTGAACTTCACTACCCTTCAATCGTAGTGGTGAAGATTCCAGGAATGCCGTCATCAGAATTGGCAGCCTTTGAGGGCAGCACAGTGCGTGAACCTTGGTAGGAACCAACAGTGTATCTGCATCCACTGGCGCATCCGATTGTAGCGTCAGACAGGTGTCTAACACGCATTCTTCTCCGCATAGCAGACACCTTAGTACAGGTAAAACACACCTTTGCCACATTGGTCGAAATGATAGAAACCAAGTCATGTTTAGGTCTCTAAGCCGGGAGAGTCCCAGGATTTTTGATATCCGGTCCCGGTATCCAATGGCTAGGATCGTATCTTCCATTGTCGCGAGAGTTTGATCTGTGACATGGGTTGCCATAACGAAAAATAAGGACTAGGAATAGGATTCCTGCAATTAGTCCCAGGATCAGGGGAAGTCCGCCAAAAATCGAATGGACGAAATCTGGAAAAATACCCAGTATGGCTTTGAATGGTGTTAATGCCATAGAAAATACTGTCTTAAATACCTTTGAGACCCCAGTGGTATCAGAAATATTTAAGATTTCGCTCAGGATTTCCGCGAAATGTACGGGGGAATTAGTTGATAATAATGTATGTATCTCTGCAGTCGTCCTTGCGACTTGTAGATCATACGTTTCTTTTGATGACGTGAGCCTTGTAGGCGTCTGAAGAAGCACTGTTTTCATTCTGCTTAAAGTATCTATTCGAATAGAAGTAATTTTCAAACTGGGCCATGCCCTCGCCTCCCTGTCTGGAAAGGAGCTGGGGAACAAAGAACGTCCACAGCACTTGACCTTCGCCGTCGTAGTGACGAGATAAGGAGTCCCGGGCATAAGACTGCAACATCTGCGGTCTACAATAAGAATGTAACTCCCATTATAGAGTCTTTGAAAGAATGGTTCTATTTCAGTTGCAGGTGCGCCTTGCTGGTGACATGAAAGGTTGTATGAATTCCCTTCACAGGCTCCGTGCAAACTAATACCGTTACACAGAAGCGTGCCGCTTAGTGACATCGCACAATTGTTGCCACTAAGAAACACTTTCTGTCCTTTGTTACTGACACATGCATGTGAATAGGGCAGGTTCCAAGTTGTTTTAAGGTACCCCTTTCCCAATTTCTCGTACATGCCAGCCTGTATATATTTTTGGCAGTATTGAAACCTGAAGGTTGAGATTGGAATATTTATGATTCCGTGGATTATCCATTCACTGACAGGTCGTTCTGACATTGTCATTGGTAATCTTTCAAGTTTTTCAATGCTCAAGATTGTATAATCAGCACCCTTCTGCGCCATACCGATTTGTCTATCAGTAAGGTTAAAGATTTGGAATAGTGACGTTGTGTTGATTAAACGCCAAGGCACATAGCCTGAACGCAGATTTTGTAACGTCCAGCCAAGCTGTACAATGGAACGCAATTGTGACTGACCATGTTGTAATAACAGTAAGTCTTGCGATAATATATCGATTGCTGAAGACACAATGCTGTCCAATGAAAAAATTCTGGAGGACAGAGTCATTAACCCATTGTCCACTACAGAAAGTGATTTTTCCAAATTAATACGATCAATTTCACGTATTCTCTCTGCTGTTTCAATTTGAGTAGCCTTCCAGGCCTCATTGTATGCTGCATATACAGAGGCTGCTATGAAACGCTTATGACGCTGTTTGCGTGGTCCCAGTATGAAATCACGCAAGTCAGCACCATCAGTAAGTAAAGTTAGGTGTTGCTTAATTTCAGGCAGTGTGGAAGTTTGTAGCCATTGAAGGCATAATTTGCCCACACTGTAGGTTGTTATTATCCCTGGGTGATGTCTTTGAGGATATCTAGGGTCTGGCCTGGTCATTTTGAAACCCTGTGTTTTATTCAGGAATCTATCTTGACAGTGATTTGTATCTGTGGGCCAGATTAACCATTGTTTCCAATCAGGATGTGTTCTGTTTTGGTTAAGTATATGGTTTATGTCTATTTCTTCATCTGTATCAGAGTTATTGCTAAACATTGTTGGCTTTGGAATAGACGGGTTATTTAAATCTTTGATTTTGGCTAAGCCAAGACAGGTGGTTTGTTGAACAGTGTCATTTAAAAATATCATTTGTTCTGGGATCATGCAGGCTCTAAACAAAGCTTCTAAACCCTGTACTTGCCATTCTTTTGTACCCCAAACACTTTTCAAATCAACATTTTTGTCCCAATAATCAAATCCAAAGGTATTCATTTTTTCAAAGAATGAATCTGAATATATCAATTTTGTGTTGGTTATCATGGTTTTCATCCCTGTCTTGTTTGACAATTTGTAATAAAATGTTTCAGCATTAGTTATGTTAAAACCTGAAAAATATGAATATTTGTCATAAACGGTTCTAGAGCTCCCTTTTGGAGGTGTAGCACAATGTTCCCATTGATTATAATTTAAAACATTTCTAGGTTGTGCAGATTTATGCAAGAAGTGGTTACCATAATGGTTATAGCAATACATACTATCATAATTTGTAGAACCTTGCAAATAATCATGTTTTGTAAATTTAGCAGACATTACTAAGTCAGACATCATATTGTTTATACTTTCAAAGTCCCAATCATCAGCAAATGAGTTTGGTTTTGCAAAGTCACTCAAGGAGATCTTGATTTGGTATGGATATTTCAGGATCTCGACCGGACCATAAATTTCATAGTCAGTGTTGTCCCAGGCTACCCCACCAGGTATCGGAATTGCTGTGAAGTTGGCTGAAGAAAGTTCTGAAGAAAGTTCTCTTTTTCTCGATGTGTGAAGATGTGTGTGGTTTGAGGACCAAGTTGATGTTCTGACTTGCTGTGTCCATTTTAGCATATTTTCCCTCAATGAAGCGTCCCAAAGTAAATACCATGATGAGCCAAAGTATGAGGATAAATGCACCAAAACCCACCCAAAATTCAATCCATGGAGAAACCAGATATGTTTCTTTCAGTTGTTTCAATAGTTCCTTCGCTCTGTCTTTAAAGGATTTTGATGATGGCTGTGTCTTTGATTCACTGAAGCCGTCAGAGGAATCATCGAAGTTGATGAAGTAACCGGATGCAGTTCTGTCAATTGTTCCAATTGGTTCAGGATTTTTGTTTTTTGCATTTTCACTGGGTACTTCAGTATAGATTGGTGTGTCTCTGCTAAATGTTTTTATTTGGGTTTTCAGAGGTCTTAGTTCTATTGCATTGTTGCATAGTCCTTGTTGTTCTTCTGTAGGCGTTTCGAATGTGATGAGCCTCTTTGATAGGACCTCTGTACTGGTAGCAAACCTTGGTGTTCTGCTACTTATTGGGAGTCCACTTGGCCTACTGTTTGTTATCGGCCACATGTTGTGGTTTTACCAGGTCGATGGATACAACTCGGTTCTCCTTTTTTCCAGCAAGTGGCGGTAGTACAACTGATCTTGTCCCGTTGACAGACAAGACAGGAACTGCTTTTCTGTAAGAAGGCCCAAATTCCTTCTTTACCGCGATCTTTTCCCTGACTAGATCCCCGACTTTTGGAATCCAGACAGGTCTTGCTGGGACAGGTGGTGATTCTTCAGTGGTTGTTGGCTGTTGTTTCAACTGTATGTTGCTCAGGTCTTTTCTTGTTTTGTTTAAGTCCTGCAAAATAGCCAAACGGTCTTTGACATCAAAGGTTTTTTCTATTACCACTGAAGTCTGACTATCAAGGTCAGAGATCAACATCCTAGTTCCGAATAATAATTCGTACGGACTGAATCCCTTCAGAGAATTTCTTGGCAAGTTATTTAGACTACGTTGGACACTTATTAGATGTTTGACCCACCCAGCTCCCGAACCTAATATCCTTTCCATTATAGATTGCTTTCTGCCTTGGTTTTTTCTTTACACCATCCCATACCCTCAGGAAGGAAGTGAGAAGATTCCCGCTGGGCTGTGCTCATTTGGCCATGTTTCCCCCCCAGGCTGGATTGCCTGAGTGAAAGAAATGGTCGAACGTAGCATGCTCTTAGCGTATATGCCATTTAGACTCGCAAATCTTGTATAACAGTCCGGACGTCAGCCGAGTGCTGTGGATCTACATTATAAGTGGAACTAGCCTGTGTATGTTAATCGCAAGCCATTCTTTTTGCTGGTAATATTATCTGCCTTGATTCGACGAGGTATTAAACTGCTTCTCTCCCCTCTGCGATCTCTGTTGCAGTTTGGGCAGTTTTTTACAAACCTGGTGTAGTGCAGGCTCATGCCTGGCCACCAGTACCGTGATTGTAATTCTTCCAGAGAATCTTTTAATTTAAGGTGTCTGAGACCCTCGCCCATATGTGCGTCTGCGATTAACAAGTGTCTCCTGTCCATGTTTGGAATCACTCTATCCCCCACTCCAGGGATTCGAGCAAAAGGAACGGAGTTTGCATCTATGATGTATGTGTAATTGAGTGGATAGTTGATCGGTAACGCTGAGCAGTCGCCTTTTGATGACGTTTTCACTGCCAGCAATGTTTCGCCGTCAATGTACTTTAATGCACGCTTTTTTCGATCTACGGGAGCCAGTTTAGTGGCTGCCACTGCGGCTGCTTCAGCCAATGAATTCCCTACAACGTGAACGCCATCACGCTGATGACTCAGTGAGTGAGTCACGTGAGTCTTTGGTAGTTCTTTTTTCAAAAGAGCTACTTGTTCCCAGAGCAGTCTCTGCTTTATTGGTGCATCTGTGTCATCTTTATAACCGTTCTGAATCCATGTCTGCAAATCGCTGTTATATGATTTGACGCAGTAATATGAATCTGACACTATAAGTGTCGGGAATTCGCGATCCGCATTATCTAGCGCCATTTTCAAAGCTATTATTTCAGTTTGTAGTTCTGAATTAGTTTCTACTGAGTGTGATTTTGTTAATAGAGGTCTTAGTTTACCTCCGCGCCACACTTCTTTTGTAATCTCACATGTGGGATTGTATGCATGTTCTCCCCAAACGGAGGGTTGAGCATGTCCGTCTGTATAGATTACACAGGCGTAATGTCGTAGAGGCAGAATGTCGATTGGCAGAGGATACGTCTTTTCATATTTTAGATTTTTTAATTCTTCTAGTTCTGGATCAAAGTAGTAGTATACTTTGTCCGTTGTGATTGAATTCACCCATTGTATCCATTCCGGATTCAATGTTGTTGTTGGTAAATTACACGGTGTTGTTAGTGCCTCAAAGGCTGATTCTGCTGTTCTGACTGTGATATGTCTACCGTCAGCTATGTCTTTTTCTCTAGCTATTGCGGTTTGAACTGCACGAATGATTTTTCCTGTATTACTGAATTTCTGTTCAGCTTCTGTGTACAAGTGTGATTTGAATGCAATTGGTACCTTTTCTCCCTCATTAGAGGTCAGGTATGTGAATCCGCATCTCCCTGGGATTACTCGGATCACAAGATTGCGTGTGTTATCACGTGTTTCTAATTTTGTTTTAATTAGCATGTCTGTTTGTAAGGATCTCAAAATTTCTGTGTGTGTTTGAGTCCAACTGGATCTTTTAAAGTCTGGTTTAATTAGATCGTAAAGGGGTTTCACCCTCTCTGCGTAATTTGCAATGTATGTTCTTCCGAAATTTAGGAAGCCTAAAATTGATTGTAGGTTTTTTAGTGTTTTAGGAGCTTGGATAACGGCACATTTCTCTAGGAAATTGTCTGCCAGGCTTTTACCTTCACTTGATAGCTCATATCCTAAGAATAGGACTGTCAGATGGGCAATTCTGGACTTTTTGAAGTTGAATTTGTAACCCTCTGCAGCGAACCCAAGTATTATGGTGTTCACCCTTTTCAAGTGAGTCTCCAAGTCATCATCTGTTAAGTAAATGTCATCGACATAAGATAATGCTTCATCATCATATAGTTGTAGTAATTCTGTTACTCTCGCTGAGAATACCCCCGGGCTGTTCTTGTACCCCTGGGCTAACCGACAGAATTGTTTTTGAGTGCCATTTACTGAGAATGCAGTTAAATATCTGCTCTCTGGTGCTATGTTTTGACAAAAGAATCCATTGGAGATGTCCAAGGTTGTTTTGTATTTTTTGCGCACTATGTTATTCATTAGTGCAGCACTGTGTGAGTTTTGCACTGCAAAGGTTTTGCAACATGTGTTAAGGTGTCGGTAATCCAAAACTAGACGGTACGAATTGTCTGGTTTGGAGACCGGAAACAAAGGATTGTTCATTTGTGAGGTGCAAGTTTCAATCACCCCCTGGTATTCTAGCTGATCTAGTATTTCATTTACTTGTTTTTTAGCTTCTTGCTTAATTGGGTACTGCCTTTGTGCAGTAGGTTGTGATTTTAACTGGATTTTGTGAGGAGGAGAATCCTCATCCCATCCTACATGATTTTTATATAAAGCAGGTGCTAAGGCCACTGCCCACTTTCTAGCAAGTGTATATTTTTTATGAATCGGTATTTGATTCGAGAAGGCAGGCATAATTACTTCTTCGCCATGAGGGCACTCCCTGACAAACTCTGGTGGCCAGTCTTTTTCAGCTAGAAGGATGTCATAGCCTTTGGATAGGTTATCCCAAAATAGTCCCCTTATTTTCCTAGTCTTATCTCCCTCTATACGTAATGTTATCTCGTATATCTTGTGGGGCTTGCTAACTCTGGTATCTGCAGTTTCCACTTGAAGATATTCATTCGTGTCCACTGTCTCCAGATGATTCATAAGGACTTTGCGAGCTATGCTCACCTCTGCTGCGCTGTCTAGCATTGTCTGAGCCCACTCTCCGTTTTTCAGTTGTGTCCTCAGTATTCTCGGCATTGTTAACTACCTTGATACTGGCTACCTTCTTTTTTGGAAATTGTGATTTCTTTTTAAGTTGAGCAGGTTCCTTGTCTTTGGACTTGGCGTGCTCTTCTGATCGTCCTCTTCTTTCCGATTTCTGCAAGGAATTCTGAAAAGATTGAGAGGGACGTGTATCAATGTCTTGATATCTATCAGGTTTTTTAATATTATCCCTATTTCTAAGGTTATATCTATTCCCAGAGGGGTCACTCTGGGGTGATCTTTGTCTCGGGTTTGGAGATTTCTCTCTTCGCCTAGGAGACCTTCCTCTGGACTGGAATTTCTTTTCTTTGGGATTGGATTGTTTGTTTCCATCCCAGTTCTTTTTTGGTGAATTATTATTATTAAAAAATATTTTTTCTGGACTTGTAGTCAGTTGCGGTTTTACTGGTATTCCACCTAGACTATCTCTGCCTAGTTCTTCATAGGATTTTTCTATGATTCTGGCAATTTCAGCTGGTTGGTCTGCTATATCTGTCTCTTTTAACCTCTGGCGGATCGCCACGTTTGCTGCTTCACCTTTTATGTTGGCTAGTAATATAGCCGAGACCTGCTTGAAGTCTTTCAGTAATTTCATACCAAGAGTTAAAGCAGGTTCTGGACCGTATTCATCTTGAATTTGTTTTAGCACATCTGGTATTACCGAAATGGATGGAACACCGTGCGTTTTTGTGTAGATGGAAGCAAAGACTGTACCCCAAGTGTCACAGTCCTCAATGTGTGGTGCGATTCCCATTGGGAGACATATAGTCAGAATCCTGTGTTTTTCTAATGGGGTGGTGTCAGGAAACACCGCCTCTATTTGGGTGATTTTCTGTGCCAACCAGAATGGTATTTGTTCCCGTTTAGCTGGAACTTTACCTAGGCAGGATTGGATGTTCTGTGGTGTAATTTTATTTGTGTTCCCCTGGTGAGGGGTCAGCTGTGGTAGTTTAATCGCTGGCTGAATTGTTGAAGTCCGCATTACATACTGAACTAATTGTCTGTGAATTTTTAGTAGTTGTTTTAGCTGTATTAACAGCTCTGCTGCAGGCATTCTTTCGATGTCTGGATGTGGTGTGTATCCGGCTAGGACCGGCCACGTTGCTCCTGGTCTTCCTAAAGGACCGAGCCTTGTAATGTGATTGTTATGTTTTAGGGCGCCATCAAATAAGAGCAAATGCTCTTGGAATTTGAGTGGTACTTCCACCTCCTCGAAAGGAGTGTACTCATTAGGAGGTTCCTCTACTTTGTAATAGTGGAAGTACTTTGTTACAGCATTTGCTGCTGGAAAATGTATCCATGTATAGTATACCTCTGTCTGCCGATATTCGTGTGCCTCAATTACGAATATGACTGTGCCACCTCTAGGTGTCAGTCCATTTTCTATAAGTTTTAAGGTTATAGATCTCCTTTTGGCGACCTGGATGAGTATTATATCCGGGTCTGCTGTTTGCATGGTAGCATCAGCATCTGCTATTTCAGTGGCTAATCTAATTGCCTCTCTTTCATCATCACTCTCTGCCATTTTACAGACAGGATGGTATTATGTTTGTTTGCAGATCAGGTTTCTTTATGGAAACAGAGATTAGATGCACAATATTCTGGAACTGTTTTATCCTTCAACGTTGACTAGACCAAGAACCATACATAGGAGTTCCCCCCTGCGAGGTTTTGGAGGATATAATAACCTTTCACCCACTCCAGACGTCTTTGGAGTATTTGGGAAAAGGGGTCTGAGTGAGAAAGCACGACTGAGTTACTCTAAATGTCTTACGTTAGTTTTATCGCCCTTTCCAAACGCGTTGGGCGCCATGTAGTGTAGCTCCTATTTTCCCAATAGGCTCTGCGCATTGGAATAGTACCTACAGCAGTAAAGGCCTAGACCAGACGTTAACTAGGTCTACTACTGTCGATACTAGACTTAATTTTTGGGTTTGCCAGCTAAGCTCAGAGTTCGCTAGAAACTTTCTCGAATGTTCAAGAGAGAATTACCTCCCCTGATTAGACAAGAAGGGATTTAGTTTCTGACAACCATAGAACATGACAACTTTGCTCTCCCCTAATCAAGAGTCAATCTCAAGAGTCGTGTGAGCACAAGGCAATTATTTTACTCAGTCAGTACGTGCATTCTTAGTCTCATCAGAATGTAGAGAAAGGGAAGAGACGGGCGTGTTCAATAAAAAGGTGTTATTTATTGATCAGTCTCTTTTCTCATACATGAGAAATGGATCGATATTATTGCAATACTTATAGTTAAGTAAAGTGCATACATTAAAAGCAATAGTATAAAATAATACTGTAAAAACATTGATATGGTTTCTGAGCCATATAATGTTTTAAAATGATTAAAATATATTTACATACACATATACATTTGACTAAACGTACTCAACTGGTGTTTCTAAATACGCCTACCCCGTGTACCTGACCTAAGTCTAATGCGTGGGCGGGAATAGAAAGTTACAGTTTAAGTTAAGTTTGTTTTTGCCAAGTGAATAACTAAAGAATTCTCTAGGAGGGGTTATTCAGTTCTGTACCTGGAATTTAGGATGGATGAGGAATGGTATCTCTTTCTCTGCTCTCGATATTCCAGGCTGCCTGCGAGGGCTACCCGGAAGCGCCGGTGCTGGGTCTCTCGGCTTGAGATAGCAGCGCGTCTCTCAGCGCGTCAGGAAGGCGGGGCTGTTGCCTGCGGGGTCTGCTTCTGCTCTCGGCTTCGGCAAGTATGGCTGCTCCGTCTTGTCACCACGCGTGTGTTTGCATAGGGCAAGGTCGGCAATATTTATACCTTAAAGGTGCCGGGATTGACGTAAGGATGGACATAGGTACGTCAATAAAGATGTCATACGACTTGCTCGTTAGCACATTCTTTTGCAAAAGTTCTCTGTGAAATCAAAACAATGGCCGCACGGATTGTCCAGGTTGTCATAGGTTTGATTTGTTATGAGAACGTCGTATGCCTTATCAGGGGCTGGAGGAATGTCGCTTGTCTAATTAGATCTCAAGCGTTATGACCTAATCAGATAACACGTTCCTGTGCCGTAGTGTGACTGCGTCAGATAATGGTATCTGCATCATGGGGGCTTTCTTGCCTCATGGGCTGACTGTTAGTTAACTAGCTAGTTAGTTTAACCAGAATAGGGTCAGGAATAGGGGGATCGATTCAGAACCTATAGAAATACACGACAATACACGCCTTCTCTTACAAAGTGTTTGCGCTAACACCAATTTTACTTCACAGGTTTTATTTGTAATATAGTCTGTCTAATTATACGATGTATATATCTCTCTCCCACAGGAGGAAAGGAAGGGAATATGTCTCAAGCCTGTGGCAACAGGATTCCTACCCTTTTGTTCATTCTATCCTTCAGTCACACTCCAAGTTACAGATAAGATTTTAATTTGCACAATTTGATTGTTATTGAGAGCACTAGGGTTATGACACAGGGGGTGAACGGGCCAAACAACATTTGCTGACATTTTCTAGAGATGCCTATGGTAAATAGAAAGCCTGTTCTTTTTATATACGAGCAATACCTACACATCAGGCGCTGCATTCTTCCCACTAGGATATGACACCAGGGGACATACATACATGTATTTTCCCTTACCCACTAACAAGGGTCGTACACATATGCAACAACAACCTGAAGGCATTTCAGAAGGGTTAGATACACAACATGAGACGCACTAGCAACAAGCACGGCACACTTAGAGTACCATTTCACTTTCAAGTCGACAGTCCGCCTGGGTTACGATTTCCGTCACAAAGGCATACATATGCGCCCTTTAGAAAAATACCGGGACCCACTAACCAGGGTGACATATACAGCTCAAAGTGTGGTATTGCAAGCATGGATGGCAACCAACCTACAGGTTGGACCACAAATACCACAAGCCCCTGCACACATTGACACTGTACGCAGTCCCAAGGGGGGATTAGACCCGTTCGCAGCAAAGCACGTTAATTTGACAAGGCGCGCTCTTTAGACAAACCATTGGGTAACATACAACTCTCAAGAATTGTCTATGCAAACAGTGTATATACTCGAAACATGCAGGGTTTACAGAGGAAGTGGCAATTTATTATGTGACTACTTTGCTTTCCAAATGGCACTCACAGTAATGATGCAGAAACCTTGATGTGTAACCTAAGTCCTTTCATGATGTTGATTACTCATGAACATGTATGTATATTGACTGAGCTTTGTTTGTTAACGCTGTGTGAACAAGCCACTTCGGTGGCGAAACGCGTCATGGCGGGTTTAAGAATGGAATAAACCCCCAACTTTGCTAAACAACCTCTTGTGAATTCTTGTGTCAGTAGCGATCTGAGAGCGCGAATGGGACTTTGTTTCTAATGGATATTAATTACCGTTTTTCTCCGCTGGTTTCGCACGATCCCTTCAAAGATTGAGAGCACTAAAAGGAGTATCTTGGACAGACGTGTATATAGATATTTATATATATATATATATATATATATATATATATATATTTATATACATATCCACAAATATTTTCAATCGTTCATTGAAAAAAAGTAGGAACAAGCCTTGTGATAAGGTGAAACGCGTTGGGCTATTGGCAAGCGTGAAATAAAGTCGCTGTAAATTTTGAAAATCACTCGAGAGTGTGCTTTCCTACTTTTTTTCAATGAACAATTGAAAATATTTGTGGATTTACGATCGGCTGGACCCCTGCCGAAAGGAAAGGCACCCGTGTACATCACAGCGCCGGCGTTGAAATGAAGGAGTCAACTTGGTTGATATATATATATATATATATGTATGTATATATATATATATATATATATATATATATATATATATATTCACGCTCCAAGGTTGTCCACCATGTGAGTAGCACGCGAGCAGCAGCTTTATTTATGTGTAGGTGAGGACGGGGATCCGCTTGTAGACGCCGCTCCGTAATGGATCTGCCCGACGCGTTTCGAAGCTCCATCTGCTTCTCTTCAGGGGCTTTAACGGAAGCGGTGTGCGCACCCGCTACACTTCTCCAATTATATAACTCGCCCGTCGATGGGAGGCTCCAGTGAGACTTCTGGGAAGTGTAGTACGGAAAGCACACAATCAAGTCCTGTATGGACTCCACAAGTGGGCCCGTCCTCCATTCCATGTACGGCTGCTACTTCACTGCCGTGACCCCCACGTTAACGGGGTGGTGCATACTCTGCGGCTGGACTGCCGCATTTAGATTCACGCTCCAAGGTTGTCCACCATGTGAGTAGCACGCAAGCAGCAGCTTTATTTATGTGTAGGTGAGGACGGGGATCCGCTTGTAGACGCCGCTCCGTAATGGATCTGCCCGACGCGTTTCGAAGCTCCATCTGCTTCTCTTCAGGGGCTTTAACGGAAGCGGTGTGCGCACCCGCTACACTTCTCCAATTATATAACTCGCCCGTCGATGGGAGGCTCCAGTGAGACTTCTGGGAAGTGTAGTACGGAAAGCACACAATCAAGTCCTGTATGGACTCCACAAGTGGGCCCGTCCTCCATTCCATGTACGGCTGCTACTTCACTGCCGTGACCCCCACGTTAATGGGGTGGTGCATACTCTGCGGCTGGACTGCCGCATATAGATTCACGCTCCAAGGTTGTCCACCATGTGAGTAGCACGCGAGCAGCAGCTTTATTTATGTGTAGGTGAGGACGGGGATCCGCTTGTAGACGCCGCTCCGTAATGGATCTGCCCGACGCGTTTCGAAGCTCCATCTGCTTCTCTTCAGGGGCTTTAACGGAAGCGGTGTGCGCACCCGCTACACTTCTCCAATTATATAACTCGCCCGTCGATGGGAGGCTCCAGTGAGACTTCTGGGAAGTGTAGTACGGAAAGCACACAATCAAGTCCTGTATGGACTCCACAAGTGGGCCCGTCCTCCATTCCATGTACGGCTGCTACTTCACTGCCGTGACCCCCACGTTAACGGGGTGGTGCATACTCTGCGGCTGGACTGCCGCATATAGATTCACGCTCCAAGGTTGTCCACCATGTGAGTAGCACGCGAGCAGCAGCTTTATTTATGTGTAGGTGAGGACGGGGATCCGCTTGTAGACGCCGCTCCGTAATGGATCTGCCCGACGCGTTTCGAAGCTCCATCTGCTTCTCTTCAGGGGCTTTAACGGAAGCGGTGTGCGCACCCGCTACACTTCTCCAATTATATAACTCGCCCGTCGATGGGAGGCTCCAGTGAGACTTCTGGGAAGTGTAGTACGTAAAGCACACAATCAAGTCCTGTATGGACTCCACAAGTGGGCCCGTCCTCCATTCCATGTACGGCTGCTACTTCACTGCCGTGACCCCCACGTTAACGGGTGGTGCATACTCTGCGGCTGGACTGCCGCATATAGATTCACGCTCCAAGGTTGTCCACCATGTGAGTAGCACGCGAGCAGCAGCTTTATTTATGTGTAGGTGAGGACGGGGATCCGCTTGTAGACGCCGCTCCGTAATGGATCTGCCCGACGCGTTTCGAAGCTCCATCTGCTTCTCTTCAGGGGCTTTAACGGAAGCGGTGTGCGCACCCGCTACACTTCTCCAATTATATAACTCGCCCGTCGATGGGAGGCTCCAGTGAGACTTCTGGGAAGTGTAGTACGGAAAGCACACAATCAAGTCCTTTATGGACTCCACAACTTGGTTGATATATATATATGTATGTATATATATATATATATATATGTATATATATGTATGTATATATATATATATATATATATATATAGATATATATATATATATATATATATATATATATATATATATATACATAAACAAAACTCCAACTTCCACAGACGCCTCCATGAAAAAAGGCACGGACTCGAGGTAGTCAAGGTATGGCAAATATTTATTTTCTCAGGTCCTCCCTCAACCCCTGAGATAAGAGAGACGCGTTTCGGCTTGCTGGAAGCCTTTATCAATCTGAATTGGCGCCATTGTTGTAACAATATATATAGCCCTTCCCACTTGAGGCAATGGTAGACATAAAAAACATACTCATAAATATGCAACCACATTGTCAACTCTGTGCAGTAAATACATGCTTTTTTCCATTGATAGTGAATTCTCAGTTTCACCTTTCCAGAGTCTCAATGACCTCTGCTGCGCTAATAACAAAAGCTCACTCCTTGCTGTGTATTTCAATTTCAAGTTCAAAAGACTTTATTGCGGTTGGATATAACCATAATAGCACATACTTTGAGAAAATATAGAGTTTCCAGTCATTGCAATTTTCTTAAAAATCAATTACATTAGCTTTGGTGCCAAAACAATTTCATCATCAATAAAATTCATCGAGGTGGGAAGAATAGATATAAAAAATATTTTAAAAAATTTGAGTTAAATATACAATTTTTAAAACAGTAAAATACATCTTATCTACACATTGCACGTCACTCCCTTAGAGAAGGTTACAGCTCCATGGCTTGAACTTAATACAAGTAGTACTCTAAGTTTGCTTGATCAGGTTCCTACGAATTAACCACGTAGAAAACAGGAACTTTGCTACAGCAGCCACAGTTACTGGGTCGGTGTCTGTTTTAAGATCCTGAAAAAAACAAGATAATTCCTGATGCCCATATTATTGCACAGTTGGATAATCCACTTCTTCCGAATATTCTCATATACCGGGAGAAGAGGATGGGATGTACAGGAGTTTCCTCCTCCTTTCGGCATCCTGGGCAAAGACGAACAGGACCTCCCGTCCACCTATCAGTGGTTGCATACAAAGGCAAGGTTCCATATCTAAATTGTAGATAGAGCTTCTTCGCTAATGTAGGTTGCAAGACATCCATTTCCTGTTCAAAGCCATAATATGACTTGAAGTCCAAGAAACCATACGTTAAACTTGAAGTATTCACTGAACGAAATACTTTCATTAAATTGTGGTCTTTTATCATATGTGCCAATGTTTTCTTAGGAATGGCTGGACAAAAAACCTCGGTATTAGTCCAGAGGTTCCCCAGGCCAATCAAAGTAAAAGACTGCCTTACAAATGATAGCCAAGGAATCCTACCTGCCCCTAGGGATGCCATTACCACCTTTAATTCCTCCCTATAGCTCACCAGCTCAGGAGTACTCCACAGCATCCTCCAGTAGAGCAGTGGGTAAGAAGCGATGGCATCCGCAATTGGGCGGATATTTAAGTCTAGCCTTAGCGGCACTAACTGTGTATTTCTTGGCAAGGTCATAATCTGCCTAATAAAGTTGTTTTCAGTGATTGTTAGATCGTTTGATGGTGTTAGGCCCCATAGTTCTGCCCTATATAGGGACGATGACCTGGCTTTGACTTTATATATTTCAAGCGGTGGGCTTACTATTTTTAAAACACAATTTTTTTGAACTTTTAGAATCCTCCCCACGACCTGGGTTAGTTTTAAGATGGACTTTGCCTTTTGGGGACCCCACCCCATTTTATCATTCAGAGATAAGCCTAAATAATCAAAAGTGGGTACCCTTTCAAGGGGTCTGCTCTCCATCGTCGGATGGGGGCAGTTAATAGTACTGGCATTAAAGACCATGTACTTAATCTTATTGATGTTAACCACCAGGTTCCTTTTTTAACAAAAATTGGTAAACTGGTTCAACACCCGCTGCATACCCATTGATGACTTTGAGAGCAGCAGGGTGTCATCCGCAAACATAAGTGCGGGAAATCTTTGAGAGGCCAGTTTTGGGGAGTCTATATCCTTAATAGCAACGAGATCTTCAATCAGCCCGTTAAGAAAAAGGGAAAAGAGGGTCGGGGCGAGCACACAGCCCTGCCTAACCCCCTTCTCAACCGGGAACGGGCCCGTTATTTGGCCATACCTGCAGAATCGTACTCTTGCGTATGTCCCTTCGTGGAGTCGTTTAAATTGGTAGCATAGGTATGGTGGGACCCCCATTGCCAGTAATATGTTCCATAACTGGTTACGGTCCACCATGTCAAATGCTGACTTCAAGTCCACGAAGGTTAGATATAGGCTATCCCCTTCAAGAACAACATGCTTCCAGTAAAGTACCTGGAGCCTAAATAGTTGATCGATAGTTGAAATTCTGGCCCTAAAACCCGCTTGTAGCGGAGTCAAAGTATTATTGTCATTGATCCAGTCCTGTAAGCATTGAAAAAGGAGGATAGTGTAGATTTTCTGTGTCACATCGATAAGGCTGATAGGCCTATAGTTAGCTAGTTCAAGCGGCGAACCCTTTTTGTAGATGGGGATGATCTCCGCCCCCATCCACGTACATGGAACTGGTAAGCCCTGAAGAATAGCATTATATAATAATAAAGATAGGGTACCCACACGGTCTGTTCATCTCTATAGAGGTCACCTTGTATCCTTTCCAAGCCTGGTGCTTTGTTCAGTTGCAGCTTGGTTACAGCCAATTGGACCTCTGCTATCGTACAAGGTGGTATACACCACGTAGGGTCTGGAGCCAAGAGACTTACTGGGACTTTACTTCTCTTAGTTAGGGGATTAGAATAAAGTTCTTTGAAATATAGGGACCATGCTTCCTCGGGAATGTTTAAGTCAATGGTAGTCTTACCCTCTGGTTTCCCTGTATGAATTAAATTCCAGAAGGTCCTTAAATGTTTCGCAACGAGTGCAGACCGAATGGCCTGCCATCGTTCTACTTCCCACTCCGATTTTGCGTTAAAAATAATTTTTTTATAGGCCTGTCTTGCTTCAGTGACACAAAGCCTGTTACCTTGTTTAAGGGCCGTAAGCAGTGTACACTTCGCGTCCCTGCAGCCCTTGTTAAACCAGGAGTTTCTGTCTCCCAAAAGTTTGGGCTTGGTGGGCCTTGACTTATAAAAAAAATCTGCAAGTGTTGCGACTAATTCCTAATGAATTCCACCAAGGTCTACTCCCCCGCTATTGTCTATAGGATTTTCTACGATGCTATTAACCTTTTCAAGCAATGGGATTATGCTATTTTACATTTTTGCCATATTTTCGCTGGACTGTTTAATAGTAGCCCAGCGAATACGCCTCCCTCCTTCTACTATTCTGATGTTACTACTTGGGGATGTTTCCTGGCCTTGGTCCTCGTCGTACAAACAAAAGTCCATCTCAATACTCAGAGGATTGTGATCACTTTCCGTGCGCTGGGTGACACTAAAGTCGAGAACTTTGTGCCACAATTCCATACTGACTAAAAAATAGTCTATTACAGATGCGTGGCCCATTCCTCTATAGGTTGGTTGCCCAGGGTTGTCCCCCTGAAAGCGCCCATTACAAGCTCTTACAGAAAACAAATAGATAAGGGAGATCAACTGTAAAACAAGTGGGGATCATCCTTTTACTGGGTATAAATTTGGAGGTGGGACTGACTAGATTTCATCTTCCTCTGTAGTAATCGGTGGGACACCAATAAGGGGTTCATAATGGAAGTTAAAGACTCCACCGATCATAAGGACAACTTCGGCCGGTAATGAATTCAAGAGGACAGTCAGAGTCTAGGGTCTGCGTACCGTACCGGCCGTGAGTAAATATTAATAAGTGCCAGTTTTTGTGTTTTGCTATGGGTCATTAGAATACATGTTAGGTCCGGGCTATTAGTATCAATTCTTTTCACCGTAAATCCAAGGTGTATGCCTACCCAAATGCACAACCCCCCAGATGGTCTACCTTTCGGGCCTTTAATGGCTGGCTCCACAAATGTGACATACCCCATTCTGTGGACGGGGTTTACAGCCCAAGTTTCCTGGAATAGGCAGATCCCATGGAGGTCTACAAATGCACACCACTGCGGTAGGTCTATTTTGGCAGTGATATTCCAGGACAGGACTTTAAGTACCCCCTTGGAGGACGTCAGCCCACTCTCCGAATTAACTCGATGTCTCATGTTCTCAAGTCTACCCACTTGGTTACTAAACGCACTTTGAAGAGGTTCTACCTCTAGAATCGGACTGCGGTCAAAGAGTGTAGCAGTATTTTCCTTAGGCGTTACTTGGGCGTTTGGACCATCCTCTAACTCCCTCATGGCTAGAGACAGAGTTCCCCTATCATTCACACCTTCTTCTCTAATCGTTAAGTATTCTATTACCCCAGCAGACCCCTCATTACTTTTGATCCTTAGATTTTCTAATAGGGGCAATGATGGGAGTGGGCAAAGCGATAATGGTCAGTCTACCTGGTGCAATGCGCTATACCTGTTACTTACTGGGAAGCCTAAGACATCCTCATTGCCCCTCCAAACCCAACATACCCTCTCCATTGCACCAGTCATCGCGTTGGGATTGCTATTCATCAAAGTTCCCAAGGCGGAGACGGGTAGGGGGAACATTAGATGATGGATAAAAATAGCTTAGGTCCATTGTTTGGATAGTTGAGACTAAACTCTTGGAAAAACCCCTGCACACATGATCGACTACCCTGGGATCTTGGAAGTTAATTACTACACAATCCCCGTCCACATCTTTAAGTCTATGTCCCACCCGACCCACTCTTCTGGCAAACAAAATTTGGCTTTGCACATTCCTTGGCAATGGTCTATTATTATTCAACCAGTGCATCGACCTATTTTTTAATTTGCTATATGATTCAGTTTTCTTAGGGCCCAATTTAGGGACCCCAGTTAGGAAAACCACATAGGGAACACTTTCAGGAGGTAAGTCAATGCGAGGTTGATCCAAATTAAGGTGGTCATCCATGGATTGTTTTGTGGGGACTCTGCCTAAGGTTTTTGGCTTCACCACTCCTGGAGGTCGTGCATTGTCGACAGCATTGGTCCCGATACGACTTAATCGGTCACTGATTCGTTGTTCATTAGTAGCGGCCTAAGGGTTTGTGGGGCAATTACTGGGAGGCGTCGGGTTTGATGGCAGGGGTCCATCTACAGGTGTTGATAATCGGACTTGTGCTGTATTAGCAGTTAATTTTTTTATATAGTCCGTGTTCTTGCTGGTTAGTTCCTCCATTTTCACCAGCCTTTGTTCAATTGAGATTAATCCTTTTTCGAGGGGCTGTACTATATGGATGATATAACCATACTCAGTTTATCCAAAAGCAAATCTACATTTAAAGAGGTTAAAGGTATAGCGTTATTTACTTCCACATAGTCACTTACTAGGGGAGACACTGGCTCAGCTTGCTCCACAATGGGTACTTCCTTGTGGTTGTTGGATTTTGACTGCTTGGGTTTTCTACCCCGAAGTGGTGCCCCCACCCGTTTCCTTTTAGGGATGGCTCCTTCTTTATGGGGGTGTGATTCAGGAGAAAGTATAGAATCTTCTACAACTGGGGTGGCCTTATTTAATTCCTGGTTATGCGACATTCGTTCAGTCAGGTCTACCGTGTTTGTTAGATTACTAGTTGAAAACATTGGCCCTCCATTTGACCCTTCCGTAACAGCCTTAGGTTGGAGATGATCCGGTGTACGTACTTGGGCTAAAGGGCCCAACGAGGATCTCTTTTAGAATGCCTGGTCCAATGACAGACGGCGTTCCGTTATGGCTATTTCGTGTTCCAGAACCGAAGAAGCCCTCAAAATAAATTGGTCCAAAGTCCCAGCTACATGCCCTGCAGTAGTTGGTTTCATACCCCTACGGGCCGCCATAATCCCCAGACAGTATAAACAATATAGGTTTAGGGGTCATAGTACTTACAGCTCCGGCAGTGGGCGTTAGAGGGTGGGCCCGGTCCGGTCTCCTCCTGGCTACAACGGGCTTAAACGGGCCCGCCCCTGGCCCGGGCTTTGCCCGGCGCGCTCTCGCGCGTCCCACGAAGAGTGGGATGGGTGTGGTTATCAGCAGCAGGCAGGTAGGCGGGATGAGGACCCAGCTGCTAACAATCACCAGGGCTGCTGGTCCTCGCAGTCCCGCAGCGATATTGGTCCCAGGAAGCAAAGGAGCAATGTCCAGCAAAATTGCTTGTGAGCGGCTCCCGCAGAGAGGGGGCCGCAAGCAGTTATCAGCGGCAGGCAGGTAGGCGGGAAGAGGACCCCGCTGCTAACAATCACCAGGGCTGCTGGTCCTCGCAGTCCCGCAGCGATATTGGTCCAAGGAAGCAAAGGAGCAATGTCCGGCAAAACTGCTTGCGAGCGGTTGTGTATTTCACAAAAGCAGGTCAAACCTTCAGTGGCAGGGAAAATATTAGATGGCATCCGCATCCCGGGGCCCAATTGTGCACCAAGTGTGAACTTGCAACATAATGTTATCCACCGAGTCTGCGCACAATATCCAATCAGGACTACCACTCTCATAGTGCCTCTGGACTGTCCTTGGACAACTGATATGCACATGCAGGCTTCATTGCCTCAATGCAGCAGGTAGCGCTGAAGGTGAAAGTAAAATTAATTTCTAAAATAACCAGCAGCAGGATTAAGTTCGAATCAGGCACATGAACCGAGGTTGAAGGGGACCGATGCATAAAGATAAGTATGCCGAGACTGACCTCACTGCTTCGGCGTAGGCGTCCCCAGTGTCCAGTCACCACCTGGCGCCAGTCTCCTGGGTAAGGCATTTCTTGCTAGGAAAGCGTAGACCACATGCTGGCAGTCGCAAAAAAACCCCGCTGTGTGACCTTGGCCTCCCACAGCTGTCATCCTTAATCCTCTTCCTGGCTACCAAACTGGGGGCTCACCCACTAGCACTTCCGTACTCCTCCAAAAGCAAGCGGTCACAGGGGAGTGCCACAAACGACTGGTGTTCAGTGTACAGCACCAAGACCGCCAACGCTGAATTCAAATAAACAAAACTCCAACTTCCACAGAGACCTCCATGGAAAAAGGCACGGACTCGAGGTAGTCAAGGTGTGGCAAATATTTATTTTCTCAGGTCCTCCCTATATATATATATATAGATATTCACTGAAAAAAACATAGGTTTCAGACATGTTATAGTTAGGAATTAGCATTTAAAAAACCTTTGAAATTCACTGAAAAAACCATAGGTTTCAGACATGTTATAGTTAGGAATTAGCATTTAAAAAACCTTAGAAATTCACTGAAAAAAACATAGGTTTTAAGGGTGTTAAAGTTAGCTGGACATTTCACTCATACAAAACCATTGAAATTCCCCTGTTATAGTTAGTTGTACTAACTATAACTCTCGCGCCCGCAGTCCACTGCTGATGATGTCACATATTACATCATTCATGACATGGTCAGTGACATCACTGATGACATCTCAAATTTCAAAGGTTTTGTAAATGACATATTTTAAATGTATTTATAGTTATTTTTATTATTTTTTATACTGATTTTCTAAAAAATTTTAAACTGTTTATTTTTAGATATTTTATTTTTAAATAACATTATAAGTACATTATACATTACATTACAAAATATACTTTCTCAGAATGAATTACTTTGCTTTAAATACTTTGCAAATAGGCTATAGACTTTTAAGTACAGTAGTTACAGCTGTTGCAATGGGCAACACAATTTCAAACACAATGCAACATTGAGGTCAATGTGAATTTGTAGTTAAATGCAATTAAATACTTTTTGGATTACTTTTCTAACCACAGGACTGGATCCTAAATTCAGTCCTGAGACATCAAATGTAAACAGTTGAGTAAAAGTGTTTTGGTTACAGTAGTGATTTTTAAGGAATTTTATTGTATTTCAAAAGATGACACAGAAACGTTTTCCATAGAATCACCAATGTTATCCTATGGGAGACAATTCACTTATCAGGTAAGTAGTGTTAACGTTGCTTTTTCTTACTCAGTGGTGGATCCTGGTTCCAGCACAGGTACCTCTCCTGTAAACAGTCGAAAGAATGCGTTTAAATCATACAGGCAATTTTTAAGGAATATTTTTAGTTTGTGAAAATAGACACTTAGAAATTTTTCTGGTGAGAACCAGACAATGGATTCCTATGGAAGGAAATTCAGGTAACTGGTAAGTAGGGTTAGAATTACTTTTCATGATCAGTACGGGGCTCAAAGATACAGCACTGACGTCTCTCCTCATAACAGGTGAGTAAATCGGAATTCGTAGTTCAGCTGATTTTAGAGGAATATTTGTATGTTTCAAAAATCAACACTTAGAAACTTTTCTACTGAAAACCCCACAATGGATTCCTACGGAAGGAAATACAAGTTACTGTAAGTACGCTTAGAATTACGTTTCAGGGTCAGTGCTGGGCTAAAAGATGCAATATAATCCAAACAAGGTTCTTGAGCTATATTATCATACTTAACTAGAAAAAGGAGAACAAACCCACCAAAGAAGGGTGAAGGGAAAAAAGCCTATGAGTGTCACAATGTCACAAAAAAACAATACATAAGTGAATACTCAAATGAATTTAATAAAGTGAAATCAAAACACAAGGACTCTCAAACAATTACACTCATGATTAATACATTAAAAAAACATAAACATATATGGAATCAAAAAACAATGGCAGAGACAGATAAACAAATCACAATAGACACAATACACAGTCAAAAAATAATGTCATCTCTGATTTGTGCCATGTAAGATGCGTCAACGGCGTTTCAACCCAAAATTCCTTTAAGGGTCATGATCAGGACAAATTAACTTCAAGAGCGAAAGCGACCACTTGATAGACTTTCTTAACGGTCTTTCTAAACTTAGGAATGTTCCTCACCTATTGTACCAAACAAATTCCAACGGGGGGACCTGGCGATTTACAGAAGTGCCGCAAATTGGCGAGCCTCCAAATTAGATTTGCGAAAAAACTCACTGGCTCGATTAATGTGGAAACCGATAATCAAAAAGTTGTTTGAACACACCCAGGATACAGAAAATTTCATAAATTCAAAAACGTGTGTCCCGCGTTCGTGTATTCCACTAGAGATGCCAGCAGGGGCTAAAAGATGCAGCACTAGGTTCTCTCCTGATAACAGGTGAGTAAATCTTAATTCGTAGTTCGGCTGAATTTAGAGGAATATTTGTACGTTTCAAAAATCAACACTTAGAAACTTTTCTGCTGAAAACCACACAATGGATTCCTATGGAAGGAAATACAAGTTACTGTAAGTACGCTTAGAATTACTTTTCAGGGTCAGTGCTCGGCTAAAAGATGCCGCACTGGGTTCTCTCCTGAAAACAGTGAGTAAATCGGAATTCGTAGTTCGGCTGATTTTAGAGGAATATTTGTACAATGGTGAAGGAAAGGGGCGGGCCTGAGGTGACGTGTGTGCAAACACGCCCTGTGGCGCGTTTTAGGTTGCGGGATTAAGTGCTCTTGAACCCTGAGGTCCCATGGGGGCCAACTACCCACCAGGTACCTCTAGTATGCGCCAGGGGGCTGCGTTGCAGAGAGGTGTTCAGAGGCCACGCCCCTTTTTACAACATTCTGCAACGCAGCTCCGTGGTGCTTGCTAGAGGTACCTTGTGGGCTAGTTGGCGCCCAGGGATCCTCAGTATTGACAAGGAATTAATTCACCAACTTAAACCGCGCCTCAGGGCGTATTTGCACACATGTGAACTCAGGCCCTGCCCCCTTCCTTCACCACTGTGCAAAAGCGCCTCGTGGCGCGTTTTAAGTTGGGGGATTAACTCTCCTTGTATACCGAGGGTCCCTGGGGTGCAACTAGCCCACCAGCTACCTCCAGTAAGCGCCACAGAGCTGCGTTGCAGAGAGGTGTAAAAAGGGACGTTGCCTCAGAACACCTCTCTGCAGCGAAGCCCCCTGGCACATACTGGAGGTACCTGGTGGGCTAGTTGGCCCCCAAGGACCCCCAGTATTCAAGGGGAATTTGGGGGCGTGTTTGCAGAGTGGTGCAATAAGGTGGCTTGGGCTTCGGCCGCGATCCTGTTTTTTCTAATATTTTTTGGGGAACAAGGGCCCTGGGAACCCCATCCCCCAGGGTCTGCCCCCAATATTTTTATTTTTAATGAAAATATTTGGAAGGGGGCCCCGTGGCCCCCCTCCTCAAGCCATAGTCTGCCCCGGGGACCCCATCCCCCGGGGCATGGGCCTTTTTTTTTTATTAGGAGGGGGCTGCCTTGCCCCCTCCTGTGGCCACTTATGGCCCCGGGGACCCCATCCCTCGGGGCCGGCCCTTTGGTTTTTTTTTTTATGTTCATTTTGGGGCGGGGGCCGCGTGGCCCCTATCCCGGGCCACTACTAGCCCCGGGGACCCCATCCCCCAGGGCTGGCCCTCACTGTTGGGGACCGTGGGAGGGTCCCCAATCCCCCCATGGTCCCGCCGGCTCCCCGCCTCCTAAGGGGGCCGGTATTGCTTTTCCATATGGGGAGCAGCTAACATGCTGCTCCCCATATGGAAAAGCAATCTGCTTTGCTTCATTGAAGCGAGAGCAGGTTTCCCTGCTCTCGCTTCAATGAAGCAGAAGAGGAGAAGTGTGGCTCACTGATTAGAAGCGGCAGACCCTGAAGCAGTGGTCAGGCCCGGGACCAGGGTTCAATTCCCGACGCGGCAGGGTCTTGGGCTCAATGTCCGCGGACTCGATAATTCTCGCCTCGGTGCCTACTCTAATCATGGGTCCCACTCTGCAACTCTGGGCAATAGCTTGCTTAATCTCCACAACGGCCCCAACAGTGCTGGGATGCCTGGCTTCACCTTGGGGGTGCCCTGGAGGGGACATCTCACAGGGAAAGCCAGGAAGGGTTCCACAGCGGTATACGGCGCCAGGATGCACCGAGATGGGGCGGCAGTGCGCTTTACAAGTATACACACATTTACATTTACATTTACAAGCAAAGCTGTTTGCAATGGCACGGTGGAGCGGTGAGGCAAACAGCAGTGTCCCGGAGGTGGGCACCCCAGGACACTGCAGGAGCCGGCCCTGGGGGTGGCGGACCCCAGGGCCATCGAGGGCTCCAGGAGGGGGCTGCCTGTCCCCCCTCCCACCTTCTTTAGAAGCCCTGGGGGGTGGCGGTCCCCGGGGCTGGGGGACTTCAGAGCCCCCCCACCCATTTCAAAGTAGCCCCGGGGGTGGCTGTCCCCGGGCCTGCAGGGGGTCCCGTGAGCCTCCCTGCATACATTAAATTTGAGCCACGCGGGTGGCGGTCCCCGGGGCTGGGGGGCCTGAGAGCCCCCCACCCATTTCAAAGTAGCCCCGGGGGTGGCGGTCCACAGGGTTGCGGGGGGGCTGTGAACCCCCGCATACATTAAATTTGCGCCCCGGGGTGGCGGTCCCAGGGGCTGGGGGAGGCCTCAGAGCCCCCCCATTTAATATTTTAAAGCCCCGGGAGTGGCGGTCCCAGGGGCTGGGGGGCCTGAGAGCCCCCCCACCCTTTTAAAACAAGCCCCAGGAGTGGCGGTCCCCGGGCCCTGCATATATTAAGTTACTGCCCTGGCATTGGTGCTCCCCAGGGCAGTGTGGGGGGGGATTGGGACCCCCCACACTTTTGTTTTTAATAATGCCCCCGGGATTTGGCCCTCCTGGGGGCAAATTAAAATATTTACCGTGGGAAACTGGGTTTCTTTTTTATATCGCTAGGATGCGCGGATCCTACGCGCACCTGCGATTTAAAAAAAAAAGTATAATCATTTTTTGGCCCTGGGGGTCCTTGTGGGACCCCATGAGCAGGCCTAGGGGGTCAGGGTGTGTCTACCCTGCCCCCTTTTTCTTTGGTTTCTTGTGCCTCCGTTCTACCGAGGCACAAGATGGCTGCCAAAACTTCCTGATTTGGAGTGTTGGCAGCCAATTAAAAAGCAGCGTGTGCACGGCAGGGTGCATGCAGGCTCCGTGTAGGGTACGCGAACCCTCCGAGCCCATAGATATATAAAGGATTTTAACTGTCATTTTCTCAGGAACTACTGAACGGATTTACACCAAATTACCAAAAAGCACAAGTCTGAACCAAGGACTAACTCCTAGCCAAATTTGGTGTAATTCCGTTCAGCAGTTCGGGCTGTAGCTGAGTCTAAAGGTCCTATGGGAAATTGCATGGGGAAAATGCGACCCCTTTTTTTTCTCGACCCCTGCTTCATGAATGATCGTGAAACTTTCAGGATAGGAGCAGACCGGAGCTGGCCAAAAGTTTGGACAATTTCGCGCAGATTCGTCAACCGGCGCCAAAGTTATTAGGAATAAAATAAGTGTACCTCGCATGTATGTGGGTGTAAAGCCAAAAATCCCCTAGTAGAGAGCCAACCCCATTACTTGATGGGAGAGAATGAAGGACTCCCATTCTTGGTCACAAGTTGGACACCCTGCAAGGGAGTGTCAGACCTCTGCATGTCGAAGCTTCAGCCTTCAGGAACCTCAGTGTCAGCATAGGAGCATCTCCTCTAGTTACCTAGTGAAGGTGTGGTTCTTTTATACCAAAAAGGTAGCCTCAGGGTTCTACCGCAATCGATATGTTGTGAGTATGATTATGTAGATGAGCTTAAATCAATATTTTTTTAAAATTCAAAGTGCCATGTCGCGCACAGACATGCCCTTAGGGCATGTCTGTGCGCCACATGTACTTACAGGCACTTTCCAGGGGTGCAACGGTTGTCCTCTGGACACCCTGGCACCCTTGGACTTTTTGTGATTCTCAAATAGCGATTCCTTAAAAATCGCTATTTCAGAATCGCAAAATGGAGATTACCTACATATGCCCCTAAGAATCCTCATGCATAATGATTAAGGCTAGTTTCAAGGAAACCAATCAACATTTATTCAGCACAAGACTGGGTAAAAGGTCATTGCTAGAACAGTTATGCAGAGCAGCGTAGGATAAATGTAGGTAAAAGGTTGTTTTGCTGCTTAGGTCTCGGTTAAGAAATATAACACCCACTCCTCATTTGAAGGTCAAGAAGGTCAACTAATGCTAAAATAAGCCAGCTAAAAAGCATAAAAACATTGTCATAAAACCAGTGTCTAAAAATGTGATATATGTAAGAGATGCTATTCAAGTCCACTAAAGAATCAATATATGATTAGACTGACTGAGCACATCGAAAGCCATGGCGCTCAGTGAGAGCAGAAAAAAACTGATGTTTTTCATTCCAATTTGAATTGTTTTGGAAAAAAGGCCGAATTGTTCCGATCACACAGAGAGCCAAATGTTTATGTGTCCTGTGTGGGAGACTAATCATCACTGCCGCTTGCATTCGCAGATCATGGTTCCTGTCACACCTCTTGTATCAGGTCAATGGAGCAAAGGTGATCTTCTCCGGTTCCCACAGCAGCCGCTGACGAAGCACTCGACACCTGCGAGCCTGTTATAGAGCCGTTGCCCGTTCCACCAGAAGCTGAAACATCCCTTGGAGGCTCTAAAAACTCCTTCATCATCATGGGAATATGCTAAGGACACTGATACACATGGGCCTTTAAGGGGTCCAGTGATCCATCTATGTCAGGGGGCACAACCGATGGAAAAGTCAGATACAAGTCCAACACGCATTCATATCTGCATACTAGGCAGCGGAACAAAGGCAAGATGCAGTCAAATCAGGCTGGTCTGAACGATAGGTAGCAATGCTGGCTTAGCTCCCGAAGCCGAGATGTGCCCAGGTGAAGCACCATGTGTTCATGACGTCACACCAGCAGGTTTTTCTCTATCTCTCAATGAACTGGGACGTCCATTGCAAAGCAGAAAAACTAAAACCAGGATGCCCACTACAAGTAGTAGGACCAGCGGAAGCCCTCCAAAATCGCTTCCCAATACGGAGTGTTCAAATGCTGGAATGACTCAGAAGATTGTCTGAAAGGTGCTCAACAATCCTGAACCTATGTGTTTAAATAGGTGCACAATCCCTCTCATATCAGACATGTTAAATATACAATGAACCATTTCCCTGAAATGGAGCGGGAAGTTTGTATGGACTAGTGCCTGTATCTCAGATGAAGACCTTGCAACCCGGAGACCAAACGTCTCTCGGGCTGAGGTTAAGGCCACATCTTTCTGAAAAAGCATGGCTTTCAGCCTGCTCAGAGAATCAACCTGTATAAATGAAACATTAAGTGAAGGCCATAGTGTTGCCTCCCTAACTATGTGAGCCGGTGGAAACAATACTTGCATACAACAAATAACCCTGGAACTTACTGTGACCAGATATACGATGCCTGGTACCATCCCACAACAGCCTACATCATTAAGCATCAAATAGCTCCCATTCGAGAGCAGCTGAATACCAGATAAATCACGGCAGCTGAATATTTACCCCGCACTATTTCTGATCATTCCCCAGTATTGCTGGAAGTGGTTTCCCTTCGGTCCCCAAGCAGCACCCCTTATGGAGGTTCCCTGCAAATGCTCTACTAGCTTCAGTATTTCGCAGTGAGGTGGGGGACCCTGTTACAGAAATCTTTTAAATGAATGAGGGCACCGTAAATTTGCAGCTTGTGCTTTGGAATGCCTTTAAGGCCTTTATCCGGGGTGTCTGCATTTCAAAACATGCCGGAGTGTTGAGTTTCATTCAGTACGAATTAAAAAAATAGAGAGGAAACTAAAATATATTTTGACATTGCCATGCAAGAACCCCGTCATTGACAGTGCTCTGGGATCATTCCAATCTAATGGCTGAAAGAACTAGTGCTGCTGCCCGGGAACTCTAGTATAGGGGAAAATACGCTAGGGCCCAAGTGTACGGGAGGGTAAAGACCACAGTACTAATCGACATTTGTGACTCAACTAGACACTGACGCGGGGGACTCACTAACGAAGGGAACGGACATCACTACAACTTTTCTTGATTATTATACCAAATTATACCAAACAAGATGCCCACCTGCTGGACAGACCTTTACTGATTATTTACAAAAGATAGCTATGGTTTGGCTTGCAGATGGACAGCGGGATTTCTTAGCCTCCCCAATAGATGCAGACAAAATCAAACAGGCGATAAAAGATTTAGCTAGCAGCCTTGCCCCGGGGTCTGACAGGCTCTCTGGGGATTTTTATAAAGCCTACCAACACCTACCTCATAATTCCCATCTATCAATATATATTGAAAATTACAGGTCAAACAAAAAAAATCATGGGTATACACAAGGGACATAAATCACAAACATTACTGTGCCAGTCTTATATTCAAAACGAACAGCAACCTGGAGACTGTTTTTTGTACAAATTATGTAACAATATTCTGTTGCTGCTAGATCACAGGGAGAACAGTTGTAACCCCTAATAGGGATAAGCATTTGTGGTATTTCCTACATAGGATAAATTAAATTAAATACAGTCAGTAAAAATACTTTATTGCGATAACTTAATATCATATAAAGACAATGGCAAAATACAAACATACATATACAACAAATACATTCTTCTAAAAACAGTTAAGATACAATACAATAAAAATCATACATCAATTTACAATTCATGATGATGTAATGATACAAAGTGCAAAGTGCTAAAGTGCTAAAAGTGCTACAAAAAAATACTAAGGAGGGAAAATCCCCAGCAAAATAAGCGTTACTAACACCAATAGTCCCTGTAAGAAAACCTTGTATGATTACAAATCCTAATATAAATACATATAAGGTGCCTATTTAGGAGAAATAGCCGCATGTTTTAATCTAATATTCCTACTCCTAATGGCTCTAACCAAGAAACTAGCTACATAAAACATGATCTTGGGAGTCTGTAGAAGCTGTAAATAAATAAGAGCAGGTTTGACTTGGATAAATCCAGCTTCCCTAAGAATAGGCACCAAAAACTTTCTCCTAGCATCAATGTAATGGCTACAAAACATCACAAAGTGCACAGTATCTTGTTCGGAGAAATGGTCACAAGAGCATGGTGACGCCTTATCAGGGGTACTCCATACGGGATAAAAACCAAGATTAAAATGTATCAAGTTAAAACGAAAACGAGTTAAAATAAACCTGTGGTATGGATAGGTCACCGTATTCAAGTAATTCTCTGGGCCATCGGGTATGGACAATATTAAACTAACCCTGACACTGGGTTTTTTCAACTCACATTCTTCCCTCTCCAAAGATAAGAGCTCTTTCATTGCAAGTTTTGTGGACTCTATATCTTTAGATGTTATAGAGTCAATTTCAGAATAAAGCTCAGGCCTCCCCAGTCTTATGAAATTTTCCTTGATGTATGTCAACCACCTAATGTTGTTAACTTTGTCCAAACACAAACAATCTCTCATAATAATATGGTTTAAGGGAATTTCCTTGTTAAGCCACAACCTCAGCCAAGCAACTAACGGTGCTGTTTTTATCAGGTCTGTGATGTAGCCTTCCCCTAGTTCCATATGAACAGTGTAAGACGGGGTTGACTGTGGAACACTGAGGACAGATCTGAAAATTTTATTTTCCATCGTCTGTAAGGGATCCAGTCCCCTATATCCCCATATTGAACCACCATAAGATGTCACTGAAATACATTTGGCCTTATAGATTTTCAATATGGCTGCGATAGGCCTAGCCCCAAGTTTCTTAGAAAACCCCTGAAGGGCTGCAGATGTTCTAGCTAACGAGATTACTCTATTCTTTACATGGGGTCCCCAGTTGCCCTTCTCGTCGAAGGTAATCCCTAAATAGGGAAAGGAGGTTACACGAGCAAGTTTTTCTTGTCCACAGAGAAAAGTTTTATGATAATTTTTTTTCTAGCTACCCTGCCCATAAGCATAATTTGCAATTTTTTCGCGTTTATTTTCAAGTCAAGTGAGGCCATGAAGGATTCAAAGGCATCCAGGAGGCGTTGGAGTCCCACCCCGGTACGCGCAAGAAGAACCGCGTCATCCGCGTAAAGGAGAACAGGAATCCCCTGTTCCCCTGCACGTGGAATATCGAGGGTCACGTCCCTAAGGGCAGGCTCCAAGGCGTTCACATATAATGTGAACAACAGAGGTGCCAAAATGCACCCCTGTCTAACTCCTTTTTCAGAGGCGAAAACGTCAGTACACCTTCCATCTGAGGAAACTCTGATTTTTGCAGTAAGGCCAGAGTGCAGGTCAGCCAATAAATTGACTATTGACCTATCCAAGCCCATTTCCAGTAATTTTGACCAAAGCTTTGATCTATTAACCAGATCAAAGGCTGAGGAGAGGTCCATGAAACCGAGGTACATGGACCCCTCCTTAGCCCTGGTATATTTCTCAATCAACAAGTGGAGATTAAGACATTGGCCCTGAGTACTTCTTTTAGGTCTAAAACCATATTGCACATTTGTCAAAATGCCATTCTCGTTGACCCACTCATTTAGTTTTACTAATATAACTCTTCCTAAGATCTTAACTGATGAATCAATCAGTGAGATTGGTCTATTACATGCAGGGTCCTGCCTGTTTCCCTTTTTAAACACAGGGATAATTATAGATGTTTTCCATGACTCGGGGATGTTGTCATGATTTAATACATTAAAGACCCTGCAAAGTAGTCTTGACCAAAAATTAGGAAAGCATTTAAAAGCGTCTGCAGGAACACCGTCGGGTCCTGGCGCCTTTTTCTTCAGGGTACAATCAATGGCATGTAAAACTTCCGTTACTTCAAAGTGCAAATGATTCCCAATGGCATTTGTGTCAACCACCTGAGCCCCAAGATCTCCACTGGTATGATCAGAATAAATATCACTAAAGTGTTTAATCCAACCTTCATCAGGAATATTAGTTTCAAGGGGCGAGTTTTCCTCTCCTGTAAATAGAGGTTGATTGACAATCTTCCAAAATTCTCCACTGTTTTTCAGAATTACTGGATCTAAGAGCTGTGTCCAGGCTTCATCTTTAATCTGTTTTTTCCTGTCTGCTATGGCCTTTTTATACTGGGCTCTACAAGTGGTGATAAGTTCACGATCTTTCGGGACAACTTTTAAAGCATTTAACAAAGCAGAATGTGCTTTTGAACATCTGCGATCAAACCATCTTTTAATGGGCATTTTCGTAGGTCTAGAGCCAACAGATAGCCTACAATTAATCTTACTACATATACTAGCGAATGCAGATATCACATCCCTGTCTTCCGATTCACTAGATAGGCACACTCCAACCTCACCCTCAGCCTCAAAGAGTACCTCTTGTACGAAGGATTCCGGAGTTATACTATCCCATTTCAGTCTGCGTCCTTGATCTTTAACCTTGAGTACATGTTTAAAGTTACAAGGGCCATATTTTCGCCCTAAAAGATCTGAAGGCAATAGATCCAAGGAGACAGGGTTATGATCGCTGAAAACAGAAACCACAGTTTTATACATTAAAACCTTAGCTAAAAAGCATGCTGAAATAAAAATGGAATCAATAATAGAGCCATTGTCTGTTCCCTTAAATGTAGGGGCCCTATCCCCCCCTCCCCGCACCCAGACTCATATAGGTTCCATCTAGCTAAAAAGTTCTCTAAACATTCCCCCTGTTTATTATGTTCAAGATGAATAGGCAAACAGTTTGGGGGGATTCTGCATCATCGCAAACACACATTAGTGAACATGGGTGTATATTAAAATCACCCAAAAACACAATTTCAAAAGAATTAGCATTTTCACTATAGACTGACAAAAAAAGATCCAATCTATCTAGACTATATAGAGTACCGTCAGATGCGTTGGAATTATAAAAGTTTATAAATAAAATGTTGGGGAATTCTACTGAGGAAAGTTCAACAATTAAACATTGCTCGGAACCCGAATCACATTTCTTTAAGCTTCCTTTAATATCCAATTTAAAGAGGCTTAACAATCCTCCCTTGGCTCTTCCTGCAGTGCTAGACACTGCAGGTATACAGAAATGGCTATAGCCATCTAAAGAAAAGCTATTGTTTGTGTCCCATGTTTCCTGCAATGCGATAATGTCGAACTTATCCATAAAATCTGTCCATGCCACATTGCCTACTTTGGCCTTAATTCCCGCAATATTCCAAGTAAGTATACTAAATACTGATGCATAGTTCTCATCGCAACTTATGTGTTCAGGCAGAAGTCAATCATTTTGACCCAAAGAGGATAGAGGTGCATATCGATTGGACAACAAAAGGGGTTGTACAAAAGGATTTTGGTAAATGGGAAGAGCTGGGTGGTTTAAAGTATTTCGATGTTGTTCTCGACCCCATCTATTGTTTGTATCCCAGTTATTATCCCACCCAAAAGCTGGAGTCCTAGGGTAGGTGACATTCTGTTGTTCTCCATAAAAAAAATTTAAGGTTAGAGGAACAACAGTACCCTGCCTGCGTTGGGGCGGGAGTAGGTTAGTGAGGATGTTTGGCAACACGCCTATATGTGAAAAACTTACTGCCACACAATCCCCTTTAAAGTTTTTGGGGCGGTTTCCTAACCAGGAAACCCTTTTTGCATTCTTAATCTCCTGAGCCAATTGCTGAGCCCCCCCCCGGGGCTAACCTCTTGTTATTTGTAAGCCATTGCAAAGCCTTATTAGATAAGGTGGTAGGTGTTTCTACTATACCAGCTTCTAGAGGGGGAACATTAGCTAGTACTAGGACAACAGGTGAAGCTTCCACTATAAATTGTAAAGGGTCCGTTAGCTGAGGCTGAACTGGGGGAATTTCAACTGTTATGGGAGCATCCCCTATGCCAACTGTTTCATTAGCTTTTAAAACCAGTAACTGCGTTGGGGGGTTATTAGAGGATAATTCATCTGTAGCATCACCCTCATGAACAACATGCTCTCCATGATTATTGCCCATGTTAAAGACCAGAGTGGTAGCATTTTCAACACCCTCCACTAGCTTGTTCTGCTGGCCACCTAGCTTTTTAACCTCAGTTTGTAATTTGTCTATTTTAGCAATTAGGGGTTTAACAATGGCTTTAATTTTACTTTCAATTAATTCAGCAATTTTAACAAACAAATCATCATCAACGTTAAACGTTGCCCTTCCCTCCCCATGATCCTTTAAGTTGACCTTTGGAGTATTTGCCCTCTTCTTCCTTGCCCCCGATCTTAACCCTCCCCGTTTTGGCTGGGTTTTTGCCCTAGAGTGTTCTGACCGGAGATCCTGATCAGATATGGACTGGTCCTCATCTGAAAGACAAGCCTGTATCTCCACTTGAAAGTCACTGTCTATATGGTTTACAGGGTCCACAATAAGTAACTCAGGGCTTGGCACAATATTTTCAGTAAAGTTGCCGTTATCCTGATTAGCGGAAGAGATAGAATGAGCTTCAAGATCAATTTCCAAGGATGTAATATCATCTGTGGGGGGAGGTATGGTAGGGCTCAAAAGTCTTAAGTCTGGTGATTGACTCAACCCCAAAGATTCTCTCCTCTGTATATTTATTTTTTTCACGGTTTGAACCATATAATTTTCCATCGTGTTTGCAGTAGAAACAGCACCTTTTTTCGGCATCCTACCACTGAAGACAGAAGACTATGTCCACAATCAATAGTAGATAACAAAAATGAGTACAACTGTATCTTACTTGAGCAATGGTATATACCACGGGCGTCCAACAGAGTTTCTGGCCCTGTCCCTGTCGCCTCCTGCCGATGAGGGCCGTAGAGGGCCCGCCCTTTGCCCGGGCTTAGCCCCGGGCGTCCCGCTCGCGTCCCGCGACGCGGGGGTCTCGGCAGCTTTATGGCACCTGCGGCGCTCTCCCTCCGTGTCAAGTGCGTGCCGCCGCGAGGCCTGCCGGGTGTTGTGGTTCCCGGAGCGGCGGCGCGAAGCTTGGAGGCAGAGTGACTCTCGGCGGTGGCGGCTTGTTGTCCTGGATGCTCCTGACAGTGTCGGCGTGGCAAGGTAAGTTTGGTTTGTTTCCCCTGCTCTGCCGGGGTCTCGGCAGCTTTATGGCGCCTGCGGCGCTCTCCCTCCGTGTCAAGTGCGCGCCGCCGCGAGGCCTGCTGGGTGTTGTGGTTCCCGGAGCGGCGGCGCGAAGCTTGGAGGCAGAGTGACTCTCGGCGGTGGCGGCTTGTTGTCCTGGATGCTCCTGACAGTGTCGGCGTGGCAAGGTAAGTTTGGTTTGTTTCCCCCGCTCTGCCGGGGTCTCGGCAGCTTTATGGCGCCTGCGGCGCTCTCCCTCCGTGTCAAGTGCGCGCCGCCGCGAGGCCTGCCGGGTGTTGTGGTTCCCGGAGCGGCGGCGCGAAGCTTGGAGGCAGAGTGACTCTCGGCGGTGGCGGCTTGTTGTCCTGGATGCTCCTGACAGTGTCGGCGTGGCAAGGTAAGTTTGGTTTGTTACATCATCCCCGTGGTATGTGGTGCCAATGCGTATCGAGTCCCATGTGTAGTTGTAGGGATTCTCTTCAGTGCATAGACTGGATAACATCGAAAACAAAAAAGATGGGGGAATATACAAAACTTCGATTCCTAGACCCTCCAAATGACTATTTACGGTCTATTTACTGTGTATGGTCTACTTGAAAAGTACAATGCAGCCCCTCTTTTAGATGAAGATGCCATACAACTTACATTTTGAATCGGTAAGCGGTCAAGCCTAATTGCAGATGGCGTGATCATGCTTGCAGCAAGAAATCTCTTCATGATACATTCTGGAAACAATGAAACATTCCGTTTGAGTTGAGAGCACACTTATGTGGTCATCAGCAGCGCTTGAGACAGATTAAATGTAGACTTACTTCCACAGTCGTTGGTCCTGGCGTCTTACGGGTCTTGATCTCAATCAGTTTCACTTCCGGTTTTCGAGTGTATATGTACTTGTAGTCGGTGGTGTTGCATTCTGGGTATCTGAGTCCCAGAACATTTGGGGACGTGTTTCACTCGATATTCATGTATAGGAAACCACTAAGTTATACATATTTCTGCCATCTCATTAAGGTCGTTAGTGGTGCTGTTGAAACGTGCAATTAGATAAGCTTCTTTTCGCAACAAAATCGTCTCAGTTTCCCCTCCTCTGGGACTCGGTTTAATGATAGATAAAAAAAGTCAATTTTAAATCTTTCTCGATGTGGTTCTTTTCAGTGAAATGATTAACCATTGGAGCATTCATTACTATATTTTTAATTCTAGATTCATGTTGGACAATCCGTTGCCTTATTTCCTGGTTTGTTTTTCCTATGTAAATTTTGGCACATGGGCAAATGATGGCATATACTAAGTTTTTAGTTTTAGAATTAGAGAACTGGCTCCATGCCATTTCATCAACAAAATAGAGGGTACACCTTTTGATCAAACTCAACAATGGTTGGCCTCCTTCAACATGGTCTCAATATATACTCAAATTCCCCAGGATGAAGCATTGGAAGCCATGGAATATTACTTGGAATCGATACAATACCCCCATCGGGTAACCACGGAATTCATTGTGCAACTAGCCGCAGTATCGCTAAAGAAGAATTCTTTCAAATTTGAAGATGTCTTCTACTGGCAAATGAAGGGGACTGCGATGGTCTGTCCCTTCACTCCAGAAATGGCCATACCGTGCATGGCCAGATTTGAGGACCAGTTCATTTACTATAACAATCAGTTTGTTGAACACCTTACCCAGTGTTATCGATACATTGATGATATCTGGTGTCTTTGGAACGGTTCAGACACAGAGTTGGATATGTTCCACGCTTGGTTAAATTGTAGACATCCAGATATATTTACTCTCATAAAAAGTAAAATAAGCTTAACTTTCCAAGATGTGGAAGTGAAACCAAACCTTCCGTCATTAATAACTACGTTGCACAAAAAAACAACAGATAAGAACATGATTGTGCACTATAAGAGTTCCCATCCTAGAAACCTGAAAGACAATCTGCTGTAAGGACAACTTTTAAGGATTAGAAGGAACTGCTTCCGAAAAGAAGATTTAGAGGTACATACAAATGCCCTCTGTGACCAGCTGAGAGACCTAGGCTACCCCAAAAAACTACTGAAGCATGCATTAAAACGAGCATGGTGTACTCCAAGGGAATCATCAAAATAGAACACATGTAGGCTCCAACTTGTGGCACAGCATTGTTCAATTGCATTTGCAGCCGTTTATGAACTTGTTCACTGTTTCATCATATTACTCCTATTTATATCCATTTGCCATTTTCACATTCATCAATTTTTCCATCCAAATGCCAGGAAACGCTATTTTCAAAGTTTCTCATGTTAATGTAGGGCCATCCGAACCTCTTAACATAAACACGTGCTGAAGCCAAATCCGTTAAGATTTAGAGGTACATACAAATGCCCTCTGTGACCAGCTGAGAGACCTAGGCTACCCCAAAAAACTACTGAAGCATGCATTAAAACGAGCATGGTGTACACCAAGGGAATGCCTACTCACAAAAAAAATGAGAGCTAAGCCTAAGAAATTGGTGTGTGCGCAACTTACGGGCCACATACAAATACATTTCATCAAATTATCTTGAAGAATTGCCATTTGATGCAAACTTGGAATTCCAACTACAACCACCACTCTTCGCCATGAAGAAAAATATGAGCGTAGGCCATCAGTTTGTACAGGCTGAGATATCCCCTTCTTCTAAGAAGCAGAACCTAAGAACACAATGCAATCTTAAACCAATTGTGGGCCCTCACAAATGTAGGAATTGTTCTGGGTGCAGCTCAACAATGGAATGAAAAGATTTCATACACAATAACATTAAATGGGCATGGAACCAGTTCTCTAATTGCAAAACTAAAAACGTGGTATATGCCATCATTTGCCCATGCGCCAAAATTTACATTGAAAAGGCAACGGATTGTCCAACATCGATCTAGAATTAAAAATAAAGTAATGAATGCTCCAATGGTTAATCATTTCACTGAAAAGAATCACAACGAGAAAGATTTAAAATGGACTGTTTTATCTGTCACCAAACCGAGTCACAGAGGAGGGGACACTGAGACGCTTTTGTTGCGAAAAGAAGGTTATCTAAATGCACATTTCAACAGCACCACTAATGGCCCGAATGAGATGGCAGAAATATGTAGAACTTAGTGGTTTCCTATACATGAATACAGAATGCAACAGCACTGATTACGAGTACATATCTACTCGAAAACCGGAAGTGAAACTGATTGAGATCAAGACCCGTAAGAGGCCAGGACCAAGGCCTGTGGAAGTAAGTCTGAATTTCATCTGTTTTAAGAGCTGATGATGACTGCGTAACTGTGCTCTCAACTCAAACAGAATGTTTCATTGTTTCCAGAATGTATCATGAAGAGATTTATCACCACAAGCGAAGAGCATAATCACGCCATCTGCGATTAGGCTGGACTGCTTACCGATTTGAAATGTAAGTTGTGTCGCATCTTCATCTAAAAGAGGGGCTGCTTTGTGCTTTCCGAGTAGACCGCATACTTAACGGTACATTCTCTGTGTTACAGACGGAGTCATTGGGAACTCGTTTGAATTTTCTGATTCTGTGCTTCCACGAAAGAACACATATTATCAGGTATCAGAACAATAATTGTAAATATATAAATACTCATTCTGAGGGTCTAGGAATCGAAGTATTGAATATTCCCCCATATTTTTCGTTATAGATTTCATTCAGTCTATGTCCGGAAGAGAATCTCTACAACTACACATGGGACTTGAAACCCGTCGGCACCACATACCACAGGGATTATGTATTTATTTAATTAAATTTGTCCTACGTAGGAAACACCACAAATGTTTAACCCTACTAGGTGTTACAACGGTTTTCCCTGTGGTCTAGCAGCAACAGAATATGGTTAGATAATTTGTACAAAAAACAATCTCCAGGTTGATGCTCGTTTTGAATATAAGACTGGCACAGTAATGTTTGTGATTTATGTCCTTTGTGTACAACCATGTTGTTTTTTTGTTTGACATGTCATTTTCAATGTATATTGATTGATGGGAATAATGAGATTTTTCCTTTGGTCTCACTTAAAAAGTAAATGCACTGCATGTCTCAAAAATGTAAGTAAGAAGTAAATAAATACTCAAGACCATATGATTTAGTGAATGGTCTGTTTTGTCTGTTAAACGTTAACAGCAATTGAAGAGTGACGGCTAGTTCTTTTTTCTTGTTGAAACTTTTAGAAAGTAGGCATTTTCTTATTTAACCATTCTGTGTGCCTCTGTCTGTTTGTGTATTGGTTGTCTGGTTTTGGATGACAGGGCAGGGGAAGGGCATACTTTCAAACGGCCACTGGGGGGGATGGGTGATGTGTGTGCTGCCTTTCATGAATGAGTTAGGGCTGGGCTGAATAGTACTGGGCTGTATTCAGAGTAGTGATATAAGCAACAAGGGAACCCGTCTAGGTAGTTGAGGACCTCGGGTAGTTAATGATTATTCAAGAAAACAAAGGTCCTGAACTCATACAAATAAGGTTAAGAGCAATGAACATAGACTTAATTAAGAACTATGTTTTTTAAACCCAATGTCCAGCCGGACAAAGGCATTTTTCTTTTTGGAATAAAGTCAAGAATCAATTAATGAAAAAACCAAATCAAATACTGGGCACAAGCCTGTACCAAGTAAGGAAGGGGTAAAGACAATACATGGGGAAAATGACAGGCAAAAAGAATGGAGCAAAAGGCAGCTTACAAAACAATGCAAATCTTGTGTAAGCTTAACCTAACAGTAACTGCAATAAATAATACAAAAGGGAAAATGCAGTACTGTTAGAACAGTCGACGTTTCGATCCCTATCTCCAATAATATACTGGGATCATCTTCAGGACTACATGAATTACTATTGCCTGAGTTGGAGCCTGCGGGAATAAACAGGAAAAATAGAAAGGGGGAGAGGGAAGAAGACAATTACATCTCACGAACAGTTCAAGTCTGACAAGAAGCATGTCTCGCATTTAAGAGCATTTTAAGTTGTGTGACTAAGTGCTCTGGAACCAACGGTACCAGTGACATATTATCAAACAATCAATACTGCATAAAGTGCAAGGTGTCATCTTGGTGAGTGGTTACTGGGCAGTGTGGTTGGGCCATCAACCGTGTGACTGCTTGAAAGGGCATAGGCGTGATTATGCTCATTTTTCGCGCAACAGTCGTGATTATGCTCATTTCCCGCCAAACAGTTTAGTTATGTGGAGTGCCTATGTAGGACAATTGTCGTGTGTGTTCATGCTCATAGCGGAAAAAAACGGGTAACTAGAGTGCCGTGTGTGTGAGGCACTGTGCTGAAAAAGTACCGCGACGTGAGGGGGGCGCCGGTATAGTGGACAAGGGTGCTGACCTTCTTTCCAAGGAGGTTATGGTCCAACGGCATCTGTTACGAAGCCAAGTGGAAGGTCGGGTAAACCTAAGGGTAGAATTGATTAGGTTAACCAGATCGGCGGTACAATGGGGAGTTAGTGAGGTAAACCACGCCATGGAGTATTACCTGATAGAATACGCCGAAAGCCTATGTGGCTTCTATGGAGGCAAAAATGCGCGGCAGGACGTCAGTGGAGCGTTCCTGTCTTAAACGATAGACCTGCGGAGGGGGAAAGGCTTTTAGTGGGAAATAACCGTGCTGTCTGGATAACGGAGAGGCAAACCCGAGTGATGGTATACCTGTCTTAGTTTTGGAAGGCCCCGTGAAGGAAAGAGATTGCCAGCTTGGGAGGCGTGCTGCACGGCACGGCTGCTTGAGACAGCAGTCCGAGACTTTGTTGGTCCTGTATGGGATAAGGACAGAGATCAGGGCCAAGTGGTAAAACCTCACCAGGTTTTTGGATAGTGCTTTTAGGCAGCCTTACCTCAATGGGACGTCGGAGACGGGCTACAAGGAGTACTGTCCGAGATAGCAGGATCGCTGGTGACGAGTGGCTCTCTCCGGTGCAGCATATACGGCGTGCATGGAGAGTGGTAAACACAAAAGATGGACCAGCGCCAGGATTCACTCGGCGGTGGGAGCCATCTTGGAATTGGTGAAGGGATTGAGCCTGATAGGCGGACATATTGGAGTGGGTGAGGGTGGGTGAGGAGGTGCACGAAGTGACATTAAAACATGGGTCACAGCATTAGAACAATTCATTCGAGTCAATCAGAGTAAGGTTACAGAACAATTCAATCAGGATTCAGAATAAAACATTCAATTTCAAATAAAAGTACAGGTCCAAGGGTGGATAAGGGAGTATCAGTGTCAGAGTTCGAGGAAAAAACGGTTTTACAGGAGATTGGTCCAATCCTCTGATCTATTCAGGCCATCCTGTATGGAGTTAAATTGGATGATGGATTTGAGTTCCTCTTTGTTCAGCAATTGTCCAATGTTACCTCCTCTCTGAGGTAATTTCAGTACTTTCAGAACTGTCCACTTTAACTCATCTTCAGAGTGTTTATGAGATGAAAAGTGATCCACCAATGGGGCATTCGGGGTGCCACAGCGGATGCGGCTACGATGTGGTCCAATGCGGATCTTCACCTTTTGCGTTGTTTGCCCTATATATACTTTCGGACAAGGGCATTAGATCAAGTATATTACATTAGATGTATTACAGTTAGAAAATGCATGGCTATATACACAGTGATCTTGTTGAATGTAAAGCTTTTACCTTCTATTGTCAATTCACAGTTGTTACAACTCCCACATTTCGAATGACCAATAATGGGGGACAGACCCCATACAGTGTCAAGAGTGGAGGTAGAAGGTAAGCATGGTAGGGCTGCTCTCACAAGGTGGTCTTTTAAATTTTTGCTCTTTTTGAAGGCAAAAAGAGGTTTGTCCATGTTTAGGACCCCTGAGTTAATGATGGGCCATTGTTGCAAAATGGTTTTCCTCAACTTGTGAGAGATGGGTGAAAAAGTGGTCACGCATGCAATGCGTTTCAATTCCTTTTTGGGTTTTGGAGAGAGCAGAACATCCCTGGGACAGTACCAAGCTCTCTTAGATGCAGCTTTTATGATCTTTCTAGGATAGCCACGTTCTTTAAGTGTGGGTGCCAGAACTGCAGCTTCTTTGAAATAATCCTGTTTAACCGAGCAATTGCGCCTGATCCTTAGAAATTGAGAATAAGGTAAAGAGTCCCTTAAGGCCCTAGGATGGTTACTGTTGTAGGCCAGAAGTGTGTTTTTCTCAGTAGGTTTGCGGTAGAGACGTGTGAGGAGATGTCCTTCACTATGAAAAATAGTGAGATCTAGAAAAGCAATGGAATCGTTAATAGTGGTGATGGTGAATGACAACCCTAGGCAGTTATTGTTCATCCAATGAAGGAATTGGCGCAGGCAATCAACATCTTGTTTCCAAATGATGAAAATATCGTCGATATACCTGCGCCAAAAACCTATCCCAGTGTAGAAAGGATTGGATGGAGTAAGGATTACATTGGTCTCTAGTTGGTCCATGAAAAGTACCACCAGGTTTGGGGCAAAAATAGCCCCCATGGACGTGCCTTTGATTTGTTCAAAAAAATTGTTATTGAAAATGAAGAAATTCTTTGTTAGGCAAACCTCGAGAAGTTGCAGAATGAATGTACTTGGCACTGGGTGTGGGCGGGGGCGTGAATCTAGAATTCTCTGAATAACTAGTAATGCTGATGTCTGTGGTATGTTTGTGTAGAGAGACTCTACGTCCATGGTCACTAGAGTCTCCAAAGATGGATCAAAGGGATGGTATTCAATCATGTTGATCATGTTCATAGAGTCTCTAACATAACACTGGTTCTCTGGGACAAATTCCTTAATGAAATAGTCAACGTATGAGCCAAGTGGTTCCAAAATTGATCCACACGCTGAGACTATGGGCCTCCCTGGGGGTTTGTTGGTATCTTTGTGCACTTTTGGTAGAGTATAAATAACCGGGGTTCTGGGGGTCTTCACATTCAGGAAATGGAATTCCTTTTTTGAGAGAAAACCTGCCTCTAATCCTTCTGTAGTGATTTTCAGGATAAGTGCCTGGATCTCTTTAGTGGGGTTATGTGCCAGCCGTCGGTAGTGATCTTTATTGTCAAGTTGGCGCTGGATTTCTGTAATGTAGGCTGTCTTTTCTTGAAGTACTATTCCACCCCCTTTGTCCGCGCTTGATTATTAGAGCATCATTAGTTTTTAATTTCTCAATTGCCTGTTTCTCTTTTAGTGCGATGTTATATGGGATGAATGTTTTTTTGTTCTGGAGGTTAGAGAGTTCTTTTAGAATTACTTTCTCGAAGGTTAGAATTTCTGTAGGGACCATTCCAGTCGAAGGCAGGAAGGTCGAGGGTGGGCGAAAAGGGGTATTGGTGATTTTTTCTGGTGTGGGATGCAGCTGAAAAAAAGCCTGAAGGCGTATGCGCCTAAAAAATCTCATGAGCTCAGTCTGTAGTTCCATAAAGTTTGTTGGAACAGTGGGGACAAAAGAGAGACCCTTTTTGAGCAATGAAAGCTCATCTTCTGCCAGAATGTGAGTTGATAAATTAAAGATGGGAATTGAATCAATGTTATTCATGGTGCGAGACCTGGGAACTACCACTGGTAGTAATTGTTGCGGGTCTTCCGCTCTCCAGGTGGATTGTACCACCTTTGAGTTTTCTTTACTCGACCGCGTTGTGGTGGGTCTTGGGCTCCTCTCGCTAAAAAAGTATTCTGATGTATTCCACCTCTTCTAGCTGCACTGCTACCTTCACCTGGGTCTGAACTATCGGATGATTCGGCAGACGTATCTGAAAAACCTACAAGGTTTTGACGTTTATTATAGCGGCCCCACGGGCGACTATTTTGGTATCGTGGGTAGGATTTGTTTATGTAAAAGTCTTTCTGCAAGTATGGGTATGTATTCTCTATGTTATATGAATTGATATCCTTCTTGATTTTGTTGGCCTTCTTGTTTTGTTCTATCCGGTGAAAGTCTGCAACGGTTTTGTCAACCTGTTCCAGCAGTTTTTTGGCATCTGTTGTAGGACTGCTATCAGATATTTGTTTGAGAATATCAGAGATTTCTACTTCTAGAGATTTCAAAGTTTCTGTCGCGATATCGATGCCAAGGACTAGCCAATGGCGTGAACAGGTGGTCCCTATGTAACTGAAATTTTGGATGTATTTGGGATTATCTGTGAAAATCCCTGGGACGTTGCGAACCTGTAGGCCTAAAGGGATAACTTCTGCTTTCAGATAGTCAGTTAGCATCAAAATCATAAGCTCTAACCGAACCTGTTTTTTCTTAAGCTTCTCTAACTGGTCTGGGATGGAAGTATTCGCTGGAGTGGGTGTTTCTGGTGTGTCAGACAATAGTGAGGGACGTGAGCAAAGTTGTTTAATGTAGTCATCTGTATACAGTGGTGCATGGGATGACATGCTTGGAAGATTCTGAGAAGGGAGAAAATTAACAGGGGGGTGTGTGGGGGAGAGAAGGGAACTTAGTGCTAGGGTTGACCCGCCCCCGGCTAGGGTGGGCAAAGGGGATTTAGACACTTGCGATTGCGCTATGCAGTGATATAAGCAACAAGGGAACCCGTCTAGGTAGTTGAGGACCTCGGGTAGTTAATGATTATTCAAGAAAACAAAGGTCCTGAACTCATACAAATAAGGTTAAGAGCAATGAACATAGACTTAATTAAGAACTATGTTTTTTAAACCCAATGTCCAGCCGGACAAAGGCATTTTTATTTTTGGAATAAAGTCAAGAATCAATTAATGAAAAAACCAAATCAAATACTGGGCACAAGCATGTACCAAGTAAGGAAGGGGTAAAGACAATACATGGGGAAAATAACAGGCAAAAAGAATGGAGCAAAAGGCAGCTTACAAAACAATGCAAATCTTGTGTAAGCTTAACCTAACAGTAACTGCAATAAATAATACAAAAGGGAAAATGCAGTACTGTTAGAACAGTCGAAGTTTCGATCCCTATCTCCAATAATATACTGGGATCATCTTCAGGACTACATGAATTACTATTGCCTGAGTTGGAGCCTGCGGGAATAAACAGGAAAAATAGAAAGGGGGAGAGGGAAGAAGACAATTACATCTCACGAACAGTTCAAGTCTGACAAGAAGCATGTCTCGCATTTAAGAGCATTTTAAGCTGTGTGACTAAGTGCTCTGGAACCAACGGTACCAGTGACATATTATCAAACAATCAATACTGCATAAAGTGCAAGGTGTCGTCTTGGTGAGTGGTTACTGGGCAGCGTGGTTGGGCCATCAACCGTGTGACTGCTGGCAAGGGCATAGGCGTGATTATGCTCATTTTTCGCGCAACAGTCGTGATTATGCTCATTTCCCACCGAACAGTTTAGTTATGTGGAGTGCCTATGTAGGACAATTGGCGTGTGTGTTCATGCTCATAGCGGAAAAAAACGGGTGACTAGAGTGCCGTGTGTGTGAGGCACTGTGCGGAAAAACTACCGCGACGTGAGGGGGGCACAGGTATAGTGGACAAGGGTGCTGACCTTCTTTCCAAGGAGGTTATGGTCCAACGGCATCTGTTACGAAGCCAAGTGGAAGGTCGGGTAAACCTAAGGGTAGAATTGATTAGGTTAACCAGATCGGCGGTACAATGGGGAGTTAGTGAGGTAAGCCACGCCATGGAGTATTACCTGATAGAATACGCCGAAAGCCTATGTGGCTTCTATGGAGGCAAAAATGCGCGGCAGGACGTCAGTGGAGCGTTCCCGTCTTAAACGATAGACCTGCGGAGGGGGAAAGGCTTTTAGTGGGAAATAACCGTGCTGTCTGGATAACGGAGAGGCAAACCCGAGTGATGGTATACCTGTCTTAGTTTTGGAAGGCCCCGTGAAGGAAAGAGATTGCCAGCTTGGGAGGCGTGCTGCACGGCACGGCTGCTTGAGACAGCAGTCCGAGACTTTGTTGGTCCTGTATGGGATAAGGACAGAGATCAGGGCCAAGTGGTAAAATCTCGCCAGGTTTTTGGATAGTGCTTTTAGGCAGCCTTACCTCAATGGGACGTTGGAGGCGGGCTACAAGGAGTACCGTCCGAGATAGCAGGATCGCTGGTGACGAGTGGCTCTCTCCGGTGCAGCATATACGGCGTGCATGGAGAGTGGTAAACACAAAAGATGGACCAGCGCCAGGATTCACTCGGCGGTGGGGGCCATCTTGGAATTGGTGAAGGGATTGAGCCTGATAGGCGGACATATTGGAGTGGGTGAGGGTGGGTGAGGAGGTGCACGAAGTGACATTAAAACATGGGTCACAGCATTAGAAAAATTCATTTGAGTCAATCAGAGTAAGGTTAAAGAACAATTCAATCAGGATTCAGAATAAAACATTCAATTTCGAATAAAAGTACAGGTCCAAGGTTGGATAAGGGAGTATCAGTGTCAGAGTTCGAGGAAAAACCGGCTTTACAGGAGATTGGGCCAATCCTCTGATCTATTCAGGCCATCCTGTATGGAGTTAAATTGGATGATGGATTTGAGTTCCTCTTTGTTCAGCAATTGTCCAATGTTACCTCCTCTCTGAGGTAATTTCAGTACTTTCAGAACTGTCCACTTTAACTCATCTTCAGAGTGTTAATGAGATGAAAAGTGATCCACCAATGGGGCATTCGGGGTGCCACAGCGGATGCGGCTACGATGTGGTCCAATGCGGATCTTCACCTTTTGCGTTGTTTGCCCTATATATACTTTCGGACAAAGGCATTGGATCAAGTATATTACATTAGATGTATTACAGTTAGAAAATGCATGGCTATATACACAGTGATCTTGTTGAATGTAAAGCTTTTACCTTCTATTGTCAATTCACAGTTGTTACAACTCCCACATTTCGAATGACCAATAATGGGGGACAGACCCCATACAGTGTCAAGAGTGGAGGTAGAAGGTAAGCATGGTAGGGCTGCTCTCACAAGGTGGTCTTTTAAATTTTTGCTCTTTTTGAAGGCAAAAAGAGGTTTGTCCATGTTTAGGACCCCTGAGTTAATGATGGGCCATTGTTGCAAAATGGTTTTCCTCAACTTGTGAGAGATGGGTGAAAAAGTGGTCACGCATGCAATGCGTTTCAATTCCTTTTTGGGTTTTGGAGAGAGCAGAACATCCCTGGGACAGTACCACGCTCTCTTAGATGCAGCTTTTATGATCTTTCTAGGATAGCCACGTTCTTTAAGTTTGGATGCCAGAACTGCAGCTTCTTTGAAATAATCCTGTTTAACCGAGCAATTGCGCCTGATCCTTAGAAATTGAGAATAAGGTAAAGAGTCCCTTAAGGCCCTAGGATGGTTACTGTTGTAGGCCAGAAGTGTGTTTTTCTCAGTAGGTTTGCGGTAGAGACGTGTGAGGAGATGTCCTTCACTATGAAAAATAGTGAGATCTAGAAAAGCAATGGAATCGTTATTAGTGGTGATGGTGAATGACAACCCAAGGCAGTTATTGTTCATCCAATGAAGGAATTGGCGCAGGCAATCAACATCTTGTTTCCAAATGATGAAAATATCGTCGATATACCTGCGCCAAAAACCTATCCCAGTGTAGAAAGGATTGGATTGAGTAAGGATTACATTGGTCTCTAGTATTCCAAAAATAAAAATGCCTTTGTCCGGCTGGACATTGAGTTTAAAAAACATAGTTCTTAATTAGGTCTATGTTCATTGCTCCTAACCTTATTTGTATGAGTTCAGGACCTTTGTTTTCTTGAGTATTCAGAGTAGTGGGAGGAGTTTTCACTAGCACCTGAATAGGCCTGGTCTACATTTAGGACAGGGAGGGTCCTGGCTCTGGTGTCCTGTATGTTTACTGTCAAATAACCAAGCCTTTCTGATATTGATATCCCAGTTCTTAGCCTGGTACCCACTTGTTTGTTTAATGAGGTGTCTTCAGGCCCACCCTCCTGGACAGGTTTTTGAGGGCCTACAGAGGACTCCTCATCTTTGTTTTTAGAGTGTGCCACCTTTTTCACTTGGGGTGGGCCTAGCAACCCCTTTCTTTTAGCGAAGCCCTCTAGACTTGTTTTGCTCACTCTAGTTCTTTCCCAACTCCTGGGGAGAGACAGTACCCAGGTCCACCAGGTATTGATGCAACTTTCCAGCTGTCCGGTTACTTAACAGATGTTCCTTCACAAGCAAATTATAAAACCCATCATAATCATGCACCTGACTTCCCTTCAACCAACTAGCTAGTGTTTTCACTGAAAAGTCCACAAAATCAACCCAGGACTGTTTAGAGGTTTTCTAAGTCTCCCTGAATCCTCAGTGGTGAGTCCAAAGCCCTCAATCAGGGAATCCTTCAAGATTTCATAGGACTCAGCATCTGTTTCATCCAGTGTCAGGAGCATATCCCTACACTTTCTTGAGAACAAGCTCCCAGAGAAGAGATCTGGAATACCTTTGGCGGAGTTTCCTCATTTTACAAACCCTCTCAAAGGATGTAAACCAGTCGCAAATATCATCACCCTCTACGTATTTAGGGACAATCCCTTTGGTGATCTTAAGGTCGAAAGCTTCCTCTTTCTCCCTAATACAAAATGTTGCTGCCAGCAGAGATCTATCCTAGCCCTATCTCAGCTCTATTCTTTTCCATAGCCAATAGTTTAGCCTCTAATTCTATCCTGTTGCCCAGTTTCTGAAAATCTGTATCTTCACTGTCTACCTCTTGGGCACTCTCAGTACTCCCAGTTGTGCTATCTGTCGGAGTGCTGCTGGAATCTTCATCCAAGCCATCATCCAATTCAGCATCCACCTCCTCTTCTTCACTAGGGGTTTCTTTTTCCGACGTGGTTCTATCATTTCCTGCAAGCAACCCTTGCAGACATGATTTAGTGGGTCTAGACACCATTATCAGTTTCCATGCCTGGCAGAGGTACTTAAGTTGGGACAACTTAAGGGTTTTGTAGGGGCCCGGGTTGAGCTAGTGTGAGAGTCCTGCTACCTTAGTCACGGCATTACAGCAGTTGGGTTTTCAAGAACTACAAAAAAACCCTAAGTAAAATTTCTGAAAGGCCTATCTAACTGAAATACTTTTGGGTTCTACACAGTTTGTACTGGAGAACGTATCTCAAGGCCCTAACAGTTATTTTAAATAATTTAGAAAAATCTAAATCAAGGAAAAAATTCTAGCTACAGACAATTTTGGATTCCTTAGTGGAATCACTTAATCAAATTGTACAGCAAATGTCAAGTCTTGTATCTCACCTCTGCACCACATATGTAGGATGGTGGCTCTTTATATAGTATACCAAAAAGAGGTATACTGGGCAAAGAGTCCAGGTATTCCCTTACTAGTGGAGAGGAGCTTGCTCTAGCAATCCCGGGTGCAGTGGTGCAATACAGCATTGGGTGCCCGATGTTAGTCCATGGAGATTGGTCAGGTAACAAAGGGCCCGATTCACAGAACTAACTTAAGACAAAATCCTAAACTTACTACTTTTGGTATTCATAGAATGCACTTACTACTTTTGGTATTCACAGAATGCCCTTACTACTTGTGGTATTCACAGAATGGATTTACGACTACTAACTTTACGTCCGCACTCGGGCCGGAGACTCCCGCCCGGAGGCGGAGCTTCCGGACCAGAGGCGGGGCTTCTGGCCCAGAGGCGAAGCTTCCGGCCCGGAGGTGGAGATTTCGGCCATGTCTAAATCCCCGCCACCAACCGGAATCCCCACCTCCGGTCCGGAAGCTCTGCCTCCGGGCCGGAAGCTCTGCCTCTGGGCCGGAAGCTCCGCCTCCAGACCGGAAGCTCTGCCTCCAGGCCGGAATCTCCAGCCCGAGTACGGACGTAAAGTTGGTAGTCGTAAATCCATTCTGTGAATACAAAAAGTAGTAAGTGCTTTCTGTGAATACCAAAAGTAGTAAGTGCATTCTGTGAATACCAAAAGTAAGTTTAGGATTTTGTCTTAAGTTAATTTTGTGAATCGGGCCCAAAGAGGCTGCAGGTTTGGACTGGGAGGCCTGCCGGTCTGAACAACAGAGAGGGTTCAGGTCTCAGGATGCTTGGGGATGAGGGGACACTTTTGGCCCTCTTCTCCACAGGCCAGGGGTGAAGGGTGCAGAGGTACTTTGAAGCATTGGGCTTTTGTCAAGGGAAACACTTGCGGTTGTTGGGAGCCTGCACAGAGAGGCTTCAGGTGGCGGTGGCACTGTTGGTCAACTTCAGCTCAAGCTAGGCAGCTCAGGTGCAGTAGTGCTTTCAGGTGTTGGGTTTTGTCGGTTTGGAGCCCTCACTGGTCTCTTGGGGTGCCAGTAGGATGCAAGGAAGCAGGTCCACAGAGTGCCTGGTTCTTGGTTAAAGTGCTGGCAGATCTCCAATGCTTTGGAAACACAGCACCTGAAGAACAAGTCATCTTTGGCTTAATTGTCAAAGTCGGCAGGTAGGCCGGCAGGATTGGTGCCAAGTCAGTTGCTGGTTCTTGTTTCTTGCAACTCTTCACATCTATCTTCTTCTTTCAGATCAACAGGATTTGATTTTCTGGTGCCATTGGCTCCCCTAAATGCTAGATTTAAGGGCAATAGGAAAGTGAAGGGTAGTAGCCAATGGGCTACTGACCCCTGGGATTACTATGCCCAATATATAATCACCCCCCCCTGGGGGAAATGAGCATAACCCTGCCCCAGGGGTTCGTAACTTTGCCATCACAAAGATCGCAGACTCTGAAATTTCGTATTCACATCAGGTAGCCCACCTTGGGGTTGGAACTAGTCTGAAGGTGAACACACCGCTCTGACTACAATTTGTCCTGCCTGTCCAGGTGCCAAATTGGCTCTGGACAGATGGGTCAGCATCCTCTCCTGTAAGGGAAGCCAGATTTGCATATCAAAGTCGGTGGGCTCTTTGAAGCTTCCTTCCTTGGAACGCTAATTTGCTGGTCATCCCGTGGGAGGGGGTGTAAACACCCTCTACCCAAGCAGGCTTTGTTCCTGACATCCTGAGAGCAAAGGCCCTTACCTCAGGGGGGTCAGACACTTGTCTGTAGTGGCAGACTGGCTAGGACCAGTCTGTCATCACACCAGTAGTTGGTAGGTTTCCATGGGGCACCTCTACGGTGCCCTGTGGGTGCATGTATTAATAAATCCTTCACTGTAATCAGTGTGGACTTATTAATACAAGATGTTTGATATCAAATATCAGTGTTTTCAGTGAAGCCATCATGTAGCTGTGGAACTCGTTTTTGATCAATACCCAGCACATGTACTTAAAATGGCTTCCCTGATCACTTGCACTGGCAGCAATTGACCTGACCAGCACACGGTCATATCTCCTCATGCAGATATGCCCATACATGTGACATAGTGCACCCTGCCTTGGGGCTGTAAGACTTGCTGTAGGGGTGATTTACAAATAGTATATGCAGTGTTTAGGGTACATGGCACACAAGTGTGTATCATGTTGTGTTTTCACTGTTAGAGCACCTTGTCATGCAGCCTGCGGCGGCAGTCTGTATGAGTTTGGTACAGGGTCCCTTAAAATGCACAAGATATGCTGCAGCTCTTAGGGACCCTCTTTAGTACCTATGCCCTAGGTACCAGCGGTACCACTTACTAGGGACTTACAGAGGTGCTAAAGGCCTGGCCACTTGGGGATCAAATGACCAGTGGTTTTGTTTTGGGGAAAGAACACTGACACTGGGGACCTGTTTAACAGGAACCAGTGCACTTCATTTAAAGTTCCATCAAGTACCAGGCAAAAAGTTGGGGCGGGGGCTACAGCAACAAACCCCAGTTTCCTACAACCCCCTCAACCAGTAATACAATTTCGTAGTCACTCCAAGAAGAATATCCAAGTTACCTCCCCTTACATCACCACAGAATCCATGCCATCACCACAGCTTGCAGCAGTATCACATTAACAATATTTAAATTCTACATGTGTGATGACAGGGATCCTTTAGTGGTTGCAGCCCCTTACATCTAGAGACCCTGGTCTAAAAACACTCATTCATATACGCCTGTCAACATGTAGGGTCTCCATAAACAAAATGAGATCACTCACCCCACCAGCTCTCTAGTTATCTTACGGTTGACTTGGCAATTGTTTATATTTCCCTCCTCTCGGTTGTAAAAAAGTAAGGCCTCTTTACAGAGTGTTAAAAATCTGCTAGAACCTTTATTAAAAGCTGAACATGCAAACAGACTCCATACCGGTGAGTGGGAATGTAAACAAAATTCTACTTATTTCTAAACGTACATTAACCATACTGTAGTCAACAAGATTAAAATGTAAATTTACAGAGGAATAGCATAGGATGAACAGAGTCCCATGCCACAGGAGAGGTTACCAAATGCTTGTAGTTGTTTCACAGGACACTGACATGAATGATAAATAAGGATGAAAGTAGCAAAGTAGTCTGGAAAATGGCTGCAGCAACAACGTTAACTGCTACTCAGCGTCTGTATTAATCCCCCAGTGACTAGATGGGCTGTAGGTTATCCAAGGTGTGCATTTTCAGCTTGGCGAAGCTTTGCGTTTTGTTGACAGCACCATGTCTAGCTATTATGCACTCTCTAGAGATACTCTGTACCTCAGGTCAGGCTGCCCTGAGCCTAACCATTTCATAAACGAGATTACATTTCAAAGACATTGAGGCAACTTGTCAAGGAGGGGGCATTGGCTCTCCAGCGAGTCGAAACCATTGGTCAGATTAAACTGGTTCCCACTCCTCTGTTCAAATGGGAAAGTCGTAAGCAACTCCAACTAACCAAACCCCTAACTTCTCATCTTTCATCTGTCTTTCAAAAAATTGGCATCTTTTCACCCTTCAAGCCTGTCCAAGTTGTTTTAGGAACATATCATCGTGTGAATGCAAGAGCTGTTAAGCAAACAGCTTTGTCTGGAAAGAAATCCAAGTACTGATAGAAAAAACCTTTCACTATAAGGGGACACCATTCCGTTCAATCGCTTTTCAAGTAAGCAGATTTCGCACTCGAGTTCTCAAACTTAATATTCTACGTCTAGATAAGGGAACACCCCGAGCACCCACAGACCTTCTAGTCTCAGGAGTGCACCTCATTTGCCGTCATTGCCATGCTCTCTGTTTTTTCTCATGATTCTGCCACTTCAACTAGAGGAAGGTAGCTCATTTCCTGAAGCTAAATATTTGAGTACCTTCCATCAGAGCTCTCTGTTACCTTTTACTTATATAGTACTGGAAAAAATGTTATCCTTGCAACTTCAAGAGAACTCTCTACTCATCCCCTTTCCAGACTGGCTTCTGCCGGGAATGAATACAAAGGGCCAGATGTAGGTAATTCTATTTTACCACTTCTTAAATACCGAATTTTACCGATTCGGTATTTAAGAAGTGATAAAATAGAGGGGGGGGATGTAGGTATTTTAGAATCGGTAAATACCAAATCGTTAAGTTTCGGTATTTACCGATCCTGTAAATACCGATTCGGTAATGCCCATTGATTCCTATGGGCATTGAAGCCCATAGGAATCAATGGGCATTACCGAATCGGTATTTACAGAATCGGTAAATACCGATTCCAGCAAAGGTGCAGGGGGTGTCACTTTGACACCCTCTAGCACCCCAAAGACGGGCATGTGTGCCATGTGGCACACAGACATGCCCTAGGGGCATGTCTGTCTGTCACATGGCTAGGTGCACACCTGGATTCGATATTTTACCACCCAATTGGATTGGGTGGTAAAATACCGAATCTGTAAGGCCTTTGGGACTCAGAAGAGTCCCACTTACATCTGGGATTTACTGAATCGGTAAAAATACCGATTCGGTATTTTACAGATTCGGTAAATTTACCGTTTTGGTAAATTTACCGAATCTGTAAAATGATGCCCCTACATCCCAAATACCCATTTACCGGTCGGTAACGGCCGATTTCGGCCGTTACCGGTCGGTAAATGGCCTCCTACATCTGGCCCAAAGTTTGGAGCTCTCCATAAATTGAGGCATGAGGTTGAGGACAGAGGTGTGGGTTTACTGGCTTTATTAGATATGACCACAGCTTGCAGCACAATCAACCACAATCTCATGATCACAAGAGCCCACCAAACTGGTTTTAGGACATAGTAGTGGAATGGCTAACATCATTTATATCTGATAGATCTCAGACAGCTATGTGGCTGTGATGATATTGCATCGAATTGGTTGACAGTTTCACAAGGCCCAGAGCTGTGGCACAGTGCGTAAAGGCAGTCCAAGAGCATATCCAGGGGGTGTGCAGGACAGTCCAGAGCAGCAGTGAAGGACCCCGCAAGCACCACCAAGAACAGGACTAGCTCAGCAGCAAGCAGGTTTACACCTAGCAGCACACTGGATATATGATTTACATATGGCCGGACAATGAGAGGTGTCACCGAATACTGTCTGGCTTCTGGATAGGCGGATAACGCTCTCCGTGGTGCTGAAAATGCAGGTCAGTTCTGTACCAAACGCCTTCAGTTAATTTCAAACAAACAGCAGCCACCATCACAGCGGCCTCCACCATGGGCTTTCTGCCAAACAAGTTTTTTCATCACAAGGCATAAACGCAGCCACCAGCAGTACCATTCACAAAGGCACTGCAGATAAGAACGAGCAATTCCTTAGTTATGTAGCTAACGTGAGCACATCATAGACTGCTACCACCACTTACTGCACCTCTCGTGGCACTAACTATCCATCACATTTGTTGTGTAAACAGGATGCGTAGGAGGCACCACTCTACCACTACATACTACAACTAGTCTCGTCTCTCTCTTTACACACATGCATCTTTCACATTATTATCCCAGCCTCAATCCACACACTCTGTCCCAACTGACAGATATAACCCCTAGAGATTCAAAGGCAGCCATAAATCATTACCCAAAGAGATCCAGGGATGTTAGACTTGAGATGCAGGCCCCCAATTACTATGAGACTTGTTTAACTCTTGGCGGGCTGTACTCCACACCTCTGGCAGACTACAAACCCCATATTTAGAGCTCTCCATCTTGCTCTATGCCATCACGGTAGCTCCTTTGAAGGCACTGACGCTGTGCTGAGTAGGCACCATGTTCAAAGAGCCACACAGACAATATTTTTATTTTCCAAAAACAAACTCCTAAAGCAAGAGTTTGTTTTTGAAGAAAAAAATAAATGTTCCTGCTAATTTGGGAGTTTTCCCTCAGCATGTGGTACTTCTTTATTTGTTTTCTTATTCAAAAGGAAGAAGAATAGTCAGAATGTCCAACCTAAATAGGGAGAACAGTTTGACATACTTGACCAAAGGTTGAGTGTCAGCCAAGCTGCAATTCAAAGGTATCCAGGAGGGGCGGCTCTAGGCTCATGGCGGCCCTGGGCAGGGAGCGTAGGTAGGGGGCCCCGGAAGAGGGGGTCCGGGCGCGGCGGAGCGCGGAGGCCAGTGAAAGGGGGGGTGGGGCTGGGTATTTGGAAGTGGAACAGAGCCGGAGGCCGCCAAATCCCTGCCAGGGGCCGCCACGCAAATATGTATCCATCCTCAGAGGATTATTATATTCAGGATATATATATTGATGTGGTGGCCCCTGGGGTTTGGTGGCCCTGTGCAGGTGCACAGCTTGCACATGCCTAAGGCCGCCCCTGTATCCAGCCAGCAGAAACATATTGTTTCTCTTGTATCTAAATAAAGCGGGCAACTGGGAGTTTGCTCGACAGAGTACTCTGACACGTTTGTGGCATAGCATCGGTGGCGGCCTCTAGCATGGAAAATTGGTGAGGCAGTGCAGGGGACAAAAAAAACCAACAAAAAACTTGCCACCTACTGCCTGCCGCCTCGCCGTGCTCTTCAGCTCCTGATGGACAGGAGCTTCACATACAGGCTCCGAGACTTCCCAGCGCCAATTCAGATGTTGTTCTCATGCCGGTATTAACCAGCATGAGAGAACTGCCAGGATTGGGCAGAGCATGCTGGTTTCACGCTCCAGCAGGGACTAGGAGCCTGTTCTCATGAGCCCTGCTGATATCTCCAAGCAACAGCCTAGAGCTATCTAAGTGCACTTGTCAGTTTGGCCATGCTAAGACAGCCGGCCAAACTGACAAGCGCATTTGGTGTCCTGTGCCTACCACTCCCCCTACTGCTGAAGGCCTTTCCCTTAAGACTCGGCTGCAACTCCCTCTTACATGTAAAATAAAATGATAATAAGGCAGTTTTATTAATTGTTATCATTTTATTTTACATGGTGATCCAGCGGGTTACCAGTAACAGGTAATCCAATACCACATACTCACCTGGACCCATAAATTCATTCACAACACACTGGCAATAACCGCTGGGGTCATGTTTTTGTAATTCTCAAGATTAGTTATCTCTAGTCCTTAACCAATCTTTCACTGATCAAAAGTTCTTTCTTCTGGTCAATGGACCATTAGTTGGAACTAGTTGATGGTGAAATGACATAAGATTTCAATTTACTTACACATTGGAAATAATCACAGAGTCGGGATGTATTTTAAAGTTTTATCTCAGATTACATTCATGTGAACCACTTACACAGTACAGAACAAACTCTGTCTCTCACAAGAAGGAAGATTCAAATAATCAATCAAGATACATTCATTTATACTGTGCAATGACACTGCATGAAAGGTAGAGGATAGAGAGAAAAGCACATAAGCCCAAATACAGATATAGTATAATTACCAAGTATGGTGTGGAAACCAACTCACAGGCCTAGGAATTGGAAAAGGTCCCCCAGGAAAGGTTTGGCGAACAAAGGTTTCAGTATAGGAATTAGGACAGGAATCAGGACAGACGACCTCTCTATCACCGATGCTTGAGTAGCACCCCTCTCTGACACTCTCTTTGACTCCTCGAGATTCTTCCTCAATCTTCTTCTAAATTAATTTGCTTAAGATAATTGGTTCAGTAATTTGATTCTTCTTCAGCATCTCAGTCTGGGACTTCTCTGTGCTCTCGGACAGCATCCCGGTCTCTAGCTAGCTAACTAACTAATGCTACCTCAATTATACCTTTCTGTATGCTAGTACCACCCATTAATATTTCAAACTTATGAAAGTTCTAATTTTGATTGGACAGACAAGGAGAGGTGATCATCACACCATGCTTATTTCCCATTAATACTTTCAGCTCTTAGTTTAAAATCCCATCCCTTAAGTTTTATACATCAGTCGTTAGTCCCACCCATATTCACAATGTAATTGTCACATATTAGAGAAAAAAAAACAGTAGTTCTCATGCATTTCAGTGGACTGTTGTTCCGGTTCCCATGAATGTAACCATTCGCAGCCTTGGCTGATGTTCAGGTTGACACTGCGTCTTCCAGCTTGGTTGCACTACGCATGTACGGTAGAACGAGAGGGAATAGACTGTGGATCACAACTAAAGGCCCATAATAAGCACTATTGAAAGAGTCAAAAAGACAGATGTTAATATAAAAAATTAATTGTTTCACTGTATACCACCTATATCTACTCTAATACCATTTACTTATTATTACTCTTCCCGCATTAGCATTAGTAGAGTAGCTGGGTTTAGTTTTTCAGCAAGCAGGTGGCAAGCATGTGAGTTTCAAGTGGCCATCTTGTTCAAGTGCAGAAAGTTCCCTCCAAGCGATAGATACGTCATACTACATATATGCAATAGACGCATGCGCACTAAAGAATTTCAGTTAGCGGCCATCTTAAAATCACTCTCGGGTTAATGGTTAATAAAACACATGGGTACACTTCAATCTTATGCTTAAATGTCGTGTAATGCATATAATTTCCACAGTACATGTTTAGTACGAGGTTAGTGGTTACAGGAGGAGATTGCATACAAGCAAGTCTCTTTTTCACAAGTCCTTGCTCCATCAATGGTTTCATGCTAATTCCAGGAGTTGGGCAACAGTTGGGCAACAACTCTCCGCCATAACGGAGGAGCCACCCCTACAATAGCATTCGGTAACAGATTCTAGATAAGACCCGGTGTGACCCTCACTATGAGTGATCCGGTAATTGGAGTGATATTTATTGCACCTGATAACATCTGTCTCTGTCGAGAGCGCCCAGTAAGGGTGTTGTCCACCACCCTCCATCCCAGCTGCGGTGGGTGTTGACTCTGAGCCTACTGAAATATTACTTATTGTCACTCTTGACTTTGATATTTGACTCTTGGTTCTCACTCAGAATAAAATAAATACAAAATTACACAATTGTATAGCTGTGTTTGTAGGCTGAGAGGTACCAGAGAAGACCGGCACAGAGAAGCAAAAATGATAAATTATAAAACTGACAATCAAAACGTGACAGACTTAAATGGAGTGAATGTACAAAAGAGAGATGGAAGGTAAGACAGAGATGAAATCGAAAACGGAAGATAGTGTGAAGGAGATGAAGGTTGAAATGGATGGATCCAATAAACGATGAAAGAAAAGAAGGAAGGAAGGAAGGAAGGAAGGAAATGAAACTAAAGATAGGCCAATAGAGTGAAAGATTGAAAGATACATGATAGGAAGGCAGAAAAATTAAAATGAAGGATGGAACAATTGAAGAATGAAAACAATGGAAGAAAGGGTTGAGGGACGAGAATAGAAGAAAGTATTCAAGAATTGAAGGATTGAAAGGCATAAGGATGGAAGGGCGAATAGAAGAAAAGCTAGAATGACGGAAGGAAAAATAGCAGAAGGGTAGGATGGAAAGAAAGGTGGATGGAAAGATGGCAGGATGGAAGGATATGTCAAAAGAAGGTCAAAGTAAAGATGCAAGGATGGATATAAGACATATAAAAGGTTATTAAAAACCAAATGTAACATCTGCTATTTTTTTCAAAGGATTCCCAGAGTGACCATGTACTTTGTTTATTGCCATTCATGAGCTTGTTCAAATCGGGGGTTATAGTACTTTTCAGGATACTTCATTTGTGTTGGGTATGATAAATACCACCTATTTAGGTGTTTTTGGGGAACAACACGTGGATTGTGGTGCTTACCCCATCAAAATCTGAATGTTACCGCCCATATCACATTTACCAAGACTCTCGTAATGAGGGCCTAAGTCTTTTTTAATCGTTTGTTTTACCCACTCTTAAAAACAATCAGTCTTTTCAATTTAGCTTCAGTACAGCTGAATTTGTTTAAAACAATGTCACATCCTTTCCCAGACTGGATGATCGTGTGAAACATCTAGCCAGGCCTGATTTAACCAAACAGATATTGGGAGGGACTATGAAAGAGCGGGGGATAGAATAACTTTCAGAGTGCCCCAACTCTATATAGGACTGTATCTTACTTTAGCATGTTAAAAACACCTAAAAGAATATGTAAAATGCATCAACAATGTCCCAAAGTCTGGTGAATGAGATTTAGCCGGGGGCAGAACTAGCTTATCTCCGCGATACTGCCTTTTAAGTATCCTTCGCTCCTTGAAGTGAAAGAGCAGCTGTATGTTTTTTAAGGTTGTGATGAGATAAAGGGGACTGAGTTAAGCATTATACCAAAAAATGCCCAGCTATGAAGAAACAACAATTGGCAGAACAGTTCTCTCAATGTAGAAATCAAAGTCTCAAATCTCACTTTTCAGAACAAATTGAGGGCACGGAACCTTATAACAGCAATCTCACAAGTTCTTCAGACTATAATCCAATGCACGTCTGTTAATGCGAGCACCGATCAGCATCTATCAAACTGCAAATGAATAGTCAGCAGCCACTTTCTACCGTACATAGCACAATCCACTTAACTATTATTAATACAACCATGTGATGGCCATCAACAGCATCACAAAGCTTTACAAGACTACTAGCATAATGATGGCACACTCATTTCCTTCTCACCATATTCATCTTCACGCCATCTGTTGATTTACCCAAGCAACCACAGTAAACGTCAGCAATATTGACAGTAATATTCACTACCCCTGTTCAAGTGCAGCAATGACCATCATCAAGAGCTAATTAATTTTACTACCACCATCAAAAGCTTAGACACTGTCACCCACAAGTCCAACCTGGGGCTAACTGCAACCTCAACAGAAATATCCATGTTGGAAAGTAGGTTATTGGTAGGGGCAAATGTAGGTCTGCCACTGGCAATAAGGCCACTAACACATGATAGGACTCAGCATAGGTCTTAGAAAATTATTCCTATGCCCAACTCTTGGTAACGAGGCTGCGAGCAGACAGGCTTAACTTCAAAGACAGGTATGTAGAGCATTTTAAACACAATTTCAAATTTATAAAAATAAGAAATATTTGTATCTTTAAAATGACACCAAAATGACAAAAGTCCAATGTAGGAAAACGGAGATATGAATTTTCGATGATTTAATAAAATATAGCACTTAGAAGATTATAGCACCATATTGTGATACCTGCTTGCGATAGACCTGGGCAAAGTCAAAGTTTCAGGCCGGGCGCGATGGAGCCCTGACCGGCTACAGCTCGCGGCAGGTCCCGGTCTCAGTTTCTACCTTCACACTTACAAACTTTTCTGGAGCTTCTCTCCTCCAGCCAGTATGGCTTTGGTGAGGTTTCGCCGGCTTGACTTGTGACAAGGTCCCGGTCAACTTCCTTAGAGCGGACTTAGAACATTTCTCATGATCGCTTCAGTGGGGCAACCCAGGAATCCAGGCCGACAAGCAATGGAAGGCAGGCGAATTGGCTTTCACGGTTGCTCCCGGTCACCTTTTCTACGAGCGGACTTAAAACTTTTCTGGAGCTTATTCTTGCGGGGTCTCTCGATGCTCCTCATGTAGCCGGATCCGCTGAGGGTTCGCCGGATCAGATTTTCTCTAGTCCCAGTCAATCTCTGGAAATTGGAGCAATGGAGCTTTTAGCTGGACGAACCTGGTTGGCTAGGCCAGCCCGTGTTGAAGGCAGGCGGCCTGGCTGGCCAGGTTGTGTCGGTCCCTCTATTGAGCTTTTTTACAAAGATGATCCAAAGTTCTCCAACCTTCTTGAACTTCTTCCTGAAGTTCCTCAAGGGGTCCCAAAGTGTCTCAAACTCACTCCAAGGATTTGGAGGCTCCAATATTGTCTTGAAAGGTGGGGACTTCAGTTCCCACAATCCACTGGTACAAAACCCTAACAAATCCACTGATGGTTCTCCAAGGTGTAGATTTAGTTGGTGATGCTCCAGATGAGATCTTTTAACCTGTACCTTTCAGGGAGTCCACTCTTTAGTTATTTTTCAGCAAGATAATCCACAGGGCTGTAGTTTTAGATGGTGCAGTCTTCAGAGGTCAGGCCTTAGAAATCTTTGCAGAGCAAAACTTCTCAACCGGGCACTTCTTGCTTCAGTAAGTTTCAAGCGGCAGATCTGGAGGGCTCTGCTCCTCTCAGATACTTATTCCTAGTTCTCTGGGTCAAGCAGGAGGCCACATTAAATCGCAACCATTGTAGCATCATAGCACAGTCATGAGTCTGCAGAAGTATATTAAGTCCTGAAACTCTCCCAATTCCTCCACCCTGACCCTATGGCAAAACATCAGGCCCTATCGCCATTAGGTTGAACCAAGTGAAGAACACCAGATTCAGTGGGAGCAGTCAGAGAACAAATTCCACCTCGAAGTCGTTCCTCTTCCCCCATATTTTAGCCCATTTTTTTGGACAGCCCCTCCCTTCATAAACTGCCCTCTCTGCCAACATGACCCAATCCATGTCTTTTCCTCAGGCACCCAGACTGGGCACTTGGGCGATGCTCCACTCACATGCAATATTGAGCTTCGCCACTATCAACCCCACAGTTATGTATATCTGGTCCTGCGGGGGAGATCTAGGACCTCCCAGATGTTAAGCATGGACCACTTTGTGGAGGCCTCCATATTGCCCCCACACACCTCTTTCAGACAGCCCACAACAGAGGTCCAATAGTGCTGAATGGCAGGGCATCCCCAGGGCATGTGGAAAAACATCCCCTCTTGGTTGCAACCATGGTAATACAGTGGGGATGATGCCCTCCCATCTTTGCCATGGTGATACATGCAAAATAGATGCAGTGTAGGATTTTTAGTTGTACATGATGGAACCTGGCTCTAATAGCCACTTCTCGTGGGGACGCCAACGCCAACAACCATTCATCGTCCTCTATCCCCTCTAGTTCTCTGTCCCACTGCTCTTGTAGCCTAACTAGGGTGTCAGGCGTATTGGTGGTCAATTTACTATACGTGAGGGAATATAGTATTCAGTCTTGTTTTTAATAAAGTACTTTTATTTTACCAAATGTAATTCACTAACTGGACATTGATTAATTAAGGGTGGATTGATGCTTTATGGATTTCTCAGTGTTAAACCCTGATCACCTCCCTGAGTAAGCTTTGGGCGGCTCTACCTCACTATCCTGAGAGACAAGTGCTAAAGTTGTGTACCTGGTATTCAGTTTGAAGTCCAACAGTAAGGTGGATCCAGGACACCAAAGGTAATGAATCAGAACCAAGTAACCCCTCATTACCTGGGTATCATGTGGCTCGACTAGCTCTGCATTCTGTAACATGTTATAGTGGGTCAGTGTGCCTCCTGAAGAGACCCGTGCGGGTAACCTTCTGTTCCACTGTTTGGAATCCTCCTGTCACAGGGGATTTAATTTCTCCTGCTCAAAAGATTTCAGGGCGATACCAAAGGGGATGATGGACGGAGCATTTGAGCAAATCAAACACACACCTCCAGTCAAACTGATCTGGGTTTAATCCATCATCATTCTTTAGCTCACTACACCACCCCAGTCAGACATGGCCATATGCAAATCAGTCTGATCCTGTGCCTCATGGGAACAGTCCAGCCCGAACTGCCAAGCCATGTCCTCCCAGGACCGGAAACAAGCATCCTGGGACCGATTGCTGGCTAATCATCCGTCATCAGCCAGGCTAGCTTGAATCCAGTGGCAAAGTGAGCAAGGGACCCACGTCTGGGCATACCCTGCCAACTTAGGGCGAACAAAGCGATACCAAAGGGGATGATGGGCTTGGAAATGTCTGAAAAATCTGAAACATCACAGCACAGGGATGGCAGTGATGGAGCAAGGATTCGCACGCAAAGCGACTTGCTCGTACTCATAAACCTCGAATAACATTAATAATATAACCAACATGTTCATTTTACTAATTTTGCGTATTTTTCCTTTACACGGGGTATCCGAGCGAAGCTTGCTTATGTGTTTTCTAATCCTAATACGCTGTCAAGTAATATGGCTGCTGCTACGCGGGAATTTCTACTGCGCATGCGTCGGTCATACCCATGTGACGTGACGTACTCGCAGCTTTGGAGGGAATCTGTCGCATCTGCGCACTAGAGCTATGATGGCTGTTTTGTGTTCTCACATGCAAGAAGCTTGCATTGCTGCTTTTGCAAAGCTGTTCGTTCTGCTAATACCTAATGCTATAGTCTATCATAAAGTAATGGGAGTAGTGTAGAAATTCATGGTATACAGTGAAATCATTTATTTCTGTGTTTTAAAACTTTTCCTTTTACTTTTCATGTATCGTAAACTTTGGGCCCGAGAGACGGGAATACTCCATTTTGAAAGTCTTTTGCCCACGGCTCGCTATGAGAGGAGGGCTGAAATCATCTGTCATTGAATCCCAGCCAATCAATCAATCAATCAATCAGGACATTTATAGAGCGCACTACTCACCCGTAGGGTCTCAAGGCGCTGGGTGGGGGGGGGGGTGCCGTTACTGCTCGAACAGCGAGGTCTTGAGCTTCTTCCTGAAGGAGAGGTGGTCTTGGGTCAGGCGCAGGTCGGTCGGGAGTGAGTTCCAGGTCTTGGCGGCCAGGTAGGAGAAGGACCTTCCTCCTGTTGTCGCTCTTCGGATGCGGGGGACGGCGGCGAGGGCGTGGTTGGTTGATCTGAGGAGGCGCTTGGGAGTGTAGAAGTTGATCCGGTTGTTGAGGTAGCTCGGGCCTTGGTCGTGTAGGGCTTTGTGCGCGTGGGTGAGGAGACGGAAGGTGATTCTCTTGTTGATCGGGAGCCAGTGCAGATCTCTCAGGTGTTCGGAGATGTGGCTGCGTCGGGGGATGTCGAGGATGAGTCTGGCCGAGGCGTTCTGGATCCGCTGGAGTCTCTTCTGGAGCTTGGCGGTTAGAGGGCGTTGCCGTAGTCCAGTCGGCTGCCAGATGGCAACTCCAGCCAAGATGCGCCTGGGAAGATGAACCTTGACCCAGCCTGAAGAAGCTGAACTGTACTGAAATTATTACATTGTATACAATGTTATATTCACCATTGTTATGTGTAAAGCATATGTCATGAGAACCTGAAATTCAAGGGGCATATCCGAAATTCAAATAAGGAGACTGAGAAAGTTAAAATTTTAGGTGGTGTGTCGACCTCTCCTCCTCTCTTGTCCAATTGAAATTGGGGATCCTTACACTTGCAACATTTTGGGGGTGGTACACTGACCTGGAAAATAGTATAACTAGCCTAGGTTTAGCTAGGGAAATTGTCAGACTTGTCCGAATAGCTGACCTGTCACTGACCCAACGCACTCAATAGCTGATCGAGAACAGAGGTGCTGCGGAACACTCTGTCAGACAGACTAGCTGACCCGATCGAGGTTCTGGGACCTTAAGTGCTTGGCGAAGCACTTTGCTGGGGAAATTGGTAACCCAATTGGGGTTTGACTGATAGCTGCAGAGAGGGAGTAGCGCAGGCGTTGCAACTGAACTGCGGGTGCTGGTCTCAACTTTCGGTGGTCCTGTCCTGATCCTAATCTGATCTACCCTGTCCTGATTTCCATACTGCACCTGCTGGCCTACTGGCAACTGCATTCCTTGGGGTTTTCTTCTGTCCTTAACTGACCCGTGGCGAGGGTTGGTCTTCACACCGTTCTAGGTAAATATAAATCTGTGTGGGAAAACCTATAGTACATTTGCGTCCTTTTCTTACCCTCCTGAATCTTGCTAAATCATAATTGCATATGTTCCCTTTTCTCTCCCCCTCCTTCGTGATAAACAATACAACGTGATTCTTGCTATTTAGCGTGACCCAATTTTCTCCTATCCTTTAGAATTGAAGATAAATAATTGTTCATGGAAATATAGATGTTCCTTTTCTTTACCCTTCTTTAGCCGAATTAAAGTGATTATTCTGAATTATTAGAGTGTTCCATATTTTTACCTTTCCCTTAGTTTCATGGTTAAATCAGTGTTGTCATTAAAATTTGTGTTCCTTTTCTCTTACCCACCCGTTGAAGAGATTAAACCGTGACTATTATTATTTACCTCGTCCTTTAGAAAATCCATTTCAAGTTTGATTTCTGTGAGTTCATTACAGAATGTTCCTTGTTCTTACCTTCCCTTTAGACTTCTAAATGGTTGGCATAATATATCTTTTACATGGTTATACTCTTTTCATGATTCTGGTTATTGATAGTTTGCTTGCTGTAAACCTTATGCTCTCAACTCTTGATGAAGATTAGATAAAGGTTTTCAAAACTTCTCGAGTCTGTGGTTATTATAAATGAGTGCAAATGTATTGGTATTTTTGACTGTTTGCCTATTTTTACATCTAACTCACTGATCCATTGTGATCATAGGTACCAGTGACAAGGATTGGTAAGTCGATGGTATAGGAAGTGGTAGTATTTAATGTACTGGTAGTAGAGTGTAGGTTTACCCGACTGAGTAAATATGGTGAATTGAATTATGGGCCCAAGTGTGCATTGATAAAATTATAGTTGGGTGACCTGCGCGCTCTATCAGCAGCGCGTAGATATTTTTGGAATATAATCATCATGACATTCTGCTGTTGCATGGTCAGGCTTGAGAAACACATTCATTTAAGCGGACTCTCACTGCAAAATGGTTATTGATGAGTTTTAATATATGTATATGCTTTAAAGTGCGCCTACATGTTGTCAGAGGTCACTTTGTAGCACCAGGTGTTACTGACATGACTCGTGATTTGGAATTGGGAATCTGAAACCGCGCAAGTCATTAATTAAGTTAGGATTGAAGGTGTTCCAGTAGCAGACCTTAATAAGTTGCAACAATGGCACTCAGTTGTATAGGAAGTTAAGAATGGCGTTCACGTTGCATGTAAGGTGCCAGAAACTAAAACATGACAACCCTCCGACTCCAGACGGGAGACTACCAAATTCAAGGTTAGTGTCCAGGCTCCTGATTCCTATGTGTAAAAATCATTCAGAGTTTTGTTAAACTGCCAAAAATAAAATGTAGATGATGCCTTTCACGCAGGCTCCAAACTCCCCCTGTAAGAATTACCGCTGACATCAAAGGTTAGTTCCTTGCTCTTAATTCTTGGAGTGGGAAATTAGGGCATGTGACATGCCTTGAAACTTTATTTTTTACTGTTTTACATAGCGCAAACAAAAACAGAGTTTCAACGCTGTTTTTGCTTGCTCTATCTTATTAAACTGGCAAAAATGAAAAGCTGATTGTCACCACACTTACCAATAAATAGACCCAATTCCGACAGACTGCATCTATCTACTTCAGTATCAGTCAGTGGAGAAAACACACTCTCCGGACTATTTTGTTTAATTCCCTGTGCTACTCTAAAATGTTGGCATGTATGGGAACTGGCACGGTAAAGTAGTTTTAATTAACAATAACAATTGTTTTTACATCTGAGAATTTCTTGAGTAAAACACAATGCAGCACATGGCTGTGTATTCTGACTTCGTTCCCTTGAAAACAGTTGGCAATGACGAGAGCCAACCGGAAGTAAAAGGGCCGAGGAAACGCAGAATGGGCTGCAGAAGCGGGGCTTTGCTCTGACCCTTCCTAGCGCCTCGGCGGTTCCTGTGACCCCATCAGAGGTCTCAAAGTATGGGTGACCCCGCGGCACTAACAGTCGGTCAAAAGACAGCTTCTGCTCCCATTGCGCTCGCCAACCTTTTTGGTCCAAACAGGCTTCATTATTCTGCGCAGTCTTTACTGCACTCGGTGAGAGAGCGGCGCGTGGGCAGATCTGGAAGCAGTCCATCGAAAACAAGTCAGGAAAAAAATCAAAAGGGGTGACTCACTGACGACGGGAAGTCTTTTGTGGAAGGGCTGGGAGCGCTAATGCCTTTTTTATTGCATGTTTTTCTTCCAGCGTATAGACGAGGTCCTGCTTCAAGAGGCTTATTTTTTAAATACATAGCAGGTACATACAACGGCACCTGGATCCGAGGTGTTCCACCGAATTACGCTTGCTTTTTCACAACCCAGAGTGGGACTGGGCCTGTTTTATGGTCTAGTGGAGTGGGTTGTGCTGTTGAATTTCCTGATATTGAAACAAAAATCGCCTGCAGCAACCTCATCTTCCATACCCTGCACAACAACACTTACAACGTGTCTTCAAAACTTCCCCACTTTGTAAACGTAGGTCGCTTTTGAGCTTTCTGCTTCACTAATAATAACACTAATATACTAACACTTTTACTTTGGTGACCGGGTCGGTTTTCTGTCCTAGCCAGACACTGACACAACCAGTCGACAGGGAGGCCCCTTATCGTGGTTTGCACTGAGTCCCAGGGCACCATTGCTATGCCAATGACTGCCATCCACAAACCATTTCAGGAATCGCTGTACGTAATGTGTGGGGGGGTCTGCCAGGTCAGGCAGATGCGGTGGTGTCCCAGGGGAGTAAGAACCCTTTTGGAGGAGAAAAGTATTTTAAAAAACCAATGAGAATTAGTTTCTTAAAAGGTGGTAGTATTTAACAAACATAAATCACATATGACAGTAGGTAAAGGCACCAAGGACTATCCTTTCTGCTCACTTCTCACCTGCTCACCACCCGGAAATCGCTTGCTTCATTGTTTCCAGATTTACTCGTGTAGACAGGGTGGTTCCTCTCTTGCATCAGACCCAGAACTCACTTAGTTCATTTACATTGTGTTTGAATCCCTTATTCTGTGTATCAGACATTGACAAGTCTGTAGCGACAATACCACTACCCAAGCTTTATTCCAACCTTGCTTTCCAACGACTTTGAGCTCAACCAGATCAGAACAGAACTCCTTAGCCTCCTTGGTTCATCTTTGGTAGTAAAGTTTAACAACAAGCTGAAAGTTATGTAGAAGGTGTCAGGTTTTCACCAGCCTGTAGCAACATAGGATACTCGTAGTCATAAGGGTGGTGCTATTTAAGTTGCCCCACGAAGCCTCAGTGGGTCAGGTTTGGTAGCAGAAAGGGCAATAACAAAGCAGAGCAGGCTACCTCCCATTGTGCTGAGAACTTATATCCTTTCCTCTATGGACACATTTCTGTCTCTACAGTTCCCAACACTACACAGAGCAGTCAAGGATTAGCCACCAATTCAGATCCTCTTAATCAATCTTTCTCATTAGCGAAGCAACTCTGTTTAATGTCTTCTTTATCATAAGAAGAAACGTCTTAAGCGGTGTGACAGAACTTGCTTGCACGCACCAGTCTCTGTCCCCAGTTGCTGGTTAGCCTTATGTTTAATTGCTCTTTGTTGTGTTACAGTTAAGGCTGTATGGTGGGCATTGATCATCTCACAGTGCTCGTCCTTTCTTGGTGAGGGTTGCAGCAGCATCTCATGGCTGGTGGCAAGCTGGTGATTGGCTGTAGCTGTTGTGGCCTCCAGGCCACTCATGGCTTCCTGCTTAGGAGTGGCATCACTTTCATTTTCTCCATCGGCACCTGCAATACCAATATCTCAAGCCTGTGGTGGGCTGCAGGGTGATGGAGCAAGAATTCGCACGTAAAGCGTCTTGCTTGTATTCAAGAACCTCGAATAACATTAATAAAATGTAACCAACATGTTTGTCTTACTAATTTCCCCTTCTGACATTTTGGGTATCCTAGTGATGCTTGCCTATGTGTTTATTAACCTTAATACGCTAGCCACTAAAATGGCCGCTGCTTGGCGGGGTTTTCTTCTGCGCATGCGTTGGTCACAATCATGTGACGTGACGTATTCGCAGTTCTGGTGGGAATCTTTGCGCTTGCGCACTCGACTTAAGATGGCCGCTTTGTGTTCTCACATGCTGAAGCTTGCACTGCCGCTTTCTGCATTGCTGTTAGTTTTGCACTAATCTTAATGTTATAGTTAGTATAAAGTAAGGGGAGTCATATAGGGATTCCTGGTATACAGTGTATTCATTTATTTCTATGTTCTAAATTGTTTTTCTTTACTTTCCATGTATCGTAACCCTTGGGCCTGGGAGGGATTCAAAACCCCATCTTAGAAGTCCCTACTGCGCATGTCATCCTGGCAGAGGGAAGAAAACCTTGTACCAGTGGAACTCAGCCAGCTGGCAGCCACAGTCAAGATGCTCATGAGAAATGACCTGCGACCCAGCAGGATGAAGCTGAACTGTACCGCACTTGAAACATTTGTATATAAAATTGTACTGTCCATTGTCAGGAGAAGAGCACATACCCTGGGAACCCCAAATTCAATAGGCGGTCCCAAAAGATGCAAATTGGGACTTGTAGAAGTTTATCCCGGTTGGTGTGTTGACCTGTCCTACTTGAGGACCAATCGAAATTGGGGATTCTTACACTTGCAACATTTGAGGGGTGGTACACTGACCTGAAAACAGTATAACTAGCCTAGGTTTAGCTAGAGAAATTGTCCGACTTGTCCTAATAGCTGACCTGTCACTGACCCAACGCACTCAATAGGTGACTGATACAGAGAGCTGCGGAGCACTCTGTCCGAAATTTCCACAGACCCAAGCGGGGTTTTAAACCTTAAGTGCTGGCGGAGCACTTTACTGGGGAATTCGATAACCCAATCGGGGTTCTGACTGATAGCTGCAGAGAGGGTGTAGCACAGGCATTGCTACCGAACTGCGGGTGCTGGTCCTTTCCTTGATGGTCCTGTCCTGATCCTAATCTGGTTTACCTGTCCTGTCCTGGGGTGTCCATTCTGCACCTCCTGGCCTACTGGCGACTGTCCTTCTTTGGGGTTTCTCCTGTCCTTAACTGACCCGTGGCCAGGGTTGGTCTTCACACCGTTCTAGGTAAATATAGTGCTGGGAAATCTATTCTGCATCTTTCATTCTTTTCCTTGCTTTAATAAAAACGTACTCTTGCATATTGATTTTCCATGCTTTATTTGCACCAACAAATGAAAAAGTCATACCTTATAGTTGTTATATTAGCATGTTCCAATTTTCCTATCCTTTAAGTACGTTCCTGCATACAGCTTATGAAATAGATGTTCCTTTTCTTTACCTTCCTTTAGCTAAATGAAGTGATTGCTCTGAAATATTAGCGTGTTCCACTTTTACCCTTCCTATAGTCACATGTTGTTTTTCGAGTCTCCATAGACTGACTAAGTCTCGTACTGTGTCACTTTTGAAGGGGTACATTCTAGCATGTTCCTTATTTTTCCCCGTCCTTTAGTCACTCCATGACTAGTCTAAACTCCTGAAAATTCTTACTAGTATGTTCCTTTGTTTTTCCTTCCTTTAGAATTCTAAATGGTTGGCCTGATTTATTTCCTATATGGATACATGCTCTTTATAATTTTAGTTATTGACAGTTTATTGGCTGTAAACCTTATGCTTAATGAAACTGATGAGCTTTAGATAAAGGTTTTCAAAACTTCCTGAGTTTGTGGTTATTTTATGAGTGCAAATATAGAAAAGGTACTTTTGGTGTCTGCCTTTCTTTTACAGCTAGCTCCCTGATCCATTGTGGTCATAGGTACCCGTAGCGGTGGATTGGTAAGTCGGGTACACTGGAAAATACAATAGGAAGGAAACAGGGTTACTGGTAGTAGAGTGTAAGGTTACCCGATTAATAAATATGGTAAACTGAATTTTTATGGGCCCAATACTTATATGGTAAAATTATAGTCGGGTGACCTGTGCGCTCTATCAATAATTTTCTGGTAGCAGAGGTATGGTTAGGGACTAGTTAAAGTTAGGTAGAACTAGTTAGGATAGGTAGGTAGGTTATTTGCTGCTAATTGTGAAAATAATATTGTTTTTGTTAAGATCGATCGAATGTACAATTGATGTCTTATTGCTGTGAAAATTATGAAATGTTTTAAATTGGTTTTTTTGCTGCTATATTGACATATGTACTAATCCACTCGTTAGTGATTGTTATATGTTTGTTTGGAATCCCCGGGGAAAGAATAGCAGGTGGTGAGGAGAATCCATCGCGCAGTGAGGTCACTTGCTCAAGGAAAATTGGTGCAGGTTAGGCAGAACTGGAAGCACTAATTAGGGTTTTCTGTATAAATGTATGAATGAATGGTAGCAAAGAGTTCGCTGCAAAACTTCTATTGTGATATAACCTAGTAAGGGTCACACGGAAGGAGTAGCAGGTTCGCTAAGCTTGATTGGTAGCAAAAGAGTTCACTAGTGAAACTTTTGGCTTAGTATATATCCCAAAGTGGATGAGTCGAAGGAGTAACAGGTTCACTGATGCTTGTGTGAAGAGTAGGCAGAAGGGATCTACTCGTAGTATTTGAAAAGTAAATAGAGAAGTTTACTTGCAGTGAAACAAATCTTTTCCTTCCTAGACACTCGAGTACAGTGGCGAATGTGTTTTCATTGTAAATTTAACTAAGCACTTGCACTTTAAAAGGTAGAGTTCGAAGCATTTCTTACCTTGTGAAGGAGGGAGTCAGTTGCGGAGCTGCGCTGACGTCACTCAGTGCCGCGCTGGTATTGGTCGAAGCAGCGGGTGTGTAGCTTAGACGGAATTGTAAGGGAGGGGTGAGCACAGGAGCGTGAGAACTCGTTTACGAGAAACGCCGCGCACTCTAAGCATGAGCGCAAAATCCGCTCCGATCGCGGATTTTCGGTAAATCCGCGATCTCTCGCGAATTTACCGAGAATCCGCAATCCGCGATCGGAGCGGATTTTGCGGTCAAAAGTTCAAACCTAAATAATTTACGATGGCGCCGGCAAGCTGCCAGCGCCATCCTCAAATGGTTACTTAATTAGCTTCGACAGGAAGCTCTAACAGATAAGATAAAGCAGGGGCTCGAGCGCCTGCTTTATTTTATCAGTTGGAGCTTCCTGTTGAAGCTAATTAAGTAACTTTTGCAGGATGGCGCTGGCAGCTTGACGGCGCCATCGTAAATTAGTTACATGGTGTGTCTTTCTTCGTGAATAAATATGTGCCCTAGTTGAAGCTTAAATTCAGTGACTCATTCATCAGCCCAAAAATAATCACGTGGCTTTCACGTGCGCAATCCCCGTGCTGTTCCTGTGACCAGGGGCTTCTGTCTCTTAATCTGCTGCTCTGATCGGTCTCTGACCTTTTGTATTCACACAAGGGGCATGTGCGCTCGCATGGAAGCCCCGTCCGTTTGGCCCCGCCCACACACTCGAGGTGTGCACCCGCCCGTCTTCCCGCCATTTACCCACTATGATGGACATTTCACTCAAGGGACCCCCCCTGCGCACTTCGGCGCAATTGCATAGTAACACACACTTGGTCGCTGGAACTAGTTGAAGCGCAAATGCAGTGACTCATTCATCAGTCCAAAAAAAATCGTGAGCGTTGGGAGGCTGGGCAGATGTGCCTTCTTCCCAAATATACCATCGGAAATCCGCTGTGATGCTGCCCAGAGGCATTTGCATCTTTGGCTTTCACGTGCGCAATCCCCGTGCTGTGACCAGGGGCGTCTGTCTCTTAATCTGCTGCTCTGATCGGTCTCTGACCTTTTGTATTCACACAAGGGGCATGTGCGCTCGCATGGAAGCCCCGTCCGTTTGGCCCCGCCTACACACTCGAGGAAGCCCCGCCCCCAAATCCGCCAATCCGCAAAATCCGTGGATTTTGCGGATCCACGATCCGTGAATCCGCAAATTCGTGAATCGTGGATCCGCAAAATCCGCCCATGCTTAGCGCACTCCTTGGTTGAATTATTTTGAAATCGCGCAATTGATTGGTTTGAGAAAAATTAAAAGACGTGTTAGCATTGGAAGAAAATAGTAAACAGAAGAACGCATTCGCGTATGATCTAAGGTGGCAAAGTATATGTGATATCCAGAATTTTTACCTGATCCGAAATACTTAGGGTTCGCTAAAGAACAGATGCTAAAAGGCAGACCTTATAATATGTACGGAAGCAAGAGAAAAATGACTTTAGTAGACAAAGTTAAAAATTATTTCAAGAAGGATAAGCCCATCAAAACTAGAGAAGGAATAGTTATTCCACCACCAAATACTCCTGCATCATTCATGTTATTTGACAAAGGGTATCACACCTGTGTATGGTTGGAAAATTGGGTGGAATATACTAAAAATGACGGAATTTTGGCATTTCCATTAGATATTACCTTTAATAACCGGATTCTGTTCAATTTGAGAACCCGAATGAATGATTTACATCCCAGACCCAGACTAACGCAATATGAGGCCTTAGAAGAATGGGAGATAGAGGCTTTTGAACGAGATAGACCTAGAATTGACAAAGGAATAAGTAAATGGTACCCGAAAATACAGGGAGAAGCCAAAGAGAAACAAATGAAGCAGTGGAGACAGAACATGAGAACAGAAGGACTGTACCCTGTAATTGCCCTAGAAGCCCCAATGGGAGAGAAAAGGACAGAGAAAACAAAACATTTAATGACCAGTGGGGATTCAGATGATGATTATTTGGAGGAATTGCTAATGAAAAATCCACCTCCTTATAATGAAGGACCCAGATCCTCAAGTATGGGGGATGCTTGCCTAAGACCCCCTTACCAGGAAGGATCAAGACCAGTAAGTGTAAGAGACGGCTGTCAAAAACCTCCTTTTCAGGAGGAGCGAGACCTTTAAGCACAGGGAATCCATTCCTGAAACCTAATTATGGTGAGGGACCAAGTATGACGCATCCAACTGCCCCGACTTATGCCCCAACCCTGACTCCGCAAATAGTGCATGAAACAAGCCTGGAAAGAGTACTGCAGGAGAGAGAGCGAGAGGCTATAGCTAAACAGAGAACAGAATTAATTCAGACAATTTCCCAACTAAATACAAGTCCTGAAGCCTTGACAATTCCAGTAACTATTGGACCAGTTGTTTCTTTATACGGGGATAAACAGGGGTGTCCCGAGACTCCGATTATTACCCCAGCTGTAGTGCAGCCGAGAAAAGAACCCCTAATTGTAGATGACCAGGCAAGTGAATGCGAATCTGTGATTTCCTTGATGGATTTACCGATAAGGGAACCAGTAAGGGGTTCACGGAGGAAGAACACTCCTTTCAATTCAGGAGAAGTGCAGATTGAGTCAGCTTCTGGTACTAGAAGTGCCACCGTAGTGACTCCTGAAGAAATCGAGAGATGGAGTCGAGAATTAGAGAAACCAAATCCTCAGTCGAAACCATTAGATATTTACAAATTAAGAATAGAATTGGAAGAACTGATGGCTGGAAATGTGGGGTTAGACAGACTTAATACTTTTTCCGAGGAAGAATTGCTGTTTATCTGCAAGAGTATCACCCGTAATACCAGAGTGTTCCATGAGAAATTAATGGACACTGCGGCCAGTATGGGAATAGATATTGGTAAATCTAAACTGTTGCAAAAATCCTACAGAGCAGAATTCTCAGACAAAGATTTAGAAAACATAAATGTGTCAGGGAAAAAGGTACAGATCAGAGAATTGTTGAACCTGTTGCAAAAATGGGGAGAATTAGAAAAATGGAAAGCCAGGTGGGCAAAGAAAAAGGAGGAGATTAGATCAAAACAGATGGCTTCCGAGTATGTCTTAAACGAAGCAGACAAGGCAGAAAAAATATATCCTATGCGAGAAGTGCCAGGTGGAAAATATGTGCATGTTCCATGGTCCCGACAGGATATTGTGTCCTTTACTAATGATTTCCCAAAATTATGAGAAAAACCTGTAGATTGGTACAGACAGGTAGAAAGGTTTGTGAAGGTACAAAAATGCCTTTGGAAAGATTTGGATGGTTTCTTTGACATTGTAGTTCCCATAGATTTGTGGACGGAATGCAAAATTGCTATTGATTGGCCTAGTGAGGAATTCCCGAGGGACCCTAACACAGGGGCTCCTTCACCCGAGGTAATGAAAAAGTACAACCAGGTAATGTTGCATCTCAAGGGAAAAGTGCCTGCAAAGGAAACTGATTGGACCCGAATAGATAGAACTACCCAGAATAGAGATGAAACTGTTAAAATCTGGATTGTGGCGTAAACATTATCGGCGCCATCTTGTCCTTTTCAGATCCATACGTGCGCGTAAGCAGCAGCCATTTTGATTGCCATGGCCTCTCTGCCCGCTCCCGATAGCCAGCGCGTCTCTCCCCCTCACTCCCCGGCCTCGCAAGCATCCCCCCCGCGCCCCGACAGCCCCCGGTCCCTCCTGCTTGGGCCATAAACGCACCTCCAGCGTGACCCTGTCTCCGAGCCACATCCCGTGCTGAACCCCCTCACTCTTTCATCTCATTCATAGAACAGGCCCTTTTGATAACCTCTTCCTCCCTGCCCGATTGTCCGGCCTGACCCCAGGCCATCACCTAGCCCAACAGATACGGTTTATTGCCCCCTACAGTAGGACCTCGCCTCACATCAAATGAGCGGGGATTAATCAATGCCTTCACACCCCTAGATCCGACCGATTGCCCGCACTCCTGTTCCCAGCGGAATGTCCAGCTGCGCGATAGCCATCATGCTGAGATTTGGGTGGGGACCCCTACTGTAGATATGTGTGAGAACGGGCCTGAACCGGGGATTCCAAAGATGCCTTTTTCGTACTTCAAAGCAATACCACGGATGTCATAAATGTAATAAAGCCATAAACTTGTGTATAAGAGGCCAGGCCTCAGAGATGCGGTTAGAGCACCTCGAGAAGATACCCTGTTGTCTGATTTGACGTGTTCTGCTCCGTCGGAATAAACTCCTGTTTCCTGCCTTCCGTCTCCAGCGCCTGCCTTTTTGTTTGGTAATTTCGAATGGTATGAGAGGCGGCTAACGCCGGGCAAATACTGAAGGGTTCTTGGTCGAATTCGGCCCTACCTTTTCACAAAACTGTGCATTCCTATTATGAATGACTGTTACAGGTGTTCGAAACGTACAGTGGTCTAGACAACATCGAGATGAAGGACATGACCCACTTTATTTATAGATTTGTGCTAGGGTTGAGACCTGAGATTTCACAATGGATCAAAGACAATAAAATCTGTTGGCAGTCTAAACCAATTGATGAGGTCCTGAAGTATGCCAAATATTGTGAGGATGAGATGGCAGACAAACGAAAGGCATTGAAGGAAAAGGTCATGTGGGCACAGGTAAAATTGGCAGAACAACAAGAACAACAGTTAAGTAAATTAACCAGTAATCAGAATCAAGGCCCCGGAGGTGGGGGTAAGTCCAGAGTAAAAATGAGCAGAGAAGAGGCCAAAAAGAAGTTCCCCTGTCACGGGCGCGGACAGATAGGGCACTGGAGAGACGAGTGTCCACATGTACAGAATGGTAACGTCCAAATTAATGATTTAAATCCACAGACGCAGAATGAGAAACCACGAAAGACCCAGCAACAGGTAAAACAGAATCAGTTGCCTCATGCACCTAGACAAAATTTTAGGAGCAAAGCACAGCAGGGTGAAGACACCAAAGTGTGGGAAGTAAGGGAAAATAAGAATGCAGCAACCTCACAATTTCTGTTAAATGACACGTTTCTCTGTGATGACACCTACTGACGGTGCCTGAGGGGGGGGGACGAGGAGTGCGTGCTTGGCGCCTCCTTGCCGGTGGACCAGTCAGGGCCATACATTGAAGGAAAGGTTGAAGGAAATGACGTCACCTTCCTGTTGGACACTGGTGTTACCCTTTCTACTGTGAGGACAGCAGACGTTCCAAACCTACCCCTCTCGGGAGAAGCGATCCAAGTAGTGGGCGTTTCTAATCAGTTAATTAGTACCCCAGTTACAAAACCCATGGAGATTAAAATTGGAAATTTTAAAGAGATGCATAGATTTGTTGTCTGCGACTCCAGTCCTGTAAACCTATTGGGACGAGATTTGCTGTGCAAAATGAACTGTACTATCTTTTGCACACCAAATGGCGTCGAAATTCAAACCCCTGACGAAGATGGAATTTACAAATGAATGTTAGCAAGACCCGACTCTGAAATTAAAAGACTGACAATGCAAGACTTGCCTGAAGAGCTCCAAGGAACAGTGAAACCAGAAGTATGGGATTTTACTGGAAAAGATGTAGGATTAATGGAAAATGTTGACCCAATTAAAATAGCCATAAAGGAAAATGCAACATACCCAAATATTAAACAGTACAAAATGAGTGCAGAAGTAAAAGCAGGAGTTGCCATAGAAATAAAAAGATTGTTAGAAGCAAAAATCATACAAGAAGTAATGAGCAGCCCATGTAATTCGCCAATAATTGGAATCAAGAAACCTAGTGGAAAGTACAGGGTAGTACAGGACCTGCGCAAAGTTAACAAAATTGTGGTCCCTTGTCCTGTCGTGCCAAACCCTGCAGTGATTCTATACTGTCGTGTATTTCTATAGGTTCTGAATCGATCCCCCTATTCCTGACCCTATTCTGGTTAAACTAACTATCAAGTTAACTAACAGTCAGCCCATGAGGCAAGAAATCCCCCATGATGCAGATACCGTTATCTGACGCAGTCACACTACGGCACAGGAACGTGTTATCTGATTAGGTCATAACGCTTGAGATCTAATTAGACAAGCGACATTCCTCCAGCCCCTGATAAGGCATACGACGTTCTCATAACAAATCAAACCTATGACAACCTGGATAATCCGTGCGGCCATTGTTTTGATTTCACAGAGAACTTTAGTAAAGAATGTGCTAACGAGCAAGTCGTATGACATCTTTATTGACGTACCTATGTCCATCCTTACGTCAATCCCGGCACCTTTAAGGTATAAATATTGCCGACCTTGCCCTATGCAAACACACGCGTGGTGACAAGACGGAGCAGCCATACTTGCCGAAGCCGAGAGCAGAAGCAGACCCCGCAGGCAGCAGCCCCGCCTTCCTGACGCGCTGAGAGACGCGCTGCTATCTCAAGCCGAGAGACCCAGCACCGGCGTTTCCGGGTAGCCCTCGCAGGCAGCCTGGAATATCGAGAGCAGAGAAAGAGATACCATTCCTCATTCATCCTAAATTCCAGGTACAGAACTGAATAACCCCTCCTAGAGAATTCTTTAGTTATTCACTTGGCAAAAACAAACTTAACTTAAACTGTAACTTTCTATTCCCGCCCACGTATTAGACTTAGGTCAGGTACACGGGGTAGGCGTATTTAGAAACACCAGTTGAGTACGTTTAGTCAAATGTATATGTGTATGTAAATATATTTTAATCATTTTAAACATCATATGGCTCAGAAACCATATCAATGTTTTTACAGTATTATTTTATACTATTGCTTCTAATGTATGCACTTTACTTAACAATAAGTATTGCAATAATATCGATCCATTTCTCTTGTACGAGAAAAGAGACTGATCAATAAATAACACCTTTTATTGAACACGCCCGTCTCTTCCTTTTCTCTACATTCTGATGAGACTAAGAATGCACGTACTGACTGAGTAAAATAATTGCCTTGTGCTCACACGACTCTTGAGATTGACTCTTGATTAGGGGAGAGCAAAGTTGTCATGTTCTATGGTTGTCAGAAACTAAATCCCTTCTTGTCTAATCAGGGGAGTTAATCCTTCCTTGAACATTCGAGAAAGTTTCTAGCGAACTCTGAGCTTAGCTGGCAAACCCAAAAATTAAGTCTAGTATCGACAGTAGTAGACCTAGTTAACGTCTGGTCTAGGCCTTTACTGCTGTAGGTACTATTCCAATGCGCAGAGCCTATTGGGAAAATAGGAGCTACACTACATGGCGCCCAACGCGTTTGGAAAGGGCGATAAAACTAACGTAAGACATTTAGAGTAACTCAGTCGTGCTTTCTCACTCAGACCCCTTTTCCCAAATACTCCAAAGACGTCTGGAGTGGGTGAAAGGTTATTATATCCTCCAAAACCTCGCAGGAGGGAACTCCTATGTATGGTTCTTGGTCTAGTCAACGTTGAAGGATAAAACAGTTCCAGAATATTGTGCATCTAATCTCTGTTTCCATAAAGAAACCTGATCTGCAAACAAACATAATACCATCCTGTCTGTAAAATGGCAGAGAGTGATGATGAAAGAGAGGCAATTAGATTAGCTACCGAAATAGCAGATGCTGATGCTACCATGCAAACAGCAGACCCGGATATAATACTCATCCAGGTCGCCAAAAGGAGATCTATAACCTTAAAACTTATAGAAAATGGACTGACACCTAGAGGTGGCACAGTCATATTCGTAATTGAGGCACACGAATATCGGCAGACAGAGGTATACTATACATGGATACATTTTCCAGCAGCTAATGCTGTAACAAAGTACTTCCACTATTACAAAGTAGAGGAACCTCCTGAAATGTACACTCCTTTCGAGGAGGTGGAAGTACCACTCAAATTCCAAGAGCATTTGCTCTTATTTGATGGCGCCCTAAAACATAACAATCACATTACAAGGCTCGGTCCTTTAGGAAGACCAGGAGCAACGTGGCCGGTCCTAGCCGGATACACACCACATCCAGACATCGAAAGAATGCCTGCAGCAGAGCTGTTAATACAGCTAAAACAACTACTAAAAATTCACAGACAATTAGTTCAGTATGTAATGCGGACTTCAACAATTCAGCCAGCGATTAAACTTCCACAGCTGACCCCTCACCAGGGGAACACAAATAAAATTACACCACAGAACATCCAATCCTGCCTAGGTAAAGTTCCAGCTAAACGGGAACAAATACCATTCTGGTTGGCACAGAAAATTACCCAAATAGAGGCGGTGTTTCCTGACACCACCCCATTAGAAAAACACAGAATTCTGACTATATGTCTCCCAATGGGAATCGCACCACACATAGAGGACTGTGACACTTGGGGTACAGTCTTTGCTTCTATCTACACAAAAACGCACGGTGTTCCATCCATTTCGGTGATACCAGATGTGCTAAAACAAATTCAAGATGAATACGGTCCAGAACCTGCTTTAACTCTTGGTATGAAATTACTGAAAGACTTCAAACAGGTCTCGGCTATATTATTAGCCAACATAAAAGGTGAAGCAGCAAACGTGGCGATCCGCCAGAGGTTAAAAGAGACAGATATAGCAGACCAACCAGCTGAAATTGCCAGAATCATAGAAAAATCCTATGAAGAACTAGGCAGAGATAGTCTAGGTGGAATACCAGTAAAACCGCAACTGACTACAAGTCCAGAAAAAATGTTTTTTAATAATAATAATAATTCACCAAAAAAGAACTGGGATGGGAACAAACAATCCAATCCTAAAGAAAAGAAATTCCAGTCCAGAGGAAGGTCTCCTAGGCGAAGAGAGAAATCTCCAAACCCGAGACAAAGGTCACCCCAGAGTGACCCCTCTGGGAATAGATATAACCTTAGAAATAGGGATAATATTAAAAAACCTGATAGATATCAAGACATTGATACACGTCCCTCTCAATCTTTTCAGACTTCCTCGCAGAAATCGGAAAGAAGAGGACGATCAGAAGAGCACGCCAAGTCCAAAGACAAGGAACCTGCTCAACTGAAAAAGAAATTACAATTTCCAAAAAAGAAGGTAGCCAGTATCAAGGTAGTTAACAATGCCGAGAATACTGAGGACACAACTGAAAAACGGAGAGTGGGCTCAGACAATGCTAGACAGCGCAGCAGAGGTGAGCATAGCTCGCAAAGTCCTTATGAATCATCTGGAGACAGTGGACACGAATGAATACCTTCAAGTGGAAACTGCAGATACCAGAGTTAGCAAGCCCCACAAAATATACGAGATAACATTACGTATAGAGGGAGATAAGACTAGGAAAATAAGGGGACTATTTTGGGATAACCTATCCAAAGGCTATGATATCCTTCTAGCCGAAAAAGACTGGCCACCAGAGTTTGTCAGGGAGTGCCCTCATGGCGAAGAAGTAATTATGCCTGCCTTCTCGAATCAAATCCCGATTCATAAAAAATATACACTTGCCAGAAAGTGGGCAGTGGCCTTAGCACCTGCTTTATATAAAAATCATGTAGGATGGGATGAGGATTCTCCTCCTCACAAAATCCAGTTAAAATCACAACCAACTGCACAAAGGCAGTACCCAATTAAGCAAGAAGCTAAAAAACAGGTAAATGAAATACTAGATCAGCTAGAATACCAGGGGGTGATTGAAACTTGCACCTCACAAATGAACAATCCTTTGTTCCCGGTCTCCAAACCAGACAATTCATACCGTCTAGTTTTGGATTACCGACACCTTAACACATGTTGCAAAACCTTTGCAGTGCAAAACTCACACAGTGCGGCACTAATGAATAACATAGTGCGCAAAAAATACAAAACAACCTTGGACATCTCCAATGGATTCTTTTGTCAAAACATAGCACCAGAGAGCAGATATTTAACTGCATTCTCAGTAAATGGCACTCAAAAACAATTCTGTCGGTTAGCCCAGGGGTACAAGAACAGCCCGGGGGTATTCTCAGCGAGAGTAACAGAATTACTACAATTATATGATGATGAAGCATTATCTTATGTCGATGACATTTACTTAACAGATGATGACTTGGAGACTCACTTGAAAAGAGTGAACACCATAATACTTGGTTTCGCTGCAGAGGGTTACAAATTCAACTTTAAAAAGTCCAGAATTGCCCATCTCACAGTCCTATTCTTAGGATATGAGTTATCAAGTGAAGGCAAAAGCCTGGCAGACAATTTCCTAGAGAAATGTGCCGTAATCCAAGCTCCTAAAACACTAAAAAACCTACAGTCAATTCTAGGCTTCCTAAATTTCGGAAGAACATACATTGCAAATTACGCAGAAAGGGTCAAACCCCTTTACGATCTAATTAAACCAGACTTTAAAAGATCCAGTTGGACTCAAACACATACAGAAATTTTGAGATCCTTACAAACAGACATGCTAATTAAGACAAAATTAGAAACCCGTGATAATACACGCAACCTTGTGATCCGAGTCATCCCAGGGAGATGCGGATTCACATACCTGACCTCTAATGAGGGAGAAAAGGTACCAATTGCATTCAAATCACACTTGTACACTAAGGCTGAAATGAAATTTAGCCCAACGGAAAAAATTCTTACAGCAACACAGACAGCAATAGCAAAAGAACGAGCCCTGGCACAAGGTAAACGAATAATAATCGTGACACCAATACCGGCCTTAGAGGCGGTAACAAAGGCAAGCATTCCAAATGCTAAAGCACTACATCCAAGATGGATACAATGGGCTAACTCTCTTGCTGCAACAGACGTGGTGTACGAATTTGATCCTTACCTAAAAACACAAGAATTCCTCCAATATGAATTTGAATGTCCTCCGCCAACCGAAATTCTGCCTCTAGACCAATACGGCTGTATAATATATACAGACGGATCAGCACAACCCGCAGTAGGGGGTAAACAAGCTTACAGTGCTGCGTGCGCGATTGTTAAAGGTCGTTGGCACGAAGGGAAATTTAAACCAACCCTCACTAAAACCCAATCTCTAGGAGATTGCACAGCTCAGCGAGCTGAATTACTAGCATTCAAGATGGCGCTTGAAAATACCGATCGAGAATTCCCCACACTCATAGTGTGCGATTCGTATTATTGCGTTCAATCTTATAATGAATACTTGCAGATCTGGCTTCAAAACGGTTTCAAGGATGCGAAAGGTGGCACAATCAAGCATAAAATGCTATGGGAACAAGTAGCTCTTTTACAAAAAGAACTACCAAAGACTCACGTGATACATACACTGAGTCATCAACGTGATGGCGTTCACGTTGCAGGGAATTCATTGGCTGATGAGGCCGCGAAGGCAGCTGTGCAAACGGCTTCCGTAGCTGCCGTCACCCGGTCAAAAACAAAAATAGACAGCGAAATATTACAGGCTGTCAGCGCTTCAGAAAAGAATTCGATAGAACCACTCCCTAAAGGCTTTCCAGTAAAATACTCATACATAACTGATGAAAACAATGTTCCTTTTGCTCAAATCCCTGGAGTGGGGGATAGGGCAATTCCAAACATGGAACATAGATTAGGACTAATAATAGCGGCACACGAAGGGCTTGCTTCTACCCATGCTGGCGTCTCAGCCACTGTATCATTATTAAAACAGAGATACTGGTGGCCACAAATGAGAAGACAAACGAGGAACTATGTTCTAGCATGTGAAATATGTCAAAAAATGAAAGTATCAACTGTGAGACGTCCAGCACAGACGCCCCTTCTAATCTCGGATAAACCATTAGCCTGTGTTTATCTAGACCACTGCGGTCCCTTACAAAGGGATGGTAATTATAAATATATCTTGGTCGCAGTGGACTCATGCACGAGATTCATATGGATGTGGCCCCAGCGAACGGCTGACGCCAGAACTGTTATAAAAGATTTGCGGGTCTTCATCGGCACATACGCAATTGGCATTCTGCATTCGGACAATGGTCCTGCTTTTAGCTCTCGGGCTTATAAGGAGGCCATGGTCAGCATGGGCGTGCAATTGCGGTACTCTTGTCCATTTCACCCTGAGGGGAACGGAATTGTTGAAAGAAAAAACCGTGACATAAAGCAATCTATAACGGCAAAGACATTAGGTTCGGGAGCTCGGTGGGTCAAACATCTAATAAGTGTCCAACGTAGTCTAAATAACTTGCCAAGAAATTCTCTGAAGGGATTCAGTCCGTACGAATTATTATTCGGAACTAGGATGTTGATCTCTGACCTTGATAGTCAGACTTCAGTGGTAATAGAAAAAACCTTTGATGTCAAAGACCGTTTGGCTATTTTGCAGGACTTAAACAAAACAAGAAAAGACCTGAGCAACATACAGTTGAAACAACAGCCAACAACCACTGAAGAATCACCACCTGTCCCAGCAAGACCTGTCTGGATTCCAAAAGTCGGGGATCTAGTCAGGGAGAAGATCGCGGTAAAGAAGGAATTTGGGCCTTCTTACAGAAAAGCAGTTACTGTCTTGTCTGTCAACGGGACAAGATCAGTTGTACTACCGCCACTTGCTGGTAAAAAGGAGAACCGAGTTGTATCCATCGACCTGGTAAAACCACAACATGTGGCCGATAACAAACAGTAGGCCAAGTGGACTCCCAATAAGTAGCAGAACACCAAGGTTTGCTACCAGTACAGAGGTTCTATCAAAGAGGCTCATCACATTCGAAACGCCTACAGAAGAACAACAAGGACTATGCAACAATGCAATAGAACTAAGACCTCTGAAATCCCAAATAAAGACATTTAGCAGAGAGACACCAATCTATACTGAAGTACCAAGTGAAAATGCAAAAAACAAAAATCCTGAACCAATTGGAACAAGTGACAGAACTGCATCTGGTTACTTCATCAACTTCGATGATTCCTCTGACGGCTTCAGTGAACAAAAGACACAGCCATCATCAAAATCCTTTAAAGACAAAGCAAAGGAACTTTTGAAACAACTAAAAGAAACATATCTGATTTCTCCATGGATTGAATTTTGGGTGGGTTTTGGTGCATTTATCCTCATACTTTGGCTCATCATGGTATTTACTTTGGGACGCTTCATTGAGGGAAAATATGCTAAAATGGACACAGCAAGTCAGAACATCAACTTGGTCCTCAAACCACACACATCTTCACACGTCGAGAAACGAGAACTTTCTTCAGAACTTTCTTCAGCCAACTTCACAGCAATTCCAATACCTGGTGGGGTAGCCTGGGACAACACTGACTATGAAATTTATGGTCCGGTCGAGATCCTGAAATATCCGCACCAAATTAAGATCTCCTTGAGTGACTTTGCAAAACCAAACTCATTTGCTGATGATTGGGACTTTGAAAGTATAAACAATATGATGTCTGACTTAGTAATGTCTGCTAAATTTACAAAACATGATTATTTGCAGGGTTCTACAAATTATGATAGTATGTATTGCTATAACCATTATGGTAACCATTTCTTGCATAAATCTGCACAACCTAGAAATGTTTTAAATTATAATCAATGGGAACATTGTGCTACACCTCCAAAAGGGAGCTCTAGAACCGTTTATGACAAATATTCATATTTTTCAGGTTTTAACATAACTAATGCTGAAACATTTTATTACAAATTGTCAAACAAGACAGGGATGAAAACCATGATAACCAACACGAAATTGATATATTCAGATTCATTCTTTGAAAAAATGAATACTTTTGGATTTGATTATTGGGACAAAAATGTTGATTTGAAAAGTGTTTGGGGTACAAAAGAATGGCAAGTACAGGGTTTAGAAGCTTTGTTTAGAGCCTGCATGATCCCAGAACAAATGATATTTTTAAATGACACTGTTCAACAAACCACCTGTCTTGGCTTAGCAAAAATCAAAGATTTAAATAGCCTGTCTATTCCAAAGCCAACAATGTTTAGCAATAACTCTGATACAGATGAAGAAATAGACATAAACCATATATTAAACCAAAACAGAACACATCCTGATTGGAAACAATGGTTGATCTGGCCCATAGATACAAATAACTGTCAAGATAGATTCCTGAATAAAACACAGGGTTTCAAAATGACCAGGCCAGACCCTAGATATCCCCAAAGACATCACCCAGGGATAATAACAACCTACAGTGTGGGCAAATTATGCCTTCAATGGCTTCAAACTTCCACACTGCCTGAAATTAAGCAACACCTAACTTTACTTACTGATGGTGCTGACTTGCGTGATTTCATACTGGGACCACGCAAACAGCGTCATAAGCGTTTCATAGCAGCCTCTGTATATGCAGCATACAATGAGGCCTGGAAGGTTACTCAAATTGAGACAGCAGAGAGAATACGTGAAATTGATCGTATTAATTTGGAAAAATCACTTTCTGTAGTGGACAATGGGTTAATGACTCTGTCCTCCAGAATATTTTCATTGGACAGCATTGTATCTTCAGCAATCGACATATTATCGCAAGACTTACTGTTATTACAACATGGTCAGTCACAATTGCGTTCTATTGTACAGCTTGGCTGGACGTTACAAAATCTGCGTTCAGGCTACGTGCCTTGGCGTTTAATCAACACAACGTCACTATTCCAAATCTTTAACCTTACTGATAGACAAATCGGTATGGCGCAGAAGGGTGCTGATTGTACAATCTTGAGCATTGAAAAACTTGAAAGATTACCAATGACAATGTCAGAACGACCTGTCAGTGAATGGATAATCCACGGAATGATAAATATTCCAATCTCAACCTTCAGGTTTCAATACTGCCAAAAATATATACAGGCTGGCATGTACGAGAAATTGGGAAAGGGGTACCTTAAAACAACTTGGAACCTGCCCTATTCGCATGCATGTGTCAGTAATAAAGGACAGAAAGTGTTTCTTAGTGGCAACAATTGTGCTATGTCACTAAGCGGCACGCTTCTGTGTAACGGTATTAGTTTGCACGGAGCCTGTGAAGGGAATTCATACAACCTTTCATGTCACCAGCAAGGCGCACCTGCAACTGAAATAGAACCATTCTTTCAAAGACTCTATAATGGGAGTAGAGTCCCCCTTTGTCTTGCCCTGCACTTGGTCTGACCATCATCTTATCTCTTTCTCGCTCTTTATCCACCCTCAGGTCAAGCCCCCACTCCCGAAAAACATCTGGGTGCGTGCATGGGGCCGAGTGGACCCGGACAGTCTAGCTTCCTTACTCACCGCTTCCCTACCCTCCCTGAATAATCTGCCCATTCATTCTCAGGTCAAGGCCATTAATCTTTGGCTCTCGGCAGGCTGTGACTCGGTTGCCCCTTTGAAACGAGTCTCAACCAAACGAGAGAAGGATGCCAATCAGTGGTTCAATCAAGATCTAAAAACCACTAAATTAGCAGTTCGCCGGGCGGAGCGAGCTTGGAGGAAGAACTATTGCCCCTTTTTGCGACTAGAGTTTATTAACATCTTGACTCTCTACAAAAAAAACATCTTGGAGGCAAAAACCGTCTATTTTTCCTCCAAAATACTCGCAGCGGAAAACAAATCGAAGGAAATCTTTTCGATTATCCACAACTTGGCGTTCTCAGACAGAACCTCTCTTAAACCCACTCCCTCCCAGGATCTTTGTCACTCCCTCAATCATTTCTTTATTCAAAAAATTGCCACTATTAAATCCAACATTCCCCCTCCTTCCCTCTCTTTTGTGGACCCTCAGTGCCCTTCCCCTAAGGAACGCCTCACTGCCCTCCCACTTCTAACCCAAGAATCCTTGACTGCTATAATCCCACTCGTCAAATCTGGTTCTCCACTAGATTCTTGCCCGGCCCATATTCTCCGTCACATCTTCCTCAGCTGTCCCGACCTTCCTCTCCACGCTCTAAACAGTTCTCTTTCTCAGGGCGTGGTACCCAACTCATTGAAATCCGCCATCATTGTTCCCATACTGAAAAAACCGGGCGCTGATCCCTCAGTTCCAGCCAATTTTCGCCCCATTTCCCTCCTGCCGTTCTTGGCGAAAGTTCTCGAGCGCCATGTTACTTCTGCCTTGAGCTCTTTCGTGGAGAAGAACGGGGTCCTCGCCCCTCGCCAGGCCGGGTTTCGCCCCGCACACTCTACGGAGTCCGTAGTGCTAGCGGTCCTTGACAACCTCAGGGAGGGTATGGATACCAACCAACCTCAGGCCCTTGTCCTCCTCGATCTCTCAGCCGCTTTTGACACGGTGGATCATTCCATCTTGCTTTCCCGTGTCAGGGCGGCGGGGATCGAGGGTACGGCGCTGGTCTGGTTATCCTCCTTCCTGAGGGACCGCACCCAGGCCGTCCGCCTGGGTGACTTCACTGCGGACTTCTGTAATGTCCAGTGCGGGGTCCCCCAAGGCTCCTCCCTTTCCCCCCTTTTATTCAACCTGTACATCTCCCCTCTTATTTTTTCACTGCAACAAATGGAGGTCGCCGTGTTTAATTATGCGGACGACCTCCAGCTTGTCTTTAACCTTTCCTCTTCCCCCGACTCTGCTCTTAATTTTCAAACCATTATGATTCACATCCGTGACTGGATGAACCACAATCATCTTAAACTCAACCCAGACAAAACAGAGCTGGTGTTGACGGGTGGTTCATCCAGCCCCTGGTCCCCCATCTTCTGGCCCCTTTCCCTTGGTCCCCCTCCTGTCCCCGCTACCTCAGTTAAAACTCTTGGCATTAAGCTTAATCCCCAACTCACCATTCACTCCCAGGTCAGCTCCGTGGTCTCTTCTTCCTTTCTGGCACTGCGTACCATACGCAAGGTATCCCGTTTTTTTTCATTTGACGCACTTAAACTGATTACTCTGGCCATGGTCGTGTCCCGCCTGGATTACGGCAACGCCCTATATGCTGGTATTCCTGCATATAGCCTTCGGCGGTTGCAGCAGATCCAAAACCAGGCGGCGCGCCTGGTGTTTAAACTCCCTAAGTCCCACCATGTCACTCCCCTCCTAAAGTCCCTACACTGGCTTCCTGTCTGTGCCCGTGTCCAGTTCAAGCTTGCCTCTATCACCTTCCAAGCGCGACTGGGCACGGCCCCGGCTTTCATCTCATCTGAGATTGTGCCCTATGTCCCCGCTAGGGAACTGCGGTCTTCCACCCAATCCCTCCTTACGGTCCCACGGTTCCGGAGAAAGAAATGGGGAGGCTCCAAATTTGCGACCCTCGCCCCGATCTTTTGGAACTCACTGCCTCCGCAGCTCAGAGCTTCTACCTCCTACCTACTGTTTCGGAAACAGCTCAAGGCATATCTCTTTGCTAAATCTTTCTAACCAATAATCTGAGCTTTCCCCTCATGTTTAGCTCTTTGTCAGTTTAGCGCCATGAAACCGCTGGTGTACGTGCGCTGTATAAATAATTTTAAATAGAAATAGAAATAGAGTTACATTCTTATTGTAGACCGCAGATGTTGTAGTCTTATGCCCGGGACTCCTTATCTCGTCACTACGACGGCGAAGGTCAAGTGCTGTGGACGTTCTTTGTTCCCCAGCTCCTTTCCAGACAGGGAGGCAAGGGCATGGCCCAGTTTGAAAATTACTTCTATTCGAATAGACACTTTAAGCAGAATGAAAACAGTGCTTCTTCAGACGCCTACAAGGCTCACGTCATCTAAAGAAACGTATGATCTACAAGTCGCAAGGAAGACTGCAGAGATACATACATTATTATCAACCAATTCCCCCGTACATTTCGCGGAAATCCTGAGCGAAATCTTAAATATTTCTGATACCACTGGGGTCTCAAAGGTATTTAAGACAGTATTTTCGATGGCATTAACACCATTCAAAGCCATACTGGGTATTTTTCCAGATTTCGTCCATTCGATTTTTGGCGGACTTCCCCTGATCCTGGGACTAATTGCAGGAATCTTATTCCTAGTCCTTATTTTTCGTTATGGCAACCCATGTCACAGATCAAACTCTCGCGACAATGGAAGATACGATCCTAGCCATTGGATACCGGGACCGGATATCAAAAATCCTGGGACTCTCCCGGCTTAGAGACCTAAACATGACTTGGTTTCTATCATTTCGACCAATGTGGCAAAGGTGTGTTTTACCTGTACTAAGGTGTCTGCTATGCGGAGAAGAATGCGTGTTAGACACCTGTCTGACGCTACAATCGGATGCGCCGGTGGATGCAGATACACTGCTGGTTCCTACCAAGGTTCACGCTTTGTGCTGCCCTCAAAGGCTGCCAATTCTGATGACGGCATTCCTGGAATCTTCACCACTGCGATTGAAGGGTAGTGAAGTTCAAGATGAAAGCAGCATCGAACAGGTACGACCTTCTGTCAGCAATACAAATCAGAATGTCAATGGAGACAATCATGCGCACGAATGCATGGTTACCCCTATTTCCGACTTAGAGGAACTTTCCCATGAAGCTGTTGACAGTTTTTTCGAAAGCCTGAATGATATGATGTTCTCTCCAGAACAGAAATAGAGACTTTTGAGTAAACTCGCACACGGCGTTCCCTGAATTCGGCCTTCAACCTTTAAAAATAAAGTCACATGAACAATTACAATCCAGTTCACGGACAGCAACTTTTTTCAGCAAGCCCCTTAAAATATTTTTCTATATATTTTTTCCCGGGACACTGATCTTCTGCTTAAAGTAAGAAACTATTCCTAGAGAACTAAGATTTCTATTTTTAGATACTTTATAGACTTTAGCTGCCCGCTGGTATGTTCACAAAATATTTTATTATGTGATGAAATGGTTTCGACTTTTCTTTCTGTATAGCCATATTAAGAGCCATTTCATGTGTATTTCTCATATACCAAAAAGCAATAATGCATAACAATGCGTGTTTACTTTTGCATTTAATTCATAGCTTAAGTGCATACAATATATATGACTGCAATTTTTCAGTATACTTGAAAATTTCGAAATGCATTTATGTATTTTGGGGTGGTAAGGTATACACTATACTCTATAGTATGTTGTACTATGTTATACTATGCATAGATTAGTAGATATGACCATAGTTAGCGTGGAGTGGGTGTCGTGTATTTCTATAGGTTCTGAATCGATCCCCCTATTCCTGACCCTATTCTGGTTAAACTAACTATCAAGTTAACTAACAGTCAGCCCATGAGGCAAGAAATCCCCCATGATGCAGATACCGTTATCTGACGCAGTCACACTACGGCACAGGAACGTGTTATCTGATTAGGTCATAACGCTTGAGATCTAATTAGACAAGCGACATTCCTCCAGCCCCTGATAAGGCATACGACGTTCTCATAACAAATCAAACCTATGACAACCTGGATAATCCGTGCGGCCATTGTTTTGATTTCACAGAGAACTTTAGTAAAGAATGTGCTAACGAGCAAGTCGTATGACATCTTTATTGACGTACCTATGTCCATCCTTACGTCAATCCCGGCACCTTTAAGGTATAAATATTGCCGACCTTGCCCTATGCAAACACACGCGTGGTGACAAGACGGAGCAGCCATACTTGCCGAAGCCGAGAGCAGAAGCAGACCCCGCAGGCAGCAGCCCCGCCTTCCTGACGCGCTGAGAGACGCGCTGCTATCTCAAGCCGAGAGACCCAGCACCGGCGTTTCCGGGTAGCCCTCGCAGGCAGCCTGGAATATCGAGAGCAGAGAAAGAGATACCATTCCTCATTCATCCTAAATTCCAGGTACAGAACTGAATAACCCCTCCTAGAGAATTCTTTAGTTATTCACTTGGCAAAAACAAACTTAACTTAAACTGTAACTTTCTATTCCCGCCCACGTATTAGACTTAGGTCAGGTACACGGGGTAGGCGTATTTAGAAACACCAGTTGAGTACGTTTAGTCAAATGTATATGTGTATGTAAATATATTTTAATCATTTTAAACATCATATGGCTCAGAAACCATATCAATGTTTTTACAGTATTATTTTATACTATTGCTTCTAATGTATGCACTTTACTTAACAATAAGTATTGCAATAATATCGATCCATTTCTCTTGTACGAGAAAAGAGACTGATCAATAAATAACACCTTTTATTGAACACGCCCGTCTCTTCCTTTTCTCTACATTCTGATGAGACTAAGAATGCACGTACTGACTGAGTAAAATAATTGCCTTGTGCTCACACGACTCTTGAGATTGACTCTTGATTAGGGGAGAGCAAAGTTGTCATGTTCTATGGTTGTCAGAAACTAAATCCCTTCTTGTCTAATCAGGGGAGTTAATCCTTCCTTGAACATTCGAGAAAGTTTCTAGCGAACTCTGAGCTTAGCTGGCAAACCCAAAAATTACGTCTAGTATCGACAGTAGTAGACCTAGTTAACGTCTGGTCTAGGCCTTTACTGCTGTAGGTACTATTCCAATGCGCAGAGCCTATTGGGAAAATAGGAGCTACACTACAATACCAAATTCCATGCTGGATGGTTTACCGTCATTGACCTATGTCATGCATTCTTTTCAATCCCATTGCATCCAGACAGCAAATTTCTTTTCTTATTTGAATTCGACAGTCACGTGTACGTCTGGAATCGCGTCCCTCAGGGGTATACAGAAAGCCCCTCAATTTTTAATCAGATTCTGAAAAAGTGCCTTGAGACCCTAATTTTGCCCAGAAAATCAGTTTTGGTGCAATACAGAGACGACCTCTTGGTGGCGTCTAAAAGTCGAAGAGACTGTGTAACTGACACAATTGCCTTACTGAACCATTTAGGTGAAGGGGGGCATAAAGTATCACCCGAAAAATTGCAATTCTGTACCACATCAGTGAAATATCTGGGCACCAGATAGAGAGAGGTATCAGGAAAGTCACCTCAGAAAGAATCAGGATAATTCGAAACATGGAATTACCAAATACCCAGAAAGAAATTAGAATGTTCCTTGGAGTTGTAGGGTACTGCAGGCAGTGGATTGTGGGATTTGCAGTCCTAGCAAAACCGTTAATAAAAATGACAAAGAAAGGAGCAAGTGACCCTGTAGATTGGGATGACGAAAGCATAACAGCTTTCACAAAATTACGAGACTGTCTCTGTACTTCTCCTGCCTTAGGAATGCCCGATTACTCAAAAGATTTTGCACTATTCTGTGACACACGAGATAATTGTGCACTTTCAGTCCTGACCCAAATTCATGATTTGACTCGACGTCCAGTGGCATACTTTTCTTCCACATTGGACCCAGTAGCAGCTGGATTACCTGGATGTCTGAAAGCTGTAGCTGCAACTTGCATGAGTCTTGAACAGAGTGAGTCCATTGTTATGGGACATCCAGTAACTGTGTATGTTCCACATTCTGTCGTAATTTTACTAACCAGGACAAAAACCCAGTACCTCACACCTAGTCGGCTGACTAAGTACGAGAGGATCCTTGTAGGTGCAGGAAATGTAACCATCGAACGATGTAACATTTTGAATCCAGCTACCTTACTGCCCAGCTCATTTGCAGAAGAAGTGAGGGAGGAATTTGCACATAATTCGTTGATTTGACTGAGTTCAGTACCAAACCACGCCCAGACATCAAAGAAAACCCTCTGTATAGTGAAGATTGTGAGCTGTTTGTAGACGGCTCATGCATGAGACATGAGGACGGGGGCCTGAGCGCTGCCTACTCAGTATGCACTCTAGAGCGACCAGTGGAAGCATCCTATTTACATGGAGTAAAGTCTGCACAAATAGCCAAATTAATTGCATTGACAAAAGCTTGTAAATTTGGGAGAAATTTGAGAATAACCATATATACTGATAGCCAGTATGGTTATGGAGTTGTGCATGACTTTGGCCAATTGTGGCTACAGAGGGAGTTCCTGACTTCTTCAGGCACCCCTATCCGAAATGGAAAATACGTGCAGGATTTACTGGAAGCAATCCAGTTACCAAAAGAATTGGCTGTGGTCAAGCGTGCTGCTCACAAATCTGGCAATGACGATGTGACAGCAGGTAATTGTTATGCTGACCAGTTAGCCAAACATTGTGCAAAATACAAAATGGCAATCAACATAAAGGTTGGGGGAAACGGAAGCAGCTGCCAACTTTTGATGCTAGAGGGAGTGAATACATGGGAGGAAGTGAGAGACTTAAAGGAAGCAGCAGACCCACAGGAGAGGCAAAGATGGAGAAACTTGGGTTGTCGTAGGAGGCATGAAGATGGTGTCATTGTGTACCTTGATGATATGCCTGTGTTGCCAGACTGTATGATTGCTCCTATGGCTAGGCTGTACCATGGAGACACCCATGTAGGCAGAGATGCGATGATTCGCATGTTCGGCCAAACATGGTTCAATTCGAAATTCAGAAGCACTCTGCCAGAGGTGTTTGACCTGCCAACAATTTAACCCTGGAAAGAAAACCATAGTATTACCAGGAAAAATTGGAAAGGCAGAAGGCCCTTTTATTAGATTACAACTTGACTTCATTCAGTTGCCCCCTTGTCGAGGAATGAAATACCTACTTGTCATTGTCTGCCTGTTTTCGAAATGGGTGGAAGCTTTCCCTGCACAAAGAAATGACAGCATCACAGTAGCAAAATTATTACTTAGGGAACTAATACCTCGTTACGGTTTCTAGTCTTAATTGAATCTGACAGAGGAAGTCATTTTCAGAATGAAATAATGAAACAGATTTGTTAAGCATTCAAAATCACGCAACATCTGCACTGTGCATATCGTCCAGAGGCTTCTGGAGTGGTAGAACAGATAAATGGCACAATCAAATCGAGATTGGGAAAGATGTGTGAATACACTCAACTGGAATGGCCAGATGCTCTGCCTCTAGTGCTGATGGGACTCAGAAGTATTCCAGATCGGAACACGGGCTTGAGTCCCCATGAAATCCTGATGGGAAGAGCAATGCGGCAAGCATGGGTGCCAGGATTCAAATTAATAAGCATATCTGGTGATTTGGTACTGGAATACTGTAAAGAACTGGCTGACCAAGTGCGTTCTATCTCTCGCCAGTTTGGGGGAGAAGACGTCGCCTGGCCAACGACTCCAGCACATAATCTGAATCCAGGTGACTGGGTCGCAATAAAGAAGCACACTCGGAAAAGTTGCCTTGAACACAGGTGGGGAAAGCCACGACAGGTGATCCTGGTAACCACCACAGCTGTAAAGTGTGCAGGAGTACCTCGCTGGATCCATGCCAGCCACACGAAGAAAGTGACTGAACCAGACCTAACTGAAGCTGAAGGTTGCGCAGCTGAAGGATCCCAAGACATCGGTCCTGAAGTAGCTGTAGAACAACCGAGCTACAGTCAAGAAGATTGGATTCCATTTATCGATCTAACAATCGACTCTATACGAACTAGGAGTCAAGCTCAACTAGATAGACAGTGGGATAATAGTGAGGACAAGGCAGGGGAAGAAGAAGCTACTCAGATCATCGAAATCCATGTAAAATCTGATTCTGAGGAGGACCAGGTAGGGAGAGAGCAGGTAATTGACACTCCTCCAAGAACACCTGCACCAGAAAAGGGACAGATAGAAATTAGGGCGGAAGTTCATGCGGAAGAAAATCAAGAGTTCGAAGAGCTTGAACAGGAACAGGTAGGGTTAGACAATTGTGTTCAGAAAGAAAAGACCGAAACAGATCAAAGCCAAGCTCAGCAAACACCTGAACAAGGCCAGTTTAGGGACCAGGCAGAAGAAGCAGATGAAAGACCTGGATCTAGTCAGTTAGGGAACAATACAGGAGATGAACTTGATTCAAATGTGCCACAACTGAACGAAAACAAAAGAGTGTTTGGAAAAGGCCAAGACACAGTGCCAGTTAAAAGACTGACTCAGTACCTCAATTTGTGAAAAGGCTGAGATTGCGTTTGAAGACAATAAACAAAGAACCTAACCAAATAAATTAGGTTTCGAGTCAAACGGACCCAGTGGTGACAAAGCAAAGGAGAAGAAGTGCTCGCAATAAAAAGCTGAATAACAAGTATTCGAGCCCTGAATGGACTTACTATGTACTGGAAGAATTTGAGAATCTGGAAATAAGTGACGCAAGTACTGAAAGTGACGGAGAATTGATTGCTGAACAGAGCGAAGACGAAGCAGAACCACCCTGAAAAAAGTTACTCGAGTAAGCAAATTGTGCAGAGTTACAAAGAGGGGTTGAAGCTTCTTTTGAGCCGAAATGTCTGATTCTTCTGAGAATGGGAGGCCGAGACGAGGTTGTTGTAAAACATGCTGCCAAGTATGTTTATGTAGTGTAGCAATAGTACTGATCCTCTGGATAGGACTAACAATAACCCTTCCTTCTATGATGAGCAAAAACCCAAGTTTGTACCCAAATAATAATTTACCTGACGACACTGTAGAATCACATACTAGAAAGACACCACGAAGAGTAGACTCATTGGACAAACCACTTAGCCTGAACCGGAGACAATTAGACTTAGAAGCACCAGATGAGGAAGGATTACACTTTAACAAGATTAAGAACAAAACTCATTTAAATGTTTTCGCAAACCTGTTATTGCATTATGTAGAAACTATGGAAATAGACGACTGTTATGTCTGCATGAAGCTACCTACTTCTGTGGCCGAAGGCGTGACTTATCATCACCTGCCCTTAACCTATGGAATTTCCTGTAGTATACTAACTAGCTTATTTTACAAAAGAGGACCTTTACAGTATTACTACTCAAACTCTGACGTAACGTTTTCTGAACTTCCTGTTCGAAGAAACCTGAACCCTGTACATACGACTAGAGATGTAGCTAAGTACATGAGTGATTATTTTCTAACTGTAGGAAAAATTAATATAGATGATGCACATAAAAATAACCTGACCTGTTCTTTACATGAAAAGGAAAAGGAATTTCTGGACATGGTAGAGAAGAGAAGAGAGAGTTTCCAAAAGAAAACCAAAGACAAGAACCATAAAGTTCCTAAATGGGCAGAGAGTATAGGGAGCACCTAAAAAGGTGGAGCTATGCTGCGATGCTTCTGGATTTTGAAAAGAAGGGGAAACTCTGTCTTAAAAGGGAAATGACTAGGTATTATAACAATATTGTCATTGGTTCCAGTGAATGCGAACATAATTACAAGGTAATTGGAGGTTGGGGGTTCAAAGATGGGACAGAGCCTGTGTTTCCTGGAATTTATTTTATTTGTGGGAACAAGGCTTACTTCAAATTGCCCGACCATTGGTACGGGAGTTGTTACTTTGGTATTGTCTTCCCAAAGATATACCATGTGGGGAAAATCACTGGAAGCAATGAAGAAACGAACCAATTAGTACACAATAAAAGAGAAAGTGCTGGTGAAATGGTAGGAGATATTTTTAGCGCAATAATACCTGCAGTGGGAGTGGTGCTGAACTCACACAAAATTTGCAAATTGTCAACAGTAGTAGATCGGTTATCTACTGACACTGCTGGAGGTTTCTTGATGGTAAATACCGAAATGGTTGCGGTCAGATCAATGGTTTTACAGAACAGACTTGCGCTTGATACCCTATTGGCAAAAGAGGGCGGAGTCTGCAGAATGTTGAAAGCGCAACATTGTTGCACTTACATACCTGATAAAAGTGTGGAAATCCAAAGGTATGTAAGGAACATTACTAATTTGGCAAAAGAACTCAAACCACTGGAGGTTGACAGTGCCTGGAAGAGACTTACTGATGGTCTTTCCGCCATAGGTCATTGGTTTGCTAATTTAGGTAAAAGTTTTCTGATTAAAGTACTAATGCCAATTGCAGGAATAGGTTTAGTAGTATTCTTCATATTCGTCTGTTGTAAATGTCGAAAGCACCAGAAAAAGTATACTGTGAACCAGAGAGGGGTAAAGAGAAATGTGGATGAACTTGAATTAGAAGAAATAAACAATCAGATTTATAAGAGGGTGAACAATTCTCACCCTAATAAAGAGACAAAAGAGAAATTGAACCGAATGTTTGAAGAAATTGAATTGGGCAAACTGTGAAAAGTTGGCATCTGGTTCTACTGATTTGTGATGATATAAAATATCATCAAAGAGGGGATTGATGGAGCAAGAATTTGCACGTAAAGCGTCTTGCTTGTATTCAAGAACCTCGAATAACATTAATAAAATGTAACCAACATGTTTGTCTTACTAATTTCCCATTTATTCTGACATTTTGGGTATCCTAGTGATGCTTGCCTATGTGTTTATTAACTTTAATATGCTAGCCACTAAAATGTCCGCTGCTTGGCGGGGTTTTCTTCTGCGCATGCTTTGGTCACAATCACGTGACGTGACGTATTCGCAGTTCTGGTTGGAATCTTTGCGCTTGCGCACTCGACTTAAGATGGCCGCTTTGTGTTCTCACATGCTGAAGCTTGCACTGCCGCTTTCTCCATTGCTGTTCGTTTTGCACTAATCTTAATGTTATAGTTAGTATAAAGTAAGGGGAGTCATATAGGGATTCCTGGTATACAGTGTATACATTTATTTCTATGTTCTAAATTGTTTTTCTTTACTTTCCATGTATTGTAACCCTTGGGCCTGGGAGGGATTCAAAACCCCATCTTAGAAGTCCCTACTGCGCATGTCATCCTGGCAGAGGGAAGAAAACCTTGTACCAGTGGAATTCAGCCAGCTGGCAGCCACAGTCAAGATGCTCATGAGAAATGACCTGCGACCCAGCAGGACGAAGCTGAACTGTACCGCACTTGAAACATTTGTATATAAAATTGTACTGTCCATTGTCAGGAGAAGAGCACATACCCTGGGAACCCCAAATTCAATAGGCGGTCCCAAAAGATGCAAATTGGGACTTGTATAAGTTTATCCCGGTTGGTGTGTTGACCTGTCCTACTTGAGGACCAATCGAAATTGGGGATTCTTACACTTGCAACATTTGAGGGGTGGTACACTGACCCGAAAACAGTATAACTAGCCTAGGTTTAGCTAGAGAAATTGTCCGACTTGTCCGAATAGCTGACCTGTCACTGACCCAACGCACTCAATAGGTGACTGATACAGAGAGCTGCGGAGCACTCTGTCCGAAATTTCCACAGACCCAAGCGGGGTTTTAAACCTTAAGTGCTGGCGGAGCACTTTACTGGGGAATTCGATAACCCAATCGGGGTTCTGACTGATAGCTGCAGAGAGGGTGTAGCGCAGGCGTTGCTACCGAACTGCGGGTGCTGGTCCTTTCCTTGATGGTCCTGTCCTGATCCTAATCTGGTCCTGTCCTGGGGTGTCCACTCTGCACCTGCTGGCCTACTGGCGACTGTCCTTTCTTGGGGTTTCTCCTGTCCTTAACTGACCCGTGGCCAGGGTTGGTCTTCACACTGTTCTAGGTAAATATAGTGCTGGGAAATCTATTCTGCATCTTTCATTTTTTTCCTTGCTTTAATAAAAACGTACTCTTGCATATTGATTTTCCATGCTTTCTTTGCACCAACAAATGAAAAAGTCATACCTTATAGTTGTTATATTAGCATGTTCCAATTTTCCTATCCTTTAAGTACGTTCCTGCATACAGCTTATGAAATAGATGTTCCTTTTCTTTACCTTCCTTTAGCTAAATGAAGTGATTGCTCTGAAATATTAGCGTGTTCCACTTTTACCCTTCCTATAGTCACATGTTGTTTTTCGAGTCTCCATAGACTGACTAAGTCTCGTACTGTGTCACTTTTGAAGGGGTACATTCTAGCATGTTCCTTATTTTTCCCCGTCCTTTAGTCACTCCATGACTAGTCTAAACTCCTGAAAATTCTTACTAGTATGTTCCTTTATTTTTCCTTCCTTTAAAATTCTAAATGGTTGGCCTGATTTATTTCCTATATGGATACGTGCTCTTTATAATTTTAGTTATTGACAGTTTATTGGCTGTAAACCTTATGCTTAATGAAACTGATGAGCTTTAGATAAAGGTTTTCAAAACTTCCTGAGTTTGTGGTTATTTTATGAGTGCAAATATAGAAAAGGTACTTTTGGTGTCTGCCTTTCTTTTACAGCTAGCTCCCTGATCCATTGTGGTCATAGGTACCCGTAGCGGTGGATTGGTAAGTCGGGTACACTGGAAAATACAATAGGAAGGAAACAGGGTTACTGGTAGTAGAGTGTAAGGTTACCCGATTAATAAATATGGTAAATTGAATTTTTATGGGCCCAATACGTATATGGTAAAATTATAGTCGGGTGACCTGCGCGCTCTATCAAGGGCAAGTCAGGAATCTTTGCTCTAGTGTAATTGTGATACAGTTCGTTCTGGAGGTGCGCTTAGAGACCGACGGGACACCTTTGCACAATGGGCCAGACACTCCTATCTTACTGTCGTTGCCAGGTTTATCTGGATGCTCCGCACATTAGAGACTTGCTGGACCTCTGCTTCTGAAATTCTCTTCTACTGCAGGGCTCGGCACATTCCTTTCCTCTCTAAGCAGGCAGGCAGGCAGGATTCTAGAATCTGTTGCTAGATCCTCCACTTTTCCAGCAGATTGTGCAGACTTCAGGTGATTTTCTGTCACCTTTGAGGGACTGTGCCTGACAGGTACCATCCCTGGTTACACAGCAGCTCTCAAGTACTCTATGGAGCGATCCCTTCCTTGGTGAAAAAGAAATTGGGAATGAAACAAAGTGGATTGCACTTTTACAGACATTTTCCAGACAAGGCATGTGGAGCCACTGTCTTAGTCTTCAGAACCGGTTTAGATTGGTTCCATTTCAAATGTAATTTACAGGATGCTAGTTAAACACAGCCTTTGTGTGAAGTGATGGTTCTCAGAACAGGTTATAATGGGGCTAGCTTCAAGAAGGAGTATACAAAACAGCGTGAGATCACTGCACCTAGCTTTCAGCAGCCTTCCCGGAGCAGTCATCAGTGACAGAAAATAGGGTAGCCCCTGCCTACCAACTTTCTCACCTTGATCAACAGAAACTGCAACCTCTACAATCCAACAAATGGTAGTGCTAGAGGAACTAATCAGCAGTCATCTGCTAACAAGCAATTTCCAAAGGCTGCTTTGTTTTCACCGCCTCACTTCAGTGTCTGGTTTCCACTCCCTAGCCACAGGAATGCAGGTAATACACTTCCACTTATTTATTTATTTATTTATTATAAAGTTTTGTATAGCGCGAACAAGACCCGTGGGTATCAGAGCGCTTAACATAGAAGAGGTAACAGATTAACAAATATATTAACAGTTATAGGAATAACAGATATGAGGTAGATGATATATATTCATAGCACATGTGCAGTTAGCGTTAATAGTAAGTTGCGGCTAAATTTATATCATGAGCAATATATTTATATACATAGATGAGGTAGATCGTTATAAGTCCATGAGGGATGCAGTTATAAGGTCCGGTAAAGATACGTTTAGTGATGAATTTTAGATCGGTCTCACATCCTAGAATTAGTGATCATTATATTACTGACTGTGCTTCCCTTTCTGAAGTCATAAATGTTCTGTATTAGGGCAGTAATAGATCAAAGCAGTGATCAGTGATCTTCTCTATGTAATGTATTTATTCATCAGAAGGCTCTTCACTTCCCGCTTGAATGTTGTCAAATTCTGGATCTTCCTAATGTTTGGAGGGAGTGAGTTCCATATTCTGGGGGCAGCTCCTGAGAACGCTCTGTCATAGGTTTTTTTCTTTCGGAAAATGGCTGGCCGTAATAGCAACTCCTCAGCACTCCTAGCTGGTCGATTACCTCCGGACAGCTGAATTTTCTTGGCTAGGTATCTTGGAGTGTTGTAGTGGAGCGCTTTATGTGTGATACATGCTATCTTCATTTGGATTCTGGCTTCATAAGGTAGCCAGTTTAGAGCTTTCAAGTGCGGAGATATATGATCATATTTCCTAGATCCGGTGATAAGTCTTGCCGTGGCGTTAAGGCAGGCTTTTAGTGGAGCTGTGGACGTTTTTGGTAGGCCAGCTAAGGTGGTGCAGCCATATTCAACCCTCGAGATAACTAAGGATTGGATTGCCAGTTTGAGATCCGCCTCTGAGATGAATGGTTTCAATTTTCTTAAGTAGTTCAGGTGGAAGTGGGCATTTTTAGCCATTGAATTAATTGGGCTTTCATGTCCAGATTCTCGTCTAAGGTGATTCCTAGCGATTTAGCTGAGTTGACTAGAGTTGGGGTGCAGTTTAGCGCAGTCATGAATTTCGTCCATTCCTTTATTTCCGTATGACTCCTTGGTGGTGAAATTAGTAGGAACTCTGTTTTGTGAGCATTTAGCTTCAGATGATTGTTAGTTAACCATTGTAGTGCCATTTTTAATGTCTCATTCATTAGTTCAATGTCTTTTAGGGATGCGATCTTTATGTATATTGGTGTGTCGTCTGCATACATGTGATAGGATATCTGTGATTTTTGGAGAATTTCTGTAAGCGGTTCGACGTATAGGTTAAACAGATCTGGGGATAGCGTCGATCCTTGAGGGACTCCTATTGAATTAGGGCATGGAGGTGAGATTGATTGGTTGACCAGGAATCGCTGTGTTCTGTTCTGTAAAAAAGAATCGAACCATTTCAGCACAATTCCCGACAATCCCATCCTGTCCCGCAGCCCGGTCAGTAATGCTTCGTGATTTACCGTGTCAAAAGCCGAAGACAGATCAAAGAGAATCAGTAGGCATGCTTGATTTTGGTCAAGGGCCTGTATTGCATCGTCAACAATATGGAGGATCGCTGTTTCCGTGCTATGCCCTGCTCTGAATCCTGACTGGCATTCATCTAGCAAGGAGAACTTGGTGGTGTGTTGGCTCAGTTGGTTCTGTATGCATTTCTCAACTAGCTTGGCTAGTAAAGGGATGTTGGTCACTGGGCGAAAGTTGTTTGGATCTGATGTAGCCGCTGAAGGTTTTTTGATTAGGGGAACAACTTGACCTGTTTTTAGGCAGTCAGGGAGGATCCCTTGTGATAGAGAAGCATTTATTATTTTGGTCCATATTGGAACCAAAACGTGGTTGATAATTTTTTTAAGCATTTTGCGGGAAGGGGGTCTTGATAGTGGTTGTTTGGTTTGATTTCTGAAAGTGTCTTGGCGATCATGTGCTGGTCATACAGTTCGAATGTATCCCAGTTTGCCTTGTTTTTTGCCTTAGTACACTCCGTTGTAGAGTCGGTATCGCTCGTAGGCAGTGGTTCGATGGGAAGGTTCGCCACAGCGTTTTTGAGCTCTACTTCAAGCGATTTGGCCTGCTCCGTGAAAAGTGTGGAAAATTCATCGCAGCTTAGGGATGTTTTTGAGTTCTCTTGAACGGATTTGGCTAGTTTGTTTGATTGTTGCTTTAGGATTTCAAAGAGTTTTCATGGTCTGTTTTTGGCATTGTCCAGTTCTGATCTTATAAATTCCTTTTTTGAGTTGATGATCTTTTTATTATATTGATTTCTAATTTTTCTGAGGGCTTTTAGCTCAGGGGATGAAGGGTGTTGTCTCCATTTTCTTTCAGCCATTCTCAATTTGCGCCTTTCTTCATTTAGTGGCTCATTAAACCAAGGATTTTTTGTCTTCTCCGAGATTCTTTTCAGTTTTAATGGCAAGGTGTTATTGACGATATTTTCGACAGCTGTTATGCAGTGATCGGTCAGCTCATTGACATTCTGCAGGTTGCTACGTGGTTTTAGGTCTCTTTCACAGCTTTCGACCAATAGCTCCATATTTGCTTCTTTTGTGTCTCGCATCCATTTTTTGGACTTGAAGGGTTGCCTGGTCCTGCCTTTTTCCACCATGGGTATCACAAATGTTATGGCATGATGATCAGACCAGTCACATGGAGTTATGGAGAGGATTGTTGTATCTTTGTTTCTTGAAATAATCCAGTATTACGTCGCTCCTTTCGAGTGTGTGGGTTGTGTGCACGCTTGGGTGAGGTTTAGTTCGACGAGGAAACCTTTAAGCGTGTTGACCAGTCTATCATTGCAGTCATCCCAATGTAAGTTGAAATCGCCTAAAAATATGTTATTGGCTTCGTTGTTAGAGTTGGCCGTTATGATCTCCATTAACTCCTCTGTAAACTCTGCGTTATCTCCTGGTGGGTGGTAGAATGTATGCAAGTTGCATATTTGATTGTTAGTTGTTCTTACGTTAAGACCTAGGTATTCGAAGGATTCTAGAGGGTCGGCTTGAATTTGTTTGACCTCTATCTCTGATCGATGAATGCAGGCTATACCTCCCCCTAACTTTTTAAGTCTATCAAGTCTCAAAATGTTATACTGAGGTGGTACTAAGAGATCCATGGTTGGGGATGAAGATTCCGTAAGCCATGTTTCTGTAAGGACTGCCAGATCAATGTCCTTGTTGATGATGAGGTCCGCTATGTCCGATGCATGTTTGGTTGCCGACCGACAGTTGAGTAGTAGACACGTCAGAGGTTTTTCTTTGTTACTAAGGTTCACATTTTTGGATTCGGTTGTTGTTATCTGTACGTGCTGTAAATTGTGAGGGTTGGATGTTCTATCCTTCTTTCTCTTTTTTTTTTTTTTTAAAAACCTTTATTGCACAAAGAAAGCTCACAAATACGGGCCTACAACCCCACGGGCTGGCCACCACACGGTAAAAAACGTAGCAAAGGAGAATAGGTTCTTCACAGGATATGGCACCAGGAGCACAGGAGAAACCACAAAGGCCATCGAGCAATCAGCACAAACAGGATAACAAAAGGTTAATTTTCTAATACGGGACGGGGGAACAGTAGAATAACGGGCCGTAGAAGAAACAACAAGGGAGGGGCCGCGGCAAGCCGCCATTTTATGAACACAGGATGAAACAATAAGCCATACAAACATAGCTACCAAAGAATATACACATAATCGGAGTACAGAGAAGCTACAATGGCATCAGTCAAACTGCGCTCACCCTTCACCGCCCCCACCCAAAATGAGGAGACAGAACCAAAAAGGCCCCCATTGCAAAATACAATACGATACGCACCCCAACGGAAATAAAGAGACCCCCATAAAGGAGGAAGGGGAAGAGGGAAAAAGGGGACAAAAGAAGGGACTCCCACCAAATCACGTACCCCCAGGAGACAAGACAGAACAACATGACCCGGCAAGTGATATATCAAAAAGTCGATACCAAAATAACCAGCGTGCCACAATCAGACACACACCGGAGTACGAACGCCACAGAAACTCCCCAGGGGGACACATGAGGAGAAGAGTCCCGAAAAGGTGAATACACAAGAGCCATAGAACAAAAAAAAGGAAGAAATAATGGGGGAAAAAGACACCCAAATAGAGACAGACCCCCCCCACCCACCCCTAAGCCCACCCTGCACCCCTGCAGAAGGCTACGGCCTACCCCCCCGCAGCGTGCCTGTCGCCCTAATTAGAACCCGAAATATAGCGGAGCAAAGTGAAGTCGGAAACAGAAGACAAAAACGGGAAGGGCAAGGGAAGGGAACACGGGATGGGAGACACATACATACACATATACGGGGGAGGGCCGGGAAACAGGAGGAAACGCACCCGGCCACCCGCCTGAGTCGAAGGTCCAAGACCCCGGGAAGCCAAAGATTGTCAGGTTACAGTCCAAGAGCACCAAACAGTCATACATAACCATACCAGGACACGTTGACCATCCAAACCAGTACAAGACTACCGCACGCAGATGCCAGTGCACATCAGCCCTGTCCCTGTTTGTCCAAAGTGGGAACAGTCCGATCCAGCGAGGTCCAGGCCACGAAGAACAGAAGGCAGACAGCAGGAAAATCCAACGGCAGTCCAGAAAATACACGTGAAGGACAACACGGAAGATCCAGGAAAGTCACGAAGTGTAGCAAACGATGCAGGCACAGGTCCAAGGATATGTCCAAAGAAACCAACCCATCTGGGCCAGCACAGGAGAGATCGCCGGGCAGCGGCGGCAAAAAGGAACCGGGAGAGTCATGAAGGTCAGGCCGAGCAAAATCCAGCTCCCGGGCCAGAGGCAAAGGAGGTAGAGCCGGAGGAGGAGGCACCATCAAGTGCCGCACACCCACGGACGCGGTCGTAGCCGGGGCCAATTCTGCCAGGATAATTCCAGCCGCACCCCGCAGCGGCAAAGCCACATCCGGCCGTGGGGGCCCGAGAGGCCCGTAGCGAGGAACCATCTCCGAAGTAATGACAGGCGCGGCCACCAAGAGTCGCCAGGAGAGCAGGGCATCCAGGACCTCTTTAAGTGTAGGAAAACCTTTACAGTATTCGTCACCCAGGCCATGCGGCGGGCCTCCAGCGCTCGTCCAGGCCCGGCCAAGACAATTGGGGTCGGTCGCCATTTGAGAGCCCAACAAGGCCGCGCGGCCGCCAACCTCCGCCGGGGCGACGGCAAGGCAAGTGTAGTCGCGCCGACCAGCGGCAGAGCACCCCGGGCAGGAAGGGGGGCCACCAGAAGAAAGGGACCTCACCGGCCACCCAACGCCGCCGGTCCCGTTCTCCGAGTCCGGACGGCAAGATCAAAATGGCCGGGCCGGAGAACAAAGGGGGAGCAAGCCGGATACACGAGGAGCTCCGGCAAAGGAAGGCAGCGCCTCCACCAAAGGCCTCCTCCCCACGGGAATCAGCCAGGAAGGACCTCCGGCCCACACAAACAACGGCCTTCCGACCACCTCCACCGCGTCCCGAAGGGCAGCACCGCAGGCTCCGTCCGGCCCGGGAGCCGGCAAGAAGATCCAGGCCAGTCCGCCTCCGACGCCCCAATACAATCGGGGGCACTGCACCGGATCCACAGCAGCCAGGATAACCGAAACAAGAGGTAAGTGCCTGCAGGGCGTCGTAGCACTACCACACAGCAAAGAGGGCTTCCCGGGGCAGGATAACAGCAGGATAAATGTGAAAATACAGGCGGGCGAACGGAGCCGAGCTAAAGCGCGGCCATCTCGGTCGCGAGCTAGGCTCCTCCTCCTATCCTTCTTTCTCGATGTTCTGTTAGAGTCGAGTGGAACTGTTTTGATTCTGTCCTCTCCCACGCGGTCCAGTAGTTCATATGTTCGGATTAAGGCCAGAGTTTCCTCCTTTGACAATGCTTTTGTCCTACCTGGTCGGTTGTCTCTATTTTTTAAAGGCATGGTCGTCTCGTTACTGTTTCTTTGTGAGGAGTGTACGAGGTTTTGGATATGCTTGACCTTAGAGTAAATGCTCGCCGTCATCTCCCCAATTTTTTCAATCGCCTGTAAGGTATTACTAGTGACTTGTGCCAGCTTGCTCACTAGTTTCTGAAACTCATTAATATCTTTCTTGTTCTGAAGTGGTTTCTTAGGTATGCCTGATCTGTTTATCCTGGAATTGCATTCTGCTCTTCTCCGTTTTGGATCTGTTCTAAGTTCCGCAGCCCTTTTCTTTGTATCCTTTGTTTGATTGTCAGTTCCCTTTCTATTGGAGAAGTCGTCGGTGCTAGCTAAATTATGTGTTGCTGGGAGTGCGTTTGAGGGTGAGGGTCCGCACGACGCTGGTATTGTACTAGAGAGGGGTCTAGGAAGGTTGTTATCTTCTGCCTCATCCAATTCCTGGTTATCATAGGGTACTATACTCGTGGCCGATGTATGCTCTACGTGGGAAGTCTCATCGTTTGGAAGCATGTACGGTTCTTCTCTTTGGAGCTGGTCTTGTTCTTTGTTTAGGTAATCAAAAGAAGAGTGACCATAAAGATAAAGTATATAAAGGAGGTGGGTGTCGCACGTGAAGTCTGAGGCCAGTTGTAAGTGGTCCGATGGTAAGACCAAATTTCAAGAAAAAATACACTGTTTTTTCAGGAAACCCTCACTCACCCTAGTGGTGACATGCTTCATCATCGGGTCCACCGGGAGAGATCGAATACCTCCCCGGTGTGCTGCGACGCCAGGAGACTGCGGAGCAGGTGTTTGTGTGAAGATGAAGTGTGAAAAAATATACTGAAGTTAAAAATGTCAAAGGTTGTACCAAACAAAACTTTATTCATTGGTCAACCTGACATATTAAAAAATGAGATATGTGAAGGGAAACTAGCCAATTACTTTATACTGGTGTTTACCCTGTAAAGAAGGTCAACATGTTTCTGCCCGTTTTTATGTTTTACTTTACTGGGCTTTCATCAGGACCGGTAAGCGAGTGTGCCAATGACAGGAGGGGCGCGCTAAGGCCCGCCCTGCCAATGGTCGTGAAAGTTAAAAATAGCACTATGTGTAAATTGGTGCAAAAAGGAAAAGAAACAAACTCATAAGTAGTGGGGTTTTACCTCTTTTGCGAGGAACCTAGGAGTCTGTAGGTAGAAAAAATGACAGACAGACAAATACAAACATGAACACAAAGATATCATATCATTGGTTTGTGCATATGTACAGTGGCCATAAAGAGTGACTTTGTGGCTTGACACGTGCTAGCATACCTATCAAGGGCCGTGGCCGGTATGTCTGGGTTGCGTAGTTGAACTCATGCCGAAATCCGAAGTGGAGGGGCCTCAACTAACGCTGATTAAATCTATTCAGCGCAGGCTGTTGCATATGTGTGGTATAGCAACAGTGGCTAAACAGGCAGACTAGTCATGTCTAAGTCTACTTGTGAGGAAGTACAAGAAATATCTTGCTACCTATGGTGGGGTGTCAGGGAATGGACCCCGAGGGAAAAGCAACGTTGAGGCAGCGTCCCGGTGCGATGCGCCGTGAAACTGCTGGCCGTGGTATATACATTACCCACGCACACAACACAAAATACAAGATATAGGATGAATGTCCTCACTTGTAAAGAAATAGATCCACGCCCCATAGAACACAGGAGGGGGGTGGGAGCGACAATGGCACACCCTGTAAATAAGGGGGAGAGAGAAACAAATACACACAAAGGAGAATTTTAGAACTGGCAGGATTCCATTCATACAACTTATCTGGTTAGAATGATGTCTCCAAAGTAAGGTCTCTTACGCCCGCAACGCTCAGCACCCGCTCGGCACCTAGCTTCACCCTCGCTGGATCTCGTGGATCCATTGCGACGGGCGAGCGAGGCGTATAAAGGGCGGTGGCTGCGTGCGGGCCAATCAGGCGCCTTACATGAAAGGGAGGCTTGGAGCCCAAAGACGTTAAGCCAAGGGTGGACGAAGGAAGGTACTCACGTAATCTCGTGAGAGGTCTTGAAAGCGAGGCTTGCATTGAAGCGCAAGCTTTGATCTAAGGAAGGGCGGGGTCTGCCCTTGATTCACCGGGATGTTGTCTAAGCGCTCACAAGATCACGTGAGAGATTGACTGGGATGACAACGAGGCTTGGAACGCAAGCTGAAATGGAAAGCAATTACTGCCTTTGAACAGGCGGTTATAAAAGACCTGGAAAATTGTGAAGACCCCAAACGATTCCACAATTTTTCCGCTGCAGAACACAAGGCCTTGGACAACCTGAGAAACAACAAGGAAATAACCATAAAACCCGCCGACAAAGGCGGAGGGATAGTGATCCAGGACACCACTGAATATGATAAGGCCTGTATGACACTTCTGAACAACAGAACAAATTACTTGCTTCTCAACACAGACCCTACCACAGAAATGAAGGAACGCATTCGAGCCCTAGTACAGGAAGCAGAGACTGAAGGTCATGTCTCCCCGCATGAAGCAGCATTCCTTATGGCTGGGGGACAAACCATACCCTATTTTTACACCCTGCCTAAAACGCATAAAAATGTGGACCCACCTCCTGGTAGACCAATAGTATCAGGGATTGGGTCAGTTCTGGAACCCTTATCTACCTTTTGTGACCATTACTTGAAACCGTTAGTACAGAACTCCAGAACCTACTTAAAAGATACCAAAAGCTTACTCAAATTACTGAACGATACCACTCTACCTGAAAGCTCAGTAATACTGGTAACAATGGACATAGAGAGTCTGTACACTAGTATCCCACAGGAAGACACACTACGGGTACTAGGGGAAGCTTTAGACAAAGAAACTTGGGAATATACCACCCCCAAAGAATTCATCCTGAAATGTGCACGAATGGCACTCAAAGAAAATTACTTTGAGTACAAAGGCCAATTATATCTACAATGCACAGGGACCTCTATGGGGAGTACTTTCGCTCCTAGCGTAGCGGGGTTGTATGTTTATGATTACGAAACAAAGCATATCCTACCACCTACCAACCCTTTTGCCTCTTCCATAGGATTATGGAGGAGGTATATTGATGATATTCTTTTACTATGGACAGGGATGGAAGCCAGTCTTCTGCAATTCCTAGAATGGGTCAATACTCTGGATCCTTTCTTGAAGTTCACCAATAACTTCAGTAGGGAATCAATCGTCTTCCTTGATGTGGTAATTAAAATAGAGGGCACCTCTTTCACAACTTTGACTCACCATAAACCAACGGCGAAAAACAATCTCCTCGACTTTAGGAGTTTCCATCCAAGACCTTTAAGGGAAAACTTGCCCTACGGGCAATTCCTACGGCTGAGAAGAAATTGTAGTAATATTAACGACTACAAGGAACAGGCCAAGGAATTAACAGACAAACTAACACAAAGAGGGTATCCCAAAGGAGTATTGAAAAAAGGCCAAACTAGAGCACGAAATCAACCCCGAGAGGCACTACTAGAGGACAATGTGAGGACAACCACGGAAACACCACTCACGTGTGTAACCACCTACAGTACCCTCTCAGATACAGTGAAAAAATCCATCAATAAAAATTGGAGAACTATCAGCAGCAATTTCAGCAACTGGGAAAAACCCCTTTTTTCTTTTAAAAAAGGCAGGAGCATTAAAGATGCTTTGGTAAATACAAGACCATTGACAGCCCCCAGTGCAAACACAGCAACCAGGTCTATCACAGATGCTTGGCACCTACCCCCAGTTACGGGTCATTTTCCATGCACAGACTGCAGTGTCTGCCATCTGACCACTCATTCGAAACAACTAAACTTGGAACCAGGAAAAGTGTGGACACAGAAATCCCACACAAACTGCAATTCAACAAACGTGATTTACCTGATCACCTGTCCCTGCGCGAAACGCTACGTGGGGATGACCACCAGAAAAGTTAAGACACGCATCGGGGAACATCGTAGCAATATTCGATGCAAAAAAATCACCACAAAACTCAGCGAGCACTTCCTGCAAACCAACCATACTCCAAATGACATGACCTGGACAGTGATCGAACAGGTCAACTGTGTAAAAAACAGAGAAAACATTTTGTTCGAAAAAGAGCAGCGCTGGGTCTATCGACTCAGCACCCATATAAATGGGCTTAATGACCAAATTCCGTGGACTAGCGTCCTAAAACACTAAAAACTATCCTGAGTTCTTTTATTCCCTCCTTGAATGAAAATACCATGACCACACGTGTTGAGCGCTTTTATTTAAATTCATTCATGAACATATTCCCATGTTAACAACCTGATTCAGCTAAAACCTGACCAGATTTTTGCTGCCCATTTAAGTCTTCGTCTATACTGGGTAACATATGCTGGACCTTGCGCTTTTCGCATTGTACAAACACCAGCCATGCAACATTCTATGCTTGCGTTCCATTTCAGCTTGCGTTCCAAGCCTCGTTGTCATCCCAGTCAATCTCTCACGTGATCTTGTGAGCGCTTAGACAACATCCCGGTGAATCAAGGGCGGACCCCGCCCTTCCTTAGATCAAAGCTTGCGCTTCAATGCAAGCCTCGCTTTCAAGACCTCTCACGAGATTACGCGAGTACCTTCCTTCGTCCACCCTTGGCTTAACGTCTTTGGGCTCCAAGCCTCCCTTTCATGTAAGGCGCCTGATTGGCCCGCACGCAGCCACCGCCCTTTATACGCCTCGCTCGCCCGTCGCAATGGATCCACGAGATCCAGCGAGGGTGAAGCTAGGTGCCGAGCGGGTGCTGAGCGTTGCGGGCGTAAGAGACCTTACTTTGGAGACATCATTCTAACCAGATAAGTTGTATGAATGGAATCCTGCCAGTTCTAAAATTCTCCTTTGTGTGTATTTGTTTCTCTCTCCCCCTTATTTACAGGGTGTGCCATTGTCGCTCCCACCCCCCTCCTGTGTTCTATGGGGCGTGGATCTATTTCTTTACAAGTGAGGACATTCATCCTATATCTTGTATTTTGTGTTGTGTGCGTGGGTAATGTATATACCACGGCCAGCAGTGTCACGGCGCATCGCACCGGGACGCTGCCTCAACGTTGCTTTTCCCTCGGGGTCCATTCCCTGACACCCCACCATAGGTAGCAAGATATTTCTTGTACTTCCTCACAAGTAGACTTAGACATGACTAGTCTGCCTGTTTAGCCACTGTTGCTATACCACACATATGCAACAGCCTGCGCTGAATAGATTTAATCAGCGTTAGTTGAGGCCCCTCCACTTCGGATTTCGGCATGAGTTCAACTACGCAACCCAGACATACCGGCCACGGCCCTTGATAGGTATGCTAGCACGTGTCAAGCCACAAAGTCACTCTTTATGGCCACTGTACATATGCACAAACCAATGATATGATATCTTTGTGTTTATGTTTGTATTTGTCTGTCTGTCATTTTTTCTACCTACAGACTCCTAGGTTCCTCGCAAAAGAGGTAAAACCCCACTACTTATGAGTTTGTTTCTTTTCCTTTTTGCACCAATTTACACATAGTGCTATTTTTAACTTTCACGACCATTGGCAGGGCGGGCCTTAGCGCGCCCCTCCTGTCATTGGCACACTCGCTTACCGGTCCTGATGAAAGCCCAGTAAAGTAAAACATAAAAACGGGCAGAAACATGTTGACCTTCTTTACAGGGTAAACACCAGTATAAAGTAATTGGCTAGTTTCCCTTCACATATCTCATTTTTTAATATGTCAGGTTGACCAATGAATAAAGTTTTGTTTGGTACAACCTTTGACATTTTTAACCTCAGTATATTTTTTCACACTTCATCTTCACACAAAAACCTGCTCCGCAGTCTCCTGGCGTCGCAGCACACCGGGGAGGTATTCGATCTCTCCCGGTGGACCCGATGATGAAGCATGTCACCACTAGGGTGAGTGAGGGTTTCCTGAAAAAACAGTGTATTTTTTCTTGAAATTTGGTCTTACCATCGGACCACTTACAACTGGCCTCAGACTTCACGTGCGACACCCACCTCCTTTATATACTTTATCTTTATGGTCACTCTTCTTTTGATTACCTGTATATTGCTTGGGGACTAAGAGTGCCCTAAAACCCTCTCTCTCCTTTTGTTGAGATATACTTGTTCTTTGTTTGCCTGATAGGTAGACCTCTCTGTTCTTTCTGTCGCGTTCTCAGGTACTGTCATTACTATTTCAAATATATCTTCCGGGTTAGGGCTTTGAGCATGGTGGCCCCTAGTTCTATTGGCGCCTCTGGTAATGTTATTGTAGATGTCGGGAGTGTTTACTGGTGGGGTCAGGTGTAGTTGGTATCTTGGGTCTTCTAGTGAATCTTTTACTGTTTGGAATATCTTGTCAAATTTCTCTAGTTCTTGATTTGCTGCTTGTATCAACACAATCCCAGATTTATATATGGTGATGCTTAGTTCGGCTCTGCATCTTTTTGATGGTGAAGTCATCATTTTTGTGCCATGAGGGATGTTTTTCGTAGCTTTTATGGCAAGCATCCTTGTGAAGGCATTGCGCCATTTAGCTGTTTTATTTGTGTAGAATATGAGGTCATTCATTGTCGTACCTTTAACTACATTAAAATATAGGTCCGAGAATAGTATGTCCGGGTTTTTTCTCAGGGTGTCGTGTTTGAACTTCTTAGCTGCATTTTTGGTAAGATTAGGTGGATATTTTATATTTCGGGCACTCGAGCCAACCGTCTCTAGGTATCTTTCGTTCATTCTAGCTCCGTGTTGCATGTCTTATGGTGACTCTTTCCCTGTTTGATTCCGGGTAGGACCACTGCTGATGTTGTTTAGTGCTAGTTCTAGATTTCCTTTCCAGATCTAGGACTGTATAGATATAGATTTGCTGAGTAGTGGTAGATATAGCTTCTCTTTCACATAATTATTCTTCTGTTATCTCTTAGTAGTTGTGGTTCCAAATAATAATAATTATTAACTAGCTAACTGACCCTTTTTATGATCTGGGTTGTGTGTTATAGAATCTAATCATTGTAAGATGGCTGCCGTTATAGTGGTTCTTCTGTGGGCAGAGAAGACTTTCTCTCTTTCCACTACTTTGAGTTATTCCATCTTCCCTGGTCGACTGGTCCTACTTCACTGTTGGTTGTTCCCTGCCTATTGTTTTTGTTTTGTCCTACTTGTCTTGGTTGCCATTATTATGTCAGGCAGTGTAGTTTATTTATCCTTGTCAAGGTATGGCCTCTATTGTCCGTTAGTTGCAAAATCCCTCATTTCAATCCAGAACTTGAATTGGAACGGTCGATTAGTTCCTCTTATCTAGGATATTGCAAGTTCCTCTCATTTCAATGTCTGATTTGGGCGCCATTTTAAGGTCAGGCAAGGCTGTTCTAAGCTTCCCGGTTGTTTCTGGTCTTCAAAATTTATTTATTCTTTATTTTTTTTTCTTTCCCTCTATTTCTAGACATGGGTCCCATCCTCTTTCTCCTCCACTCACCGCTCGGAGCGAGAGCCCGTCAGGCCCAGTGAGATGCAGTCTCGTTGCTCCTCCGCTCGAGACTTCAGATTGCTGCTGATTTCTCCGGTTGGCCGATTGGTCTCCGATCGCGCCTCAGTTACCGACTCGCGTCTATTGGAGTGGGCTGACTACGAGATCCTCTGTCCTAGTTGATGGCCTTCGCGGAGTCGCCAGGTCTCACCACCTACCAGGGGGTCGTCTCAGCTCCCACGCAGATTCCGGACTTCTTCGTGTCTGCTTTTGTGCCGGAGGTCCCGCAGGTGTCCCTTCGGCAGTCCTTGCGATGCGACACCTCGAGTCCAGCTTTCTCCAAGGTAGCACGGTTAGGCAGTCCGTCTCCAGGGATGGTCTCTCTGCCAGGTCAGTGCGTGTCCGGTGTCCGGTATTCTGCTGATCGGTCTTCTGCGCTGAGTTTAAGTGCGCTAGTTTCACTGCTCATATTTCTTCTTCTTCAGCTCCTCCGGTGTTCATTAGTGTCCGTTTCGGTATTTGCTCGTCATGGGGGTTAGCTCGTTGAAGAGGTTATTCTTAGGATTTAAACCATTTATGGTGATCCTTAACCCAGGAGCTCTTTCGCAGAGCTCTTAGTCAGCGGCCATCTTTCCTGCACTTTTATCAGAGGAAGATATCCTTGATAGGTTTCATTTCTCCATGCCCCGCCCACTGCATACATTATGCTTATGAGTTAGCAGAATGTGTCTAACTACTGTTATATTCATTTATGCGTGTGACATTATTTCAGTCTTCTTAGCTTGGCCTGTGTGCCACCATTTTTGAAGCATTTCTCTTTCTGTGCGAGTTGCACTTGCTCATCCCCCTCCCGTAGGAATAGGAATATTCCACATGTCAGCAGTTTTGTCTCTCAGCTCACTGTGACTGAAACTACTAGCGAAACCCCTTATCACTCTGTTCTCATGTGCTGGAGATGCTAAGGCCTGGCTCCGTGTCCTTGGAGTCAGAAGAGAGAATGTTGCAATTCCAGGTGCAGATGCCTCTTGTATGAGGCCATTGTTTATCCTCTCCGGGGTCCAGTACTTTTCCAGTATGGGCGTGTTTTACTCTGCCTTTTTGTATTATAATGTGTTACTGTGATGATGTGAGTCAGTCCTCTCACCACACTCTTAGAGAGTGAGGTCAGACAGGGCCCTCTCATATGGGAGTTGGTGGCCTAATAAAATTACTTGTTTATTCTTCTCCACTGCCTGGCTGGCTTATTATATGAGAATGATAGATGAGTGAGGTAAGTCGCTCAGGTGGATTTGAGCCACGCTTATCAGATGGCGCCCGAATAGGGACTCCGCGATTAGGACCTTTCTCACCCGTAAGTGGGTAGCAGAAGGCCGGAGACCCCCTGGTCGGCACGGTGGGTCTGGGTACCCACTTTGATGCCGAGCTTGGTTCTCGCAGCGCTGCCCCACCCTGCTGATCGAGAGGTCCCGGTCCATGATCCTACGCCGGAGTCCAGAAGGCGGAACCTTGGAGCTGACCGTGTTGGTCCCAGCAGCCGGCAGTGGAGAACGGTGGAGGTCGGTTCTGCGAGCAGAAGGTGAGTGGTCCGACTGTTGATTGAGGGAGCTGGGATGCTCCATGAGACCGGTGTGTCTCTGAGACCGGTGTGTCTCTGGTGATTGGAGGAGCCGGTGTGCTCCTGGGGCTAGTGTGCTCCGGGGAACTCAGAGTGCAAGTGGCGCTCTGACAGACTATTGGTGATGAGGGTATTGGGTGGATGTCTGTTTTAGAGCATCTGACCGGGTAGTACTGAGACTGGAGTGTGGCTCACCACGGTTAAATACTGGGAAAGGACCCAAACCCCTGGTGTGAGTGGTTTGAGGGAAGAGTCCCAGATCTTCCGGGGTAAAGTGCTCAATGGTCTGCAGTGCCACCCGGGTGGCGGATGTGTCCTCCAGCTTCAGAACAGTTAGTGTACTGTTCGGTCTGCGGTAGGGTCCAGGTTCCCCAGGACTTGGTCGACGGGCCTTGTCCCATTATGGTAACACGTGTTTGGCAGGGACTCAATGCATAGGAAGTGCGTGTGCGTGTGTGGTTGTGTGGAGATAGTTGTTTGGTTCTTTTGTGCCAGGAGATGTGTGGGTTCTTTGGCGGTATCTGATTGAGTGAGTTTGGTGGTGTTTGATTGAGTGTGCAAGATACCGTGTTTCACTAGGTTGCAATGTTTTAGGTGTTGCTGCAGTTCAACTGATGTCAGATTGGCCAAGAGCCAACCCGCTCCTGTAGAAGACTCTTGATTTTGTTTAATATTTCTGATGCAGTTAAGATAGATCACTTGCAAGAGAGATTGTTTGCTAGGCACTGCTTGCTGTCAGAGCATGTTTGATTCCCTAAGGTTGTGGCAGAAAGAGGAAATTTTAGTTTTAAAAGAAGACAAAATGTGTACATTTAAAGTTGCTTTTAGTGGCTCAGTGAGCCAATGTGAGCAGTGATTAAGAGGATGGGGTATGTATTTCATGTAACATGTTTTATTTTGTTATAATTGGTTTGGGTTGAGAGCAGTCTGTGAGCCGCCTTTTGTTTGTGTAAATGTTTGTTTGCATGAAGTGAGTGCGTCTTGTTGCATAAGTTAGATTGTCTGGTCCTTGTGAGCTATCTGAGATGGATGTGCCTGACTATCAGTGTGTTTTTCGTGTAGTTTAAAAGTGCATGCAGGGCTGTGCTCTATGGGAAAAGAATTTGGTTTCTTCCATTCCCTCAATTTGTGAACAGTAGAAGATGGAGTAAAAGGGATTTGATTACCAGTAATTAGAATGTATATTAATAGCATGTGGGAAGAGTGTAAAGTGAAAAACAAAAAAAAAAAATAGAATGAGAAATGTATTTGCCGAAATAGTGTTAAATTATTGAATGTTACAAAGAGTTAGGAAGGACTTATTGGCTTTGTCAGCGCCAGACCCGAGCGCGAGGCAGATTTGACCTTGGTGGTGAATGCCAGGGGAGGCGGAAGGCTGGCTAGCAGCCCAGAATTCTTAGCAGACGGTGAAAGTGAAATGCAGTTGTTTAGTTTTAAACATGACTTGTCGAATGAATGTGTTTCAGCCCACAATTTAGAGTTTTAACAGTGTGGGAATATTATTAGGTTCTGGAAGGGTTAAGTGAAGGGGAGAGAGTGTGGGCAGAGCTGGGAAGATTATGTACAATGAAAATATAGATGCTGGTAACACAGCACAGTAGATGTAACCTTGTGTGATAACCACATTCCAATGGGTTCGCAGAAGCACCGGGAGAGCGGGAGAGGAGTGCAGGCAGAAGATTAAGGGGGGGGCTAGGAGACTCTGCTCCTGGCACAGAAAGCAGAGATACACAGCTGGAGCCAGCAACAGCGAGTCTGCATAATTATGAGGGTTTAGACTGAAGTATAATGCAGTTGTTCAGAACACATGTGATTTAGAATGAGGAACAAAATTATGAATAACTTTCAACAGGTCATTTCGTTTGGACATAGAACATTGCACTTTAACATGGCCCAGCCTGAGAAAATAAGGATTGTTTTGAGAAAAATTAATTTACTCAATATGTTAGTGAGTGTTACTGCTATTGTTTGGATGGTATTCAGTAAGTGATTAATTTGTGTGCAGTTTAATGGCAAACAGTAAAAAGAGATTTATTGGTTGCCTGTTGTGTCCATTTTTGGTGTTGATTTTTGTTTCAATGTTGGACAATGTCCTAGTATAACATTTTTTCTATTTCAATAATAATTGAGTTGGGGGGTCCCTGATTGGCATACTGATTAGTGTCTTTGCTAGTGGATACCAGTGGAGAGTACTGATGATGCGAGGGCAAGTAAAAATATTGATTGTGTTGCTCATAGGAGCGGCCTGGTGGGAAGGTATATATGTGTGTAATGTCTATGTGTAACAGTATTTGTATGCAGTTTGTCCATGGGACACCATTACAGAGGGCCCTGTTCCAGTGCCCCACCCGTGAGTGTGCAAATGTCTGCTAGTGTGCACTGGAGTATTTAGTATGTTCTGGAGGTGAGATTATGGGTCCTTTTGTTTAAAGTTAAGAAATGGCATTGGTTATAAGAGGGCTCATTTACACAGCGAAAGATAACTGTGCAGAAATATTTGGTATTTTAATAACAAGAATGTAAAAAAATTTACGCAAATATGGAAATTCCTGGCTTATGACAAGTGAATGATGTGAATGTAAATTTATATATATTTTTCCCTTTTGATGCTGCATTAAATGCCCTTACCAGATTGTCATGTGATTTTCAATGCTGCTTAATGTTTTATATTCATGGCTGATGGTTGAAGAGGTTAGAAATGGTTCTTATGTGAGACAGCAGACAGGGTTTTCAGAATGGAAAGTGAACGGTGAACTGGTGTGAATGTGCTCCAAGCATAGGTTTTACGGTAAGTATTTGTGGAAGGTATTTTTACTAAGTGGTTGCTTTTTTTTGTCCAATATTTTCTGTGTTGTTGTTTCTTTTGTGTGTGTTTTGATTTGTTTCGTTTCAGTGCAATGGGAAATATTTTTATCTGCGTGTTACGGTGAGTATTGATGCAGCTTTGTGCTGGACAGATTACGTGTGCACTGACACCGCATGATGCATGATATGCATGAGAAAAAAATATAGTCCTTTCAGTAACTAATATTGTGTTTTCCTTTTGTGGCCTTTGTGCCATTGTGTGTTTTATGTTTTCTTTGGCTTATTGTGCATTGCTTGCTCTGTTCTGCGTGGATGGTATGCTGATCGATCTTAAGCTTGATAAATTAAGTAGGCCAGCATGCTGGGTTTTGGGTCACAGGCTCACTGTACATGAAATGCATGGCATCGTGTTGTGTGTCACAGCTCATTTGCATGCGTTACAGTGAATTTTCTATGCTATCTGTGCTTAACACAGCAAGTATACCTGCTGCCTTGGTATGCTTGTTTTTATTTTTTGTATGTCTCTGTATTGTATTTTTTGATAATTCTATTAGTGATACTAGAACAAGCTCCTCTATGGGGAATTTGTTCTGGTCCCTAAATTTCACAGACAACACTTCAGCAGTGTTTGTCTATTTGGTTAAAAGGGGTATGGAGGGAAAAATACGAGAGTTCTACGGTGTACTCATGGTGTTGTGTCACAAGCCTGACCATTACCTCAGTAATTTTTGTTCATTTATAGATTTTCCATTTGCCGCCATTTCCCTAATGAATGTCGCATAGTGCCTAGTTATGGGGGACTTCAGCTGTGTCCCAGTTCCAGTTCCATTTCCTTACTACTCTTCCTCAGATACGTTGATATTAATAGGCACACATATCATTTTATGGCAATGACATTTCTACATGTGCTAAAAGATGTTCTAGCCCTCTCAAAAGTGCTACGTATCCCCTAGAATTTTGTTTATGCTCAGGGCTACACCCAGTGGTTGATGGTATTGACCGAAGTGAAATATGTTTCAGATTTCCTTCTATAAAAATGGGGGAGGAGGCTAGCTTCCCGCTGGAGCTAGCTCCCCGCTAGCTCTCATATAAATTAGAACTAGGTAACATGTGTATTGCTCCCTCCTGTCCTGCTTTGATCTAAAAAAAAAAAGGGAATTAGACGTGGGTAGTTTTGTTCTACACGTGTTGGGTAAACTGAGAGTTTTAGAATTAGCGCGCTACTCACCCGGGAGGGTCCCAAGGCGCTTGGGGGGAAGGGGTCCGCTACTGCTCGAACAGCCAGGTCTTGAGTTGCCTCCTGACTAGTGTTTCCTTATTTGACCTTTGAAGGGAACAATAGGTCGGTACCTTTGTGTCACATTCCTAGGTAACAACACCATTATTGTGCAGCACTAAGTAAAGGTGTACAAGTCTCTTATCAGTTAGCCGGTAAAGTTCAGCTGATATTCCCTATTAGAGCTGGTGAACAGGTTTTCCCCTAAATAAAATGTTACATGGTCTAAATAGTGAAAAAAGTGAAAAGATGATGTGTGATCCTCAGCACAAATATTTTTAGAAATGAAAGATTTGTAGAAATTAGTAATATGTGAGCATGGTCATGAGCAAAAAATATAGTTGTTTTGAGTAAAGAAAAAGAATATTAGAAGTGTTTGAAGTTTTGCACAACAGTGAAGGTTCATAAAGTAGACGCTGTGTACTCGCTATAGGAAGAGCGGTTTGAACTTCCCTTTTTGCTGTTCCTCAAGTGCAAATGGGGGAATACAACATGTCTATTTTGTTTTATTTTTTTTCTCTTCTCTTAGAATTCAATACGTCCATCTACAGGTAATACAGCGAAAAGTCAGATATGTAATGTATTACCTAATGTCAGTGCACAAATTTATTGATAGGTACAATGTGTTCACCTTCAAATTGACATGGGTAAAGAAATATGAAAGCACAGAATAGACCTCATTTGGTTTCTTTGAATTTGAATTTTATTCATATGCCTTGTCTAAAGACCTTTGTTCTGTCCATCAATAGAAATGAGTCACACAGCCCGAGCCAGAGGGGACCCAAGCATCGGATTCAACTTCAAGTGCAAGTCAAGTCCCGTCGTCAGAAGATACCAATGGAAGTTTAGCTTGGAGCCAAGGTACCACTGAAGCTGCTGTAGGTGTGTGATTCCTGGGTAAGAAAAGGGCAGGCCTGACCGAGATGGAGGACTCACTCTTCGCTTTTGCGCCAGATCTCCAGTGGTTGATTTCTCAGAAATACTTGAGAGAGGCAGTTCTGTCTGTGCAAAAGGCTGCCGCCAGTTCTCCAGTGGTTATGCTTCAGGTTTCCCTGTTCCCCATCTGTTTTGGAATCTACAGTTTTGTCTGCTAAGGTACCTGCTCACACTTTATACAATCTATGGCCTCGACAGAAGAGCGGTGCACCAGGAGAAGAAAAGTAGGAGATAGGGAGAGACTTTAGTCTTAGGGTACAGATACAGTGCTCTTAGTATCTGTTAGATTCATATCTGGTGTACTGAGCGAGACACTGGACAGAATTTGTAGAGGGCACTACCTGGATTGGTGGTTGCTAAAATTCTGCAAGAAAGACTTTGCATCATTGGCCAAGATTGTTTTCCATTTGAGTTGCTAGCAAGTGCAGCTCCAACGCAGATGATTTTTGAATTTTTGATGGATAATACGAGCTTACCTGTGAGGCTCAGATGGACACAGGGAGAAGACCCCCCTCTGGCTGGCTGTGTTGCAGATTGTTTCCTTTAGTTTAATTTGGACATTTTAGCTAGGAAAATTTGTGTTTTGAATGTTCCTATTCCCATGGAGGAGCAGCCTCTGCGGCTCCTTGTCCAGATGTCCCTGATCATTTTGCTTCTCATGGTCTACAAATTTAATATTGAGTTTGTTTGTATCCTTACTGTTGCTTTCATATTTCTCTTTAGAGAATTAGTTTTTTGTTGCTTGACACATACCTTCATGAGTATTTCAACGCCACCTGATGATATCATTGGTACTCTAGATCCTCACGAAGAGGAGCACTGGGAAGTTCATTAATATGATGTAGTATTCAAATGTTGCACCTGACACATGTTATTCATAGAACAGCAAAACAATTATTGGGTGTGTGGGTAATTGCCTTCATACACACACACAAAGGTGGAAAATTGTTGCTTGTATTCTTGCCCTATGGAAGCAGCTGTGAGGGTTAGCATACTTTGAGTGGTTTAGTAAAACACATTTCTCAGCCTGATAAAATATTTACTCCAAGGATGTTAGATATAGGTCCTAGCTGATAATGCAAGTGAGCCCTCAGTATTGGATTCAATAGGGTGTTTTCCTTGATGATGACAGTTTGATCTTATTTGCATTAATTCCTGCTCATGACTTAAAGTGTGATGTATTTAGATTAGTCAAAAAGGAGGGTGCCTCACACCAAGAGAATAATTATTGTCCTAGTAGGTATGGCAGGGGTTGTTCTTTTACTTGTTGCCTCTGCATTTCCTGCCCTATAGCATGCTGCACTACTTCTGTGACCATGACCATGCTGTGTAAGGTGACAGATTGCTGGGTCTGTGGGTTACTCCTTTCCGCTGCATATAAGAAGGACAGGTTACTGGCACTTCCCTTGACACCTGTGAATAGCTGCGTGGGCTGGTACACTTTGATTGGTAGGGTGAAATTCTTTCAACAGCCTGATTTCCTGACTCCCCGACTGGGTTGTAGGAAATATAGGTGTATTACTGACTTGCTGCCTCTGTGTTTATTGCCTTCCCCCTTGTTGCTCCATGTGTGCCAGCAATATACGAGTTTCCAGAAGGCCAACAAGACTACATCCTGTTTCCAATGCTGTTGAACTTCATGAAATTCACTGGCTAATGCTTATTGATGATGATATTTTTGATCAGTATAGTGTCCTGGCCCTTAGAATTTGATGTAAAGGCTCTCCTTTTAGTTAATAAAGTTAGCCACAGTCTGCTAAAAGGAGGGTCTGATAGGTTTCATTTCTCCATGCCCCGCCCACTGCATACATTATGCTTATGAGTTAGCAGAATGTGTCTAACTACTGTTATATTCATTTATGCGTGTGACATTATTTCAGTCTTCTTAGCTTGGCCTGTGTGCCACCATTTTTGAAGCATTTCTCTTTCTGTGCGAGTTGCACTTGCTCATCCCCCTCCCGTAGGAATAGGAATATTCCACATGTCAGCAGTTTTGTCTCTCAGCTCACTGTGACTGAAACTACTAGCGAAACCCCTTATCACTCTGTTCTCATGTGCTGGAGATGCTAAGGCCTGGCTCCGTGTCCTTGGAGTCAGAAGAGAGAATGTTGCAATTCCAGGTGCAGATGCCTCTTGTATGAGGCCATTGTTTATCCTCTCCGGGGTCCAGTACTTTTCCAGTATGGGCGTGTTTTACTCTGCCTTTTTGTATTATAATGTGTTACTGTGATGATGTGAGTCAGTCCTCTCACCACACTCTTAGAGAGTGAGGTCAGACAGGGCCCTCTCATATGGGAGTTTGTGGCCTAATAAAATTACTTGTTTATTCTTCTCCACTGCCTGGCTGGCTTATTATATGAGAATGATAGATGAGTGAGGTAAGTCGCTCAGGTGGATTTGAGCCACGCTTATCATCCTCATCCTCCTTCTTCTACCATGCCAAACCAGGGACATCAAAAATGGACCTCACTGGCCCCAATACTCAGACTCCTATAACACATAGAGGCCTACTACCTAGTTGCTTCATAAGCACTGCACACACACATGAAATCAACATGCACAGCGCAAAGTTCTGCTTTAACATCATAGCGGAACTTTACAGAAGAGAAGTCAGTAGTCTGTGCTGGCACTGGCAGTGTGGTCATGCTACAGCAGAACTCTCATTTTATTTGCACTTACCATTTCCCTGAAACCTCTGAAACACACTCATTCGTCAGTGGGGCCCTTAACACTGCACATTTACTCTGTTCACTAAAACTTGGCTTCAAGGAATTTGGTGTAACACAAAGGACTAATGCTGTAAGATTTGGTGGAGTGTCTAAACCTATTTAATCAGTTATTATTTACACCTACAGTTTTTATACACTTTACCATGTTTTTATTCAAAAATGAATTTTATTCAGACGCACCACCATAGTGGCAATGGATCTGCTAGAAAGAAAATTAGGCGTAGGAAAATCACAAGACCAGCTTTAATATTCCATTTTCCCAATGTTATTAAAAGCAAAACTTGAATATGTCCGACATTTAGGCATTGATAAATTCTTTATTAACCCTTTCGCTGCGGCGGTAATTCCGCCGCAGCGTTAAGCGGGTGGGGCGGCCGCGCGGCGCTCCGACATTTATGACGGAACCGCTCCGTCACGGCCGTCGGGTGGGCTGTGCTTGTGATGGAGCGGTTCCATCATGGCCCTCCGCCCTCTCAATGGAACACGCCACGCAGGCGCGAAATCAGCGCAGCGCAGGCACGGCGAGCGGGCCATGACGGAACCGCTCCGCCACCAGCACAGCCCACCCGAGGGGCGTGACGGAGCGGTCCCATCATAAGCGTGGGAGGGGTTAAGTAAAAATCGTAATCTTTATTTCAAAATGATCATTTTATTTGGAGCTTAGAAAACAGTTGTTTATTTAGAAGCCAGTTAAAAGTTTAGCAAAGAATAGATAGTTCCAAATTCATTCTCTCCTAACATCCCTAACTAACGCCCTCATCTAGTGGAGAAGTGTGGCTCACTGGTTAGAGGAGGCAGACCCTGAAGCAGAGGTCAGACCCGGGACCAGGGTTCAATTCCTGACGTGGCAGGGTCTTGAGCCCAAATATCCACGGATTCGATAATTCTCGTTTCGGTGCCTACTCGAATCATGGGTTCACACTCTGCAACTCTGGGCATTAGCCTGCTTAATCTCCACTACGGCCCCCCCGCGGCGGGATGCCTGGCTTTCACCTTGGGGGAAGCCAGGACGGGTTCCCAAGGCAAGCGCCGAGATGCCTAAGGGTAATCGAGCGCTATATAAGAACAAATAATAAAAATAATAATAATAATCTTATCCTTTTATCCTGAAAGGCAAACAAGGAAAAAGTTAAAGTCTCTTACATCCAGGAATCGATCTGCAATCCGACAGCACTTCGAGAGGAAATCGAAAGAGCGACACCCTCTAAGCGAAATCAGGGGGTTTTATACACTAATTTCCTAACTTAATCTATCTAAAAAGTATCTAACATCACCAATTCGGGTTTTGATTGGACAATTTGGGGTGGGTGAGCATCTCCTCACCATTACAACATCGAATTCACGGTGAATCAGCAGAATCATATTGGTTCTTTGTTTAAAACAGTCTCTGGCCTGGTCACTTCCTTGACTCGCAACGTTGGCCAGTTTTCTCACGTTTAGAACACTCGAATGTCCATATTTTGGCAATCATCCTAACTTCAGGGCAAAGCAGACTTGAACTTCCCATCCGAGTACAGGCAGCTCACTCTCGCTGGCAGGCTTTAGGCATGCATGTGCAGTCCAGCACTTGCTCACAGTTAACCAGAGTAACCGGATTTTGTAGGCCTCAGAGGCCTCTTTTGGCACTATCATGGAAACAAACACAAATTCATGTTAATTATGGTAATGAAACCCTTCTGTTTACCTCCCACCATACTAATGTTTCCCTATTAGTTATTACCTAGCAGGTAAGCCACATAAATGCGTTTCATACTTACATATTCGACGACTTTTAGCACAATAACGTGTACCATAAGCACATTCACATTGCGTTTACTTATCTTTAAGCTGTGCATTAGTTCACAACACAATAACAATGCAAATTAGTTAATTATTTTGCTTCATGCATGCAAAATTAGTATTCCCCAAATGTTCATGTATTGTGCATCTTATACTATAGTTGGTTATTGAGTAAATATTAACGTTATGGAACATTGATTTTACAAGGAATATTCAAAATTTTGTTTTGCCACCTTGCTCCATCAATTCCCTCATCTGGTGATTTTATCACCAAATATCTCTCAAAAATTTGGAAAATTCAGCAGAACATGTTTCGGATTCTTTATATTAGTTTCACCTATACTCTTGTATCTTTCTCCTTTGAATCATTGAAAATGTTCTCTCTAATTTCTTCCATTTCTATCTCATTCTTTTCTCTAACTCTTGGTTGTCATTCTTCATTCCTTTTCTTTATTGCTTTTCTAAAATCTCTCCTACCTTTGTATATACAACATAATCTTATCAGAAAAATTACTATCACTAAAATTGTTATCGGAATTAGTATTTTACCTATAATTGAACTACCTATTTCTTGGAACCAATGCTTGATTGCTGAAAAACTTTTGCCCAACTTTTCGAGGACACCTTCAATCTCCAGTGGTTCAATTTCTTTATGCAAATCTGTAATATTTATAATATATTTTTCAAGATTCTGACTTATCTGGGATATAAGTACAACAATGTTGCACTTTTAAAATCCCACAGACTCCTCCCTCTTTTGCTAAAATTATATCAAGGGCAAGTCGATTTTGCATAACCATAGCTCTCATAGCAGCCATTTCAGTATTAACCATCAGGAATCCTCCTGCTGTGTCTGTTGACAATCGATCAACTATTGTGGACAATTTTCTGATTCTATTTGCATTAAACGAAATTCCCACTGCTGGTATCAGTGCTCCAAATACATCACCTATTATTTCTAACACACTGTGTCTTCTTTTTCGACTTAGAATTTTACCTATCTCATGCTTTCCATTAGTACCTCTAACTACGTGAAAAATTTTAGGAAAGACCAAACCCACATAACAGGTCCCATACCAATGGTCTGGTAACCTATAGTAAGGGCTATTCCCACAAATAAAATAAATTCCAGGAAAAACAGGATCATGTCCTCCTTTAAATCCCCAACCCCCTATAATTCTATAGGGGTCTTTGCATTGACTTGCAACCACAAAATAATTGTCATACATTGAATTGTCTTTTCTAATACAAAATTTTCCTAACATTGGAGCATCTATATTAATGGCTACATTCACATTTTTATCCTCAATATTATCATCATCAAATGTAAAGTATTTAGATTTTGCATGTTTCATTTTCTCATTTCGTTTGTAAGCAATCCTCCTTTCCTCAACCATGTTTAAAAATGCCTTCTCTTCTACTCCCATTTTACATGTCAAATTATTGTTAAAAGCATACTCGTGTCAGCTCATCTAATTCTAAGAAATATTCTCCCATTTCTTTTGCAGGTTTTCTTTTATTCAACGTACCATCAATTCTTAATTTTGTAAATATTTCATCTACATTGGAATAATGATATTCCAATTTTCCAGTCTGATAAAACAAACTTGCAATTACACTACAAGTTACTCCATATGTAAGAGGAAGGTGGTGATAGGTCACCCCTTCTGACACCGATGTAGGCAATTTTACACAAACATAACAGTCATCAACATTCATAGTTTTTATGTACTCCAGTAACAATTTTGAAAAAGTGTTCTTCGTATAGTCACTAATTGACCTATCTTGATGCAACTCTGGTTTGTACACCTGGGTCTCATTAACTTTTTCTTTCTTATTTGGCTTATTTAAACTCACATTTGGTTTTAATTTCGTTACCCTATCTTGAAAAGGAATTACAATAGCTAAAATTGCCCATAATATTATCAACAATCTCATACATATTGAGCAACATCTACACCATTTTCTAAAAATAGAACATTTTGTTTTATGGTTATTCATTGCCATTTTCTCTAACACAGTTTCTTCGACCTTGCGTCACTTATGCATTATATGCCACTCAATTCACTAACAAGTATTCTTCGACCTTGTGTCAATCCTATTCTAAATTATACTATAGTTAAGTTTTCTAACAAGTTTTCTTGGACCTTATGTCAACTCCGACCTCTTCTATATTTACAATATCCGTCTCACAGGACTTCAGAACTTTTTACTTAATACCATATATTTTGAGCACCTATCTCTTATCTCTTAGTTTACTTCGTTACTCACTTTTCCCAATCGACTTTGGATTGTACAGGTTTTCTTGACTGCTATTAACTTCAACAATGGGTGGTAGGACGATGTATGTCCACTCAGGTGATTTATACCTCTGGTTTGGACGTCTTACTCTTTTTGGCCTTTGAATAGTTTCTATTTTCTTTCCCAGCGTTTCCTTCTGGTTAGTGATCTCATTCACTTGTTCTTCTGGTTCTTTTGTTTTGTTCACTATTTTGAATCTCAATCCCCGGTTTCTTTAGGCCAATTGTCTCCTTTGCAGACTTTCTTAGTTTTTGGCTCTATTGTATTACGCTCCACTCTCCAAGCTCTTTTTCTTGGGCTTTTTCTTAATGGAGTTTCATCTGCACTGTTATCAGTTTCACTTTCAGTATCCTCAACTGTATCATTGATTATGATTTTCACAATGTCTTTGTCTTCATTAGACTCAGCTTTCTCTTCTGTTACTCTGTTAGGAACACCTTCATAACTGGTACTTGGAATCTCCTCCTTATCGTGAGTTACTTCCTCTTCCCCAGTCACAGGATTTCCGTTCCTGCTTTCAGAATTTTCAGATTGCTCTTCAGTTTTCTCCTTATCAACAGCTTTGTCTTCACTTTCTTTTGTGTCTTTACTGGTGTCTGTCTTTACCAATTCTCGATCTTCAGATTGATCTTCTGAATCTGGTATTTCCACAACCTCCCTTTCACCTTCACCTTCAGACGCAGAACTGGCTTCTGATACTTCCAGATGTCGACGTTCCTGTCGATCTTCAGTATCTGGAGTTTTTTCTGGTTCAGCTTCAGAGTCGGAATCAGTCGTACTTTCACCGTCGTACGGGTATTCAGGTTCAAGTACACGAATGGTGTGGCTAGCATGAACCCATCTTTTCAACCCAGCACACTTGACTGCAGTAGTGCTAACCAGGATAACCTGTCTTGGTTTCTGCCACCGAGCTACCAAGCAATTTCTCCTGCAATGCACTTTCACTCGAACCCAGTCTCCAGGGACTAGATCATGAGCTGGATTTTTCTCTTTGGAATTTGACTCAGTTCCCACCTGGTGGAGCACAGAAGTTACCACATCAGACAGATTTTTGCAGTAATCCAGTATCATGTCATCATTAATTGTCAATAACTTATCAACTGGTACATAGGCCTGTCTCATCACCCTGCCCATCAAAATCTCATGTGGACTTAGTCCAGTTTTTCTGTCAGGTATGCTTCTTAATGTCATTAAAACAAGTGGCAAGGCATCGGGCCACTTAAGTCCTGTTGCCAGACACATTTTTGCAGTTCAGTTTTTAATTGTTCCGTTCACCTGTTCCACTACTCCTGAAGCTTCAGGTCTGTAAGCACAATGCAGCTTCTGGCGAATGTCCAGAGCTTCGCAGATCATCTGCATAAGTTCATTTTGGAAATGAGGGCCTCGGTCTGACTCAATTGTCACTGGGAACCCGAAAGGTGGTATTATCTCACGTAAAAACAGTTTAGCAACAGTCAACCCATCGTTTCTTCTCGTGGGGAAAGCTTCCACCCATCGATTGCATGGAGGCAGCTCAACAAAATCCATTTGAACCCTTGTAAATGGACCACTCTCCCATCCTATGGTTCCCAAACTTACAACCGTTCTTCTGTTTGGATTAAATTGCTGGCATTCCAAACATCTTTGGCACAAGCTTTCGGCAATCATTCTGAATTTAGGATTTTACCAAGTCTGCCTAAAGAGACGAATCATAGCATCTCTACCAATGTGGGCCTGACCATGGTACATTCGGGCCATGTCTGAGATCATACTATCGGGCATTACTGGTCTTTCATCTTTGTATACCCAAATTTCATCTTCCTCTCTTTGTCTGCATCCTGATTTTAGCCAAATATCTTTTTCTTCTGCTTCTGCTTCTTCCTGTATCTGTTTCACTTCCTTCTAGGTCTCGACTACAGTTGTTAGCATTAAAGGACTCGGAACATGTTCTTTCAATTTTTCTCGATTGATTGAAATTTGATTTTTAGCGCAATGCTTTGCAATTGCATCTGCATAATTATTTCCAAATGTAATGTAATCTTCACTCTTTTTATGGGCTGAACATTTTACAACTGCTATTTTCTCAGGCAGATGTATCACATCTATTAGTGTTTTCACAAATTCAGCATTTCGAATAGGTGTTCCTGCAGAGGTCAAATAACCTCTTTGGGACCAGAGCTGTCCATAATCATGTACAACTCCGTAACCATATTGACTGTCAGTCACTATAGTTACTTTCACCTCTTTTCCCAATTCACATGCTCGTATCAAAGCTATTAACTCCGCTACTTGAGCAGAATGAATTCCTTTCAGACAAGATGCTTCCAACACCTCTGCCACAGTACAAATAGCATATGCAGCACTTAGAACACCACTCTCTGTTCTCAGGCACGATCCATCCACAAACATCACAAAATCAGATTCAGTTAGTGGTTCATCTCTAATATCTGGTCAGGGCTTTGTACAGTATTCCAGAACATCCAAACATTTGTGATCAAGCTCACCTTTTACTTCTGCTTCAATGGATTTCAGGTAACAATGTAGCAGGATTGACATTTACACATCTAGTAACTGTCACATTCTCAGCTCCCAAAATTATTTTCTCATATCGAGTCATTCTGCTGTTGGTCATGTACTGTGTCTTTGCTCTAGTGAGGAGAATTTCCACAGAATGAGGTGCATATACCCTCACAGGAAATCCCATCACTATTCCTTCGCTTTGCTCCAGACTTACACTTGTTGCTGCTACTGCTTTTAGACAACCTGGCAAAGCTTTTGCAACAGGGTCCAAAACAGCTGAGAAATACGCAATTGGTTTTCTCAATTTTCCATGTCTCTGAACCAATACTGACAATGCACATCCTTCTCGCTCACTGCAGTACAGTTCAAATTCTTTCTCATAATCAGGCATTCCTAAAGCTGGTGCTTCACATAGTTTAGTTTTCAGCTGTTCAAATGCTTCCATCTCTGTTTTGGTCAGAACAATGGGATCTCTGATATCTGCTTTTGTCAATCTCTGTAATGGTTTTGCAATCAATGAAAATCCACTAATCTACTGTCTGCAAGATCCTACCAATCCCAAAGAACATTCTCACCTGTCTTTGAGTTTTAGGCGGCTGCATTCCTTGTATCATTTTAATTCTCTCAATTGTGACCTGTCTGATTCCTTTAGCAATCTTGTGACCTAAGTATTGTACTTCTTTCTGACAAAACTGTAATTTTGATGGGTGCACTTTATGTCCTTCCTCAGCCAAATGATTTAACAATGCCACTGTATCAGTTATATAGGCATCCTTTGTTTTTGATGCAACCAAAAGATCATCAATATACTGCACTAACACAGACTCTCCAGGCATACTCAGGTTTTCTAATGATTTCTTTAGCAGCTGATTAAAAATCGATGGACTCTCAGTGTACCCTTGTGGAAATCTACACCATGCTAGGATACGATTTTGGAATCGGAATGCAAAAATTGGTTGGCTCTCTGGATGCAATGGAACAGTAAAGAACGCATTGCACAAATCAATCACAGTGTACCATTCTGATCATGGGGAATTTGATATAGTATCACTGCTGGATTCCGAACAATCGGACAACATGGGACAACAATTTAATTAACCTTTCTCAGGTCTTGCACAATTCTAAAGGTTCCATTTGGCTTTTTCAATCCCATAATTGGAGAATTGCAAGGACTGCTTTCTATTTCTCTCAGAATCCCCTGCTCAATCCTTTTGTCAATCACTGGAGTTATTCCTTCAATTACTTCTGTAGTCATCTTATACTGAGGTATATTTGGGTAACTCACACCTTCTTTTACTGTAACGTTTACAGGATCAACACCTTTCATTAAACCTATATCTTTTCCAGTGAAATCCCACACTCTTTCTTTCACTGTCTCTTTCAATTCAACAGGAAATAGCTTATCCTGCTCTGCTTCAATCATGAGCATTGTCATTTTATACAAACTATCTTCATCTGGAGTTTGCAATTCTATGCCATCCGGTGAACAGTATATGGCACAGTTCACCTTGCACAGTATGTCCCTGCCTAACAGATTAACAGGACTGCTATCGCACACCACAAATCGATGCATATCTTTGAAAGTTCTAATTTCTATTTCAACTGGTTTTGTTAAGGGAGTTTTTATCTGTCTTTTAGCTACCCCTACAACTTGAATGGTCTCTCCCGAGAGAGGAAGATTTTGAACTTCCACTGATTTAACAGTAGACCGGGTAGCACCAGTGTCCACTAGGAAGGTTATTTCCACATTATTCACCTTTCCGCTCACAAATGGACCTGACTGATCTACCTCAAGAGTGGCTCCAAGTACACACTCTTCTTCCTCTCTCAGGCACCGTCAGAAACTTTCCTCCGGCTCACTGCCATCCTCCCCTTGTAACCAATACTGAGGACACGCATTCACTCTTTGCGGTCTTTTTACCTGTTCACCTCCGCTGAATCCTGTCTCTGCACTGTATCTCTGCTGGTTTACACTGTATGGCAGTGGCGGTTATGGCACCTGACTTTGCTGATTTGCTATCTGCTGTTGTTGCGGTTGCTGTTGATTTACCTCGCACTGCACCTGCGAATTCAATGATGTATTTTCTTCATTAAGTCTAGGCGGACATTTACACTCTCGCTTCCAATGCCCTAACTTGCCGCAATTGAAACGTGGCAATTTCTTTTTCAATTCATCAATATTCCCTACTAATTTGGGTTTACCTTTAAAGCTACCATGATTCCCTGTAATCTTATTCTCCATTTGTGCTACTTGTTGTTCCGCTACCTTCACTTGTGCCCACATGGCTTTCTCCTTCAGCTTTTTCTGTTTCGCATCAATTTCCTCACTGCAATATTTTTCCTGTCTCAATACTTTATCCACTGAACTTGACTGCCATCCTATCATACTGTGTCTAATCATGTCTGAAATTTCTGGTCTCAAACCATATACGAATCTGTATATAAAGTTGCTCATGTCCTTTTCATTCAGCCCCTCATAACCACTATATTGTTTAAAAACTAACAACAATCTTTCATAGAATGAATGTACAGTTTCTTTCGGCCCTTGTGTGGTCCTGTCTATTTTCACCCAATCAGTTTCCTTTGGTGATATTTTATTTTTCAGACACAATATCACTTGTTCGTACTTTCTCATATTACATCTGGTGATGGAGCTCCTGTTACTTTGTCTCTGTGAAACTCTTCTCTTGGCCAATCTACAGATATGTTGCATTCTGTCCATAAGTCTGCTGGCACCACTATGTCAAATAGTCCATCCAAATCAATCCATAAAACTTTTGACACTTTTACAAATCTGTCTACCTGTCTGTACCATTCCACTGGTTTTTCTCTCAATCTAGAAAAATCATTTGTGAATGACAGTATGTCTTGTCTACTCCAAGGAACATGTATATATCCTCCTCCAGGTATCTCTCTCATGGGGAATTCAGTTGCCACTGTCTCTTTTTCCCTAATTGGAAAAGCTAATATTGATTTATCACTGATCTCTTCTTTCTTCTTTGCACACTTAACCCTCCGTTTACTTACATCTCCCTATTTTCGCAGCAGCACAATCAAATCTTTTATTTGTGCTAATCTCCCAGCAGTATTCATGTTCTCAATATCTCTTTCTGCAAAATCTACTAGATAGGTTTTCTGCAATGATTTTATTTTCAAAAATTCTATGCCATTTTCACTTGCTGCTTCTTCCAACTGATTATACATTGTTTTTGCTTTCCATGTTGTGCTTTTACATAAAAACATGAGCTCATCATCCTGATACGTTTTTAGTCTGTCTGTCCCAATAGTTCCAATGATGAATTCTTCCATGTCTACTTTAATTTAGCCACATCCAGCACTTTTGATTCCTGCTCTTTTATTTTTAAGGTTTTAATCCAATCACTCAATTCTTTATCTGATGGTCCTACAGGTGTTTTTGTTAAATCTATTGTATCTACACTCAGTCAGATTCTGCTCCTGTCGGGTATCTGCATGACAAACTTTGATTAAAAGTCAATTCTGGGGGGGCGTGGCTACCGGCCGTAGAAAATGGCCGCTTAGTCTGAGAGCTCCGGAATCAAAGCAGCCCTAAACCTAAAATCCGCACATTAATCCGATGCATTGGAGTTAAACGAGGGGTTCCCCCGCTGTCGGACCTCGAGCGGCACACATCGCTGCCTCCCCGCTTACAAACCGAAGCTGCCGGCTGAAGGACTCCGCGAGGCCTGATGAGGCCTTGAAGACCGGGGACTAAAGTTAGCGGAGTGGCCGGCGAAGGACGCATGAACACTGGTATGCTCCAAACGGCGATCCAGCCGCCTTTCCTGCTCCCTGTGGTGTCCTCCCCTGCCGCTGGGACTTTGCTGCGTGTTGCCTCCACTCGACTGCAAACCCTGTGACCGGACCGCTGGGAGAGGAGCAGTCTGGGAGTGTAATAACGGACTACCTGGTGGCTCGGACACGTCTACATCTGCTGTACGCCCTACAACCCAAGGTAAAATGGCAGGCAGAGGGCCCAGAAATCAGATTGTCCAGGCCAAGTTGGACAAATATGCTTATGAGAAAGGATCTCATACAACGCCACCTCATGGTAAAGCACAAGAAGGCGATGGAGGGAAGAAGGTAACACTAGAAGACATCATGAAGGTGCTTGCAAATGTCCAGACGACGGTCGGAACGATCTCTACGGACGTCTCCCTGCTGCGGACAGACCTCCACAAAATGGCGGATAGGGTGAAGGACGTGAAGATAGTGACAAAATCCCTGGTTCAGGACACATCGGACCTCCAAGTGTCGGTAGCCCGCCTGGAAAAGGACAACAAAATGCTCACTGACAAACTGGACGACCAAGAAGGGCACACACGACGGAACAACGTCAGAATTATTGGCATTCCGGAGTCAGAAGGGACCCAGGCAACGGACCTGTATGTGGAAGAGCTGATAAAAACCAGGCTACAGCCTAAGGGACTCTCTAACTTTTTTTTCAGTTGAACGCGCTCATAGAGTACCTGGTGGAAAGCCAAAGCCGGGGGCGCCCCCAAGACCAGTACTGGTGCGCCTCTTTAACTTTAGAGATCGCGACGCGATTCTACAAGCGGCAAGGATCTCTCCCCCGGTCCGGATATTGAACTCAACCCTCTCCTTTCCGGATTACACTGCAGCCGTCTCGAGGAGACGTCGTAGCTTCCTCGAAGTTAAAAAACTGCTACGGGCACAAGAGTTGCCATATTCCATGTTATTTCCTGCAAAGCTAAGGGTGGTGGCTGAAGGGAAGGCTTGGTTCTTCGACTCTCCTGAGACGACACTTGAATGGCTGGAGGGCTGGCGTCCGGTGCACAAACAGGACCGGAGACCGAAACCGCACCGCCGCCGGGAGGGGGAGGATTCCCCAGAGGATATTGGCTCCGGAGGTCAGGAGCCCTACAGCGACTTACATCCTGAAGAAGAATAGGATTTGTCGTATTGCGGACAATCCTCCATTATTGAAGATGAGGCATTAACAACATTAACACTTGAACGGCCTCGGGGTTCTGGACTGGGGGGAGCCTGAGGGACTCCTAAAGGCTGCTGCTTCGTAGGACTCTCCCCCGATACGCAAGTATTGCAGTTTTGGGAGGGAAAATAAAGCACTCAGCAGAGTTGGGGTTGCGGGCAGTTGTAGGTTCGCCTGGCAGGGAGGGTGGGCGGGACACGGGGTGGGAAGGTAACTTATGCGCTACACTTAGCTGCTTTTGTTACGTATTTGACTGTTTCTTATTGTTTGGTTAGACTCACTTTGGTTGTGACAGCACTATGGGACGATACTGCTGCACTATGGGCCACATGCAATTCTATATTCTTGGCACACCTCACTGTACATGATGGCTTGCGGGCCAAATACAATCCTAGATACTTGATACACTTCTTTATAGATGATGCCTGAAGCTAACACGCAGGAGCCACAGGCTCGACGGACGACCCGCACCCGACCCACCTGGAATGGTACTCCAATACCTGAAACGTTGTGGCCCTGCAGGGATTGGTGTCACTACAACGCGGTTTATAACAACGCATTCCGTTACATCGGAATTTTTACAACGCAGGATCCATTACATCGGATGCCATTACAACGCATGGCATTACATAGCAGATGCTATTACAACGCATGGCATTACATCGTAAGTATAGGTAAGTATACCTTTTTAAAAAAAATTTAATGAAGTTAATTTAATTAATTTAATTTAATTAATTTAATTAAAATACATTTTAAAATAGTAATTAATTTTATTTAATAAATTTAAATCTATTTATTTAAATTAATTTTAATAAAAATTGTAATTAATTTTATTTAATTAATATAATGAAATTAATTTAATTTAAATATTTTTTAAATTGTAATTAAATTAAATTATTTAAAATAATGTATTTAATTTAATTATTTTAATTAAGAAATGTAATTAATATAATATAATTAATTTAATTTAACCTAAAAACACCCCTGTACCCCAAAACCCAAACCCTGCCCTGAAACCTAAAAACACCCCTGTACCCCAAAACCCAAACCCTACCCTGAAACCTAAAAACACCCCTGTACCCCAAAACCCAAACCCTACCCTGAAACCTAAAAACACCCTTGTACCCCAAAACCCAAACCCTACCCTGAAACCTAAAAACACCCCTGTACCCCAAAACCCAAACCCTACCCTGAAACCTAAAAACACCCCTGTACCCCAAAACCCAAACCCTACCCTGAAACCTAAAAACACCCCTGTACCCCAAAACCCAAACCCTACCCTGAAACCTAAAAACACCCCTGTACCCCAAAACCCAAACCCTACCCTGAAACCTAAAAACACCCCTGTACCCCAAAACCCAAACCCTGCCCTGAAACCTAAAAACACCCCCCTACCCTGAAACCTAAAAACACCCCTGTACCCCAAAACCCAAACCCTGCCCTGAAACCTAAAAACACCCCTGTACCCCAAAACCCAAACCCTGCCCTAAAACCTAAAAACACCCCTGTACCCCAAAACCCAAACCCAGCCCTAAAACCTAAAAACACCCCTGTACCCCAAAACCCAAAACCCACAACCTGCCCTAAAACCTAAAAACACCCCTGTACCTCAAAACCCAAACCCAGCCCTAAAACCTAAATATACCCCTGTACCCCAAAACCCAAACCCTGCTCTAAAACCTAAAAATACCCAAACACCCCAAAACATATACCTCAGTACCCCAAATCATATACTCCTATACTCATACTTATTTAAAAAATTACTTAAATTAATATATATAATTTATAATATTAAAAAATATAAATAAATTAATTTATTTAAAATTAATAATGATTAAATTAATTATATAATATAAAAAAATATAAAAAAAACATTATATACTTACCAATACTTACGATGTAATGGTATGCGTTGTAATAGCATCTGCTATGTAATATCCTGCGTTGTAATGGCATCCGATGTAATGGAACCAGCGTTGTAAAAGCTGCGTTGTAACAGCATTCCGACGTAAAAGTTGCGTTGTAACAGTGACATACCCCCTGCAGTGGTCTTTCTGCAAGAGACACACCTGGTTGGGTCAGCGGTTCGAGCTAGGGACAGATGGGGATACCAGATGCTGGTCCATGCAGACTTTTCCTCGGGCTCCAGGGGTACGGGGATTCTTATTAAGAAAAACTTCCCACTGGTGGTGCAGCAAACACGAGTTGACGAATATGGCCACTTCGCAGCGCTGACCTGTCAGTGGGAAGGGCGCTCATTCAATTTGGTCTCTGTCTACATACCACCTGCGCTCCATGCACAATCCCACTCCGCCCCTACATCATTTCTATTGACATTGCCGGAGGCGACACTCCTAATGGGGGGTGACTTCAACGAAATAATAGATGGCTCACGGGACAGATTCCCTATTAGGCCGGAAATGGAGGGTGGGCGACGTCTTCTTGGCCTGGTAGATGCCCTGGGACTCACAGACATCTGGAGGTTCAAGCACCCGAATGAAACGCGCTACACCTACTACTCAGCAGTGCATAAATGTCTCACGCGTATTGATTATTTCCTGGTATCTGCGGACGCCCTACAGCGTATAGAGGAGGTCACTATCCGCCCCAGGGGCATCTCGGATCATTCCCCAATACTGTTTAAATACACCCGTCATCAGGTCTGCCGAAGACGCATGTTCCCGCTGCATGCTGGCTTACTCCAGATCGCACCCATTCAGTCGACCCTAGCACGTACCACTAAACATTTTTTCATGAAAACCAGGGCTCGGTGGCTTCTACCAGTGTGCTCTGGGAGGCATACAAAGTGGTCCTCCGGGTAGGAGCAATGGCGTCAATCCTGGGTTACAAGCGGGAGCGTCAGGCGGAGTTGGACAGCCTCGAGGCTGAACTGGCCGTAGCCACCGCAGAGCAGGAGGCCCACCCTTCCCCGGGAACCGCGCGTTCGGTTAGCTTAAAACAAGCAGAAGTCTTGGCTCACCAGAGAGAAATGGCGCAAAGCAAGACACAAGCCACTAGACATAGGGTGTACGAGCTGGGATTAAGGCAGGGAAAATGTTATCCTGGCTAGATAGGAAAGAAAAAGCGCATAAAGTCATTGCACAACTAGCTTCGCCGGCAGGCTCCCCGATCTCCGACCCTGATGGCATAGTCAGTCTCCTAGCCGACCACTATGAACAAATCTATGCTCCCCGGGCATCCTACACGATCGCAGAGGCATATGAATACATTAAGGATCTATCAATACCTAAGCTCTCCCCAGAGGCAGCGCTTCTGTTGGAGGCAGACATTACCACCGACGAGGTACAGACAGCTACCTATGCGCTGGCATCTGGTAAGGCGCTGGGGCCGAATGGGCTCCCAGTTGAAATGCACAAGAGACTGGTACAAACGACAGCCCCCTTCTTCCTAAATATGCTATCCGAAAGTCTTGAAATAGGGGAGCTGCCACGGGATCAGCGACTAGCCACGATTGTCGCGATCCACAAGCCTGGTAGGCCAAAGACGGACTGCGCCTCCTACCGTCCAATCTCACTCATCAACGCGGAGCCTAAGATACTCGCCAAAGTGCTGGCGTTGCGACTTACTCCTCACCTCGCGGCGCTAGTTCACCCGGATCAATCTGGCTTCATGCCACATTGGAGCACGGCTCTCAACCTTCGGCGGCTTCATGCGGTCCTGGCTCGTGCCCCCTATCTTAAAGACCCCGCTGTCATCCTCTCGCTTTTCGCCACTATGGCGTTCGACACAGTCGAATGGCCGTACTTATTCGCAGTGCTCCAACATATGGGATTTGGTCCCGAATTTTGCACCTGGGTTCGTCTGCTTTATACTAGACCACTAGCGCATGTTGTTGCAAATGGACACATCTCGCGAGACTTCCCACGTGGCCGAGGCACGAGACAGGGATGCCCACTGTCTCCGTTGCTCTTCGCATTGATCCTGGAACCACTTGCGATCTGGATCAGATGGGAACCCTCCATCAAGGGGGCTCCGATGGACTGATGTATGGGAGGATCGTATATCCCTATACGCAGACGATATCCTCCTGTATCTCACCTCCCCCAAAAAATCTATTCTCGAATTACTAAATGTGTGCGAGAAGTTCGGTAGAGTGTCAGGTTACATGATTAACTGGACTAAGTCAATCCTTTTTGTCCTTGCTGGTCTGCCGCCTGTTCTGCCACTGAGCTGCCCCCTGAGGGCTACCACAGCGGCCTTTAAGTACCTGGGTATCCTTATAATGCCCGACCCTGACAAATTCTATACCCTAAATCTCAGCCCCCTTCTAGAGCAGTTCAAGCGCGACGTGAAAGTGTGGCAGACTCTCCCTCTCACGCTTTTAGGCAAGGCAGCACTGTATAAAATGATGGCGCTACCCCGCTTTCTTTATGTGCTTGAAAATACCCCGTCATTGATCCCTGCACGATATTTCAGAACTGTTGCTGCAACGGTATCCCATCTATTATGGGGAGGAAAGACGCCCCGAATCGCGCAAGATAAATTAACTAGAAGTTGGTACGATGGGGGGATAGCACTTCCAAATATGGAACTATACTATTGGGTTGCACATCTCAAACAGATTAATTTCTGGTTGCACGCTTCACAAACTGACCCTGCATACCTTGCTGATAGACACTCTTTGGAAGGTAGGGGACTGTTGGGTAATCTTTATAGCCCTCGTCCGACTCCAGATTTGATAGGCCCGACACATCACTCTGTACAGTTGTGGTACCGGGCCAACAGACGTCTCAAATGCTTGGGAACTATCACTCAAATGACACCGCTTTGGGACTCAAGCAAGTTGGGCTTCCTCCGAAATAGTAAGGGATTCCAGGCCTGGGACAACATTGGTATTTCGGTGGTAGGTGATTTATGGAAGAAGGGTAAGGTGGTAGATTTTGCCCACCTAGAAACACAATATGAGATGTTGCAGACGGAGAAGTTTAGATACTTGTAAATTAAACACGCGCTATAGTCGGTTATACCGACGGGCACTGTCCTGGAGGAGTCGTCTCCTCTTGAAGATAGGCTTCTGACTGAACACATGCAGGACAAGGCCACTTCCCTTACATATAGGAAACTCATTAATAACCTACCGGACGTAACAGCTACACTGAAACAAAACTGGACTGAGGAGGTGGGCCCCCTTGAAGACTCTGAATGGCAGGAGGCCCTCGCCTCGCCCCGTGAAACCGCAATCCCCTCTAGATTGCAACTGGTCCAACTCAAAATACTGCACCGCACGTATTACACCATACCACTCCTTCACAAGATAGGAAGGGCCGTGCATAAATTCTGCCTCCGCGGCTGCGGGGAGGAGGGAAAATTTTTCCACACCATCTAGGAATGCAGGTTCATAGCGACATATTGGACGGCAGTGATGCGCACGATTTCCCAAGCAATAGGCATCTCCCTGCTGCCGCAGCCACGTCGCTGCTTGCTGAACGTATGGGAACCTAACGACCTGAATCACCGGCAGCAGGACTGGGTAATGTTAGGTATGTTGATGGCAAAGCGCAACATCGCCAGGCTGTGCGGCTTGGCAGTCCCACCGACACTTTGTAATTGGTGTAAGGACATGGATGGGGCGATGGGGGCGGAGAGGTCTGTTTACATCCACCGTGGCTGCCCAAGAAAATGGGGTAGGATATGGGGTGCATGGAACACGTTTAGGGGTAACATCTGTGAACCACGAGCACCGCTGGGGAAGATGAAGACCCAGACTAGCAATGTTGGGTTCGGATGTAAAGTAGATGTGGTGATATGTTTACAATGTCAATGTACAGTATTTATGCTTCGAACTTGGATGTGGCTGTGAGAGGCCCGCTACAGTATATATGTATTTGTTGTAATAATCCTGTGAAGATATGTCCCATATGCTTTGTTCTAATAAAAACAATTAAAAAAAAGTCAATTCTGGTGGATTTACATTTACATTCCGCCTTATTTCTGACAAATCAGGATAAATATTCTCTTTTACTTTCTGCAGACTCTGTTATAATGGAATTGTTAAACACGGCTCTTTTATTCTCTGATTTTCAAATACTGGCATCACAGGTCCTATTGTTACTGGGACAGTTACTGCTTCCATATTTTTAGTAAGGTTTTGAATCAATTCATGTGCAGAACATTCATAATCAGAAATATCTGGCTGCACATCATTTTGTCTTTCAGCACTTAGCACAGTTTTGTGCGAGTTATTACTTTGTGCAGGAGTACCTGTAATTCTAGCTTCTCCTATCGGTGTACTTGGGACATACCTTGTTTCTATTCTTTCAGGGTAATCTTGGAAATTTGATAGTTGTTTCGGAGTTTCACTAAGTCTCTTATCTGCAATTGGAGCATTCGGGGTAGTCCATAAAGAACCTGGTTGATATGGTGGCGGTCTCCTATTTAATATTTCTTCTAACACAGCATCCTCTGATTCACTTTCACCATAACTTTGGTTCCCTATCTCCACATTCTTTTTCTTTTCTGTACATTTCCGTCCCTCATATTCCTCCACCAATCTGACTGGATACATACCATCACACATATTACCATTCCTCCATCTCCGCATTCTAGTCTCATGGGTTTCTCCCCATAAATCTCAATCTTTACCTCTTGGTCTAAGATGCCTACTTAACCTCTCACTCTCCATTTGATGCATCTCATCTTTCCACTCAACCAGTGCTTCAAATTGAGTCGGTCTAGGTCTCGGTTCAAGTTTCATCATTTTGTCTCTCAAATTTCTCAAAATTGCCAAATCAAAAGATCCTCCTTCCGGAAAAGCTAATACACCATCATCCTTGGTATACCGTTCCCAATTCTCTAACCAAACACATGTATGGTAACCATATTTTGACATCATATAGGAAGCAGGTGTTTTTGGTGAAGGAAGTGGTTTTCCCTCACTTCTCTTTATCTTTTACAAACATGTTTTTCAATTTTTTTAAACCATGAAGGTTTCTTCTTTTCTTCGTCATAATAGTAGTACGACATTTTCAGTAAATTCTCCTACTTTCAAAAGATCGCGTACTATTCTATTGCTGTTTCCGTAACACCAACCTATCACAGTGCGGTTCGCACTAATGTACCAATTAGAACACGATACGTCACTATAGTGCGTAACCAATAGCTTTTTGCTGCTTTTCGTGATGCGCCAATCAGCCTCTACTACGTCTTGGTCACAAGGACCAATCCCAGCGCGACACTTTTGACGTCACCAGCGCTAACTGACCCCTCCTTTACAGGGTTTTTTCAAGAAGCCGTATTTACAAGATATTTTACAAAATCAGTTAGTAACTTACACAAAACAATACCATTTGCCTGTTTCGCTAATAAAGTGATAGATTTCTCAATCACACAAGTATTCTGTAACCGGAGTAGACGACGCTTATCGCCTCAGAATTTTTAGACTTGTCGATAAAGTAGCACTACCCTACCTTACCCTTCTATCAGGCAATAACGAACTCGTTTCTCTAGGAAAGCACATACAGAGATCTTTTTCACCTCCTTAGAGACAATCCCAGAGTTTCACCAGAACGCGTATTGCAATTTCATTTACACACGTTCATACAGAAATCCCTATTCATATATACACGAACTCTGTATCACCAGTAGGCAGCGCTTACCTCTAGCCCACCACAGAATTCCTCTATCGTTAGTAAAGTAGACGCCACTCCTTTACCCTTCTGTCAAGCTCGGGTTAAGTCCTACTACTCTCCCAGCAGTAAGTTTTAATCAGGATACGCAATGATCCCTGTGCTTGAAGGCTAAGATTTTATAGACGGTCCTCACTATACATTTATCCTTTCACACCTAATGTCCCTAAACAGTGATATGCGACAATACCACCGCAGTATACGACGATACTCCTTTTGTTATTTTAAACAGACCAATGCACTGTGCGACTTTACTTGCCACACTTCCTCTTCCTGCAGACAGAGGCACTAGCTTCACGCAACACTTGGAAGCCTTTTCAGAACTACATATAACGTAATACAAACTCAACAGATGTTAGTCATAATTCTATACGTCAAATTCTATATAGTACTTTATATATAACCCTAGCTAATTTCCTTAGCAACCACTACTCTGCTACCAAGATATAACTGCTACAGCGTAACTCTAAAATTCATTTTATTTGCACTTACCATTTCCCTGAAACCTCTGAAACACACTCATTCGTCAGTGGGGCCCATAACACTGCACATTTACTCTGTTCACTAAAACTTGGCTTCAAGGCATTTGGTGAAACACAAAGGAGTAATGCTGTAACATTTGGTGGAGTGTCTAAACCTATTTAATCAGTTATTATTTACACCTATAGTTTTTATACACTTTACCATGGTTTTATTCAAACATGAATTTTATTCAGACGCACCACCATAGTGGCAATGGATCTGCTAGAAAGAAAATTAGGCGTAGGAAAATCACAAGACCAGCTTTAATATTCTATTTTCCCAATTTTATTAAAAGCAAAACTTTAATATGTCTGACATTTAGGCATTGATAAATTCTTTATTAAGTAACAATCTTAATCTTTATTTCAAAATGATCATTTTATTTAGAGCTCAGAAAACAGTTGTTTATTTAGAAGTCAGTTAAAAGTTTAGCAAAGAAGAGATAGTTCCAAATTCATTCTCTCCTAACATCCCTAACTAACGCCCTCATCTTATCCTTTTATCCTGAAAGGCAAACAAGGAAAAAGTTAAAGTCTCTTACATCCAGGAATCGATCTGCAATCCGACAGCACTTCGAGAGGAAATCGAAAGAGCGACACCCTCTAAGCAAAATCAGGGGTTTTTATACACTAATTTCCTAACTTAATCTATCTAAAAAGTATCTAACATCACCAATTCGGGTTCTGATTGGACAATTTAGGGTGGGTGAACATCTCCTCACCATTACAACATCGAATTCATGGTGAATCAGCAGAATCATAATGGGTCTTCGTTTAAAACAGTCTCTGGCCTGGTCACTTCCTTGACTCGCAACGTTGGCCAGTTTTCTCATGCTTAGAACACTCGAATGTCCATATTTTGGCAATCATCCTAACTTCAGGGCAAAGCAGCCTTGAAATTCCTATCCGAGTACAGGCAGCTCACTCTCGCTGACAGGCTTTAGGCACGCATGCGCAGTCCAGCACTTTCTCACAGTTAACCAGAGTAACCGGATTTTGTAGGCCTCAGAGGCCTCTTTTGGAACTATCATAGAAACAAACACAAATTCATGTTAATTATGGTAATGAAACCCTTCTGTTTACCTCCCACCATACTAATGTTTCCCTATTAGTTATTACCTAGCAGGTAAGCCAACTTAAATGTGTTTCATACTTACATATATTAGCACAATAACGTGTACCATAGCACGTTCACATTGCGTTTACATATCTTTAAGCTGTGCATTAGTTCACAACACAATAACAATACAAATTAGTTAATTATTTTGCTTCATGCATGCAAAATTAGTATTCCCCAAATGTTCATGTATTGTGCATCTTATACTATGGGTGGTTATTTTACACAACACACCATTAGTAAATATTAACGTTATGGAACATTGATTTCACAAGGGGTACACAAAATTTTGTTTTGCCACCTTGCTCCATCAGTCCCACAACAAATTGAGAAAAACACGGTACTCTGCCACCACCCATTTACGTGATATACCCAGAGCAGGGCAATAGTCATGGAAAGGCATCCTTGGTGTGCTCCTCCATGTCAGATGACAGGTCCTGAACCTCTCATTGTCAGGGAGAGATCTAGAACTCTGACTCTCTGCATACACTAGATTAGCACGACACAAGGACCCAAAATAAAATTCAGGCATGCAGTCGACACACTGCGCAGGGGTACATGCCTTTTTACCATGCAGGGAACATCCCTATCCCTACACGGTGCAGCTAGTAAAAGATTCAAAAGTTTCAACAAAACAGACAATATGTAACTGAATAAAAAATAAGAAACAAAGTCACCACAGATTTCTGGCAAACTTCTGTTTGACTTGGTAATTGTACTTGTCATGCCATGCTCTAACTGGCCAGTGAAGACCACATTCCTGGTGGAGAAGAATGTGGAAGCTGATGCAGCGTGTCAGACTGAAGAGGTTACAGAAGCCACTGTGCTATGTCAAACTGACCTGAAGTGTATACATGCCTACAGTGTTGATTAATGAAGGGCAAGTCAATGTCCTATCCTTAAGGATGTGGTGCAGCAGCCAGAGCTGCTGACTCGTAAGCTGGGGATCTGGGTTCGCGACTCGCCGTTGACTGAACTTCCAGTGATTCTGGGTCACTTAGACTCCCCCTCGACAGCACCTGGATACCCTCATGGGTGATAAACCGTGCTTTATAAATCTACAAATTATAATCTTCAGCCCTCAAGCTACCTCACAGGTCATTTGCAGGGGGTTTCAATCCCTCTGAGCCTTGAAAATGTCAGTTCTCTATAGATGTATTTAATTGAACAATTTGTCCTGGAATGTAGAGCTTCAGACCAGGTGCTGGGGTTTGAGACAATGGTCCGAGCTGCACTGTGTAGCTGTTGAGCTGCGTCGAGTTAAGTTTGAGAGTGTTAATTGACTTGAAAAAAACAGTGACAGTGGCTTTATGTTCTGTAGGTCATCAGATGAGGTTCCACTTACATACATAATAAATACATGCAGGCATCTCCCATCAGCAGTCTGGCTAAGAAAATCTTTTCTGGAACCCACCTTGGCACACAAGAGAAGAGCACATCCACTGGGTACTTGCAAGCTCATATTGACAAAATATTATCACTTATCAAAGAAACAAGAGTGAAGTGTAGAAACCTACAAGCAGATCAGAACAGAAAACCTGACAACCTGAATATTGAAAACAACAGAATATTGTGTTAATCACACCAACTAAATACCATTAAGTTTAAAGAATCCCTGGGGGTCTAGGCATAATAACCATTGAGGATCTCTGTAAAGTAATTAAGTCATTGCCATGGAAATACATGGTCTAAAGTAGGAAATCTGAGTCACAGTTAAAGGCAGATGAGTGGGCCAGAATATTAAAAAAGACCAATAAAATTATCAACACTTACCACCGAAAAATTGACAACAGGCAACTCGTAAATTTAAACAAGATACTCTAGATTATACACTAGACGTGTACATTTTGTAAGAATATTATACGGTAAAAAGAACCACACAAGGAGTGTGACACCTGCAATTGATGGCAAGATGGCCACCTTTAGAAGTAAATTTGTGAAGGATCCCAAGAAGGGGGTATATTTCTCCTGAAAGGCCTGTCAGGGTAAACTACCGGACATACTAGGTCCTTAAAAAAAATACTTGATATGTCCAAAGAGGCCAAATACTCTGGCAATTTGATCTCCTCTGAGATTTTGTCAGGCTGGGCACAGAAGGCCGTATGCTTCCTGGGGAATACAAATTGCGTTCTCTTATCAGAGAGAAGATGCTCCCTCCTCATTGTAATCCACCCCAAGCTAGGGAACAAATTGGCTTATTGCCTGATGGGGGCCTTTTTGGGGACTGTTTATAATGGAATTTAGCAAGTTCATCACAAACTTTGAATCTTTGGACAAGGCCTAACAGTCCATGTAGTGTGTATTCAGCAACTGTGTTTTTGATGGGCCCAGCAGAGGCAGGGTAGGCTCTTCTGGCCATTCCGTATTTGGTGGTTGCTTCCCGACCTTGGGTAGGGGGGTCATAGAGGTAGAGGAAGCATCCATAGAGCTGCCAACTCCCCCGGCAGTAGGTCAGGTAAGAAGTATCCCTTCTTCCCCACTCAAGGTGGGAGGTCAGTTGGTTGTCGTCCTTGTAGGGAGGTTTCAGGGTATGCATGGGTCTTGCAAACTGTGGGCGATTTTTACATAGAATTCCACGGAGCCACTGTTGAGACCAGTCGGCCTTGTTCTCTACTTGATTCACTGTGGACAGTACTCTCATCTCCCAGGATGTAAGTTACCTACAAGACAAAGGGGCCATAACTCCTGCTTCACTGCATCCTCATGGTTTTCCCAGCAATTTGTTCCTGGTTGAAAAGAAGGACGAGGGCATGAAACCAGTAATCAGTCCCCAGGAGTTCAACCAATGGTTCACGTACCCCCAATTCAAGATGGAGTACCTCCATCTCTTGCAGGATATTCTCCTGCCAAACGACTGGAGGTTGAGGGTGGACCACATCACAAGTTCCTGCAGTTCGCTTGGGATGATCAGATTTACAAGTTTGTAGCACTTCCTTTCACTCTCATTGCCTCCTTGTTGTTTCACCAAGGTCATGCAACTGGTGGTAAAGTTTATATGTTTCAGAGGTGTGAGATTGATCATTTATCTGGACAACATTCTGCTTCTTCTTAAGGATCTGTCGATCCTTCTTCAACATCTGGATCTGTCTCTCTCCCTCCTTCAGTCATTGGTTTAATTATCAATGAACAAAGTCAGAGGTCAATCATTCTCAGTCTATCTGCTTCCTAGGATATGTCGTATACTTGGTGAAACAGGTCCTGGAGCTTCCTCACAGGAAGTTGTCCCTAATAAGAAAGGAGCTGAGGCGCACTATAGCAAAGGAGTTTATATCTCTCCGCTACCTAGCCCAGATAGTCAGTCTTCTCGTATAATCCATCCAGGCTAACTTCTCGAGCCCACTGCACTACAGAGCCCTTTAGAGATTGAAATCAGCCCATCTTTGAATGGGATTGTCCTATTCGCCCCATGTCAGATTATCCAAGGAGGCCAAGTTGGAGTTGCAATGGGGGTTGGACCACATGACGCCTGGAACGACCAATCCTTCCACATGGTTTTAAGATATGCCTGAGCTGCCTGGCTAATGAACTTTTTAACTTGCTTGGGCTCATGGGATTTGTAGTCCCTCACATTGTTATGGTTGTTTAAAGTTGATGGGCTGCTGAGCAAAACATACAACATTAAAAGCATAATGGTCACCTCTGTGTCCTTAATAGAATTGAAACTTTCCTTGACGATAGCTAGGCATTTTTCTCATTCTATAGACCATGTAAAGCTTTTGATTTAAATATTTCCATGGAAAAACTGGCGATCAAACTAGAAAATGAAGAAAGCCTATGAATACAAGAACTTTATAAAGAAATGGAACTTTGAGGCTCCTGCCATCCACAAAAGACTTGACATGTTTGAAAAGCTTTTGCTAAATGACCTAAAACAACTGGATTGCAGTATGAAAAAGCAGAGAAGCTTTTTAACTGAAAAAAATACTTCTGGTGGTCATATCAAAGAAACTAGAACCATGAAGAAAGGTAAAGGAAATGCAACTGCCAGAACATACACCTCACTATGTAAAGTGTCTTAACTAAGACAATACAGTTAAAACAGCCTTATTCTATCATAAGGAAGTGGAAAGCCAAATCCTCGGGAGTGAAGAAGGACCTCTACTCTCCCTCAGGGTACAACCAGGTCCGGCTATAACCGGACTACTAACTAACTACCCACAGGGGAGAAAAGAGGAACTCAGGACCACCAAGGTGAAGGAAAAGCAGGAAATTCCCAGGAGTGCAGGAACTTCAGAGATACAGAAAATGGGCGTTGATGCCTGTGGACAACAAGGTGAAAACGCTGACAAGTTGCTCAGGGATCCACAATATGTAGGTGCTTGAGCTCAGAGTAGTGACATCTCAAAATCAAAGCCACACAGACACTGAGATGCAGTTGCGTACAGGTATCAGGCTCCACCAGATTCCAATAGGAACGAAGTCCACATAAAAGGAATAATTCCTTCAGCTGGGGTAAAATTTGAAAAAGGAAGAATTCAAGAGCTGTCCATATAAAGGTGCAAAAACAGTCATAATGAAAGCGCCCAGGTTACAGAAATAACAGCCGTCTAAAAAAGCGACATGCCAGTAAGAAAAATAACCGCCGTAACAAAATGGTAGTGCCACATAGAAACAATCGCCGAAATTAAGGCGGTAACATTAAACAGAAACGACCGCTGTGACCAAGGCGGCAACGCCACCCTGGCGTGAAAGAGAAAGATATTGCGCTCGCCGCACTGAAAAGAAAAACGAGTCGAGCGGAAAGGAATTACCGCTGAGACTCGCAACAAAATTTAAATGACGGCAGTAGTGGCAAAAACAAACTTGCGATAGCAAGGTCATAACATCAAGCTGAAACCCTTCCAAAACGATAGAGACGAAGGGAAGGAGGGATACCAGCAAGCGTGACGAGAGTCAAAGAAGAATTCCAAATCAGGAACAGATGCTGGGAGGCGTGGTCCATCAAGAAAATGATTGACAAGCGCCTGTGCTTGGGGTTAAGCTTCCTTTTAAAGCACACAAAGTCACATGACAAGGTCTGTGAGTGCACACAACCGATTTCTTTACTACTGCATTCTCGGTATCGTAGTTTAAACTATACGTCATGCAAAATCATCATCTAATGTGTAACACAGGTTAGCTGACAAGGAATCAAAAGTGAGTGATCATGTCTAGGATGAGTCTACACACCTATTACTCCAAAAGGAACCAATAACAGAATACAAAATCGTATTATGACAAATCAAAAACTAAACCAAATAGAGGAGTATGGTTGGATCAGTAAAAGGACCTTGGTATATCTTATCATGGTATAACAAACACAATAACACCCAAGAATTTTAGTTCTATAGCTAGTCTGGGTATCGTAGTATAAACTATATGTCATGCAAAATCATCATCTAATGTGTAGCAATTCTCCCCCCTAAATGCCTTCCCACAGGCCTGGGTTTAGAGGGATAAAGGGCATGAAACCTCCTTATTAAGAAAGGGGCATGTACGGCTCAAGCGAAATTGGGTTGGAAAGACAAAATCACTAAACTAACCCCACTATGGGAATCCAAAGTGTTAGGACATCTGAGACGCAGCAAGGGCTTTACACAGTGGGATAACATCGGTATATCTACGGTGGGTGACTTATGGGATAAGGGAACAGCGATTCCTTTCACCCAACTCCAGCAGCAGTATGAGTTGGGAGCGACTGAGACCTATAGATACATACAAATTCGTCATGCGCTGTTGACGGCGATACCAACGGACTCAGAAGTCCCAGAGGCCCCTCCGTTGGAGGACCGACTGCTCACAGACTACATGCAATGTAGCGCCACTTTCCTCACGTATCGGAAACTGATAAACAATTTAACAGACCCTACACTAAAACTAAGAGAAACATGGGTAGAAGAATTAGGCGACATGGATGACTCAGAATGGAACGAGGCATTAGCGTTCCCGAAAGAAGTGGGCATCTCGGCCAAATTCCGCCTAGTGCAACTTAAAATCCTACACAGGGTATACTACACCAGAACTACACTTTATAAAATACATCGGGCACAGGCCCCCCAACTGTCTCCGCCGCTGGGGGGAGGAGGGCACATTTCTCCACACTATATGGCACTGCCCACCCATAACTGACTACTGGAGACCTGTCATCCGAACTATCTCGCAGACGTTGGAGATATCTTTGGTACCCGAGCCGCGCAAATGTCTACTGAATATATGGGACCCCAACAACTTGTCCAGACATGGGCTGACATGGGCCACTGTTGGCATAATAGTAGCAAAGAGAGATATCGCACAGAAATAGGGGGCAGCAGAAACCCCCATATTAGCACAATGGTGTAGAAATATGTACATGGTGATGGTTGTTGATGGGGTGACCAAAAAAGTGTCTGGAAACACTGTGTCTACACTACTTGCATAACCGAACTGTCGTTTTGATCACGCTGCCGTGGTTGTCTAAAATGTGCCTACCATATATGTTTATTATTTAAAGTAGTTAATGAACAAACGGTTCTCAAGTTTAAAGAATAAAAAATATAAAACCTTAGACCTGTGATTTATCCGGGACACGCACTGAATGAACGGTGTACACCTTATCAAACCACGCCGCCGGACCCCAGGGTTGTTGGCTGAAAGGCTGTGTTAATTTTAAACTTGAGAGACGGAAACTATCCGCAACGTGGCCGGCCCTCAGGGTTGTAGGATTTACGTATTTGTACAATAAAGGTCTTTAAAAAAAAAAAAAGAAAGGGGCATGTACATTCGCTGCTGGTTCCCAGGTTCTATCTTCATAACCCACCCAATCCACTAAATACTGTAATTTGCCCCAATATCTTTGTGAATAAATTATGCGCTTCACTTCGTACTCTTCCTCTCCGTTAATGATAAGAGGAGGGGGTGGAGGTTTAGGACATGAAGGAGGTTCATATGATTGGAGTAGTGATGTGTGAAAGACTGATGTACCTGTATTTCTGGCTGTAGATCTAATTTTACAGTTACAGGGTTAACAAGAGTCAGTATCGTATAGAGACCAATGTATCTAGGTTGTAACTTTCTAGGGTCTGGTAATCTCATATTTTTGGTAGCTAACCAGACTTGATCACGTTCTTTATACACAGGAGCAGGTCGCCTATGCACGTCTGCTTGTTTTTTCATTCTCTCTTTGGCTTCCGTTAGTTCATGTTTGGCTTGATTCCAGATTTTTGTGAGTTGGGCATGGTGTTCTGAAACCGCAAGAATTTGTGATACGGAAGGGGGTATGGAAAGAGGCAAAAATATAGGGTGATACCTATAGGGAAAAAAAAAGGAGAGACTTTTGAGGAGGAGTGAGTTGAGTTGTTGTATGCGAATTCTTCTAACAGTAGTGCTTGTACCCAATCCCGTTTGACTGTACTTAAGAGACACCTAAGATATATCTCTAATGTCTGGTTGGTTTGTTCTGTTTGTCCGTCTGTTTGTGGGTGGTGTGCCGATGAGAGGCGATGATCCATGTGAAGGGCTTTACATACACCTGCCAGAATTTCGATACAAATTGTGGGTCTCTATCTGACAGTACGATAGAGGGCAACGCATGTAGGCGTATAATGCATGTTATAAACACTTCTACCAGTTCATTAACAGAGGGTAGTTTTTTAAGGGGAATGAAATGTGCCATTTTTGAGAGCATATCTACTACGACTAAGATAACAGTGAAGCCTCGTGATATGGGTAAGTCAGTGATAAAATCGAAAATGAAACCAAGGGGTATGAGGGATGAGCAATGGTTGCAACAAACCAGCGGGTGCGCAATGAAGTGATTTCTGTCTTGCACATACAGGGCAGGCTTTAACGAATTTGTGAATATCTTGGTTCATACTTTGACACCAAAACCACCTCTTGCACATTTGTAGAGTTTTCTCTCCTCCTGGATGTCTTGCTAAGGGGAGAGTATGACACCACTTAATGATTTCAACCTGTAGTTCTTTGGAAGGAATGTACAGGAGATTGTCATGAAAATAGAGGCTATCTTGGTCAAAGGGTCTGTTAGCCACTCTTTTGAGTTAAGAGCCTGGTACATCGTAACCAATTTCTCATTAACTGTTTTTTTAGCAACTGTCTTTGTCTCCCCTATCGCCACTATCTTATCAGCATGGATTATGGATACTGGAGTGTCAACTATGTGTTTAATTTCTTTTCCTAACTGTGATAACGCATCAGCTCACCCATGCTGAGCTCCTGGTCGGAAGGTAATAACAAAATCATACTCGCAAAAGAAAGAAACCCATCTCATCTGTCTGGTAGTGAAAGCCTTAGCAGATTTAAAAAACTGAAGATTTCTCTGATCTGAATATATAGTGATTACATGAGGGGATCCAAGTAGATAATGGCGCCATTCCTGGAACGCAAATTTTATGGTTAGAAGTTCTCGTTCTCCAATGGTGTAATTTTGCTCAGCAGGGGAAAAGGTCTTTGAAAAATATGCCACTGGATGGAGGGTTCCTGTTTTGACATCTCTTTGAGATAAAACCCCCCCAGCAGAGTATTGGGATGCATTGGCTTCGACATAGTAAGGTTGCGTTTTATCTGCGTGTCCTATGATAGGGGCTGAAATAAACTTATTTTTTAATGTCTGAAAGGCCTGCTCTGCTTCCCATTTAAAAGTCACTCCCTTCTTTAGTAGTCTGGTTATCGCAGTGATAAGGTCTGAGAAATGCTCTATAAATCTCCTATAAAAGTTGGTGAACCCTAGGAAGGATTGCACCTCCTTCACCGACACAGGGCTCGACCATGTTGTAATGGCAGATACTTTGGCAGGGTCCATGTTAATACCTTCCGAGAAGATCACAAAACCTAGGAAGTCCACTTTCTGGGTATGGAAGATACATTTATCTAATTTGGGAAAAATATTGTTTTCAAATAGCCATTGAAGTATTAGTTTAACATGGGTGACATGTTCTTGTTCGTTCTGAGAATAGACCAAGATATCGTCTATATAGACAATTACAAATATATTGAGATATTCTCTCAATACTTCATTAATGAAGAATTAAAATGCTGCGGGTGCATTGCATAATCCAAATGGCATCACGCAATACTCTTAAAATCCAAATTTTGTGAGGAATGCCGTCTTCCACTCATCTCCCTCCTTCACACAAATCAGGTGATAAGCTCCCCGTAGATCGAGTTTGGTAAAGATCTTTGCTTTACGAACCTGATCCAAGAGACTGGAGATGAGTGGAAGAGGATATTTGTTTTTTATTGTTACCTTGTTCAAGGCTCTATTATCGAAGCAGGCTCTCAAACCCCCTTCTTGCTTAGGTGTAAAGAAAAGTGGAGATGAAACCGGAGAAGTCGAGTGGCGTATGAACCCCTTCTTCAACATATCCTGGAGATATTCGTATAGATAATGGGTCTCGGGTTCAGTTAGTGCATACACTCTACTGACTGGTAAATCCGCGCCTGGTATGAGAACAATTCTACAATCAAAACTTGTATGTGGTGGTAACTCCACCGCTTTGACCTTATCGAAGACCTCTGCGTATTCTTAATATTCTGATGGTAGGGTGTGAGGACTAGAATCCGTGATTGCACAGCTAACAGAGGGGTTCATGAGCGATGTTTCATGGTGACAATGTAACATGCTATATGGGGAATGGAGAGTAACCCTCCTGGTGACCAAATCAATATGAGGGTTATGCAGTTGTAACCGGGGTACCCCCAAAATAGCACCAAAGTTTGGTGCGTCAATTAAATCAAATTGAATTTTCTTGGTATGCCCATGCCAAGAGCAGGAGTTTGGTCGGTTATTAAACCAGACAATAGCTCTGTACCATCCACTGCTCTAACCTTTTTGGGGTGTGCTTGGGGTGTGCTTTAGGAATAAAGTCTATCCCCAATTAATTTTCTAGCCAGGGAGATATCTAAGAAATGTCTCGTTGCCCCAGAGTCCACCATTACCGACAAGCTAGTTCTATGCTGTGATGATAACAAGAACAGCACAGATATTGTCAAGTGTTTGTGTGCTAAGGAAGAGGTATTTGCTAAAAATTGAGAGACCTTTGAAGCCTCAAGACTTGGGGAACCAGTCTCGATGCTCTCCAAGTCTAGCAGTTTTCCGTATGGACTGTTGACCCCATCTTAACCACAGGGGGTCTGGTTCCCCCCTTGGGTTTGACAATGCAGTCCTTGGCACAGTGTACCCCTTTTCAACAATAAAGACATCAGTCAGTCAAAATACTTTTATTCGATTTTAAATAAAATCATAAAAAGACATACATTCCATACACAATAAAATGTAAAGATACATTTACAGAGGTTACTTCAGATACAATCATAATTAAAAATGGTTAAAATACGTTTTCAAAGATGAATTCAAATACATTCAATAGAAACAGTTGATGAGGGAATTTATGCAAAAAGGCAAAGAACCATGCAAATTATCAATGTGAGCTGTAGAGAGTGAACAGTCATTAGATACTGTCTATGGTAACATGGCTGGATTTAATGTGTGATGCTGCTACCAAATAATTTCCCATGCAAAATATAATGCGGATGTTACTCAGACTGAAGGTAAAGAAGTGCCGGTCTGACTTGTGTAAAGCCAGCCTCCCTCAGAATTGGTAGCAAAACTTTATTACGGGGAACTGAAAATAATGAACAGAACCTGACAAAATGAGAAGTTATCACAGGAGCAGGGAGGGGCTGACTCTGGTCTGGCCCAAGACTGGTAATTACCCAAATGATAATGGATCAGATTGAATCTAAATTTAGTCAAAAGGAATCTGTGAAAAGGTCTAGTAACAATACTGAGGTAGGGTTCAATAGAGGTGGAGCTAGTTAATATATAATGAGACCTCACCAAGGGCTTCTGTAATTCTTTTTCCTCGCGGGCTAATCTTGCCAAAGTCAAAAACTGCCTCTTAACTAAAACCACATCCATGTTCCTGATACATGAAGGGAATTCAAAAAGTTCCGGTCTCCCTACTTGGTCAAAAGACTTCCTCAGATATTCCAGCCAGGGGATCTTTTTGTAGTGATCTAACGACATGACATTCTCCATGATTGAGTGGTTCAGAGTTAACTCCTTATTAAGCCATGACCTTAACCAAAAGATCAACGGGGCCAACTTAAGCCTATCTGTGATGTAGTCCATGCCCACCTCCGCATGGATAGAATATGTTGGGGTGGATGATGGAACTGGCAATAGGGAGCGTAGAAACCTGTTTTCTGCCCTCTGTATGGGCTCTAGCTGTACATATCCCCAAATTGGAGCGCCATACATAGCAATTGGGATACATTTAGTGCTATATACCTTCAATAGGGCCTCCTTCGGCCTGGCCCCCAGTCTTTTTGAGAAGGCCATAAGTGCCGCCGATGACCTGGCCACTGATAGGCTTTTTACCCTAACCTGTGGGCCCCACGAACCCCTCTCGTCAAAGAGCACCCCTAGGTAGGGGAAAATTGCCGTTCTAGAGACCACTTGACCCTTACATCTGAAGATTTTTGGTTTCCCTTTACGCCTATGGGCTCCAACCACCATCGTATGGGATTTACCTGCATTGCCCTTCATGTCCAAATCGTCCATGAAGGCGCCAAATGCATGCAACAGGCTCTGCAGGCCATTGCCGGTGCGGGCTATGAGGACTGCATCATCCGCGTATAGGAGAGCAGGGATCTTGGCTTCTCCTACACGCGGGACGTCCCCCCCAGCCTCCTCCAGGTGGCTCCCCAGACCATTGATGTATATGGTGAACAGTAGGGGGGCTAATATGCATCCCTGCCGTACCCCACGCATGGACTTAAACTGGGGACTGCATCTTCCCTCCCTAGTGACCCTGACCATAGCGAACAAATCCTGGTGAAGAGAGGCCATGAACCTGACTAAGGCCCTGTCTATCCCAATCCTCAACAGTGTGGCCCACAACTTGGACCTGTTCACCAAGTCGAAGGCTGAGGAGAGGTCCATAAACGCTAGGAATAAAGACCCCTCCTTAGCCACCGTGTACTTTGCGATCAGAAGGTGCAAATTGGAGCACTGTTCCATTGTTCCCCTCTTCTCCCTAAATCCGTATTGGATATTGGCCAGCCCGCCGCATTTCTCAATGCTCTCCCTCAGCTTAGTTAACAGGACTCTGCCTAGGATCTTAATGGCAGAGTCCAGGAGGGATATAGGCCTATAACAACCTGGGTCATCACGATGGCCTTTCTTAAAGATTGGGACGATGATGGAAGTTGCCCAGGTGGTTGGAAGGGAGTTACCAAGAGCTGCGTTGAATACATTAGTCAAAACTCCCGCCCAAAGACTTGGAGAGTGTTTGTAAAGATCAGCCGGCACCCCATCGGGGCCTGGAGCTTTGTTCTTTGTGGTTTCATGAATAGCTTTTTCTACCTCGCCCTTGTTAAAACACATGGGGGTCGTCTCGGGGGCTGCAGACAAGCTTAAAATGCAGTCCGCGGGCACTCCATCATATACTGCGCTAAAGTGGCTAATCCATTTATCATCCAAAATGACACAGTCCATATCTGAATTGGTCGATTCTGAGAAAAAGGGCTGATTTATTATGGTCCAAAATTGTCTGCTGTCCCTCAAGACGTCTATACTGAGTAAATTCTCCCAAGCTGTTTTCTTAATTTCCTCTTTCCTAGTTTTGAGGGCCAACTTGTATAGCTTCCTTTGGGAGGCTATGTTCTTCTTATCCCTCGGTATTTGCTTAAGTGCCAGCATCAAGGATCTGTGTGCTTTGGAGCAATTTGAGTCAAACCAACGGCGATGCTTGATGGCTCCCGTCCTTGCACTGGCCATAAGGTCAGACGAGATTTGACTGCATATTGCTTCAAAAGCCCCTGTTATTTCATGGGCCAGGGCCGTACTATTTTGACAGACCTCTAAATGTCCATTAATCTTGGGTAAGATTTCTGCATAAAAAATATCAGGCACCACATTCGACCACTTGAGCCTTCTCCCCTGATCCACTGGGCGTAATGTGGGCCGCGCCTCTTGTGGACGGGGCATGGGCCCCATGTACTGCCCCCAGGCCACCTCCAATACTACAGGGTTATGATCACTATGTACAGAGACCATTGTATTGTACGAAATTACCCTGTTCAAAATCCCTGGGGTCATGAATATATAGTCAATAATGGACCCCGGGATTGAACCTTTGTAGGTATAAGTTCTGGGTTTACCTTCAGGGGAATTCGGTTCATAAAAATTATAGTTGGCCAGCAGGTCTTCTAACTCTTCTCCAGCTATAGAGTGCTCAAAGTGTGGGCCTACTAACCTGCATATTCCTCATCGTTACTTATGCCACAGAGATCTTTGCATGGATGAATATTAAAATCCCCCAAAAGAATAAATTCATGGTTAAGACGTGTATTTTGACTGACAGGGGATAAAAAGGATTCTAGTATGAATATACTATTGTTTCCGGTATCCTTATTCCTTGAGTTATAAAAATTGATGTAAAAAGTGCTCTTGGTAGGGGAAACTGTCCTTTCGACTATTAGTATATTTGGGGAGGGGTTAATTACCAAGTTCAGGGACCCTTTAAGGTTTAAAGAAAAAGGGGTATGAGGCCTCCCATAGCTCTATCCGCTCTGCTTGGGGAGGCAGCAATAACGAAACTAGTAAAACCATCCAGCCAAAAACTGTCTGCAGTGTCCCATGTCTCTTGAAGGGCTATAACTTCATGCCTAGAAACCAAACCCACCCAATCCTCATCCGTTACTTTGGTTTTAATACCTGCCACATTCCAACTGAGGAGTTTACACGTCGTAGCCTCCTCCCGATCGAGGGGTCCTATTGGGGGGGGGGCGCACTTGGGCTAATGGTCAATCAATACCCTCCATGCCCTCCAAGCCTGACAGGGGTGCAAAGCGGTTGCTGATGACTAACCCACTACCCGCTGCTGCGCCACCCGCCGCCTGGGTGTGGGATGGCAATGAGGCGACCTCTGCCCTTTGAACACAAGGTTGAAGGGAACCCCCAGTGCTGCCCCCCCTCAGGAATTGATTCGAGGTTGGCCCCGAGGTAAAAAGACATAGATCAAGCCGTCTACGCTTATCACGTTCTTCTTTGGAGAGCGGACCTCTAATACCCCAGATTTGTATAGGCTCTGTATTCTCCTTTACCTCTGTGATGGAGCGGGTCGGACACCAATGGGACAAGACGAAATAAGGGAATGGTGGTCCGCCGTTCCCCTCTCACCAACCTCTGTCCCCTTTCAACAGAGACCACAACCTTTTGCCAATGAGGAATGGTTTGCAGACGATCGTCCCCTATGGAGTCAGGAAGAAGAATTAGAACGCGGCTCCTTTAACTGGGGTTTCCAACCAGACGTGACTCCTCCACTTTGTGATGACGACGGCTCGCAGGATCCAGTAAAAGAAGGCGGAACCAGGAAGACGACGGACGGTGTTTCCCAGGGGGTGGAAGGCGAGCGTGAGAGAAGAAGAGCTAACCCGGGGAAGGAGACGAGACGGACGAGAGGTGCCCAGACCTGAGCACGGAGTGTGTCCACGGCAAGCCAGGAGGCCAACGTTTCCACGAGTCGCCGCGCCACGTTCCCACGGGAGGAGCGTGGCTCCAACAGGTACGGGCAAGGTAGGACTGGGTGGGACGAAGCTACCCTCCTGCACCTCATTAAACGTCCCATGTCACATATGTACAAAGCTTGTACATAGTTGTAATTAGTGTAGATATTCCTTCCCCCCCCTCACTAACACGAACACTTGAACCAAAGTCCTGGGGCACGTGAGCACTCGGTTTCCTTCACTCCCGGCCCTGAACGTTAGAAGAAGAGGACGGTTGTCCTAATACCTTGGTTTCTTTCTTTTCCTTTTTGGCACCACCGACCGAGGGGAGCTCCGGATCGTGGCGTCCTGTTTGCAGTATCCCACAGACTGGATTCCTTAAGAAACCCCCACTCAGACCCGGCGGCATTCGCCAGAGAGAGACTCACTAGCAGAAAGAGAAGAGTTTTTGGAAAAATAAAGCCTTCCCTCAAAAGCACGAGCAAAGCCTCTGTCTCAGTTCCTCTCACCCCACTTGCCCGCAACAACTGGTGTCAGAAGTGGGATCAACATCCCAGTCCATCAGTACCGCTGAGATGGACGCCCTCATCCAACGCATGATAAAGAGGCAAGAAAAGTTGGAATGGGCAGTTGAAAGGCAGCTAACGTCTGCCCAGGCCGACAGAGAACTGTTTCAGAATACCATTACAGCGCATATTGAAAGCCTCCAGAAGACTGCATCGACTCCAAAGGTGGTGATAACCGGTGAGACTCGAACCCAAGCCCCTAATCCCTCAGGAATCGCACTACAAGAATATGTGCATGGAGAAGATCCGGACGCTTTCCTATTAAACTTCGAGCGGGCTGCCCGAGCGTTGGGTTGGCCAGAGGAGAAGTGGCCATTTTTTCTAGCTCCTTTACCGACTGGCAAAGCCCAATTCGCATACCAAGTGGCCAGCCCCGTGGGGAACGCTCCCTATCACCAAATAAAGAAGTGATATTAGATAACCTAGGACTGGACTCTGAGGCCTACAGGGTCAGTTTCCGAAAAGAGAGGGGAACACCTGGCCAGAACCTCAAAACTCTTTTTTTTCGCCTCAAAATGGCCACAGACAAGTGGTTAAAACCTGATACCAGCACTAAGGAGGAAGTGTTTGCCAAAATATACCTCGAGCAGTTTATGGAGGCATTCCCCCATGCCTCCCAAAGATGGCTGAGGCAGCAGTCAGGACTCACCATAGAACAGGCCATTGAGATGGCAGCCAGCTATGCCAGGGCACAGCCCCGAACTCCGGGCTGGGACACTGAGAAAACCTGTAAAAGCGTGTCTCCTTCCAAGATGGTGGAAAAGAAACCCAAACCCCTAGTGGATCACGTAAAACCCAAACAGTTTTGGATGGAGTCCCCTCTCATGCGTGGGCCACAATGCTTTGAGTGTGGAGAATGGGGCCACATAGCTTGTCTATGTCCCCGAAAGAGACCGACAGAAGAACCCCCACCCACTATGCCGGCCACACGCTCGACCCAATCTTCACCTCCAGCAAGCACATCTCCTTTAATCACACCACAGTTCTCCATTGGACCGACCACAGTTGCGTTCACTTCAACTACAAAAAGACTATGACCCACAACCCCCCACAACCAATTCCCCGAAGAAACTGGAACAAAATTACAACTGACCAGCTCTTCACTTCACTTAACCAAAATCCTCCTGCAAAATCATCGGAACCAAACCAAGCAGCCACCAACCTCACACAATGGATCACCCACAGCGCCGACGAATTAGCACCCTTGAAAAACCTCCAAATCAAGCAAGGCAGCAAAAAAGCCCCCTGGTTTAATGATGACCTTAAGAAATCCAAGAAGATCTGTCGCACCCTCGAGAAAGCTTGGCGAAAAAACCCAACCACTGACAACCTGGCCACCTTCAAGAACGCCACCCGCAAACACCACCAACTGATCCGATCCACCAAGAAATCAGCATTCAAGGATCGACTCGACAACAACGCCCACAACAGCAAGGAACTATTCAACATCGTCAAAGAGTTTACCAACCCCACCGCCGGCACTAACGACATCACTCCCTCCCAAGACCTCTGCGTCTCTCTAGCCTCGTTCTTCCACAACAAAATCGCTGACATACATAACAGCTTTAGAGACCAGTCCACCCCACCCTCCTCCGAACTACAACCCCCCTCCAACAACCTTTGCGCCTGGAACCCAATCACCACTGAAGACACCATCCACCTGATGAACACCATCCACTCAGGATCACCAACCGACCCATGTCCCCACCACATTTTCAACAAAGCAGACTCCATTATCGCACCACATCTCCGAGACGTCATCAACTGCTCCCTCAACTCCGCCACCTTCCCGGAAAGCTGGAAACATGCCGAACTCAGTGCCCTCCTGAAGAAACCCACAGCAGACCCCACCAAACTTAAGAACTACCGCCCCATTTTGCTCCTCCCTTTCCCTGCCAAAGTCATTGAGAAAGCCGTCAACCGTCAACTCGCCGCCTTCCTCGAATCCAACAAATCCCTCGACCCTTCACAGTCCGGCTTCCAAGCCAAACACAGCACCGAGGCTGCCCTCATCGCAGCAACAGATGACATTCGAACTCTACTGGACAACGGAGAAACAGTTGCCCTCATCCTGCTTGACCTCTCCGCAGCCTTCGACACAGTCTGTCACAGCACCCTTATACAACGCCTCAGCAACATCGGAATACAAGGCAAAGCATTGGACTGGATCATCTCGTTCCTCGCCGGAAGAACCCAGAGAGTCCGCCTCCCCCCTTTTAAATCAGAAGCCACCGAAGTCATCTGCGGAGTACCACAAGGATCTTCACTCAGTCCCACCCTCTTCAACGTATACATGAGCCCCCTTGCATCCATCGCTCGCCAACACAACCTCAACATTATCTCCTACGCAGACGACACCCAGCTGATCCTCTCCCTCACCAAAGACCCAAACACCGCCAAAACCAACCTACACGAAGGGATGAAAGAAGTAGCAGAGTGGATGAAGAACAGCCGCTTAAAACTGAACTTGCACAAAACAGAAGTCCTCATCTTAGTATCATCCCCCTCCGCCTGGGACGACTCATGGTGGCCACCGGCCCTGGGAACCGCACCCATACCAACGGACCACGCACGTAACCTGGGCTTCATCCTGGACTCCTCCCTCTCGATGACCAGACAAATCAACGCCGTCTCATCGTCATGCTTCAACATCCTACGCATGCTCAAAAAAATCTTCCATTGGATCCACACCGAAACAAGAAAGACGGTCACCCATGCTCTAGTCACAAGCCGACTGGACTACGGAAACACCCTCTGCGCCAGTACCACAGCCAAACTACAGAAATAACTCCAACGCATCCAAAACGCCTCAGCCAGACTCATCCTAGACATCCCCCGCCAAGCTCACATCACCAATCACCTGAAAGACCTCCACTGGCTCCCCGTCAACAAGAGAATAACGTTCCGTCTCCTCACACACGCACACAAAGCCCTCTACGACCTAGGACCCGAATACCTCAACACGCGCTTGTCCTTCTACAACCCCACCCACCAACTTTGGTCATCCAATCAAGCCCTCGCCGCAATTCCACGCATCCAAAGATCCACCATGGGGGGGAAGATCCTTCTCCTACTTAGCGGCCAAGACCTGGAATTCTCTCCCCACCCACCTCCGCCTTACACAAAACCACCTCTCCTTCAGAAAACAACTAAAAACGTGGATATTCGATAAGTAAAGTTCCCCCCACTCCCTCTAGCGCCTTGAGACCCTATGGGTGAGCAGTGCGCTATATAAATTTAAACTTGACTTGACTTGACATGGAAGTGGGGTATCTTCCTAAAGCGGTCCTGTACTCCGCGGAGATGGGAGCGTCCTTTTACGTGAATATGAGGATGAATGGCAACCTAGTAAAAGCCCTTCTTGATTCAGGATGCAGGCAATCAGTGGTTCAGGAACGCTTTGTCCTCCCCAGTCAATATGTCCCAAGGGAGGTGGTTCATATTCGTTGTGTACACGGGGATGTTAAACCCTACCCCCTTGCCCAGGTAACCCTCAGGCTTACAGACAAGGAATCATACTCTGTTAGAGTGGGGGTTGTAGATTCACTACCCGAAGATGTAATACTAGGGGTAGATAACCCAGGGTTTCTTGCCTTATTCCAGGATACCATAACTAGGCCCACAGAAACGACAGTTGAACCTAAAAACACACTGCTTGCTCCTGAACCTTGGGTCCTAGACCGTAGCTTTCGGTTTGCCCAGGCTAATGATACAACCTTATATAATGCCTAGGAAAATGCACACGTGTCACAAAGTGTACATCCTGCCACTTATCCCAGATTCACTATAAAGAACGACTTATTGTATAGGGAAAGTGAAGAAGGAGGTAGGACACAACTACTGGTACCTGTGTCCTTCCGGGAGCAAGTCTTGTTTTTTGCACATGCACACCTCACCGCTGGGCATTCAGGGAAGGAAAAGACCACTGAGAGCATATTACGCCATTTTTACTGGCCTGGAATTTATAGAGACGTCCAGAACTACTGCATGAAATGTGAGGTCTGCCAAAGGACTACGCACAGACCCCCAGCAGCCCCCTTAAGGCCTCTACCCATAGTCGGAACCCCGTTCGAAAGAGTGGGTATGGACTTAATAGGTCCCTTACCAAAATCATCAAGGGGGCACCTATATGCACTGGTGATTGTTGATTATGCGACAAGATTCATTGAGGCATTCCCCGAGGGCCCCAACAACGTCCAACATTGCGAAAAAAGTCGTAGAATTATTTTCAAGAGTAGGATTTCCGAAGGAGGTTCTAACGGACCAAGGGACCCCGTTCCCTTCACGCCTAATGAACGAGGTTTGCAAAACTCTGAACCTCCCTCATATATGGACATCAGTCTATCATCCACAGACTGATGGACTTGTGGAGCGGTATAACCAAACTCTAAAGTCTACGTTGGAAAAAATGCTTACTGCGGAAGGTCCTGATTGGGATCATCTACTACCCTTAGCCCTCTATGTACTCGGAGCACAGAAGAAAGCAGCCTGGGGTGTTCAGCCTTCGAATTACTATATGGACTTCACCCAAGGTCATTACTAGAAATGACGAAAGATACTTGGGAAACAGAAAGAGAACTAGAGCAGAAATCCCTACTGGACTACACTCTCCAACTGATCTCTAAGTTGGGCAAACTAAGAAACCTTGCATATTTCAACCTCGAGCAACAACGGAACAAACAGAAGAATTATTAGATCTTTGCTTTACGAACCTGATCCAAGGGACTGGAGATGAGTGGAAGAGGATATTTGGTTTTTATTGTTACCTTGTTCAAGGCTCTATTATCGAGGCAGGCTCTCAAACCCCCTTCTCACTTAGTTGTAAAGAAAAGTGGAGATGAAACCGGAGAAGTCGAGTGGCGTATGAACCCCTTCTTCAACATATCCTGGAGATATTCGTATAGATAATGGGTCTCGGGTTCAGTTAGTGCATACACTCTACTGACTGGTAAATCCGCGCCTGGTATGAGAACAATTCTACAATCAAAACTTCTATGTGGTGGTAACTCCACCGCTTTGACCTTATCGGAGACCTCTGCGTATTCTTGATATTCTGATGGTAGGGTGTGAGGACTAGAATCCGTGATTGCACAGCTAACAGAGGGGTTCATGAGCGATGTTTCATGGTGACAATGTAACGTGCTATATGGGGAATGGAGAGTAATCCTCCTGGTGACCCAATCAATATGAGAGTTATGCAGTTGTAATCGGGGTACCCCCAAAATAGCACCAAAGTTTGGTGCATCGATTAAATCAAACTGAATTTTCTTGGTATGCCCATTATCACAAATCATGCCAAGAGCATGAGTTTGGTCGGTTATTAAACCAGACAATAGCTCTGTACCATCCACTGCTCTAACCTTTTTGGGGTGTGCTTTAGGAATAAAGTCTATCCCCAATTTTCTAGCCAGGGAGATATCTAAGAAATGTCTCGTTGCCCCAGAGTCCACCATTACCGACAAGGTAGTTCTATGCTGTGATGATAACAAGAACAGCACAGATATTGTCAAGTGTTTTGGTGCTAAGGAAGAGGTATTTGCTAAAAATTGAGAGACCTTTGAAGCCTCAAGACTTGGGAAACCAGTCTCGATGCTCTCCAAGTCTATCAGTTTTCCGTATGGACTGTTGACCCCATCTTAACCACAGGGGGTCTGGTTCCCCCCTTGGGTTTGACAGTGCAGTCCTTGGCACAGTGTCCCCCTTTTCAACAATAAAGACATAGATCAAGCCGTCTACGCTTATCACGTTCTTCTTTGGAGAGCGGACCTCTAATACCCCAGATTTGTATAGGCTCTGTATTGTCCTTTACCTCTGTGACGGAACGGGTCGGACACCAATGGGACAAGACGAAATAAGGGAATGGTGGTCCGCCGTTCCCCTCTCACCAACCTCTGTCCCCTTTCAACAGACACCACAACCTTTTGCCAATGAGGAATGGTTTGCAGACGATCGTCCACTATGGAGTCAGGAAGAAGAATTAGAACGCGGCTCCTTTAACTGGGGTTTCCAACCAGATGGGACTCCTCCTCTTCGGGATGAGGACGGCTCGCAGGATCCAGTAAAAGAAGGCGGAACCAGATAGACGATGGACGGCGTTTCCCAGGAGGTGGAAGGCGAGCGTGAGAGAAGGAGAAGAGTTAACCCGGAGGAATGAGACGAGACGGACGAGAGGTGCCCAGACCTGAGCGCGGAGAGTGTCCAAGGCAAGCCAGGAGGCCAACGTTTCCACGAGTGGCCCCGCCACATTCCCACGGGAGGAGCGTGGCTCCAACAGGTATGGGGCAAGGTAGCGGGCTGGGTGGGACAAAGCAACCCTCCTGCACCTCATTAAACGTCCCATATGTCATATATGTACACAGCTTGTACATAGTTGTAATTAGTGTAGATATTCCTTTCCCCCCCCCCTCACGAGCACGAGCACTTGAACCAAAGTCCTGGGGCACGTGAGCACTCGGTTTCCTTCACTCCCGTCCCTGAACGTTAGAAGAAGAGGACGGTTGTCCTAATACCTTGGTTTCTTTCTTTTCCTTTTTGGTACCACCGACTGAGGGGAGCTCCGGATCGTGGCGTCCTGTTTGCAGTATCCCACAGACTGGATTCCTTAAGAAACCCCCACTCAGACCGGGCGGCGTTCGCCAGAGAGAGACTCACTAGCAGAAAGAGAAGAGTTTTTGGAAAAATAAAGCCTTTCCTCAAAAGCACGAGCAAAGCCTCTGTCTCAGTTCCTCTCACCCCACTTGCCCCGCAACAACCTCTTTCTTTTCACTTCGAGCGAAAAGAAAGCGAGGGGACTCGCCTTTATTACGCTCTTCTTTCCGTTCACTTAGCCGATGGTCTAATTTGACTATTCAGTCAATGAAAGACGAGCAGTCCTCTGGAGGGTCCACTATCTGTGATAATATATCTTTCAACTTGTCCCACAGTCCTCTATAAAACAAGGATGTTCGTTTTTCTTCCGGCCATTGCGTTTCGGCTACGAGTCGGTTGAAGGTGGTGATATAGGTAACCAGATCTTTTGACCCTTGTTTCAGACCTAAAAGCTCGTTGTCACTCGCCTGCATGTATGAGTGATGTGCAAATAAACTTTTCATGCTCTCTTTATCGCGAGTTAAGTCATACAGGATGGAGTCGTCGTTTTGTACCAGAGGACCAGCCCACAGAGCCGCATTGCCAGTCAAATAAGATATAATGAAGGCTACTTTAGCTGCGTCATCGGGAAAGGAGGCTGATCTACAAAGGAACTGCAAATGACACTGATTCATAAATACTGCATATTTGCTATCTCCGTTAAATCTCTCAGGCATAGCTAAAGGTGTTTGTGGGGGTGTAACATCTGTAACATTTATTGTTGATGGGGATACACCTGAAGAAGAGGCAGTAAAAGGGGAAGGTACTTGGAAATGGGCGGCTTGTATATAGGTTTTCTTTGGTTGACTGTGCTATCTGCAGTGCTAGTGTCTAATTGTCTTTGAGTTTTCATAATGTTTAGTTCTCAGGTTAGTCTCAAGTTCTCACTTTTTACTGATCTAAGTTCATTCTGTAAACTAGTTACCACTGCAACTAATTCATTCATATTTGGGTTAGGAGTCTCCGGGGATATGGCCCCACCCATGTATGTGTCAAAGGTGTTGTTCTTGTGTATATTCGCTCGGGGGACTTAATATACGTGAGCTTGACAATCTGTCGCGATTCTAGGTCCGCTCTGCGAAAAGCCAAATCCTCTGGAGTGAATAAGGACCTCTACTCTCCCCCAGGGTACAACCAGATCCGGCTATAACTGGGCTACGACCTAACTACCCATAGGGGAGAGAAGAGTAACTCGGGACCACCAAGGTGAAGGAAAAGCAGGGAATTCCCAGGAGTGCAGGAACTTCAGAGATACAGGAAATAGGCCTAGATGCCCGTGAACAACACGGTGAAAACACTGACAAGTTGCTCAGGAATCCACAATATGTAGGTGCTTGAGCTCAGAGTAGTTACAATCTCAAAATCAAAGTCACACAGACACTGAGATGCAGTTGCGTACATGTTTCAGGCTTCACCAGATTCCAATAGGAACGAAGTCCACACAAAAGGAATATTTCCTTCAGCTGGGCTAAAATTTGAAAAAGGAAGAATTCAAGAGCTGTCCTATAAAGGCGCAACAACAGTCACAAAAAAAGCGGCATGCCAGTAAGAGAAATAACCACCGTAACAAAATGGTAGTGCCACATAGAAACAACTGCCGAGATTAAGGCGGCAACATTAAACGGATATTACCGCCGTGACCAAGGCAGCAACGCAACCCTGGCATGAAAGAGAAAGATATAATGCACGCGCAGCACTGAAAAGAAAAACTAGTCGAACGGAATGGAATTTCTGCTGAGACTCACAACTAAATTTAAATGACGGCAGTAGTGGCAAAAACAACGTGCGATATACTCGTTCACAAAAAGAAAAATAGCGAGGTCATAACATCAAGGCTGAAACCCTTCCAAAACAATAGAGACGAAGGGAAGGAGGTATACCAGCAAGCGTGACGAGAGTCCAAGAAGAATTCCAAATCAGGAACAGATGCTGGAAGGTGTGGTCCATCAAGAACATGATTGCCAAGCACCTGTACTTTGGTTTAAGCTTCCTTTTAAAACCCAGGAAGTCACATGATGAGGTATGTGAGTGATACAACTGATTTCTCTACTAGTGCATTCTCGGTATCGTAGTTTAAACTATACGTCATGCAAAATCATCATCTAATGTGTAACACAGGTTAGCTGGCAAGGAATCAAAAGTGAGTTATCATGTCTAGGATGAGTCTACACATCTATTACTCCGAAAGGAACCAATAACAGAATACAAAATCGTATTATGACAAATCAAATACTAAACCAAATAGAGAAAAATTGTTGGATCAGTAAAAGGACCTTGGTATATCTTATCATGGTATAACGAACACAATAACACCCAAAAATTCTAGTTCCCTAGCTTTTGTCAGGGATAAATAGGAATTTGCTTGATTCTTTTAGCAGACCCATCATTTTGTGATACAGTTTATCCTAGAGCCAGTTGGCAAAAATGTAGATGAATTCCTCCAACCAATTGTACAAGAGGGCCCTATGTATATATAAAAGATGCAGCTTACTTTCTCAATAAATTATAAAACATTCAGATACATGCGAATGAGGAAATGTGGCTGTGCACCTTGCACTTCATTTCTGTTTACACCTCCATCCCACACAACAAGGACAATGAAGCAATGCATTGTTTTTGTTGAGAGAAACCCCTGGTATCAACAATGTAATTTTAGTTACAATTATTACATTACATCCTCTGCTATAAATATTTCAATATTAATCAAGATTGGCTACCCAGTGTATCCTGGTGGGCTTGGGTTATAGAAATTGTCGATTAAAAATTATTTTATTTAACAAATAATATCATTCATTTTAACATTATTCGTGAATGCTCTTATACATATATTTAAAAATTCTATAGTGAATACATTTCACAAAACAAAAGAAGCAGAACCGGTTGTATTCCTTTTTGTATAAATTTATAATCATAAGTAAAGATTTAATGGAACATTTGTATATCATATATACAATGGTGACAGAAGCCAAAATCACACAAAATAATTTTTCATTGTCCCCAATGTATTTAAATCCATTTCAAAATATAATCTTGATAGAAACAGCTTATGTAAATGTCAGCATTTGTAAAGCGCACAGCTATCTCCGACTGAGGTGTTCCGGCGCTGGGGGCCGTTGGGAAGATTGAGCAAGCTATTGCCCAGAGTCACATGGTGCTGGGCTAACCTGCCGCCATAGCCGGGGATCGAACTGTGAACCCTGTGGTCCAGAGGTCAGGCACCCTGGCTGCTGCACCACACCTCTTCCTCTTCTTATGTATACGACATGAATTCCTTAAACATAGTATTTCTTTAGTAGTTTGGAAAATGGGTTGATGCGTTTCGGTCCAGCTTGTGAGTGATTAGGACATATAGTACCTACAGTTTTGTACCTTCCATAAATAGCCCATTCAGCATTACTTTCTTAAGGGAGCTGAACCACATGGCATGTCCCCACAGTGGCAGCCGGTGTTTGATCCTGAGCAAACATAGGGCATTCCTATCCAGAGCATTAGCAGGTAGGTCTCGCCATGTGTTTTCTATAGATGCTCTACTCCAGCCCTGCCAAGTGCCACACTTTACTGGTTAGATTAACTCAAATAGCTAGGGTCACCTTGTGTGACCCTGTGTGGCTTGATAAATCTAGAAAAGCACAATGGAGCTCAAACTGCTGCATTGCATTACTTTGCCACAGGGAGGCGTTCCATTGGTGGAGTGCGGGTGTTCACATGCATCCTTTTGATTGATTTGGCACATTCACAGATTTACCATTACTGGTGCACCTAGGAATGTGTTAAAATGCTACACATCCACAGGAGAGGCGTAACAAGGAGAAATACATGCATTTCTTTTTTTTTTTCATCTTTCTATATGTGCAGCAGAATTCAACACACATAGAAAGAGGGAAATGAGTCAGAGGATTGTTTTTGTGCTGTAAGACGTCCCTTCCTGCACAAAAACAATCCTGCTTACAACAGGCATTATTGAACCATGGAGCAAGGTTGCCTGCGCTGGCACTAGGCAACACATTGTGCGATGGCACAGGGAAAATACAGGTGTGCCGTCTGATGTTAAATATGGCACATTCCTGCCTTTTCACTGTTATGCAGCTCATCGCAGCAAGGTGGCTTACCGCATTGCATGACTTTGTTGTTCTATGTGTGCTGCAGTGTTCAAGGCGAGGTCAGTGGCTGTCATGCTTACAGGTCCTGAGCTGAATAAACTGCTGATGGGCTGTCTTTACTCTGTACATATACAGGTAACTTTAAATTTAGTGACAGTCTGCTACCACAGAGCAGCACTCCTTGGGAGGAAGAACATGCATGCAGCCTTCTGCAGGGACAGACTGGGAAAAAAATAGGTCCGGGCACCAAAATAAAAGTGGCCCCATTGGTGAACCAGATAGCTAAAAAAAAGTGGCCCACATTTCCAAATCAGGTCAGTTTTGAAGTTATAAAGACACGCTGAATGGGTATTTTGCGAGGTACAGAACAGTGTATTCACGTGTTTGCTGCAGGCAATCATTGTGGCAGTATCAATGAAATTAACAGTAAAACACGTCCCACTTAGCCATAACACAGGCCCGCAATCAGACAAAAACCTGACCCACACACTGACCTGTCAGAACAGCCCATTTAACACTGCCTGATTGCCCTATAGGCCAGTCCGACCCTGGCCTGCTGCCGAAAGAGACACCGTAGTTACTTAGTGTGGAGCTGCAGGCAGAGAAGGAGTGCTCTGCTAAGTGTGCTGGCCAGTCTAGCATCACTTATCTGCTAGCCTGTCAGCACAGTGACCTGCCTGTTCTGTTCTACATTTTCTCACCCCCTCAAGGAGCGAGAGCTTTGACATCCTGAAGCTGCACAGAAAAGGTAGGCCAATACTGGATGACTCATGGAGCCTGGGAACTGGTATTCTGGCAGTGGTAAGGCTGCACACTGGCTCTGGCCCAGCTCCTAGCCTCAGAGCAAGGAAGTAAACTGAATAAAAATAACCAGCACTTTCTCCATCATCAGCAGCCGGTCTGTACTGGCTTAGGGGCCATGCTCCCACCTTTTTCCAGGCAAGAATGCGTCTGTCAGGTTGTTGGAGAGCTGCTGTTGAGTTACGTTTTGTGTGTATTGTTTTGTTTGGTGCATGCATGCCTGTATGTATGAAGGTATGTGTATTTGTTAGTGAGTGTTGTGAGTGGGTGTGTGTAAATGTGTGAAGGAATGGGTGTGATCGAAGTGTATGTGTGCATGTGTGGCCACCCGGCCCTCTCCCTGGTAAAATTACTGGCCACCACTATTCTCTAAATGGCTGCTTGTTGTGGTAGGGGTGGGAGGGGGTGCTCTCAAAGAGCACACCATTCCTCAGGCCACTTCATACAACCTTTGCAGCACATACCCTTACTAGTTTGCTAATGATTCCATTGTTCTGGGCTGTACCTAACTTCACTTGTTTGAGATACTGACACGCCTAGAGGTATAGACCTTGGCTAACTTTAAAAACTGTTCGTGTCAGTGTTACCTTCTAGTTGCCCCTTAAGCCCTCTCTCTGCAGTTTACCCGCTGCATAATTATGGAAGTCCTGCAGCCAGAGCTTGATTGTAAAAGAATGAGTGCCGGTGCCCAAAGTTCTGCTCAGAAACCAGCAGCCAGTGCTATTAAATATCGATGTGCTTGTAGTCTTGGATCCACCTTGTGCCTCTTTAATCCAGGACTCTACCTGCCCTTTTATCTCACTTGTACAGCTTCATGCTTTGTCTCTTTGTGATATCTTTCTGTCTTTCTCTCCCCCTTCTTTCCCCTTCATGTGGTTGTCACTCCGTTTCTCTCAGAAAATTTCTGATGAGGAAAAATAAGTGCCAGTCCCCAAAAATGAATGGTGGTGCACCCACCATCATCCACCGGCTCAAATTAAGCACCGTCTACAGCGTATGGCAAACTGCAGTGATTATGAAGATAAACACACTCCTACATGTTTACCCTATGCAGTGTCTGTACTCCCCACCCTGAGTCTGCATTCACCGCATTTTAAAATGCTCGCTGCACCTGGATCCTTGCATTTAATGACAACTCGTTACCTGTCTGTGCCCACACTATGATCTTGTTTTAATTCAGTAGCTGCTTTAGGAACCTTGCATAAGCACTTTGGCGGTGCTGCAAGTGTTTCAGAGCCAATATAAGCCTAGAACTACTCCATTGTCTTCCATGGAGCTCCCAACATTTCAATGTTCTAATATGTGTAAGTGTATTTTTTATTTATGCTTGTTGCCGGTACTGGTCTTGCCAACGGATTTCACAGTAATACATGCTTCTGATGAAGAGCAAATATGAGAAGGGCATTCATCATCAACACGTTCAATTTGTGTCAAATCAACTTCACCTCAAAAGACATTGCAAACCTATACTGAAGTGCCTGTATTAAAAATAAAAGTACCTAACTTAATTGGACGGATTCGTTTTACCTGTTTAAGTGCCACTGTAGTCCAAAGCCAACACGTGTGCAGCGGTGGAATCTGGACAACCCTGCAGATACTCTATGACAGTGGTTCTTAATCTGTGGTCCAGGGATCCGCGGGGGTCCTAGGCACCTACTAAGGGGGTCCACGACTGCCTAGATAATGAAATCAGATTAATAGTTTAATACGATGTACAAAAATGAAGAAGCAAAATTTAAATCTGAAACTTTTATAATGTGCTGTAAATTTGAAGGAATTTTGAATTGGAGTCTACAAATTAACTAGTTATCATCACATTGATGAGTGGGAGCAGTGCAAGTGCATCAAACAGAATATCGTTGGACGATAGGTGACCTCAACTGAGTTTAGGAACGCTCAATTATTATTTTTTTTTATTTGTTTATTGAAGGTTCTAAGAGAGCATACAACATAAACGCATGTCAATAGTACAATGCAATGGCGCTTCTCCGTATGATATACACGTGAACCATACCAGATAACATTAAGCCGCATATAGCAGGTACATGTCAGTGATCAGTATATATTATGCACAGACACATCTTCTACTGCTCTTGTCACTTAATTGCCATGTCCAAGCGTTATACATCTTTATTGGTGATCTTGTCCAGCAGTGATTTATTCAGAGTTTTGTTCATTGTGTGCCCACAAATATTCCCTCAGAGGGGCCCATATATCTGTACGCCTGGAAGACATTGGCAATTCCTCAGCATAGAGTTCTAATTGTTCCTGACAGTATGCCATGTCTCCAAGCCACATATCCACATTTGGTTTTAGTCGACTATCCCATGTGAACAACACCCACCTTTTAGCCAGCAACAAAGCCACCCGCACAAACCTCCCCATTGCCGCCCTGATCTGGGGGACGTAACTCAGAAGGCACTCCTGGGGTGTACACTGCAGCGCCTGACCTCTCATGGTGTGAAGCAGAGCAATGACCTTTTCCCAATATCGATACACTTCCTCACATTGCCAGGCCAGATGCAAGAAGTCAGTCCCATCCTGCCCACATCTCTTACAGCAGGCCGACTCTCGTAGCCCCAACCTGTGTAATTTTTTGGGAGAGTAGTACATCTGATGTAGGTACTTTAGATGAATGATCCGCAAGTTGCTGTTTGATGTAAGTCGCCCTGTCAGCATGCAGATCTGCTCCCATTCTTTGCTCGTAATCTGGGAGGATAGCACCATATTCCAACACTCCAAGCTCTTATCCCGCACTGGGTCTGTGTCCCCCCTGTATTGATTTATTCAGTTTGGTTATTATCTTCCTTCAATTGGGGGCCACTATCACCATCTGCAGCGCCTGCGACGCCTTCGGTTTGTCAGGGAAAGTGGTGTAGTGAGCCTTCACTGCCTGTCGCAATCTATAGCAAGTGTACTGGAAAAGCGGCGTGGGGTTTTGAATGTAGTCTAGATCGCCGATAGTTATATACTTTCCTTCATTGTACAGGTCGCCCACTAGTGTTATTCCCACCTCTCTAAGCACAGTGACCGGGCAGTGTTCCTGGGCCACAGATAGGGCGGCATGTTCCGCTATTGGCATCACAGGCATGTACAGGGGAAGCCCCTGAGTCCGCCTCCCAATCTCCTGCCACGCTGCCACCGTGACATCCAAGGTGTTAATCTCGTTCTTGGGCGTCTGCCTCTTGACGTGGGTAATAACCCCGCTCACTGGCACAGGGTGAGCGTCGCCCTCCTCCACCGCTATGTGGGGTATGAAGTTATGTGGCTTATGAAGTTATGTGGCTTAAACCAGAAATAGGCATACTGCAATTGGCCGCATAGATAATAAACTTAAAAATCTGGGGCATTGAATCCCCCCTCTCTTATGCCAGTGTCAGTGTATGCCAGCTAATTCTCGGTTGCTTATTCCCGCACACCAATCGTAGCAACTGAGTCTGGATCGTTTTTAAAAAGTATTTAGTTAATCGGATGAGGATGTTCCAGAATAAATACAGAAATTTGGAAGGATAGTCATTTTTATTATTGCTATGCGGTCCGACAGGGACAGTGGCATGCAGACCCACCGATCAATCTGCTGCATCAACTTGGTGTCAGCCTGGCCGTAGTTTTCCCTAATCACGACCTCAGGGTTACAGTGGATCCACACCCCTAAATATTTTACTGAGTCTTCAGACCATAACTGTGCAGCAGCTCTGTGGCGTTGCCTTATCTTGCATGCCAGAGGTTCCAATATGATAGCGAAAAGAAGAAGAGACAGGGGGCAACCCTGCCTAGTGCCTCATTCTATAGGAATTGGTTCTGATGTGATCCCACCTACTCTGGTCCTCGCTGTGACGTCAGTGTATAGGACCTGTATCCATCTAATGAAGATGGGGGAATCCCATTCTATGGAGTATGTGTATCATACATCAGAATCGAATGCCTTTGCAGCATCTAAGAGCACTGCAATGGCTGACAGGTCAGGGTTTAATACATGGAACATGGCATAAATAGTGCGTAAGTTAAGGGAGGTAGAGCGCTCCGGAATCAAGCCGGACTAGTCTGGGAGCACTAGTAGGGGCATAAGAGGCTGAAGTTTCGTGGCCAAGATTTTCGCATCAAGGTTTATTAAGGATAATGGGTGTTAAGAATCGCAGCCTGTCGGGGGTTTATCCTTCTTCAACAGAGTGATAATGAGGGCCTGCCTCAGGGAGGGAGGGAGATAGCCTGTATCGTGAGCTTCTGCATACATTTCTAGCAGATGTGGTATAAGAAGTTCGGCGTAGTGTTTATAAAATTCAACCGTCAGACCGTCCGGCCCTGGAGCCTTATTATTCAGTAGAGAGAATATGGCCTCCTTAATGTCTTTCTCATCAATGGGGAGGCTCAGTATTTCCTGTGCGCATAAACAGCCATGCTATGGCCGTATCTTCTAAGTAGTCATTCATAGCGACCTCACGCATCCCTCACCGAGTGGAGTACATGGAGGCATAGAACTGCCGGAATTGCACCACTATTGCATGATGTGTGTAATGCAATATCCCATCTGTGTCAACAATGTGATCAATTGGGGGGTTATCCGTCCTATCACGCAGGCTATCTGCCAAATACCTGCCTGCCCCCCCCCCCTCCATAGGCCCTAGCTACATGATGCTTGGACAGATATTTTATTTCCGTTTCTGCGAGAGAATTATATTCCTCCGTCGTCTCCATGATATGGGCTAACGTCTCCGTGGTAGGTGCATGTTTGTATCAGGAGTCTAGCTCCCTCAACCGCTTTTCAAGTGTCTGCAATTGTCCCCTGATATCCTTAAGGATCCCCGCTGATGTACTAATGCATACCCCCCTGATCGTCACCTTAAAAGCTTCCCCCATAGGGTTTCTTGGCTGTCCACCGATCCTGTGTTTAATTCGAAATATTGTACTATGCCAGATCTAACCGCTTCGGCGTAAACCGGGTCTAGTAGCGCCGCTGCCCTAAACCGCCATGTGAAAGGTCTATGTGGGGTCTCAGGCAGGGACATTTCAAGGATAACTGGGCTATGATCAGACAAAGTCCGAGGGAGTATGTCAACCCTCTCTACCCACATATTTGCTTCTCCACTGAGCAGCCAGTAATCCAGCCGAGACCAGCTATTAAACACCAGAGTAATATGTGTGCTTGACAAAACACCCTCGTTCCGCAAGCGACAAGCGTCCACCAGTCCCAGCTCCACCATAGCTCCTCTGATGCACTGCGCTACTTTAACCATACGAGCCCCAACCGAGTCAGACTTATCCACTAGTGGGTCAAGGTGGGTATTAAGGTCAGCCCCCCACAGAAGCGCTGCCTCTGGCCAGGTACGCAGCACGTCAAGCATATGCAAAAAGGGCATCGCATCATCCACCACAGGGCCATATGTATCCACAATGGTTACCATTGTCAGCCCTAACTTGCCTTGCACCATAGCCCATCGACCTTCAGCGTCCACACTCGTCTGTATAGCCTTAAATGGCACCCCCTTCCTAATAAGGATGACAACCCCCCTCGCATAAGTGGAGTACGAAGAAGCCAGCCGGTAAGCAGCCCATCTATTTGCTATTTTACCCTCATTCAATCAATCAATCAATACATTTATAGAGCGCGCTACTCACGCGTGAGGGTCTCAAGGCGCTGAAGGGGGGGGGGTCGCTTAGGTCTTGAGGTGTCTCCTGAAGGTGAGATGGTCCTGGGTCAGTCGTAGGTGTGCTGGGAGGGAGTTCCATGTTTTGGCTGCCAGGTAAGAGAACGATCTTCCTCCGATGGTGGTTCTGCGGATTCGTGGGACGGTGGCGAGGGCGAGGTTGGCGGAGCGGAGCTGGCAGGTGGGGGTGTAGAACGAGAGGCGGCTGTTGAGGTATTCGGGGCCTATATCGTGGAGCGCTTTGTGTGTGTGGGTGAGGAGCCTGAACTTGACCCTCTTGTTGACGAGGAGCCAGTGCAGGTTTCTCAGGTGGGCGGATATGAGGCTGTAGCGGGGGATGTCGAGGATGAGTCGTGCGGAGGCGTTCTGTATGCGCTGTAGTCGTTTCTGAAGTTTGGCTGTGGTTCCTGCGTATAGGGCGTTTCCGTAGTCCAGTCGGCTGGTAACGAGAGCTTGGTTGACGGTCTTTCTGGTTTCGGTGGGGATCCACTGGTAGATTTTTCGGAGCATGCGCAGGGTGTTGAGGCAAGATGATGAGATTGCTTGGTCATCGTGAGGGAGGAGTCCAGGATGAATCTCAGGTTGCGTGCGTGGTCCGTGGGTGTTGGTGCGGAGCCCAGTGCTGTGGGCCACCAGGTGTCGTCCCAGGCCGATGGGGATTGTACGAGGATAAGGACCTCCATCTTGTCTGAGTTCAGTTTCAGGCGACTGAGCTTCATCCATTCTGCGACGTCTTTCATTCCTTCCTGGAGGTTGGTTTTGGCTGTGGCTGGGTCTTTGGTGAGGGAGAGTATCAGTTGGGTGTCGTGGGCTTTGGAGATGATGTTGATGTTGTGTTTGCGTGCGATGGCGGCGAGGGGGCTCATGTAGATATTGAAGAGGGTTGGGCTGAGCGAGGAGCCTTTGGGTACGCCGCAGATGATCTTGGTGGCTTCTGAGCGGAAGGGAGGGAGGCGGACTCTCTGGGTTCTGTCGGAGAGGAATGAGGTAATCCAGTCTAGGGCCTTTCCTTGGATCCCGGTGTGGAAGAGGCGGGTTATTAGGGTGCGAAGGCAGACGGTGTCGAAGGCTGCCGAGAGGTCTAGGAGGATGAGAGCGGTTGTTTCTCCTTTGTCCATCTGGGTCCTGATGTCGTCTGTGGCTGCGATGAGGGTGGTCTCGGTGCTGTGGTTGGCTCAAAATCCGGACTAGGATGGGTCGAGCGAGTTGTTTGCCTCGAGGAACGCAGTCAGCTGTTTGTTGATGGTCTTCTCAATGACTTTAGCCGGGAAGGGAAGAAGAGAGATGGGGCGGAAGTTCTTGAGGTCTTTGGGGTCCGCTATAGGTTTCTTTAGGAGGGCGTTGATTTCTGCATGCTTCCAGCTCTCAGGGAAGGTTGCTGACGTGAAGGATTTGTTTATGATGTTCCGGAGATGGGGTGCATGGGTCAGAGGGGGAGCCGGAGTGGATGGAGTTCATGACGTTGGTGGTGTCTTCGGTGCTTGTGGGGATCCAGGCGCTGAGGGTGTTGGTGGGGGTTGTTAGTTCGGTGACTGGAGGCGGAGTCTGGGGTCCGAAGCTGTTCTATATATCTACGATCTTCCGGTGGAAGAACGTTGCGAGGGAGTTGCAGAGGTCTTGCGACGGTGTGATGTCGTTGTTGCTGGCGCTGGGGTTGGAGAGCTCTTTGAGTTCCTTGCTGTTGTGGGTGTTGTTGTCCAGCCGCTCTTTGAACGATGTCTTTTTGGTGGTGCGGATCAGCTGGTGGTGTTCGCGAGTGGCGTTCTTGAGGGCTGTCATGTTTTCTGTTGTCCGTTCTTGGCGCCAGGTTTTTTCAAGGGTGCGGCAGGATTTCTTTGAGGGCATCTGTGAACCACGGGGTTTTCCTGTTTCCGGTCTTGCCTGGGTGGTTCTTCAGTGGAGCGAGGTCGTCGGCGCATTTGGTGATCCACTGTGCGAGGTTGTGGGCAGCGACGTTGATGTCGGCGGTGTCGGTTGGCGGGTTCTGGTTCAGTGATGCGAGGAGCTGGTCTGTGGTGATTTTGCTCCAGCATCTGCGGGGGATTTGTTGCGTGCGGTGGTGGGATGTAGTCTTTTTGAAGGTGAAGTGGATGCATCTGTGGTCGGTCCAGTGTAGTCCGGTGGAGTGGTTGAAGGAGACGTATTTGCTGGCGGAGAAGATGGGGTCAAGCATGTGGCCAGCGAGGTGGGTGGGGGTGTTCACCAGTTGTTTGAGTCCGAGGTTGGCAAGGTTGTCGAGCAGGGTGGTGGTGTTGTTGTCGTTGTTTTTCTCCAGGTGGAAGTTCAGGTCCCCTAGGAGGATGTATTCTGGTGAGGCTAGGGCGTGCGGGGTGACGAAGTCGGCGATGGTTTCGCTGAATTGTGTGCGTGGGCCCGGGGGTCTGTAGATGAGCGTTCCTCTGGGGGTGGTCTTGGGGTCGGTGTGAATCTGGAAGTGTAGGTGTTCGGCGGCAAGGAGTGTGTCTTCGGCGTTGGTCGTGATGTTGATGGTGTTTTTGTAGATGATGGCGATTCCTCCTCCGGTTTGGTTGATGCGTTCCTTCCGAGTGATCTTGTAGCCGTTTGGGATGGCTATGGCGATGTCGGGGGCCGAGGAAGCGTTCAGCCAGGTTTCCGTGAGGAAGGCGACGTCTGGTGCTGTTGTGTAAGAGGAGGTCCCAGAGTTCGATGGCGTGCTTGTGGACGGAGCGGGTGTTGAGGAGGATGCACTTGAGGTGGTTGTTGTTGATGTTAGGTCCGGGCGGTGGTCTGCAGGTTCGGAGGCAGGTGAATTTGCAGGCTTGACAGGTGAAGGGTCCGTGTGTTCACTTCGGGGTGGCTTGGTAGCAGGCGGGTGGTCGTCCGAAGTTGAGTGCGTTGAGGGCGGCGGTGTTGTATTTCAGTCAAGGTCCTTTGCTCCATCCGGGGCCAAGGGTTCTGGCGTTGGGCGCGGTCCAGGCGGGACGGTCGCAGACGGGTTTGCCTTAATGCGTGCCCGCTGCCCGGCCTCCATATGAGGGGCTGTGGGAGGGAGGAGCAGCTGGGAGGCGGGAGCGGGGTGGCGAATGGGACCAGCGGGGCGTGGGGCCGCAGGGGCACAGCGGCAGGAAAATAGCACAGAGGGAGGCAGGGGGATAAAGGACACAGAAGCAAAAATGGGAGAAGGGGGCTCAAGGGCACAGAAAGTGGAAGGGGGGTTCAAGGGCACAGAAAGCAAAAACGAAGGGAAGGGGGCACAGGGCACAGAAGCAAAAACGAGGGAAGGGGGTTCAAGGGCACAGAAAGTAAAAATGAGGGGCAGGGGGCACAGGGCACAGAAGCAAAAATGAAGGGAAGGGGGCACAGGGCACAGAAGCAAAACGAGGGAAGGGGGCTCAAGGACACAACACAGGAGTACAGGGGAAAAGCGAGATGCAGTTGGCAAGGGCTCACGCGGCAACAGGCGGCCGGAGCAGGCTACAGCAGGCTACAGCGTCACCGGAGGTCCGTGTGGTGGCTGGGGGGGCGACCTACCTGTGGACAGGTCAAGGGTCACTCCCCCTACCGTCGCGCGGCCTCCATATGAGGGGCTGTGGGAGGGAGGATCAGCAGGGAGGCAGGAGCGGGGTGGCGAATGGGACCAGTGGTGTGGAAAAAGGGCAAGCAGGTCAGATCGATTACCCCTTTTCAAGGTTTGCCCGGCGATAGCCGCCTCTCACCCAACTCAAGGTTACCAAATGAAGAGGCAGGCGCTGGAGACTGGAAGGCAGGAAACAGGAGTTTATTCCGACGGAGCAGAACACGTCAAATCAGACAACAGGGTATCTTCTCGAGGTGCTCTAACCGCATCTCTGAGGCCTGGCCTCTTATACACAAGTTTATGGCTTTATTACATTTATGACATCCGTGGTATTGCTTTGAAGTACGAAAAAGGGATCTTTGGAATCCCCGGTTCAGGCCCGTTCTCACACATATCTACAGTAGGGGTCCCCATCCAAATCTCAGCATGATGGCTATCGCGCAGCTGGACATTCCGCTGGGAACAGGAATGCGGGCGATCGGTCGGATCTAGGGGTGTGAAGGCATTGATTAATCCCCGCTCCTTTGATGTGAGGTGAGGTCCTACTGTAGGGGGCAATAAACTGCATCTTTTGGGCTAGGTGATGGCCTGGGATCAGGCCGGACAATCGGGCAGGGAGGAAGAGGTTATCAAAAGGGCCTGTTCTATGAATGAGATGAAAGAGTGAGGGGGTTCAGCACGGGATGTGGCTCGGAGGCAGGGTCGCGCTGGCGGTGCGTTTATGGCCCAGGCAGGAGAGACCGGGGGCTGTCGTGGCACGGGGGATGCCTGCGAGGCCGGGGGTGAGGGGGAGAGACGCGCTGGTTATTGGCAGTGGGCAGAGAGAGACCATGTTTTCAAAAAAATGGCTGCTGCTGCAAGTGTGCGTGAGTCTGAAAGGGGACAAGATGGCGCTGATAATGTTGACATCGCAAACCAGATTTTAACAGTCCTCCCTTTTCAACATATCTAGCCATTTTGTCTAGTCGATATCGATCTTCATTAAATCCTTAACCTCGACGTCGTACAATGCTCTCATGCGTTCCTTGTCAAAGTCCAGAGTCTTTGGGCAGATGCAGTTTGCACATAGTGAGCACAAAGGCGGAATTCCTAGGCAGAACCCACATAACACAACAATGGGTATCAGTATAATTGTAAACAACCTCCACCCCCAGTTCTTTACAGTACTCCAGAACCATCCGCCAAGCGACCATTCTTCTTGTTCCTGGTGGACTTCTGAGGAAAGTCTGTGGAGATATTCAATGGCTTTGTACACTGAGGGTGAATTGTCCGGTATATAGGTGCAGCAGCTAGACCCAATGATGCGGCATGCCCCTCCACGATCTGCTAGAACCACATCTAGAACAAGGCGGTTCTGAAGGGCCACCAAGCGGACCGCTTGAAGCTCGGCCGTGTTATTTGTGAGGATGCCAGCTGTAATGTTCATGGTTGTTTCAACTGCCTGGGTCAAGTGTCGGATGGCACGGCTGTTTGCCATTGGACCCCAGAGTGGAACAAGTCCCTTCATTGCGTCCAGGAACTGTGCTCCGGCAGAGTCGGCTTGTTCAATGCCTCTCTCTCGTTTTTGTCGGTGGTGGTTTGCAGATGCCACATAGGTCGGAGGAAGGATGAAGGCAATGTAGCAGGTACCTCCCCAGCCTTTTGGGAGCCAGGTGTAGGCTTTCGTACCGCAGACAAAGTACATGTTTGGAGAAGTGACAAAAGAGGGTGGGTCAGTTGTGTCCAAGGTTATGATGATGTTGCAGGCACTGTGGCCTACAAATTTTGTCCCGAGGCCTTCGATGCATACAAGACCCGAGACATTGACAACAGATAGGGCCACAGTCAGGGTGGCTGCTGTTCGTTTCCGGAGGTAGGAGAAGGTAGGTCTGGTCGGGTTGTTGAACAACTGCATTTCGACACGCTCTTTGGCTGGGATGTGCAAGTGAACAGAGGTGTCGGACGTCAGTGGGCAAAAGGGTGCAGCCGTTTTTTTTGTTTCGTTCAGCCAGACCCCTTGATAAAAGTGTGACATGGTTTCGCTGGAGATTGTCTTATCTCTGTAGCTCTCTTGCAGGAGAATCAACCAGGTGAGGCAGGAGCCATGAACAGAGAATGGTGAGGGGATGAAAGGGATGGAATGTCCAGTGGCATGCGGAAGCAACCTGCAGATCCAGCAGTTGGTGGCATTGGCGGCAAGGTTGTGCTGGTGCAAAAGTTGTACGAAGTAGTTATTCCAGTACTCCTTACGTCTTTCTCGGAGTTGAGGTGAGAGAGAGATCAGGTGGTGTGCCTTCACGGTGACAGGTAGTACAGTGGCTAGAAGTGTCTCATGTGCTGGTGAGCTTTCTTCCAAGATCCAGAGGGTGGTCATGAGGAGGAGGCAGAAGAGAAGGGTAACAAAGAAGGCAATAGTCTTTGAACTGTGCATTTTGTCAGTCTTTGGGTTTCTGTAGTGGGTTTTTGGATATCCGGCCGCTTCCACCATATTCAAGTCGGGTGCTTCCATCATCTTCAAGGGGGCTCGGTAGTGGGCAGAACCACAAACTTCGTTTGGCTTCTCTCCTGGCGACCTTAGTAGCGTTAGGCCACCGCTCTGAGAATATAAACTTAGTCAGTGGTCTATTTAGCCGAAGCTCCCTCCTTTCATCGCAGGTTGTACCCTTCTCTGGATGGCACAGTGGGGTCGGGATATGTTGCCAGTTCAAGCGCGTCTGTTTCCGGGTAGCAGCTCAGGGATGGTCGATCTCTGTTCAGGAGCTCTTCTTGCGTGGTCACGCCTTCGGTTGTTGTCAGATTCGACGAGATCTTCTTGCAGTGGTGTGCGTGCAGCCAATTGCGCTTTCCCTCCACTCGAAGAGCTGTTCGGGTGGTGATCAAAATTTGCCAGGGCCCGTCCAGCGGGGTTCCAGACTCTTCTCCCGCTGGAAGTTCCGAATTAGGACGGAATCTCCAGGCTGGATGGTATGTCCGGGGCCCCTGGAAGCATCGGGGATGGCCTACAGCACCTGATGATGAATAACAGACAGCGTTTTAGTTAGGTTATACAGATAGTCAGACATTAGGACGTCCGGGACGTCGTGAATAGATGTCGGTTTGGGTGCAGACCAGATACTCATGGGTCGGCCAAAAACGACCTCGTAAGGGGTCAAGTGGTGTTTGGTGGGGGTGGAACGCATTGACAGCAATGCCAGGGGAAGAGCGTCTGGCCATTTTAGTCCTGTGGTAGCCACTATTTTTGCCAGTTTTAGTTTCAATGTGGCGTTGTGTCGCTCGACCAGTCCAGCAGATTGGGGGTGAAAAACTGCGTGGAATTTCTGTCATACCCCCAGCCCCTTTAGGATAAGCTGGATAACCTCGGCTACGAAATGGGGGCCATTGTCACTCCATAAAATACGACAAAGGCCGTAGCGAGGGAAGAACTCTTTCAGTAGTACTTTTGCAGTGGCAATGGCAGTGTTGTCACGCGTCGGGTAGGCTTCCACCCATTTGCTAAAAGCGCATACAACAACAAGTACATACTTCAGTCCTTGACATCTCTCTAACTGGATATAGTCCATCTGTAGGACTTCAAATGGATGGTTGGGGACCCCAAACCCTCCCCGGGGTACGACAGTTCCTTTCCCAGGGTTGTGTTGCAGGCAGACTAGACATTGCTGGACTAATCGTTTAGCTGAGTCTGCAATTCTATGGGGGCAGATCCTATGTGTGCAGGGGAATGAGCCATAGTCAGTATGGGGATCGGATACGAGTTGGGTAGCAACCATTTGTTCGTGTCTTTTGTCCGCCAGCAGCCTTCATCGTCTTTTAATCCCACCCGTGCCCATTCAGTCAATTCGTGTGGTGAGCTGGCCATTTGGATGTCCCTAATAGTTTCCCTAGCGTCCGTCCATTTTTCTGCTTGTGACCTAGTCACGTACATGTGAGTCGTCGTCCTATTCTCAGCTGTGGTTCGGGCAGTGATGTCGGCCAGTGCATTTCCCTGTCCAATGATGTCTGTCACCTTTTTGTGTGCTTGGCATTTGATTACGGCAAGTCGTTTGGGGAGGAGAACCGCTTCAGTCAGAGCGGAGACTAGATCTCCGTGCAGGATGGGTGTGCCATGAGATGTCAGAAATCCCCTCTCCTTCCATAAGAGCCCAAAATGATGAACCACCCCGAAGGCATACTGGCTGTCCGTGTAAATGTTTGCTGTCATCCCCTTTGCTAGGATACATGCTCGTGTGAGGGCAATCAGTTCTGCCGCCTGTGCGGATCGTTGCGTGATGCGGGCGGTTTCAACTACAGTTCGGGCTGTGGTAACTGCATAGGCAGCTGAGGTGGTGCAGTCGGGGAGTTTAATGCAAGAGCCGTCTACCCATAGCTCTCCGTCAGGGTTTGGGAAGGCAGTGTCTCGGAGGTCAACTCTACTCCTAGTCTGTTCGTCCGTGAGGGTCACACAGTCATGTATAGGGGGGACATTTCGGTCATTTTCGGGCAGAGGCAACAAGGTGGCTGGGTTCAGCGTGGTGCATCTTTTCAGCGTGATGTGGGGTGCAAGCAGAGTCAGTTCGTATCCAGTCAGTCGTGCGCTAGTCAGGTGTTGCGTCTTAGTCTGGTTAAGGAGGGTGTCAACAGCATGGGGCACTAATACCGTGAGGGAATTCGAGAGTACGATCCCCTCACTTTGTCGGATAGAGACAGCAGCGGCAGCTACGGCTCGAAGGCAGGCAGGCAAGGCCCTCGCTACGGGGTCAAGAGTGGCAGAGAAATAGGCACATGGTCGTTGGTTGGGGCCGATGGTTTGAGTCAGGACAGACAAAGCGCATTCCTCCCTTTCGTGAGTGTAGAGAGAGAAGGGTTTGGTATAATCGGGGGTTCCTAGGACTGGTGCAGAACAAAGGGCGTCTCGAAGTTCTTTGAAGGAGGATTGGCATTCGGGGGTCCAAGGGAGCGGGAAGGGGACATCTTTAGCTAGTAGAGAAAGCCGTGGCTTTACAATGAGGCTGAAGTTTGGCAACCACTGCCGGCAGAAGGAGGTGAGGCCTACCAGGGAGCGGACTTGTTTCTGGGTCTTTGGGACAGGGGTTTCTAGAATGGCCTGAATTCGATCGGGTGTAAGCTTTCTCCCGTCTTTGGACAAGAGGTGGCCTAGGTAGGTGACCTGGGGTTGGCAGAATTGCAACTTCTTCTTGGAGACCTTGTGGCCATTTTTCGCAAGGAAGTGCAGGAGTTGGACAGTGGTAGTGACTGCAAGTGGAGTGGTGTCGGCCGCCAAAAGGATATCATCGACGTATTGTATCAACACCACTCCATCCGGCAGCTGAACGGCGTCCAGCTGTCTCTTGAGGGCCTGGCTATAGATGCTGGGACTTTCTGTGTAACCTTGGGGAGCTCTACAAAATCTATATGAGCGGGATTTTAACGTGAAGCCGAAAAGGTAGCGGCTGTCTGGGTGGATGGGGATGGAGAAGAATGCATTCTTGAGATCGATTACAGTGAAGGTGGTGGCTGTGGAAGGAATCAGGGTCAGAATGGTGGTGATATCCGAGACTACGGGGTACTGAGGTACAACCACTTTGTTGACCTCTCGAAGGTCGATGATGAAGCGGTACGCTTTCTCATCTCCCTCACCATGCTTCTTTACAATGGGTAGAATAGGGCTGTTGCAAATATTGCTGACTACTTCCTCTACCACTCCTGCCTCTACCAAGGACTGAATTATCTTCACCAATGCCTTCTCACCTTCGGGCGATATCCGATACTGTGGGAGTTTTGGGAGTATCGCATCTTGCCGAACAGTTATGTGCACAGGGTCAATCATCATGCGTCCTACGTCAGCGTTGGTTCTGGCCCACAGATACAGAGGTAGAGAGTCGAGTAAGGATGAGTCAGCGTCAGAGATGGAGAACATGTGTCGTAAGGGATAAGGTCTGAGCAGAGTCGGGTTATCGTACAGAATGACTCGAACTCCGTCCTGTGAACACCTAATAGTAGCTCGGAAATGCTTCAGTAAGTCAAGTCCCATAATGGCATCGGGGGTGTTGGAGGAAAGCAGAAACGTCGTGTCAGTGGGGTTACTGTCCAAGTCGAAGGAGATCGGCGCGGACAAGGGATTAGTGGAGGGCGTTCCATCAAAACCTATTGATGTTATGTGTGAGCCAGACAAGGGTGCCCTTGGAATCAGTCGTTTAGATAACGCACTACGTGTCGCGCCAGTGTCTACCAGAAATGGAGACTTCGTACCTAGGACCGGTCCTTAGCGGTGACATAAGGACCTTGCTGGTCAACATAGAGATCGACTGGATCCCTCCCTTGCCCTTGGCAGTCCTATGCGAAGTCGCGGGCATCGTCACAGTCAGCCTGCTGGCATTGGTTCTGTCGGGGGCGGTGAAAAGTGTTCGGACTGCCTGGTCTGTCATTGCTAGCGTCGTTTGTGTGCCCTCGTCCCTGTCCTCTATTTTTCGGCCCATCCGCTACGTCTTTTGTGTCTCTATTTTTGTACATTTCTAACAGGACCGGACACTGGGACTTCCAATGCCCAAATCCCTTGCAGAACGCACACTGGTTGTCGTCAATGTCTGTCCGTCCAGCATAGGGCGCGGGGGTACGGTCTTTAGGGGGTGGATTTCTAGGGGCAGTCGACTGGTAGTGTCCTTTGTACGGTTCCCTACCTACCGTCTCTCCTTGCAATTGAGCGATCATTACTCGTTCTTTCAAGTCCTTTTTCTTTCTCTCAGTCGCTTTGTCGTTCTCATTCTTTTGTCGTTCGTAGTATTGAGCCATCTGAAGGATAGCCGCGGGTTTGGAGGCAGCCCAACTACTTTCACTAGTCTGCAGTTTCTGGAAGACTTCTGGAGTCAGGCCCTTTACGTAATTCTGGACGAATAAGTGATGTCCGGTTGCAGAGGTCATGTCCTGGCCGCTGTAATCGGAGAACACCGTTTCGAACCTGGAAAAGTATTCTGATACGTCTTCCTGGGGTTTCTGGCAGCAGGCCGTTACTATCGACCAGTCCACCTTCTTTTCTGGGACTATGGTTTTGAGTTTTTGTACGATTTTGTCTGGCAGGTCTAGAATTGATTTCAAAGGTTTCTGTCCGGGCTCTCGTTGCTTGTCTATGCCATCGAGTTGTAACCAGGTATGTCCGAACAGCTCAAGGTGGTCGACTTTCCGGATTAGCTTCCACACATCAGCTGGTAGACATAGCCCGAAAAACAAGTCGATGTCCGCTAGGGTTATAATCGTCGACCCCAAGGCGGTACCTAATTCTGTGTAGAAGGCAGTGGGGTTCTTTCGTAGATCAGGCAAGGACTTTCGAAAAGTCAGGATGTCTTGCCGATCCCAGGGTTGGTAGACCCAGTTGTACATTACCCTCCCCCTCGCATCTTGGTGGTTAATATCGTCCTGTGTTCCCTGTCCTCGTGAGGGGACCCAATAAGGAGCTGCTTCTCTTATCGGCACCATGGTGTTAGTTCCCTCGGTTTGAGGTACAGTCGCTACAGGGGTCGTGGTGCTAGCTTCTAATCTTTGTTCAGTGAGGTGGCGGGAGACTTCAAGCGTGCGCATGAAGAGGTCCGTCACATCACACTCACCTTTGTCTCCAATGTCGACTTTTCTATACAGAGTCGTTAGGCTTTCAGGACCTTTGGCTTGGTACCGATCTTCATAGGCATTAAGGGTGTGGTAACAGAAATGTGTAACAAAGTGTCGTTTGTGGTTATTGGCATACGAATTGCATATATCTGTTACGTAATCTTCGCTTTCTTTCCGTTCCACTAACGTCTTTACGATTTTATCAATCCCTGCTCGTTCGTTCTTACTCAATCGATTTAATCTAGCGGAGTCTTTCTTCTCAGTGTCGGGGTCATCTACTGTTGCTGCTTGCGCTGCGCTGAGTACAAGGGGCTCGGCCGGCGCGGAGGCCGTGAGGACCGAGGCTCTGGTACCGCTCTCATCTGTGCTTGGGGGTTGCGTGCGTTGCACTAGGGGTTGGGAAGGGGCGTATCGAGGGGGCATGTAGATGATCGGGGGACCTAGCAGTAGATCATCGTTCGCTCGCTGCTTCGAAGGTAGCTCAGGGTAAAGCGTGGCGGGCGTTCTAACGGGACATTGGCTTGATGTTTCAGATTCTTGTTTTAGTTTAGATTCCTCTCTTTCTTTTATTTCTTCTTTCAACTTGTTCGCGGCTAAATGAGCTGCTTTTCGTAATTCTTTTTCTAGTCTGACTTCATTTCTTTTCTTTCGCTGTTCTGTTTCTTTGCGCCACATGCCAAAACTATCAAGCATAGTGGGCGTTGTTTTATGGTTACGAAGGGCTGTTTCCAGCACGCTTATTTTAGTATCATCGAAGGATCCTATCAGTGGCCACTGACTTTCCTGATCCTTTTTAGTATATTTATGCCATAACTTACTATAAGCTACGGCGACTAGTCCATACTTTAAAAACATATCCTTATTAGGGGTGCCCTCCAGAGGAGCCGGATGATCCACCTCTAATAAGTGGTCCGGGCTGAACCAACTACTGAACAATGGGGAGAAGATAGGCATGACGGGTTACAATGGGGACAAAAGTCTGCACTACCTATCCTTCACTACTTTGCGAAGACTAGGCAGAATATTTCTATTCTACAGTATTCGCAAATAGGGAATACCCAAAGAGAGAACTAATTCCAAACAGTCAATGTTCGGACAAACAATCAATCAATCAAAAGAGGAATAAAATAGGCGCGACGGGTTACAACGGGGGCAAAAGCCTGCGCTACCTACCCTTCACTATCTGCAAAGAGAGAGGGAAATTCCTGTTCCTCCCCGTTTGCAGGCAGAGAAGATCCTTTCAGAGAACCAATTTCGAACAGTAAATGCTCGAACAAACAATCAATCAATGGAGAGGGAAGTAGGCGCGACGGGTTACAACGGGGGCAAAAGCCTGCGCTACCTACCCTTCACTATCTGCAAAGGGAGAATACTCCTATCCTTCCCCGTTTGTAGACAGAGAATCTCTCAGAACCAAACAATCAAATGCGTAATACTAGTATTTTCCAAGACAATCAAACAATCAATTCGCAATTCGTCGTGTTACACGACCTTACCCGGACCGCATGGACAGTTTCTCGTCTTCCGCTTCCAGCGCCTGATCGTCCTCTATTCTCCGTAATTGCTGTGGCACTCCTGATGGTTCCCAGTCAGGACCGTAGATCACTCGAGAGAGGTCTGCTCGTAACCGGTGAAGTTCGGATGATCGGCTGCCAGACGAGGGTCTATCGGGCAGGAGCTCTTTCCCGATCGTTGCAGTCGTTCACACTGTCGTTGGGACCTCTCCCACTGGATCCACGTGTCGCTGATGGGCCCCACTATGGGCGCCAGTTGTGGAAAAAGGGCCAGCAGGTCAGATCGATTACCCCTTTTCAAGGTTTGCCCGGCGATAGCCGCCTCTCACCCAACTCAAGGATACCAAATGAAGAGGCAGGCGCTGGAGACTGGAAGGCAGGAAACAGGAGTTTATTCCGACGGAGCAGAACACGTCAAATCAGACAACAGGGTATCTTCTCGAGGTGCTCTAACCGCATCTCTGAGGCCTGGCCTCTTATACACAAGTTTATGGCTTTATTACATTTATGACATCCGTGGTATTGCTTTGAAGTACGAAAAAGGCATCTTTGGAATCCCCGGTTCAGGCCCGTTCTCACACATATCTACAGTAGGGGTCCCCACCCAAATCTCAGCATGATGGCTATCCCGCAGCTGGACATTCCGCTGGGAACAGGAATGCGGGCGATCGGTCGGATCTAGGGGTGTGAAGGCATTGATTAATCCCTGCTCCTTTGATGTGAGGCGAGGTCCTACTGTAGGGGGCAATAAACTGCATCTGTTGGGCTAGGTGATGGCCTGGGATCAGGCCGGACAATCGGGCAGGGAGGAAGAGGTTATCAAAAGGGCCTGTTCTATGAATGAGATGAAAGAGTGAGGGGGTTCAGCACGGGATGTGGCTCGGAGGCAGGGTCGCGCTGGCCGGAAGTCCGTGTGGCGGCTGAGGGGGCCACCTACCTGTGGACAGGTCAAGGGTCGCCTGTTTACTTAGATGGGTCTCTTGCAATAGAGCAATTTTCACATCATGCCTGTCCAAGTACGCTAAGACTTGCCTTGTCTTCTTAGGTGTATTTAATCCTCGGATGTTCCAAGTTACACATTTAAATGTATCACCTTTAATTTATGACAAAAAGCAGCATAGTATGGGCAATTAGTTATTCCATAGTGCATGTACAAATAAGTATAGGAAGAGCATATATCATCAAAATACCAATCACAGTACCATCGGCTTGAACAATTAGAACATCCCTCCCTCCCCCCACCCACTTCAGCAGCCCCAATTTGCTAAAGGCCTCACCCTCTTGCAACCCCCAACTCAGCAGTAACAACCCAGTAAAGTGCAACAGGTGGGAAATCCACCGGGCTTTACCCAACAAAAACAGAAATACATGATGTAGTAGGCAGGGAATCCCAATAGGGCTACGTCGCAGCGAAATACTCTCCCCGATCTAGTAGGGAGGGGCCGCAGATTAGCCATTGCGTCCCACTCCTCACATCCATCCTATAGGTCACTGATCTCGGTGCCTCAATATTGCTTCACCCTACACCTTCCCCTTTCAGCTATTCAATGAAGAGTATGTCTGATTATGCCAGTATGAACCAGTTTAGTGATCATTATTCATAACAGATCCTATTTCCTCACACATACTGGAACAGTGGAGGCGCCCTCTCTCATACGGAGCGTGCTCAACTCAGCTAGCATATAAACGATGTGCCACACTCTCGCAATTTTCGAACATCCCCTGGCACACCCGAGCTCAAAGAAAATGAACAGAGCCCTGAGTTCCACACTATTCAGTCATCAACATCTGAAGTGCGAGCCGGAGGTCTCCTCTGGCGTGTTCCATGGCCTGCTTAGGAGTTGTGAATATCTTTGCAGCGTCCGCTGCACCGATGCGCAGCCGCGCCGGGTAGAGCATGGCGTATGGAATTTGTTGTTTCATGAGCAGTTTTTTAACGCCTTGAAATTCTTTCCGGGCCACCTGGACTGCGGCCGTAAAGTCTGGGTAGAACGTGAGCACATTCCCTTGATAGTTAATTGTTCCCTTTTGGCGAGTGACACGCAGAACAGTGTCACGGTCCCTTAAATTTAACGGCCTTGCGATGATTGGTCTTGCCGGTGCGCCAGGAGGTGGACGCGCCGCCAGTGACTGTGCGCTCGCTCCACTGCGAACATGGGCGATAGGCCGTCCGCCCCACAACTGTCACGTAAGAGAGTCTCTACGTAGTCTTCATGCCGCCCGATATTGGTGGATTCTGGAAGGCCCAAAATGCGCACATTGTTGCGCCTCGAGCGCGCTTCAATGTCCTCATTTTTCGCCTGTATGATAGCAAGGAGCTTTGTGATGTCGGACGTCTTTGTGGCGACTTGCTGGAGGCCATCTTCTGCATCTGAGATACGTTGCTCAGCTTCCCCCAGACGCGCTGCTTGTTTGTCCAGCTTGGAGGAGAAATGGTCCATCCTGCCGCTTAGCGCCTCTATTTTACCGTCAATGACCTGCAGGCTGGCCTGTATGGCAGCCAGTGATTTCTCCAGCGCTGTGGGGGCTTGAACCGTCGAGTCTAACTCAGAGTCTGAGACTGCATTTTGTGATGACTTGCCGCCTTTGCGTAGCTCAAACGTGAGCCACGGCTGGTTTTTGCCAGGTTTGCCCATGGTAGCCACAGCAGGCACAGCCAAAGCAGAGAACCCCCCACCTGCGCTCAAAGAGCTCCACGCTCCATCAAGCCAAAACGTTCAAGACACAAAGTACGTCGTGCTTCACACTATAATTGCAGTATCTATCTGCGCGTCTCTCCTCAAGCCGGCATTATCTTCAGTTAGAAATGGCGTTGTGCACTGTGCCCCCTTGCTGCCACCAGGTTATGCGTCGCTATCCCAGTGCATGCTAATTAATATGACAGGCCCACAGCCTCTAGTGTCCATGTGCCCCGCACTCTCAAAGTTGTGACGCAGTCACATATCTCACAGGGCGGGGGGCGGAAGGACCATGCCTACGAAAATACACTCGTCTGGCGCTCACCACTGTGTGCGCGAGTCGCTGCCTTCTCCCTCTCTCACACAGCGTGTTGATCTAGCTGAGGCCGTCAAGGCTCCACCACCTCACCTCCTCAGGCCGGGCCTCCTCACTCCCCCTGCACCCAGGTGTCGGCGCAGGCAGAGCCCTACCTTGGCGATAAGCAGCGTCTTGCAGGCGCGCTGGGGGTTCTTTCAATTGGTGTGCTCAACTCTTGACGGGAAGCCCATGGCCTACCATGTGTGTCGGAGCCGGCTCCTCGCTTGTCCTCAGCTGCCGGGTACGTCACACGGACCGCGCCGGTTGTTAGCGCTCCTTCAATCGAGGGCCTACCCGCGTCCTCACCAGCACTCTCAGTGCCACCGGAGCCGCCTCCTTCTTGCCCGCTGTGTCTCAGCCTCCTGACTCCGCACAATGGAGCCGGTGGCCGTGATCTCGTGCGGCGCTGTGCCTCGGCAGACCAACTCACGCGGCCGCCATTACAACACGGTCCGCTCTCGCCGTCGATCTCTCCGCCCAGCAGAATGATCCAGAGCGTCGATAAGGGCAGCGCCAGACAGCCCGCAATGTCGGTGGTGCACTCACACTCAGTATAGTAGTGGATGGCGCGGTAGGGAAGGATTACTGCAGGATATTTACTGCGGCCGGCAGAGCTACACTAAAGTGCAGCCATCTTGCCGAATGCCAGGCCACGCCCCCATCAATGCTCAAACCTCACCATTAACATTTTTTTCATTATTTTGAGTTTAAGAACATTTTTCATCATTTTTATATTTGTTTGATGAATGTTTGCTTGCATATTTTTGTGTATTGTGTTTGTATGTAGGTTCAAATCATAGAAATTGCTTAGGCTTGGGTACCCAGATTCCAATAGTGACTCAGTGAGGGTCCACGGATTACAAGAATGATTCTGTGGGGGCCCCCGGATCCGGGTACAGCTTAAGTAGGGGGTCCATAGAAGTCTAAATGTTAAGACCCACTGCTCTGTGATACTGTTATGTGTTGTGTCAGGAAATTGCACCTTTGTACTGAAGACCTTACAGATACAAAACCATCTTTGAGATAACCTAGATGTGCTACTGAGATTTGTGACCATTGGGTACTAGAATCTTTCCACCAAGCTCACGTCAGCAGTAAAGGAGCCCTGTGGTATACAGAGTAACTCAAGGACTGTCCTTATAAAATGACCCTTTCATACATGCAGTTGAAGCATCACAGAAATCACTTCTATGTACTTAGCAGACAATGGTCAAGATGTAACCTGGACCCCAATAAATGGTTCCCAGGGTTGTGGAACTTCTTCCTTTCTCTTTCAAGGTGCTACTGAGGAACAACACCCTGTTAGTGGTATTTGAAGGATTTAACCCAATATATATCATTGTTGTAAAGCTATTCTCCAATGACCTCAAATTACTGACAGAAGGTCCTATCAATCAATCCGGATTTGTAGAGCGCGGCTGCTTCACCCGTGAGGAGCTGTTGGATCATGCTGCTTGTTCTCCTATTGGTTGAACATCCAGGTCTTGAGGTCCTTCCTGAATTGCTGGAGTGATGGTGAGGCTCTGTAGTGCAGCGGGAAGTCGTTTCAGGTCTGGGCTGCCAAATGAGAAAAGGAGCAGCCTCCGCGGTTAGTCCAACAGATGCGAAGGATGGCAGCTACAGCGTGGGATCCAGATCTGAATTTCCATGTGGGCTTTCCAGATTTCAGGAATCATCAGCTTGGGAATGAGTGCGTTCTTTACCCTATGGCTGAATGGATTATTTTATCCATGCCCTAGTCTTACTATTAATGTTTAGCACTAACATATTTTTACTCATTTATTATAAAGTTTAATCACTTTTTTTATCTTCACTAAACTATATCATAGGGAGATCTCCACTCCCTCCTTGGAGTTTCCCTATGGAAACATATAGTGAAAAGTTCAAAAGTTTATTTACCCCCCCAAAAAAAATCTGTAAAAATATGTATATGTTAAATATTAATATAAGTAAATTTTATATATTAATTTTAAATGTGCAATGCTACAGCACTATCAACTTAGTTATGAATTTAATCTTTAATGAATATTTGTTTTTACTGAGCATTAATTACTAAAAGTAATGTACAGAATGAATTCAAAGTAATGTAATTATATTTTAATAACCCGTGTTACATTAATTTATAAATTGCTAAACAATTTAGAATCAATTAATACATTTGTCTTATTTTAGTTTTTTTAACATTAAAATAGATTTCATTTTCTTTTCAGCTATTTTAAATAATTAAATTTAGTTCAACATTATTTCCTATCGGGTAATATTTTAAGTACCTACCACATTTCTTTCTATAGGATGGTGTTGGCCATGTGGGGTGCTAAACGTACATCTGCTCTGAGCTGAAGTAATTTGGTATTGTTTAAGATCCCTTTTTGGCTGCAGTAACTTTAGCAGTGCAGTTTGTGAATAGCAAAGGACTTAATCTTTTGTTAGTGAGCGCTGTTTCTCTCCCTAAAACTTCACTAATGCTCCCTAAACCCCTACTTACTGTTCCCTAAACCCCTACTTACTGTTCCCTAAACCCCTCACATTTAGTAGTATGCTCATTTTTCTAGCAGCTCCCCCAGTCTATCCCAGGATATCTGCATAGAAACGAAAGAAGAGGTGGAGGTGGAGATTTACACTTGTTGGTTTGTAAATAGCATTTTGTAGTACTATTGTAATACTATTAAACATACTCAAATACAGTTTCTGAATAGGCCCCTAGTTTTATACACACTATCACCCTTCAACATACAGTAACTTATACATAATGATAAAACCACAAATGTAGTGTTTTAAACCTATAGCCCACCTCAGTATATAAATAACATACAGTGCAACATGCATCTATAAAACCATTGTACAAACATTCAACTATTTTTTATAGAACAAACCCCCACCATTTGTTGCAAAACCTATTCATCACTTTTAAAAAGTACTTTATATACAATTCAAAAATGCCAGAATAAAACAATATATCACATAAAAGGATTTTACACTTATAAGATATTGACGTGAAAATAGAAATTCATCATTCACAGCATTCTCAAAAAATCTAAACTAATGTCAAAAGCAGTATCATGGATGATGCATCTGTCATATCATAATTTTTTTATATATTTTTTTATTAACAATCGAAAGTCGACAATACAGGGCACTGAAAATGCATACATGCTTCGAGTCTAGAGCATATTTAGGTACAAGCATACAAATATTTCTGTGTAACAACAATGACTATGGTGTAAGTTGGTCGTCTGAAACAGGATCTAGGGGCGGTGTACAGATACATCTACGATAGTTATTCCATTTGTTCCTTATAGAGGACCATTTCCTGGGGCACCCACGGGAGAGATAAACAGTTTTTTCCCTGAACATACACCAGTCCATGTAATTTTTCCAGGAGTCCACCCTGGGTGGTTACTGTGCTCCCCATAGCTGCGCCATGTTCCGTTTAGCTATCATCTGGCCCAGTGTAGCCTAAAGCTTATCTCTACTGTTGAGGTCGGTAGGCTCCCAGATATTAAAGAGACATATCTTAGCTTCTGGCCGTATGACTACTCCCGACACATGACTCATACATTTGTGCACTCATGACCAATAGGACTGGATAAGGGGGCACTCCCATATTATATGCATAAATGAACCAATCTGCCCACACCCGCGCCTACAGCTACCCTCATCTATTTTTCCGATTTTGACCAGGGTTGGTCCGGAACATATATCCTGTGGAGAATCTTTAACTGGACCAGACGTTGTCATATAATCATTGATGGAATCTGGAATGACATGAGTGACGTCATTTAACATGTCGTGAGTGATGTAATATGTGAAGCCATAAGTACTGCATGATGGCGGTACAAGTTATGATTTGCTTGCATAACCATACATGGTGAATTTAAGTGGTTCTGAGGTTTTGTTTAATAACAATAACTTCACCTAATTGTGCTTTTTCAGTGAATATTATAGCTTAATATCAAGAATGTCCTGAAATCGAGTTACAGATTTGAGCACCAGTAAACTATAATGAGGTTGAGGGCCTTTAACAAAGAGTGTAGATGAGGCACAAGGGATGTAATGCTATTAGAACGTTCTATCCACTAAGGGTACAATACTCTAGGGAAAAAAAAGAGAGAAATAGAAAGACAATCTGTTAGAACAGAAGGACTTTACCAGACATTACTGGCCCTTTGCTACCCCAATGTCTTCAATACAGGTCCTATTTCTATAATGTTCTGAAAAATATATGTCACACAGTGGCAAGTGTGTAGGTAAGGTTAGGTTAGAATTTCAGTTGAAAAGCCATTTCATGGTGCAGTTTCACAAATCTGCAAGAAACTTTCCCAAAAAAGTTTATCCAGGTCAGGATTGGCAAGGCAGGTTTTGTGTATATCTAGCCAAGGTAAATAGAGTAGATTCCAAAAAGTGCTATTTCTCATTTCATCTCCCATAGGAAGAAAAACATTCAGGGGGATATTATCAAGAACGGCATTAAAAATGATTGGCGGTTTAGCGGCACAAAACTAACACTAAAGCGGCGATAATGGGCTAGATAATATGCCCTGGTGAATTCTAATAGAAGTCCATGTTCTGGTGTGAACATGTTTTTCTATTGGAATTTTCCAGGGCATATTATCAAGCCCATTATCGCCGCTTTAACAGACGTTTTCTGCTGCTAAACCAGGCGATAATTTTAACGCCGTTCTTGATAATATGCCCCTCAATAGATTTACATGAAACTTTGCAGTGTAGTTCCTAGGAATCCCCATGACCTACGCGTTTTTTATGACCTAAACTGAGGGCTTGGTGTCCAAACCGACTCCAGACACCCCCACATGTATGTCAGCCATTAGACCAGCTAGCTCTACAGTGTCACTACCACCCCGCTGGCTCTTACAGTGGTGTAGGTAGTTTCTGGAAACCACTGAACATGACAACCTTGATCCCTCAGGGATTGTGGAAAACAGTACAGTACTTTTCACTCAGTCACTCGTGCTTACTTATTCTCCGGAAGTACACATGATGGCGATTAGGACGTTTTCAATAAGTATTTATTGGTCCAGCGACAGTCTTGTGTAAAACATATTTGCTGCAACAATTAGGAGACAGAAGCATACGTAAGAAATCACAAGTGCTAATATGGTAAACAGTAGATACATTTCTACCATAGTGCTAAGAAGATGAACATATACAGGTCAGATAAAACAGTAGCATTTGCATACTCCTATAATGTGCACCCTACATAATGTGCCTAAATGTACTTAGCCTAGATATGTAGCTGTAGCATGTATATGTGCATACGTGTATGTAGCCAAGAATCCCCTAGGGAAGAGCCAACCCCCTCACCTGATGGTAATGAACGAAGGGCACTGTCTCTGCTCGGAGAATGACTCCCCGGAAGGGATGTCAGACCAATGCTTGTCGAAGATTCAGCATGTAGGACCCCGTGTCAGCTTGGAAGGAATTCTCCTCTACTTTTAATGGGGGGAGTAAGGGTCACTCCAGGATTTCTTCGAGAATCCATATGTTTTTTAAAACAATCATAAATGTTTTTAAAACAATCATAAATGTTTTTCCAAACCAATGTGATCATGCACAGCAGGCTGTTAGCCAAGGATGAAAAAATTGGTGACCCTTATAGAGAATAGTTATGCAGTGCCTGGGGACATGTTTATGTACGTCCGGTACAGCGTTATTTTGATAATATACTAAGAGCCTGTTCACGAAGAGACAGGGTCAATTGCTAAGTAAAAGGTCAACCCTCTGAACTACAGTTTTGAAAAAAAAAGGTCAACCCTCTGAACCATTATTGTCGTGTGGAGGGGACAATGTATGTAAAAAGGGGCATACATGACAGGACTAGCCTAACGAACATGACACCTACTCCGGTCAAAAGGTTAGCTAGGTAAAAATAAAGCGAAGGCCATAAAAAGCATAACATCCTATACAATTAACACCTTAGGAGCTCGTAAACAAACCTCCCCAGTGCTGCGCTGTCCATTATCCAGTGCTGAACTGGACGTCCAGCGGTCGCACGCAGCACTGGGGAGGTAGTGCCCGTGACGACCGTTGGCCGACGGCAGCACCTAAAGGGTTAAAATACTAAAAGCACTTTAAAAGCTTGTTAAAATGTCCATAAAAGAAACATAAATTCAAAGTCAAAAAATCTCTTTTTCCTAAAAGTGTTCAAAGGTCCTCTGATCTTGTATATGTGGTTATTATTACACCGAGCACCTTGAAAGCCATTATGCTCTGTTTAGAGCAGAGAAGAAAAAATGAAACCAAGTCAGGTTCGACCTTCAATTTGGAAAATGTTTAGAAAATGCCAAATAGTTTCCAGCACAGGAAAGGCCAGATTGTGTATGAATCCTGTGCCAAAGACAACATCGCTGAACATTGCATCCGCAGGTGGCAATCCCTCCAGTAATTCCAATATAATGTAGAGTGAGTAAAGATGGTCATCTCTGGTTCCCACAGCAGCCGCCAGGGAAGAATTTGATGCCTGCTTGCCTGGAACCGATGTCAGTACCTCTGGAGCAGAGCCAATTTCCCTTCCAACAGGAGCTGAAGCATCACGTGGAGGCGCCAAGAATGCCGTCATCAACATGGGCATATGCTGTGGACAAATGTAAACGTGAGCCTGCAAGGGCTCCAGTAGCACGTCTATGTCCGGTGGTGCAACAGATGAAAGTGTCAGTCACTGATCCAACTCTCATCCGAATCCACAGAAGAGGCAGCAGAACACAGGCAGGACGCAGTCTAAAAGACAGCTCACTCTCGAAGCCAAGGCATACCTAGATAGAACACCATACGCTCACGACAACGTCGTTCCAGCATTATTCTCTCCATGTCTTGAGGGGTTGAGACGTTCATTGAGAATCAATAGTATTAAAATCAGGATACCCACCACTGATAGCAGGACCAAAGGAAGCCCTCCAGAAACGCTTCCAAGAACTGACTGTATGAAAGCTGGAATTATTCCGAAGATTGTCTGAAAGATGGTTAAGAGACCTGATCCAAGAAGCTTAAATAAGTGTACGATAACACTTGTATCAAACATGTTAAAGATACGATGAAACATTTCTCCAAAATGGATCTGGAAGTACGTAAGGACCAGGGCCTGTATCTTTGCTGAAGACCTGGCAACCTGGAGATCAAAAGTCTCTTGGGCTGAAGTTAAGGCAATATTTTGTTGAAACAACATGGCTTTCAGTCTGCTCAGCAAATCAAACCTTATACTGGAAAAATTCAATGAAGGCCACAGTGGTGCGTACCTAACTGGGTGATCCGGGGAAAACATAATTGCTTGCAACAAACAACCCTGAAGTTTACTGTGACTAGATATGCGATGTCTGGCACCATCCTGCAGCAGCCTTGATCATTCAGCATTAAATAACTGAGAGCAACTCTAAAACTGGATTAATCACTAAAGCTGGGGAGCCTCTCAAGTAGCAAGATAAGTTTGCTTTTGAAGCATTACACACTCCGTGAAGCGAGACCTCCTTGCATACTAAAGATCCACTTAAAACCTCACAGTCTGCACCACTTAAAAAAGCTTCAGTGTCATTATTTCTATACTTATATCTGTACGGTAACTCCCAGATTTCCTGTATGTACGCTTCACCTAATTCTTCATAGGTGGTGGTGTTCTAGGCCGTATTGGAATTGGAATGTCGTGATTGGCAGTGTAATATAGCCATTAATTAACCATTCCGTAGACGGTGTCTCTGCTCCTGAAAAAGGGTAACTTTCCTAATTTTTCAATGAGCAGCATGGTGTACTTTGCATCTCTGCGTGCCATGGTCAATTGTCTGTCGGTCAGATTTTAAGCCGAAAACAAACTTGTGCCATTAATGTACCACCAATGCACATGGCCAGGACGTAATGACAGTAGGATCTAGCTTAAAAGGAAACTGGAGCACAATTGAGATTGCCCATGTTTTAAAATAGACAAATCTTGTTCCATAATGCCAATTGCTCAGGACACAATGTTGCTCAGTGAATAAATACGTGAGGAAAGTGTGGTCATATCATTGTCTACCACAGCCAAAGAGGTTAATTCTATCAATCTCATGTAATCTCTCAGCAGAATCCTTTTGGGAGACTTTCCACAGTTTGTTGTAGATGGCATAAAAGAAGCGTTGTTTTCGCAGTTTCTTGGGACCTTGCAAGAAATCCCTCAGATCCATGTTGTCAGACAGAAGGGACCAGTATTGTTTCACTTGTAACAGTGTTGAGGTTTTTAGCCATTCTAGGCACAACTTCCCAACACTATAAGAAATCACTACCCCTGGATCATCTGTGGGTACATAGCATGGGTCAGCCCTATGGATACGAAACCCTCCGGTGGTACCCTTGAATCTTGACTGACACCTATTTGTGTTGATAAGCCAAACCAACCATCCCGTCCCATTGGGAGCTGAGGAATTGTATGTACCATTCTGTATTATTGCACCCAGGATCTCCTCACTTATCAGTGTGTAATTTAATATACCTTCAATAGGTGTAGGCGAGGGGATATGTGGTATTCTCAGATATTTTATTTTTACAAACCTATAACAGGTAGTCTGTTGCACTGTTGTGTTCAGGAATATTATTTGTAATTGTATGAGGCAAGCTCTAAATAAAGCCTCTTTTAACTGACCCTGCCATTCTTTTGTCCCCCAGAATGATTTTGTGTCTATTGTATGCTTCCAGTAGTTTAAACCTTGTTTAGCCAGTTGGGAGATAAAGGGTGCTGAATATATAAGCTTGGTGTTTGTCAGCATCATTTTCTTCATAGTTGCATTCGTCTGTACTAGTTTATAAAGGTATGATGTTGGGCCTGATGTATTGAACCCTAAAAAATATGCAAATGTCTGTGCGAATGTGGCAGAACTACCTTTCGGTGGTGTTGGGCAACGTTCCCATTGATAGTAAATGTTTACAGTGCGTGGAACACATGTTTTGTGCAAAAAGTGATGACAATAATGCTGGTAACAGTACATAATGTCGAAATCAGGCGTGTCTTCATACAATTCCCTGTAAGAAAATGCAGCAGATAGTTTTAAATCCGAGATCATTGTATTTAGTCTCAATGTCCCAATCATCAGAGAGTGTACTCGGGGTAATGAAATCATTCAATGAAATGTAAAATATATGTGGAATTTTAAATTTTTTTGTAGGACCAAATACATCATATGAAACTCTACCCCAAACTATACCTGGGATGTACTGGAACTGCTGTTATTTTGAGACGAAACTATAGGTAGCAGTACAATCCTCACATTCCTTGAAGTTGAATAGTGCATGATCTGTTGATCGATGGCAGAGTCTTTGCGCGACGGTTCTGGCAGCGTAATTGTCAATTACAGCTCAAGCCCCACGAAATGCTGCTGAACTTGTAAGGCGGGTGCCTTTCCGTCATGAGGGTAGGACTCACATTTGATCTTTCAGCTCCAACAGATGCGAGCCACTCACATGTTTGCAAATTCAACATTTATTGCAGACATGATTCAGTGATAAGCCTTCGTCAGTGCCAAAAATGTGTATACATCTCGCACAGCATGCAATTCATTTAAATAATGAAAACATCCTCCTCATTGATGGTTTCTTGGAGTCATAACTAGAAAGAAAGGACTACCAGATGGTTCTCATTGCAGGCGCCATGTCAGAAAGGTCATGTCCCCGTCCTCATAGATGTACTATATCCGACTGTAATGTCAAAATTAATAATTTCACTCCAATGAATGAGCACAGGTTATGACTTTCCGTTCATAGCTTGCCTTGTGGCAAGTGTGTAGTTATGTATGTAGCTACCGAAGACCTACTAAGGACGACAACATTGGGGTCGCCCTCACATTATTGGTGAACATTACACGCTGATGAAGCAATGTTTGCGTTCTATTGGACAGTATTCAAACCAATGGGAGCGAGTGAAGCCCTACAACAATGAGGTCTTCAAAGTAAATTTACCCAATGGGTATTGAGAAAGACATTTCTGTCAAAACGCGTCTGCTTTTTTTAACAAAATAAAACTGATTATGGGGAACCCGCTGAGTGATTCCAATTGATGGACATTTCTAATTTCGTGCAGCCTTTTACACGTATGGAAGGGGAAACATCCTTTACAATGCAACTTTTACCACACAGTGCTTTTACATCGCAACTTTTACAATGCAAACCATTACAACGCATTTCGCTGGGGGGCGCTCTAGGATAGGGAATAGATTTAATTTACTATCCAACACCTTCCCTACTATCCACGGGGACTGGAGTTGGAATAGTAAATTAAACTATTCACTATCCAGCACCCCAAAGCGCTATGCGTTGTAATGGTATGCGTTGTAAAAACTGCGATGTAAAAGCATGCGTGGTAAATGCATGCGTTGTAATGTCATACATCCGTATGAAAGGCACCAATTCACTAGTGTTTGCCAGTTGGAATGTGGCCTTTGTGAAAACAAAATACTTACTGCCTTAGCCGCGATACGCCGAGAAGCTGGGGCGTATTAGGTGACACTGGTGGTGAAGAAGGGCACGCCCTGTGTTATTCTGTCAGCGGAGGATATTCGCGGCTCGGAGAGCCTTGCCTTCTCCATCACTCTGTCTCCGCATCAATCAGTTAAGGGATTGCTGGTATATAGACCGCCCGGTCCACCCGGAATGTTCTTTGAAGATCTTGACTCCGTGTTGCTGGGGCTGGCCCTGAAAGCGGAACACTGCATCGTGGCGGGGGATTTTAACTTTCGGATGGATGATCCGTCGGACCCTGCCGCTATTAAACTTTCTGAGGCCATGGCCCCGCTGGGACTGATCCCTTATCTGCAGGGGCCTACGCATGACAAGGGGCATACTCTCGACCAGGTATTGTCGTCATCCCCTCTTGAGGTGATTGAGATTATCCCAGTATTATGGTCAGACCATCGGCCTGCCAAATTCTCGATCAAAGGCACTGTTAAACCGGTGGCTGCTTCGCCACAGCAGCAGGGTCGAGTCCATAGGGCATACCATCGAGTGACCCCAGCGATGCTGGCCCAGGCTGCTGTGGATCACCCCTGCTCCCTCTCAGGTGATCTGGAGAGGGATCTGGAGGCCTTGCAAGCTTGGCTTTTACACAGGCTAAATGATCTCGCCCCGGAAGTGACACCTCGCCTGACACCGAAACGGGTCTCCGCACCTTGGTTCACCGCAGCACTGTCGGCTATGCGGCAGCAGTGCAAGGTGGCCGAAAGAGCTTGGCGGGCACAATACGGTTCTGCAGCCAAGCAGTCCTATAAGACGGTGGTTAAGGCCTATCACCGAGACATTCGCCTGGGAAAAAAAGCCTACCTGGCAGGGAGAATAGAAGCCGCTTCCAACTCCTGTAAGGAGATTTTCTCCATTGTGAGAGAATTTATTTCCCCAGGGTCCAATACCTCGGATGAAAGGCCATCTGATTCCTGGGCCTCGGATCTTGCTGAGTTTTTTACGAGCAAGATCCAACTTATACAGGACTCTTTTCCATCGGCTGTAGCCTCGGGCCTGTGTAATTCTGAGGCCATTTTGTCCCCGCTGGCCTCACCGGGTTTGACGCTGGGCGTGTTCCCTCCGATCTCTGCCCCTGCCTCTTTAGCTCTTATGGGCAATCTTACATCGGGCTCGCCTCTGGACCCATGCCCCGCGAAATTTCTGGCGAAAGTTGCAGAGGTGATCAATCCGCTGGCGAATCCGCTATTGAATCTTTCGTTGAGCCAGGGAGTGGTCCCACAGGCCTGGAAGCAGGCGATGGTGATTCCGCTGCTCAAGAAGCCCGGCCTAGACCCGAAGGCCCCTGTTAACTACAGGCCTATTTCTTTGTTGCCGGCTCTCACGAAGATTGTGGAAAAGCACGTTCAGGTGGTGCTCTCCAATTTTCTTGAGACCAATGAGATCCTGCACGCCACCCAGTCGGGTTTTCGTCCCCATCTCAGCACAGAAACTGCGCTCCTTGAGGTCTCAGAAACCATTAAAGGAGTTCTGGACTCGGGGGGCAAAGCCATGCTGGTGATGTTGGACTTGTCGGCGGCTTTCGACACCGTCCCCCATGACGGCCTTCTCGTTAGACTTTATGAGATAGGTCTGCGGGGGACGGTGCTCGGCTGGTTTTCCTCCTTTCTAGCTGGCCGCCGGCAAACGGTCTGGGCCTCGCCAGATTCCGCCGCGATGCCGCCTCTGGGAGTCGGGGTCCCACAGGGCTCTATTTTGAGCCCGACCCTATTTAACATCTTCATGACTCCTTTGGCGGCGTTGGCGGAGTCGTATGGGGCCCAGATCGTATCCTACGCTGACGACACCCAGCTCCTCTTCTCGTGTAAGAGAGGAGGAGATTTTGACGGGGAGAGTATCCGGGATTGCCTTGGGGCTGTTTTCCAATGGTTCCAACTGAACAGCCTCAAGTGCAATTCCGATAAGTCCGAGGTACTCTTCTTTGGGTGTGATACAGAGCCAGATTGGCAGGCCTGGTGGCCCATTAATATGTTTCCTCCGTCTTGCTCCTCCAAAATTGCTAAGAACTTGGGGGTCAAGATGGATAATGGGCTAACTCTGAAATCCCAGATCCTAGGGGTGTCGGGCACCTGCTTTGGCCTCCTAAGGATGTTGCGGAGGTTCCTTCCCCTGTTGTCTGAGGAGCACAGGAAGCTGACGGTGCAGGCCCTAATCGGGTCCAGGCTAGATTACTCGAACATTCTTTACCTGGGCCTGCCAGAGTATCTGCTGCAGCGGCTCCAAGTGGTGCAGAACGCTGCCGCGAGAGCTATTTTTGGTCTAAATAGACGTGCCAGTGCAGCGGGTCTGTTGAAGACCTTGCACTGGCTTCCAATCCGGAAATGGATTGCCTTCAAGGCTTTGACTCTGGCCTATAAGGCCCTCCATGCGGTGGGAGCAAAGTATCTCCAAAAGAGACTGACCTTTTATCATCCGACTCGCGCTTTGAGGTCGGAATCCCTGCTCCTGGCGGTTGTCCCGCGAGTGAAGAGAGCTCGCTTGGGAGGACGCTCTTTTGGACTACTGGCGCCACAGTTGTGGAACTCTCTGTCGCTCACCTTGCGAGGAGCCACCAGCCTACTTGCCTTTAGAAAAGGCCTTAAAACTTGGCTGTTTACCCAGTAGCCCACTTCTTGTACGCCCGCTCGGTCTCCTGTCCTTTCTTCCTTTTAACAGTGTTATGTTACTATGATGCAGCCTTCCTTATTAAAAGCGCCGGGACACTCTTTTTGAGTAGCCGTGCGCTATACAAAAGATAAAATAACATAACATAACATAACATAACACTTAGTCAGCATTACAAAATGTAAGAGTACAGTTACTTAACATGTGCTTTCCTGTTGCAGCCTGCTCTGATGTGGCATTCTGTAGCAGAACGAGGGGAACTGAATAATTTTAAAGTGGGATCGCTCATGGTTACTGTTTTCTCTATCCGGTCAGCATGGATAAAAGTGAGGTGATATGCATTATGGACTTAGTACCGAATGTGGCGTGATACATCTACTCGAGACCTACTAAGGACGATAACATTGTAATTGCCCTCACATGATTGGTGAACAGTTCACACTAAAAAAGCAATGTTTGAATTCTGTTTGACACTAATCCAACCAAGGGGAGCGTGTGTAGCCCTACAACAACGAGGGCTTCAAAGTGAATCCACCCAATGGGCATTGAGAAAGACATTTCTGTTAAAATGCATCTGACTTTTTTAACAGAATAAAATGAATTATTGAGAACCCGCTGAGTGCTTCCAATTGATGGGCACACACACACACACATATATATATATATATATATATATATATTCACAGAAAAAACCATAGGTTATAGACCATATATAGTTAGGAATTAGCATTTACAAAACCTTGAAAATTCACTGAAAAAAACATAGGTTATAGACCATATATAGTTAGGAATTAGCATTTAGAAAACCTTATTTTACTCACACAAAACCATTGAAATTCCATATATAGTTAGTTGCACTAACTATATATCGCGCACCCGCAATCCACTGCTGATGATGTCACATATTACATCATTCATGACATGGTCAGTGACATCACTGATGACATCACTGATGACATCTCAAATGACATCACTGATGACATCACTGATGACATCTCAAATGACATCACTGATGACATCATGACACACCAATACCAGTTACTACATAAGCACTCACTGATTCCTACGTCTACACACACATTCACTCATTCAACCATACAATCACTCATACATACAGTCACTTATTATTACAACACTATCATATGCACTCATACACCTATGCAGACAGTCACACACTGCCACTCATCCATGGAGTTACTCACACACCAAGCCAGTCCTGTAAAGAATCAATCACACTTCCATTTCTTTATCTATACAGTTAAACACAGAACACCATACTTCAGTGACATCACTGATGACATCACTAATGACATCTGAAATGACATCACTGATGACATCTCAAATGACATCACTGATGACATCATGACACACCAATACCAGTTACTACATACACACTCACTGATTCGTACGTCTACACACACATTCACTCATTCACCCATACAATTACTCATACATACAGTCACTTATTATTACAACACTATCATATGCACTCATACACCTAGTCAGTCCTGTGAAGAATCAATCACACTTCGATTTCCTCATCTATAGTTAAACACAGAACACCATACTTTTCACACATATACTAACACATACTTACTCTCTTATACAATCACTGATACAAGTACACATTGATATGCACAGAGTCACACACCTCCCAGCCAGCCACACACACACTCAGTCTTCCATACATCCAGTCATTCTTCAATATGTAAAACGTATTTAAACTTTACAAAAACACACAGACACTAGATGATGTCATCAGTGATGTCATTTGAGATGTCATCAGTGATGTCATCAGTGATGTCACTGACCATGTCATGAATGATGTAATATGTGACATCATCAGCAGTGGATTGCGGGTGCGCGATATATAGTTAGTGCAACTAACTATATATGGAATTTCAATGGTTTTGTGTGAGTAAAATAAGGTTTTCTAAATGCTAATTCCTAACTATATATGGTCTATAACCTATGGTTTTTTCAGTGAATTTTCAAGGTTTTGTAAATGCTAATTCCTAACTATATATGGTCTATAACCTATGGTTTTTTCTGTGAATTTCATTGGTTTTTTAACAGCTAATATCTGTAGCTGTAAAATTTATTCTTCTTTAAATCCAAAAATATATTTTATATGTTTATGAATAATTTTTTTTTAAAATATTTTTTTTTCTTCGTTCCCGCTTCGCGAATCGGGAAGCTTCCCGTTAGCTGACCTTGATGCCGCGAAATAGACCGCGAGCCGGTAAACGTTTCTTTACCGCAAGTGCCGCGTTAGAAAACAACATCGTGACGCCTCCCGTCCGCATGACGTTTCACGTTGTCGCGTGATACGTCATATGACGTGCTACGTTAGCGAACTGGTACGCGAAGCGAGTCGCAAAGCGCAGGTTTCTGGAAGCAAACCGGGAGGCCCTGCAAAGCGCTTAACGTAAACACAGCAAGTCATGTGACTTGGTAATAACACTTTTCATTGGTTCATTTCACTTTTGGTTTCCTAATGATGTAAGACTAGGTCATATAATCTAAAATGAACACTTTTGATTGGTTGAGAACTCTTGTTTTTCCCAAATGATGAAAATCCCTCCTTCTTTCCTCACTCTGACTTTCATCATTGTGAGAGAAAGACCCTTTGTGATCACTGAGCAATGGCTTCTTTAGTAGCTTCAGCTGGTGCTTCCCCACCACCTCCACCACATCCAAGGAAGAGTGGACCACCTGCTCAAGTTATAATTCAACAAGAAGAAGAAGAAGAGGAACAGGAGGACGAGCACGAAGAGAGGCAGTTTTTGCCTGAGCAGCCCAGGACGTCTCACCAGAAAGAAAACTTCATTTGGCAATTTTTTAAAATTCCCAAAGGTCAGAAAAAAGTAAATGCAAGATACGTAACTTGCCTTATATGTCAAGATAGACTGTCCAGAGGGACCGACAAAAAATACAGTTTCGGAAACTACACAATGCATTGCCATATGACTAGGTGGCATCCTAACAACTACAGTGCTGCACAGTTTCGGAACGACCTAGATAATCTCCCTATTATGGCCAGAAGATCTGTTGTACCGGAAGTAACGGGACCAGAGGGCAGGGAGATGGTGCCAAATATACAAATGAGATTTGGTGAAGTAAAACACACCTGCGTATTTTGCGATGGATTCATTTCCTACGGAGAAAGAAGCATCACTCTGATCAACAGAGCTATTGACTATCATATGCAAGTTTGTCCGAAACGCCCAAAATAATAAATACTTCTTTTTTTTGTTTTGTTGCTCCTGTTGAGCCCTTTACAATGAATCGTTTTCATTGCCCCCTCCAAGAAAAACCCAAAAAAATATAAAACTGTTCCGAAAAATTCAAAAACAGTAAAAAAATGTTCAGAAAAATAAAAAAAAAAGTTCTTTTCAGAACTACCTCCCCGTTATTAAAAAATTGGTACAATATTTGGAACTGTGCCAACCTCTATTTCTCTTAGTTCGCTTCCTAGTTCGCTCGCCGGTACGCGAACTGGAAGCGAACCAAAAACAGTAAGTATAAGGGAGGGAAACACACACTTATGTTAAAATAAAGACAGCTATAGGGGAGTAAACTAGAGATACTATTACCCGTAATCCACTGCTGATGATGTCACATATTACATCATTCATGACATGCTCAGTGACATCATCAGCAGAGGATTGCGGGTTTTTTGACAACATGCCTTATCCACGGTTTAATAACGCTGCCTTTTGCTTTATATAAGTTTTCAAATTGTATGAAATATATACCAATAGGTCGTTATGAACCTTTAGGTAGTGCTTTTCTTCATGAGGTCTGGTCGCTTCCATACACATACAGATGTTTCAAAGATGATCAAGAAGTTTATCTGAATGGAGAGGAATGCACTGAGACGCCAGATCATTCACTAATGTGTAGGCACATACAGTTACACGGTTCATGCAACAAACACCGACCAAATATGGCTTGCGTGTTGCAAGGCACGCCAGTTCCTGCTATCATCCCCACGTTCAAGTTGTTGGAAAATGGTAGTTATTTGATGCTCAATAATGAAGATTGTTCTGAGTTAATTAAAAGTATTCCTTTTATCGTAACAGTAAGTGAACGGGTTATTTGCTGCAGAAATGTTCTATTTCCTCCCACACATGAACATAGGGAGTTTTCAATCTGGCCACAAATACCAACCTTGGGACACGTTTCAACGGCATGGCAAGAATAAGAGCTCTTTTGTCTCAGAGAGAGGTGGCCTTGAGTTCGGCCCGTGAAACTTTCGTACTTCACATAGCGAACACCCGTACAGAGGTGCACACCCTTTTCAATTAAGATTTGCCTTTCAATTTCAGCAACATGTTTCCGACTATCTTTAACGCATCCTCCACAAAGTCCCTGACACACTTTTTTAAAGTTGTTACCAGTGGTCTCGTGACTTCATTTGAGAAAATCTTTGGAGTCATCCCTGCTTCCTTTCATTGTATTTTCTGCACTCTGGTTCGTGGATTGGCATTTTTACTTGCATTACCAGCGGACGCTCTTGTGCTTTTTTACATTTTTAAATATGGATGTCCCTCCTATGCAACCTCCGACCCTGCAGCTGCTGACACTGTTCCGCAATCGCATGCTAGAATATTATGGCACAATGCCGTTGGCGATATTAAGCACGGCATATGGATTATCTTTTCGGTTCTCCTACTTCACCTGTGTCCAGCCTGTATTTCACTGCCTGACCTGTGATTTCGATTGGGCCATTGATTTGTGTCTCTGCGGACCGGTTTCTCCTGACGTCGACTTTAATCAGCTGATGACTCCTATCATTACTCACGAGTTGGTTTGTCCTGGCGAAAGGATTATGGCTGTGGCATTGATGCATGGACTACTTGGTCCCTGGAATTTACTGGCGGCAGCACAGTCTTTCTTGGAAGAGAGCTTTCTTGAAAACCCACCGAGCTGTCCTCTGATGGTGATAGAGGATCCGGTGCTGGGAGAGCACGTATGTTCTTTTCCGCTTTTAAATTGGATGGCTGAACTGTTTTCGGATGAAGACGGTGACTTCCTATTGGAGGCTGTTGCAGCTTATTTTGCATACACAGTTATGTCATAGACCTTTTTCATGTTTGATATGCTGAGTACTAGCATTTCATTGACAATTCATTGACTTATTTATCAAGTTTTTATTATTTACCTTGCCTATTGGCTTAAGACTCGATAAAGTACTTGGCTGTTTTATTTTTCTTTAGCATTAAATTTTCCTAGTTTTTAATGCTTTACCTTGCGGACCGTCCACATATAAACTTGCAATCTGCTCTCATGAGATGGCACTTCTATTATCTTATTCAGTTCGTTTCCGGATCATGAGGAGGTGTCATCTAGGTCCTGGATATCTTTACACCGTGTTAAGTTAGCATGGGCTCATTACCGGTTTAAACGCCATTTTTCCTTTTTTGCAACTTCTGCACACGACACTTAGTTGTTGCTTTAGCTTTCCACCTAGTAGTTCATCGTGGTTTACATGAGAATAATATGTTATTGGTCTACTATCTGCTTTACTTGTTAAACTATATCTGTACAGCGAGTGCTAAAGTTTCAAGAACAACACGATACAGAATTGTTATGAGGTCTGATCTCCACGACTTCATACTCATAACATAAGTGCAACTTCTGCCAATTCTGGGCATGAGGCGGGTTTTATATTGCTTTGCCGAACACACATACACAACAGTTGATGCGGTTCACATGAAGAGAGAGCTGGTGTATGGTGATGTGATTCCTTCAAATCTAAGACACTAAAGTATGGGCACGCCCTAAACCAACACAAAGAGACCTTCTTAGCAAATAATATAATATGTGTATTAGGGAGGGTGAGATATAAGCAGCCGCGGGCCGTGGAGGGAGTTACGATGGGGCAGGGAGGCGGGGAGGGGGAGAAGCAGGGTGGAGCCCTCTCTACCTTGCCCCTCCCCCTCCCCGCCTCCCTGCCCCACCGTAACTCCCTCCACGGCCCGCGGCTGCTTATAAGTGTTGCTAACTCTTATTCATTTACAGCATGTTAACATACTGTCACCATTCGCTTTTTATGTACTAGTAACTATGCTGGTAATTTTGCTACTGATAATATGTGTACTTGTATTCTCCACCCTGCTTCTCCCCCTCCCCGCCTCCCTGCCTCACCGTAACTCCCTCCACGGCCCGCGGCTGCTTATAAGTGTTGCTAACTCTTATTCATTTACAGCATGTTAACATACTATCACCATTCACTTTTTATGTACTAGTAACTATGCTGGTAATTTTGCTACTGATAATATGTTTACTTTTATTATCTAAGGTACTACGCCTGAGAAGACGGCATTAGTAAATAAACATTTCAAATACACATCTGTTCTTCTTAACTCCATGTTCTGGTTTCTAAGAAATCTATAACGACCGACTGTTCATGAGTTCCACGTATCCTGAGGTACTATAAGTTCATATTCTGGATTGTCTAAACATTGAGAGTTTGTTATATCCAATGTGACACTGTACCTAGCTTGCTAAGGAGTTTTTGATTACTAACGTGAGTTTTGGGACACCCTAATTCGCCGAGGTTCCAATCCTCTGTCCACAGTTCTGTGTGACAACAGAAACCCTGCGACAGGGGCACCCCCGACCCTTGCTGGAGCTTCATCACACTTGCGATACAACTCCAGCAATGCATTCGCCGAGGTTCCAATCCTCTGTCCACAGTTCTGTGTGAGAACAGAAACCCTGCGACAGGGGCACCCCCGACCCTTGCTGGAGCTTCATCACACTTGCGATACAACTCCAGCAATGCGCCACCTTTACGGCACAGATACATCACGCATCTGTGCTGTTTTTGCCCCATGATGCGCCGCATTGTAAATGCAGCACACCATAGGTGACGGAACAGCGGCACAGAATGACTAACACATCCCTGGTGATGCGCCAGTCATCATAAATGTATCCCTATGCTTCTTATCTTGTTAGAGATGAACCGCCATATATATCATCAAAGTTTTTTGCATTTCCTAAATAGCGAACTTTAAGGAATAAATAGCGATTCTTTACCATTCCTAGTTTGCGATGAGCTATTTGCTAATTAGCCGAATGTAGCCCAATGAAGCCCAATGTAGCCCAATGTAGCCCAAAGATGGCCGCCAGACACACAAAAAAACAAATGTAGCCCAAATATCAGCCAGATGTAGCCCAACTATAGCCCAGTGACAGAATGACCAATCAGCTTCGCAAACCTCCGTTACGCGAAGCGGAGCGCTGTTACAGATATATATCTTTTTTTGAACGTTAATTTCTCAAAATCCACTGGAGCACATATATTGAGACCTAGCAAAGGCACATCGGGCTACCAGTCCCTAATATTTTGCCAAGTTTCGTGCAAATCCATTCAGCCGTTCAATTATTATTATTATTATTTTTTTTTGCCCCGCGGGGCCCTTTTAAAACCTCCACATCAAACCTAGGGGGTCAGCGAGGATCTACTATGCCCCCTTATAGTTATTTCCCCCTTTGTTTTGACCTCCTCTTGTCTCTCGATCCTACCGAGAGACAAGATGGCGGCCGCTACGGACTGTTTGGAATGTTGACAGACGCCGGAGAACCAATCAGCTTCGCTTCACAAAGCTCCGTTGCGCGAAAAGTCCGCGAACCAGAGCGCTAACCGGTCCGCTGTTACAGATATATATCTTTTTTTAAACGTTAATTTCTCAAAATCCACTGGAGCACATATATTGAGACCTACAAAAGGCACATCGGGCTACCAGTCCCTACAATTTTGCCAAGTTTCGTGCAAATCCATTCAGCCGTTCGGGCTAAAAGTGAGGCCAACCGCCCTATGGAAAACTCAATGTTAAAAACACGTTTTGGGACCCCCCTTTTTTCTCGGCCCCCACTGGACGAACCCCCCCCAAATTTTCAAGGGCTGCTCAGAAACAAAATGTGCCATTTTCCTGAAAATTTCAGCCAATTCCGTCCACAAACGCCAAAGTTATTAGACATAGAATTTTCAAAAAACCCATAGAGAAAAAATCCTAACTATATATACCTACTGGCGACCGCCAGTAGGTAATATATATATATATATATATATATATATATATATATATATATATATATATATATATATATATATATATATATATATATATATATATATATATTTTTTTTTTTTTTTTTTTTGTCACCAAGTTGCTCCATAACCAAGGGCACACATTTCAACAGCCGGTGCAAGTTCCAGGGACGGGCTTTCCCTGCAATTTCAATTCCTCACCAAGAATATACTCGCACTCCACCAGGAATATTAATTATGCAGGTTTCTTTTTATTGCCTTTACAGCAACAGCATTACCAACGCGTTTCACAGCATCCGCTGCTTGATCACGGTTACAAACATTTGTCCCTTTACAATTTTTACTATTTATACTAGTGAGTCACAGTGGCCTTGTTATGAGGCATTGTGGTACTTGTAGTTAAGTATTTACATTTTTACATTTTTACAATTCAAATGACGTGCTTGCTTATGTTTGCACATAATTATGCTGATATGGAGTCAGTATGCTGATGTAATAATTCGGGGTTCTATATATAATATAATTTGATTATTTTAAAGCACGCATAATATCAGCAAAATAGTGTCTATTATTAAGACACTGATTGGCCATTAAGTCCACAGTTATATGTCTCTGTTATCATATGTTTATGTATAGGGACTCAGTGCCCTTATTTTATAAAGATGTAGACTCATAATCGCATGCCAAACTTTGCTGATAAGTGTACTTATGCTCCTTACTGTGTTATCATGCTTATAAGGGGCTCAGTGCCCTATATTTCCCCACCCTAAGCATACAGTTCATATTCTTGTAAGTCCATTTCAGTCTTTGGCCTTTTACAGGTGCACATGAAGTTCCTCGTCTCCATTGAGGCCCCCAGGTATCTTAGTTTTGAAGCGAATGATCAACCTAGATTCCAAACGCCGTAGCGTCATCAGTCTGTTTCCCCCTCTTTCCTTTATTGGAACTGTAGCCAAACCACTATATGTCATGTCTCTCCAGGTCTTTTTTTCTTTTTTATGGGTTAGCATATGTTTTGCCATAGCGTAACTTAGATCATGGTTTTCTATGGCTCGGATGTGTTCCAAAATCCTTTTTTGGAGGGGGCAGATGGTGCTCCCAATGTATCTTTGACCACAAAAACACTGTAACAGATAAACCACATGAGTTGTTTTGCAGTTTATTGTGTCTTCTATTGTAAATGTTTTTCCTCTAGGATCCTTCAATTTGGTGAGATTGCGTCCAACTTGACAAGCTTTGCATTGGCTGCATTTTGTAAAGCCATTTCGTTTTTTCTCTAGCCAATTTTTTGATCTTTTTGTTCTTTCAAAGTGGCTGTTGACTAATTTGTCAGATAAAGATGGAGCTTTCCTGTATGTTATTTGTGGGAACTTGCCAATCTCCTTCCCTATGTCAGGATCCTTTTCTAGGACGTGCCAGTATTTTTGTAGGGCTTTGCGTATTTTATGACTTTCTTTGGTGTAGGTTAATATCATTCTGATTGGCTCCCTGGTTGTCTCATGTGATTCTTTTTCTTTTTCTTGATCTTTCTTTGGAATTAATGTTTCAAGTCTACTTTTTTCTCTTGCTCGTTTTTCACCTTGTTCAATGTCACACTGTTTGTATCCTCTTTTCTTGAATCTGATTGCAGTTTCTTTGAATTTTTTGTCCATTTCTTCCTGATTGGAGCAATTTCTCCTCATTCTTACGAATTCCCCATACGGTATATTCTTTTTTAAGGTAGCTGGATGGAAGCTTTGACCATGTAAGACACTATTGGTGGCTGTTGTTTTTCTGTGGACTGTTGTCTCCAGGCGACCATTCTCAACATATACCCTGGTGTCCAAAAATATTATTTCTTTCTTGCTGATGTTATGGGTAAAGCTCAAACCTTCTTCATTTTCATTTAAGATTTCTAGATAATCCAAGAATTCCTCATTCGATCCGTTCCAGATTATGAAAAGATCGTCTATAAATCGTAACCAAAGAATCACTTTGGCTGTGTGATGGTCGTTTTCTTCTCTCCAAGCTACCATTTTCTCCCACCAACCCATAACTAGGTTGGCGTAGCTTGGAGAGAAGGAAACTCCCATGGCTGTTCCACACGATTGGGTGTAATATACCTTATCAAAAAGAAAGACAATATTATTTAGGCACATCTCCACCATTTCCATGATCATTTTACAATGTTTCAGCTGTTCTACGGGTTTCTGTTTCAGGAAGTATTCTGTTGCTTTCAGTCCAAGTTGGTGATTGATTGAGGTGTAGAGAGAGACTACATCAATGGTTACCAGCCGGTATCCCTCCAACCATTCTATGTTCATTAGATGTCTCAAAAAGTCCCCAGTGTCCCTTATATATGAGGGTAACAAGGGTACCATGGGGGCTAAAAAATGGTCTACATAGTTTGCCACATTTTCATAAAGTGAACCACAACTCGAGATTATGGGTCTGCCGGGGGGTCTGTTTAAAGTTTTGTGCACTTTCGGGAGAAAATAAAGTGTGGGGGTGATCGGAGTCTGGTTGTTTAGAAATTGTGCTTCATCTTCGCTGAGTAGATTAAGATCTTGCCATTTTTTTAGGCGTGTTTCCAGATCCAATATCATTTTGTTAATTGGATTGCTGTCCAGTTTCTTATAGCTTTTGGTATCACTCAGCTGCCGCATTGCTTCCTTCATGTAGTCTTCCTTGTTTTGAAGTACTATGTTCCCGCCCTTGTCCGCGGGTTTTATTTCCAAGTTATTATTCGCCATTAAGGAATCCAAAGCTTTGCGTTCTTCAATTGTCAGATTTTCTTTTTTCAATGTTTTGATGTTATTTAGCTTATCTAGTTCCGCGTCCACCAGATCATAAAATAGATCGATTTTATTACCAGGGTGTAGTACAGGACAAAATCTAGATTGTTTCTTAAAGTCTGTCTTGAGGTGTTTGGAAGTTTCTTGTCCCATTTCCAGCAGGATTTGGGTATCTGTAGTTTCGTCGTTGTTTATTTCATGTAACAATTCGTGTGCAGTTCTCAAAGCCGGTATATCCTGGATGGTCAATGCTTGATTTTCCCCATTATCAATGCTTGATGGTTCTTTTTTTCGTTTTCCTTGTTTTTTGAAGTATTTTGACAATTTAATCTTCCTAACATATTTATAGAGATCAATTTTGGTTTCTACTAGATCCCAATGTTTTTCAGGGCAGAACGTCAACCCTTTGTTTAAAAGTGTCTCCTCTGCTCTAGTTAACGTGTGTTTGGAAAGGTTAATTATCAGGTAGGGTTCATTCTCTCCCTTTTTCTCATCAAACTTTTCTAAGTGGTTGTTACTCTGTTCCTCAGATTGTACCCTTTGTTTCCTCCTTTTGCCTCGTCTTGTTTTTCGTTTTGTCCTCCTGGTATTGATATTCCACTTCCTCTCCCCCGTCCTCTTGAGTAGCCCCTGCTTCGGCCCCTGCCTCTTCCCTTTGGTTGCTGTTGATCGTAATACACCAGTTGCATTTCTTCTAAAAAAGACGTTTTTTTTCCTCCTTGTGCTTGTAAATCTTCGGTATCACTGAAATCTGTGTCCGATTCACTTGGGGTTGTGTTTGCAGGTTGGTTTAGAGGCATATTATTCGTTCTAAGTTGTTGTCTCAAATTTGAATAGCGTTTTGCGAAGGTTAGGATGGTTCCTGAAGCATAATCATGTTTATCTCTTCTATATTTTCTTTCTTTTCTTTCCTCCACTTCTTTCTCATGTTTGTCCAAATTTCCTTCCATTGTTTTACGTAGTTTTTTTGCCTCTTCTTCTTTATTTATTTCCTGTATTTTTGCTTCTGTTTCTTCAATTTTGATTTTGATTTCATCAATGTCTGTTTTTGCATATTTTATTATAATCATCATGCTATTATATGACCACTGCATGTTGTTACTTCCCCAATCCATTAACATATCCGGTCTTGTATCTGGGTGATTCGGGAGAGTAAAGATTCTCAGTCCTCTAGGAACCATTTTTTGTTCCAGATATTTCTCCATTGTTATGATCTCCCAGCTTTTGGTAATGTCTTTTTTTAGGAGTCTCTCCAGCTGTAGGAATAATTGTTTTAAAGTCGCTTCTCCTTTACTACTTGGCATTTCATCATTAGATTTTTCTGGTTCCTTGGAGACCACTTTCTGAAACATTGCCTCCGCTCTTTGCACCCGTTTTAGCGCTCTTTCTTCCATTCGGAAGTGCAAGTTTTTTCAGTCACGTCAGAAAAAGGGTAACTGGATATCACAATTAAACGCTGTATGTTTGAGTCTGTGAACCGATCTTCACAAACAATCCTGCTTCTTCCCGGTGAGTTCAGTTTCAGGGGAGAGACATGACATATAGTGGTTTGGCTACAGTTCCAATAAAGGAAAGAGGGGGAAACAGACTGATGACGCTACGGCGTTTGGAATCTAGGTTGATCATTCGCTTCAAAACTAAGATACCTGGGGGCCTCAATGGAGACGAGGAACTTCATGTGCACCTGTAAAAGGCCAAAGACTGAAATGGACTTACAAGAATATGAACTGTATGCTTAGGGTGGGGAAATATAGGGCACTGAGCCCCTTATAAGCATGATAACACAGTAAGGAGCATAAGTACACTTATCAGCAAAGTTTGGCATGCGATTATGAGTCTACATCTTTATAAAATAAGGGCACTGAGTCCCTATACATAAACATATGATAACAGAGACATATAACTGTGGACTTAATGGCCAATCAGTGTCTTAATAATAGACACTATTTTGCTGATATTATGCGTGCTTTAAAATAACCAAATTATATTATATATAGAACCCCGAATTATTACATCAGCATACTGACTCCATATCAGCATAATTATGTGCAAACATAAGCAAGCACGTCATTTGAATTGTAAAAATGTAAAAATGTAAATACTTAACTACAAGTACCACAATGCCTCATAACAAGGCCACTGTGATTCACTAGTATAAATAGTAAAAATTGTAAAGGGACAAATGTTTGTAACCGTGATCAAGCAGCGGATGCTGTGAAACGCGTTGGTAATGCTGTTGCTGTAAAGGCAATAAAAAGAAACCTGCATAATTAATATTCCTGGTGGAGTGCGAGTATATTCTTGGTGAGGAATTAAAATATATATATATATATATATATATGCAAAGAACTCCTCCACGCCACTTTCAATCCAGCCGGACCAGCGAGGCGTTTACACAGGAGACGGACCACAGGATCGGTTACAGGTATTCTTTATTTGGCAGATACAGCTGGAAAAAAGTGCATATATATATATATATATATTTTTGTTTGTTTTTTGTTTTTTTTTTCACGGCGAAACGCGTCTGTCTTTCTGGGGGCAGGGGGGTCTGCCATTAAATTACTTTTTGTATTGAAGCTCGGAGTGCCATCTACTTTGTTCAAGGAAGGATCGAGTGTTCGACGATATATATATATATATATATATATATATATATATGACAGCCCAGGAAGAGGAGGCGCGATGCCTCGAAACGTGTCGGCTTTTGGAAATAATTGTTGGGAACAGGGAGACGAGCAGCAGCGAGGCAGGATAACTAATGAGGGTGCTGTTGTGTGCTCTCCCGTTGCTTTGGGGCATTTGTTGAAAAAAATTATGCACGCCAGCCCTGGCCATGGGGAGAAGCACCATTTTCTGCACTACGAAAAGGCTGTGGAGTGGAACGGTTCCGCGCCATGAAGCACAGCGCTCTCAGCATGCAAGTGAGCCCGCTTTCCTGTTGCCATCCTACTAAGGAGTTTAAAAGGACAAATATGTTTGAACATTTGCACACTGAACCTACTATAGGATTTTAATGGATACTCACCTTGAAAGGACTACATGTCCTAGCATACCAGAGCACTAAATGAACAATGTGCAACGCCTACTAAGCGCCATTATGTCAATTAAAGATATTTAAACTGGTGAGCTCTCAGTGCAATTATGACAGCCCAGGAAGAAGAGGCGCGATGCCTCGAAACGCGTCGGCTTTTGGAAATAATTGTTGGGAACAGGGAGACGAGCTGCAGCGAGGCAGAATAACTAATGAGGGTGCTGTTGTGTGCTCTCCCGTTGCTTTGGGGCATTTGTTGAAAAAATGTATGCACGGCAGCCCTTGCCGTGGGGAGAAGCACCATTTTCTGCACTACGAAAAGGCTGTGGAGTGGAACGGTTCCGCGCCATGAAGCACAGCGCTCTCAGCATGCAAGTGAGCCCGCTTTCCTATTGCCATCCTACTAAGGAGTTTAAAAGGACAAATATGTTTGAACATTTGCGCACTGAACCTACTATAGGATTTTAATGGATACTCACCTTGACAGGACTACATGTCCCAGCATACCAGAGCACTAAATGAACAATGTGCAACGCCTACTAAGCGCCATTATGTCAATTAAAGATATTTGTAGCTCTCAGTGCAATTATGATAGCCCAGGAAGAAGAGGCGCGATGCCTCGAAACGCGTCGGCTTTTGGAAATAATTGTTGGGAACAGGGAGACGAGCGGTAGCGAGGCAGAATAACTAATGAGGGTGCTGTTGTGTGCTCTCCCGTTGCTTTGGGGCATTTGTTGAAAAAATATATATATATAAAATCCAAACCTAACTATAAAGTCCGTGGTGGCACTATCCAGTGCTGCCCTTTACAGGACGGATTCAAGCTGGCTCCTCTGCAGATGGGAGTCTGTTTAAGCTCTGTTTGGCAGCAAATAAAGCAGGGCAGAGACTTTCAAGAATGCTTGCAACTTTATTAAAGGACATTTTAGACTCGGGGATTTTCACCCACTGAGGTTATCAATGGTGCAGACTTCATCACCCAGAATGCCGTGAGGCCACGCCCATGGGGGCGGGAGCGATCTGTTAAGAACAGTCTGCGCCGTAAAACGCTTCCCCTTGCCTATTCCGACCGAAGCCACTGAAGAAAGGATTAACCTCCTGAAACGCGTCTGGCATGATGGATTAGACTGCCTTCCTGTAATGTTCTCTGCTGGCATGCTGTCAATAAAAGACATTCAGAGCGTGATTTTGTATTCCGAGTGGCTCCTTCCGAATTTGGGTTCTGCAACTGATGGATTTACAACGGCCTGACCCAGGTCGTGGAAAGAGCTCACTGCTTCTCATAGCAGGTCCGTGGTGGCACTATCCAGTGCTGCCCTTTACAGGACGGATTCAAGCTGGCTCCTCTGCAGATGGGAGTCTGTTTAAGCTCTGTTTGACAGCAAATAAAGCAGGGCAGAGACTTTCAAGAATGCTTGCAACTTTATTAAAGGACATTTTAGACTCGGGGATTTTCACCCACTGAGGTTATCAATGGTGCAGACTTCATCACCCAGAATGCCGTGAGGCCACGCCCATGGGGGCGGGAGTGATCTGTTAAGAACAGTCTGCGCCGTAAAACGCTTCCCCTTGCCTATTCCGACCGAAGCCACTGAAGAAAGGATTAACCTCCTGAAACGCGTCTGGCATGATGGATTAGACTGCCTTCCTGTAATGTTCTCTGCTGGCATGCTGTCAATAAAAGACATTCAGAGCGTGATTTTGTATTCCGAGTGGCTCCTTCCGAATTTGGGTTATGCAACTGATGGATTTACAACGGCCTGACCCAGGTCGTGGAAAGAGCTCACTGCTTCTCATAGCAGGTCCGTGGTGGCACTATCCAGTGCTGCCCTTTACAGGACGGATTCAAGCTGGCTCCTCTGCAGATGGGAGTCTGTTTAAGCTCTGTTTGGCAGCAAATAAAGCAGGGCAGAGACTTTCAACAATGCTTGCAACTTTATTAAAGGACATTTTAGACTCGGGGATTTTCACCCACTGAGGTTATCAATGGTGCAGACTTCATCACCCAGAATGCCGTGAGGCCACGCCCATGGGGGCGGGAGTGATCTGTTAAGAACAGTCTGCGCCGTAAAACGCTTCCCCTTGCCTATTCCGACCGAAGCCACTGAAGAAAGGATTAACCTCCTGAAACGCGCCACTGAAGAAAGGATTAACCTCCTGAAACGCGTCTGGCATGATGGATTAGACTGCCTTCCTGTAATGTTCTCTGCTGGCATGCTGTCAATAAAAGACATTCAGAGCGTGATTTTGTATTCCGAGTGGCTCCTTCCGAATTTGGGTTCTGCAACTGATGGATTTACAACGGCCTGACCCAGGTCGTGGAAAGAGCTCACTGCTTCTCATAGCAGGTCCGTGGTGGCACTATCCAGTGCTGCCCTTTACAGGACGGATTCAAGCTGGCTCCTCTGCAGATGGGAGTCTGTTTAAGCTCTGTTTGGCAGCAAATAAAGCAGGGCAGAGACTTTCAAGAATGCTTGCAACTTTATTAAAGGACATTTTAGACTCAGGGATTTTCACCCACTGAGGTTATCAATGGTGCAGACTTCATCACCCAGAATGCCGTGAGGCCACGCCCATGGGGGCGGGAGTGATCTGTTAAGAACAGTCTGCGCCGTAAAACGCTTCCCCTTGCCTATTCCGACCGAAGCCACTGAAGAAACGATTAACCTCCTGAAACGCGTCTGGCATGATGGATTAGACTGCCTTCCTGTAATGTTCTCTGCTGGCATGCTGTCAATAAAAGACATTCAGAGCGTGATTTTGTATTCCGAGTGGCTCCTTCCGAATTTGGGTTCTGCAACTGATGGATTTACAACGGCCTGACCCAGGTCGTGGAAAGAGCTCACTGCTTTTCATAGCAGGTCCGTGGTGGCACTATCCAGTGCTGCCCTTTACAGGACGGATTCAAGCTGGCTCCTCTGCAGATGGGAGTCTGTTTAAGCTCTGTTTGGCAGCAAATAAAGCAGGGCAGAGACTTTCAAGAATGCTTGCAACTTTATTAAAGGACATTTTAGACTCGAGGATTTTCACCCACTGAGGTTATCAATGGTGCAGACTTCATCACCCAGAATGCCGTGAGGCCACGCCCATGGGGGCGGGAGTGATCTGTTAAGAACAGTCTGCGCCGTAAAACGCTTCCCCTTGCCTATTCCGACCGAAGCCACTGAAGAAAGGATTAACCTCCTGAAACGCGTCTGGCATGATGGATTAGACTGCCTTCCTGTAATGTTCTCTGCTGGCATGCTGTCAATAAAAGACATTCAAAGCGTGATTTTGTATTCCGAGTGGCTCCTTCCGAATTTGGGTTCTGCAACTGATGGATATATATATATATATTCAATGAAAAAAATCTAAGGTTGTAGGGACTCTATAGTTAGGTTCAGATTTTACACACGCAAAACCATGGACATTCAACAGTTATAGTTACACTTGTCTAGAGACTATAACTCGTGCCCTAAGGCAACTATAACTCACGACCCTGCCATGCACAGTTTTCTCATCAATAATTTTATGACAAATGTTGAAGTGATATTATCAATGATGTTATTGAAGATGTCAGGACTGATGTAATATGTGGGGTAATTTCCAGTGCATGGCGAGGGCACAAGGTATAGTTACCATAGGGCACAATTTGTAGTTTCTTGAGATAAGAATAACTATAAGTGCAGAATTTCTATGCTTTTGTGCATATAAAATCCAAACCTAACTATAAAGTCCCTGTAACTTTTGGGTTTTCAATGAATTGCTAAGGTTTTTTTAAATCCTATTTCCTAAATATAACTCCCCTGTAACCTTTGTTTTTTGAGTGAATTTATAATGGGATTTTTTTTTTTTTTAATTGGGATCTGGATACATGGATCGGTCGCAGATGCACATGGGCACTGCGCTGAGCACTGCAAAGGATCCACAGATCCTTGGGTGCCCCCCAAAAATATTTGTGGCCAATTTCTTGTCCATGAGGGGTTTCCCACAGACCACTCCATCAGTCTAATGCGGTTGGGATACCTCTATCCTGACTCCTTAGATCCTATTTACAATGTATCCCCCCCCCACTCGGGAACCATGTCCCGATTGAGAAAATGGCCACTACAACTTTTCTCTCAGATTGCAGCCAGCCAATCATGGCATTGCTATTGGTGTGTGGATATGCAGATCCTCCATTGTGGATCCGCGGTGGATCCGCGTCTCAAGATATCTATGAATCTTTTTTCTTTAATAACTTCAAAACTACTGAACAAATTCATACCAAATTACAAAAATCACTCTTTCTGCACCCAGATGTAGCTTTCTGCCTAATTTGGTATAATTCTGTTTGGGCTGTAGTCATGTCTAAAATCCCTATGGGAAATTCCATTTTGAAAACACGTTTTGGTTCCCCTGCGACCGCCAGTAGGTAGGTAGAAAAATATATATATATGCTTACAGTTCCATTTTTCGTTTCTCTTTATCCAAACAGACGGACGCCGACCCAAGATTCGTTGCAATACTTTATTTAGTGAAGATAACGCCCTGCACCACCGATATATATATATATGACCATGGAAATGGTAGAGGGTACTTATACACAGCACTATATTTAAACAAGGTCTAGACCTAGGGACTCTATGGTCCAGTTGAAGGCAGGAAGCCGAAATGCGTAGACCGTCCATTTGATGCACTTTTCCTTGCACATGGTGTGTAAATAAAATCGTGAAGAAGAAGAACTGTTGCTGTGCCGTGTCTTTATCTACATGAATTGTAGCAGAAGAAGCTGATGTGATATATATATATATATATATATATATATATATATATATATATTCACTGAAAAAACCATAGGTTTCAGGCACGTTATAGTTAGAAATTAGCATTTAAAAAACCTTTGAAATTCACTGAAAAACCATAGGTTTCAGGCACATTATAGTTAGAAATTAGCATTTAAAAAACTTTAGTAATTCACTGAGAAAACCATAGGTTTCCGAGGCGTTATAGTTAGTTGGACATTTCACTCGTACAAAACCATAGAAATTCCCCCGTTATAGTTAGTTCAGCTAACTATAACTCGCGCGCCCGCAATGCACTGCTGATGACGTCACATATTACATCACTCATGACATGGTCAGTGCCATCCCTCATGACATCAATGATGACATGTCAAATGACATCACTGATGACATCACTGATGACATCATCCAGTGAATGTGTGTTTTTCTGAAAATTAAATATGTTTTATATATGTATATCTCAAGTGCGATGGAAGAATACATGGGTATATAAGTGTCTAAATGGATGCTTTGTTTTGTAAAATTGATTGTATAACTGACTGATTAAGTGTATCTCAGTGAATACATGGGTTAGTGAGCAATGTTTAAATATGTAAATATGTGTATCAGTCTCTCACTTTGTGTATAAGTGGCTGCATGTGTTGGTGAGTAGCTACATGAGTGTCTATATGGGTTATTAGTTGGTTTTTTGAGTATCAGTATGAGTGTTTGTATGTTTCAATGGGGGGTATTACTTAGTGCATAGATGCATGAATGAGTGACTCACTGTTTGTATGTGCTGAAGATAGCATGTGTGCCGGACTGTATGGGTGGCTGAGTGTGTGTATGGGTGTGTTAGTGAGTGAATGACTGTCTCAATAGTGTCTTAATGAGTACCTACATATGTTTTAAACTAGTATATGTGAGTATTGGTGTATATACGTGAGTATATGTGAGAGTGAGAGATTGGAAGAGTTCTTGTATAAATAAGTATGTGTTTCTATAAAAGATTGTTTAAGAAAGTAAATATATGTAAGTATGGTGGTGTGTGTATAACTGTATATGCAAGTAAATAGATGTTTGATACGTTGTTTGCATGTGTGACTATGTGTGTGAGTAACTCTTTGGTGAGTGGTGGTGTGCAACAGGATGTATAGGTGTATGAGTACATATGATGAGTACCCCATCTCCCCATGTCTGCAAGGGTTCCCAAGTACCCACCACGGACACCCTCAGCACACACCGTTGGTGGCCATGGGTGCATCAGGGGCATCAGAAGTGTGCCTTGCTCCCAACCGATAGGAGCAGGTATTTTTCACTGCTCCTGCCAGGTTGGAGCAATTTTACAGCAGTGTAACAGGTTCAGACAGAAGAGACTAGTTAGAAGGAAGGTATTTTATTGAAAAAAGTTATTGTCAACTTTCCTTAGTAAGTATAGGAGATAAGAGGGTTCATATGTTCCTCCATACAAAACACAAAAGAGTTCCTTCCTTCTTCTTCTATGCCCCTTTTTATAGTGAAGACACTTCTTCCGACTTGCTCTGTCCATCTGGTCTCATTAGTCAGCAGTGTTGCCCTTGGGAAAAGAACAAAGAGAGGCTGGGACACTGCTTTGCAGTTTTTCCAAAGGTACCTGTCACCAGTCACCCAGAGTGCCTTCGCTGTGCTCTCATGCGCTGTAGTGGTTTCTAAACAAAAATCTTTTATGTTTTTCCTCAACATCAGTATCTAATCAGACAACTGATTGGATCATGCTACATTCCACATGGTATTGCCAAGCCATACACATGTATAGCAAAACATGCCCAGTGCCATGGCGCTCGCTTCAGGCAACAGTTGTAGGGACCTCAGTGCCTCTCTCCCCTGGGCTGCTGTGTCTGAGCGTGGTATCTCCTGCAGTAATGTGGGCATCTGCCAGTCTTGGAACTCCTCCCCACTAGCTCACCTCCTCATATGGACGGGCCGCTGCTCATGGTCTCATCCTCCTCTTTGGTACCACTGGTGTTGGGCATCGCCTCTTCTCTCTTCTCCAGTGTCACACCGATGTCCGTTCGACTCCCAAAAATCTGCGCCCTGCATGCAGCCTCCTTTCGCTGCTTCCCTTTCGCAGTCCCTGCTGGCTTCGCATTGGTCCTTGTAATGCTCAAGTAACCGTCACGCCCGGCTCACGTTGAAGCGGCAGTCTTCACACAACCGTATGCGGCCATATTGGGAGGATTTGAAACTCCTCAGTTACATGCAGATTTGTGGATCCTCCGAAAATTTGAAGCAACATTTAAAAAAAAAAAAAATTGCCTCAGGAAACGTCCCACTGGACCTCCCAAACTAGGCCTACCCTCCTTATATTTTGTTTTTTTTCTAATTTTTTGTTGAGCTCAGGACTGAGTACAAAGTCCTAAAATGACTGGCGCCACATCATTGTTGATGTAGTTGCAGCCAATCAGATCTCAGCTTGAGATCTGCCGGGTTTGCAGATCCTCCATGGAGTGATATATACAGATTTTTTTGCCTTAATTACTCAAAAGCTACTGAACTGATTTACAGCAAATCACAAAAAGCATGCTGCCTGGACCAAGGTCTGTCTTTCCTCCAAATTTGGTGTAATTCTGTTCAGCGGTTCAGGCTGTAGTTGTGTCTAAATTCCCTATGGGAAATTACATGGGGAAATCGCGTTTTTTCTCGGACTCAGCTTGAAGGATCCCCCTGAAATTTTCCAGGAAGGAGCTGAGGAGGAAGAGTCTTTTTTAAAAAGCTTTTAGTGAAGATTCGTCTAATGGCATCGACGTTATAAGGAAAACCAAAGATATTTTTCCTATGGATCTTCTCGCCACTACTGGGGTACGTGCAGTGCTCGTTCATCCAGGTCTTCAGGGTGCTGGTGCAATCATGGGCGGTAATTTAGGGCCTGGAGGGATTCGCGAGCTGGTGATAACCTTAGGGGCAGGCAGATCCATGCCACAAAGACAGGTCTCCCACCGGGCTCAAGCACCTAGAGTGCCACTGGGTCCCGACCTCCACGCCGCAGGGTCTGCCCTCGAGGCAGCCCTGGGCTGGCTCTCTCGCTGCTCCATCGCTCCTGCCATTAGTCTCAGGCTCCGGGACTCTCACGGAAACAGGTCTCCGGTGCCGATGGGCAGCGTCGGATTGGTAACGCAGGCACTCGGGCAATGCCCGAGGCGCCAGTGTCCAGTTCCAGCTGTATGCTGCTTTTCTGAGCAGCATGGGGGGCCAATTTGGGTGGTTTCTGCGTTGTTCGATGCCGCCAGCGGCCCAGTGGGTGCCTGAGTGGCCTTTCTGGAGGTTGATGGGCGTCCATTACCTCCCAGAGGTGTCACTCCCTTTCTCTCGCTGGGCCGGCCCATTAATATATGCATATTGAGCGGGAGCAGAGGGCCTGAGCAGAAGTGGCCTCACTTGTTTTCAGCTGTGTTTCACCGGTGTGAACTAATCTACATTTATTTACACCCCTTCCCCTTTTTTTAAATAACATTTCGACGAAGCAGTGTTTTGCGGAAAAGCAATATGCAAATGTGGGTCACTTTTTATTGCGTGCCCAGGCCGATTTTTAATCCCAATCCAACACTGCCGATGAGTCTGCTAGCCACACCCTCCTCTGCCATCTTGAGGGCCGCACGTGTCTCCACGCCCATCGGCCGCTGACTGCCAAAATCAGCGCGGTTCGTTGCTCCGGACACGGCACTCAGCAGTGGGGGGGGGGGGGGGGTCCGTAGAGCACAAGCTTCTCTTCACTGTCATTACTTTCCTTAGCTCCTGCACCCTTCCCTGCCCGAGACTATGTTTGTCATTGGTTCTTCCTCGATATGTTACTGAGGAGAACTATGGGGTGACCTCCCACAACATATTTATATAGCTTTTGCAGGCAATAAATGCTGCACATAACAGGTGTTGGTATTACCCATGTTTTTGTTCAACAAGTTGCTTCTGTCAGCTTTTGGCGAGCACCAAGAAGCTTACGCCAAATGCGCAGTTGCTATAATAATGGAAACTTCATCAGTATAGTGCTTGTTACCATGGTTTACCTTTTCGTACGCTACTCATGCCATTTGTTGTTTTCGCCCAGAAGGTATCAACTATCAACCTGGAGTTTGGTTGTCGTCAGTCACTGCTCCATTTGATAATCTGAATCATTGCTAGTCCATCACATACCACTAGAGGGCAGCCTATCTTTAGGAATGGATTGAGCACTTCCGAGCTGGCTTGGTTTTCATTCAGTTAGCAAACTCGCCAAACTCTCTGAAATAATAAATCTTCATTTTCTGCCAAACCCGAGACTCCTTTTCCACTTCCTCTTTGAAGAACGAGTCCTCAGACGACGGCACCTCAATGGGTAATGAGAAATCTCCCTCACCGCTCGGCCACGTTGGCTCGAAATTCTGGACTCAGCGCACCGGGGTACATCATTTGTGTCTGGTCTGGTCAAGGAAAGTTCAGAGAAAGAATTGATTAAAACAAACAGTGAGTGCAGCTTTCTTGCTCTTCCACTAAGGAGTGATGGAAACAGGGTGGGGGTGCCCTTCTTTTGGGGAGGGGGCCAAAAGGGTAGAAAACAAGACTGGAGCCTCACATCCCTCTTCTTCCCCTGAGAGAGAGGAAAGAAAAGAAACATGACAATAACAAGCACTGAAAATGCCAATGGGTCTGGCTTATGAATAAAAGGGCCTTTTGTGCCAAGGATGGGTTTAGGCACTCAATAAGTCATCATACATGCACGCTGTCACTCATCTGTGCACTCATGCATCCATTCATTCATCGGCTCATTCTTGCATCTGCCCTTTGACACAACCGCAGTAAAACACACACAAACTCAACAACATATGCAAGATAAATTAAAAGAATACAAATAGAAAAAGAATACAAATAGAAAAACAAAACATGCTGCAGTCCGAACACGATAGTCATATGCTTGCAATAACGAAACTAAATATAGCAGCAGGTGTCGGTCTTGCAGACCTATTGTAAATAGTCTATTGTTTTAAAGTTCCAGCTTGGCTGCCACTTTTAGGACTAACAGGTTGGCCATCTTGAAACGGTAAACCAAAGATACGCTGTTGACAACAGTATTCCATAATGGTCTCCTGTTTAGAGGAAGTGGCCACATGGGATATGGCACACTACACATGAAATGAGCAGCAGGCACGCGACCCATTAGCACTGCCTGGAAAGCTTTAGTATCCTTTTAAGAAACATTAAAATAACAAGCATTTGCAAAGCCAATAGGTCTTGCCTATGCAAGAGCTATTGGTTTTAGCAATGGTTTTTAACCATGTTGTACACCAGTGTGAATGCTGTTCAGCACGGATAAAAGTTAGTGGAGTGGGGTGGGCTGGGGTAGATTGGGGTAGATTGGAGTGAGGTAGATTGCGCTAGAGTGAAATGGGGTAAATTGGTGTACAGTGCAGAGTGGTAGATGAGGGTAGAGTGGAGTGGGGTAGATTGGGATAGAGTGGAGTGGAGTAGAATGGGGTAGATTGTAGTTGGGTAGATTGGGGTAGATGGTAGTGGAGTAGAGTGGGGGAGATTGTACTGGAGTTGAGTGGTGTAGATTGGAGTGGAATTGAGTGGGGTAGATTGGAGTAAAGCGGGGTAGATTGGAGTGGGGGCGGTGTGTAGATTGGAGTAATAGATTGGAGTGGAGCTCTCAGTGCCTGAATATCCTCGCAAGTGATTACCAGCACTATATAAATCCTGTTTGATTGATTGAAAGATTTACTTGTGGTGGATTGGGGTAGATTGTAGTGGAATGGGATAGATTGGAGTGGAATGGGGTAAATGGGGAGGATTGGTGTACTGTGGAATGGGGTTTATTCAGGGCGATTGGAGTGGAGTGGGGTATATTGGGGTAGATTGGAGTGGACAGGTCTGGAGTAGATTGGGGAAGAGGGGAGTGGGGTAGATTGGAGTGGAGTGGGGAAGAATGGGTGGGGTGGGACAGATTAGAGTGGAGTGGAGAATGGAGTAAATTGGAATGGAATTGGGTAGATTGGACTGGGGTAGATTTGAGTGGAGTGGGGTAAATTGGTCTGGGTTAGATTTGGGTAGATTGGAGTGGAGTTGGGAAGACTGGGGTAGACTGTAGTGAGGTAGATTGGAGTGGAGTGGGGAAGATTGGAGTGGAGAGGCTTTGCTTGGGTTAGATTGGAGTGGATTTGAGGAGAGTGGGGTAGATTGAGGTAGAGTGGAGTGGAGTGAGCTAGATTGGAGTGGATTGGGATAGAGTGGAGTGGGGTGGGGTTAATTGAGTTAGAGTGAGTAGGGGGAGGGGAGTAGATTGGAGAGGAGTGGGAAAGATTAGAGTGGAGTGGAGTAGATTGGAGTGGAGCGGGGTAGATTTTGGTCGATTTTAGTGGAGTGGGGTAGATTGGATCATAGTGGAGTGGACTGGGCTAGATTGGAGTGGGCTAAATTAGAGATAGAGTGGAGTAGATTGTGGTGGAGTGGACTGTGGTAGATTGAAGTGGAGTGGAATGGGTCAGCTTGGAGTGGGGTGGGGTGGGGTGGGGTGGAGTGTGGTGGGGTAGATTGGAGTGGACTCAATTGAAGTTATAGTGGAGTGGAGTAGGGTAGATTGGGGTAGAGTGGAGTGTGGTAGATTGAAGTGGAGTGGAGTGGAGTAGGGTGGGGTAGATTGGGCTGGGTTGGAATGGGATTGAGTAGATTTCAGTGGATTGGGGTATATTGGTTTAAATTGGATTAGTGTGGAGTGGGATAAATTGAAGTGGAGTGGAGACTGGAGTGGATTGAGGTAGGTTGGAATGGGGTACGTTGTTAGAAGCAAGAATGAAAATGGAAGAAAGTCTATAACCTAAAGGACTTAGAGTCCTACAAATTAGCATTAAGGCAATACCATGCTTCAATAAGAACGGCCAAACAAGAAGAGAAGATCAAAAAGGCAGGGAATTAGGCTAGAGAAATCTTCTCAATCGTCAAGAATGTTATGCCATCATCATCATGTGTTAGTTCTCGTCTGGCCTGGGCGGAGTGGTGCAAACAACTAGCCAGTTTTTTTAATAATCAGATTTAAGCATCCTAGCCAGACTGTCGTACTGCACAAGGTTGGATGAAAATCTACAGAATAAATTACAAGCCAGCATGGTTACCTTTTCTAAGTCATACCTGACAAATTTTGAGCATATTTCGATGGAATGCTCAATGATAGCTCTGAAAGCCATCTGCCCCCCTCTAAATCCTTGTCCCCCTAACCTGTTTGCTTCAGGGGATACTATTATTAACCCTGTGGCAAATATGATACTTAATGCATCAACAACAACTGCCATGATTCCCAGCTCTTGGAAGCAAGCAAAGATTCTACATTTAGCTAAAAAAAACATTGGTGGATCCTAGTATTCCATCTAACCACAGGCCGATCTCCTTGCTGCCAGCTTTATCTAAAATACTAGAAAATTATGTGAATAAACAGCTCTCCAGCTATCTGGAAGTTAATAATCTGCTACATCCTAGCCGGTCAGGCTTCTGATCCCATGATAGTATTGAGACAGCATTGTTATCGAAGGCATTCTCCATACTGGGGGGATTGCTGTACTGATTATGTTAGATCTAATAGCAGCATTCAACACTGTTCCCCGTTCAAAGCAGCTTGATCATCTCCATGCCATTGGGGTAACTGGGCAGGCCTGGCCCTGGCTAGAATTCTTTCTGGCAGATAGGAGTCATCAAGTTTGGATCCCCCCCCTGTTCTGACAATCCACCAGATTTGTGTGCTCTGACCTAAGTGCTACCTTTTTTTAAATTTACCTTACCCCTCTGCCCCATCTAGCAGAAGACCTGGGAGCCAAAGTGATCTCATATGCATACGATACACAACTGCTATTTTCATGGGGAAGGGAGAAGAGTTGATTGGCACACAGATTAAAACCTGTTTAACAGAAGTCTTTTCTGGTTAGCAACCTATCAACTCAAATGTAATGAAGAAAAAACAGAAATTCTCTTCTTTGGTAGCATCCCACCAGACTTATGGCAGAAGTTTTGGCCCAATGATGCCTCCCCTACAGGCCCCCAGAGTGGCATAGTTAGAAATCTGGGGATTAAGGTTGATATCAGATGTCCTTTAACCCTATCCATGCTGATGACGGAACCACTCCGTCATCAGCCGCAGTGGCGCTGTGCTGATGACTGAGCGGTTCCGTCATGGCCCGGCCGCCGCACCTGCGCGTCGCGTTCTATAAAGCGGGCGCGGCCATGACGGAACCGCTCCATCATGAGCACAGCTCAACTGCGGCTTGTGACGGAGCGGTTCCGTCACCAGCATACGCCCGCCGCGCGGCCCCCCCCGCCCCTTAGGGCTGCGTCGGAATAGCCGCCGCAGCGATGTGGTTAAGCCTCAAGTTAAAGCTTTGACAAGCATCTGTTTTGAAATCATGTGGTCTCTAAAAAATGTCTTCCCTTTTTGTCCTTTCCAGCAAAAAGATTGGAAATTCAGGCTTTGATAACCTCAAGAGCAGTTTATGGCAATGCCATATACTTTGGACTACTGGAACATATGCTCGGTAGGCTCCAAGTGTTCCAAAATGCAGTCTCCCTGACTTCTGTTAAATATGCCAGTGAGAACACGGATCACATCCTGTTTGCAGACCTTACACAGGCTGCCTATCAGGAAAAGAGTTAGATTTAAAGCTCTTGTTCTAGTGCAAGATGCCCTGTATCGTACAGGGGCTTCTTTTCTCAGAGCCAGATTTGGATTTTATAATCCTCCCAGAAAGTTGAGATCTGCTAACAAACTCTTGGCAGCAATCCCAAGAATCCAGCATGCAAGAGGAGGTGGAAGGTCTTTCACTTATCTGGGCTCAGTTGTATGGAATCAGCTACCTCTTGAGATGCGCACAGTGAGTGATGTTACAGTGTTTAAGAAAAAGCTTAAAACTTGGCTTTTTGAGTAATAACATCTCCCTCGAACCTCAGTATATTGCATCCATAATATTAAAAACAATCATGACATGTTTAGTGACACATTTATCTCCCCGAAGTCATCTCACCCCCACATTGAAAGAGTTATTCTGAAATCATCATAGATTGTGGTAAATTGGAGTGGGGTAGATTGGGATAGAGTGTAGTTGAGTGGAGATTGGACTGGAGTAAGGTAAATTGGGGTGTGGTAGATTGGGGTAGATTGGAGTGGAGTTGGCTAGTTTCGGTGGAGTGCCGTAGATTGGGGTAGGGTGGAGTGGGGTAGATTGGAGTGGAGTAGACTGGAGTGGAGTGCGGTAGATTGGAGTGGAGTGGGGTAGATTGGAGTGGAGTGGGGTAGATTGGATTGGAGTGGAGTGGGTTGGAGTAGATTGGAGTGGGCTTGATTGGAGTTAGAGTGAAATGGAGTGAAGTGGGTTAGATTGAGGTAGAGTGGAGTTTGTTAGGTTTATGTGGAGTGGAGTGAGGTAGATTGGAGTGGATTGGGGTGGAGTGCAGTGGGGTGGGGTTGGGTGGGATAGATTGGGATGGGGTGGAATGGGATGGGATGGGAGGGGTAGATTAGAGTGGACTGGATTTGGGTGGATTGTGGTAGATTGGTTTAGATTGGATTAGAGTGGAGTGGGTAGATTGAGTGGAGTGGGATAGATTGGAGTGAGGTGGAGTAGACAGGAGTAGAGTGGGATAGATTTGGGTAGACTGGAGTGGGTTAGATTGGGTGGAGTGGAGTGGGGTAGATTGTAGTTGAGTACAGTGGGTTAGATTGTAGTGAAGAGGAGTGGAGTGGATTGGGGGAAATTGGAGTGGAGTGGGTTAGATTAGGGTAGATTGAGTGGTGTGGGGTAGATTGGAGTGGAGTGGGGTAAGTGGTGTGGTGTGGAGGGACTTTAAGTCGAAGGCTGTAGACTGGAGTCGCATAGAGTGGAGTAGTATAGAGTAGAATGGCATGTTGTGTCATGGAGTGAGTGTCGTAGAGTGGAGGGGCTTGGAGTGGAGTTGCATGTAGTAGAGTGGAGTGGAGTGGTGTAGAGTGAAAGGGCGAAGAGTGGCGTCAAGTGCTGTAGAACCGAGTGCTATAAAGTGGAGTGGTGTAGTATAGGGTATGCATGATGTGGTAATGCACTGCCATTACAGTCAACATATTTTCTTTGAAATTACTTACATTTGCAGGGACATACAGTTTTACTGTGCACAAACATGTTTTCCACAGGTCAGAATTACATAAAAAAGGGCTTCATTTGTATTTTCGTAATTCTGATATAGTCTGAAATATCAGCACAATTGATTTTTGCTCTGTACAAGAAAAAATAACATCCTACACCCTCTCCTCTCACATGGTTACTCATCAGATTGTCACATAAATTCTCTCACTGAAGTCAGAGAAAGAAAAGTAAACACCAAGCTCCCTCAGAAGACAGAGCTTGAGATTTGACCTCTGTCTTTTAACTCACAGCAAATGTGACAAGTTAAGAATAAGATTTAAAAGCCTGTTTTCAGACGAGTATTCAGAAGGATACAATAAAAAAGGAGTGCTCTTGGGAGGGACGAAAGCAAGCTGTAGAGGCTTAAGCAAATAAAGACAGCTAAAAGAAACCAAGCAACTGTGAGTTACAAACCACAAAGCCAATAGTAAGCAATGGGAGAAATGCATTCCCATGGAAGCTTTCCGAATGCCCACAAGAAGTTGTAAGAGGCTTTGACCTAAGAGGAGGAGAAATGAAAGCAAAGAAATTAAAGGGGGAACTATGTAAGGAGAAAATTGAAAACCAAAGAACTGACCAACCAGCTGTGGCACTGAAGCACACTCATTTGTAGGTGGATTTACACATGTGATTAGAAAATGCCGTCATTCACAGGACAAGAGAGACAATTAACCATGATCCTATGTAGTATGCAGTAATGGATGGAAGCATAGTGTAAATGACACTCAGACATCCCAATGGCAGAACAGAGCTGACCCACAGGCCCTCTATGTATCTATATGGGTATATATTTATATTTTGTATATATGGATGGATGTATGAGTTAATTATTTTTTAATACAAGATCCTTGGAGGTTAGCTAAGAAGAGATTCTATCAATAACTATTTCAGTGCACATCTTCTACCTCTAAGGTTTTTCAGAAGCGGTTTCAAACACCAAAATGGTTCCCTACAAAGGTAATCTGTGATATTTCATGCAACAAAATACCTATCTCTAGGCTTTAATACAGAGAAATAACAATACTTCCTTTAATGATTTATTGACTTTAACATATTAATTTCATAATTGATATGTTCAGTCTACTGCATTTATCATAACTTTTCATAATAAATAGTTAAGACTTGTGGCATCAGAAATATGTTTTCCTAGTGAACCAATCAGGCCTCTTGCTGTTATCACTGGCTTGTCACCATAACCAACCGAGGCCAACTGTACTGAGCTGAAGCTTTTCCACAAGGACCTATCAGGTATACAGTCACAAAACTACATAGCATACAAAAATATAGTTGCAAAGCAAAACACTACCTCTCCTAAGAGGGCCTAGCAAGAATTTTGACAGAGTTCTCACGTTTCCTCCCACGATTTGTGAGAGCGGATAACCTGCACCAAAACATGTGTCTATTATAGTAATCTGTGAGATTCCATGTAACAAAGTACTTTTCTGAAGAGGTTAATACAGAGTAACAACAATCTACCCTTAAAATACATTGACATATATTGACAAACAAATACTTTCAACAATCAGTAGGTCAAGTCTATTGTCTTTATCAGTCCTATAGCCATGATCATTGGCCTGCCACTCTATTCAACTCGCTCCTCCTGTATTGAGTATAAGCTTTGCCGCAAGGTTAAAATGTGCAATAGAAGTAGTCTTTTTAGTTGAATCACACTAATTTAACCCAATGAAATCCTGTATTTAGGGGAGCCTACCTATGACTGGAGCCTAAGCCCCTCTCTACGTTCTTTTTGGATGTCATATAAGGTCAAGAGATAGTGCACTATCAAGCCAGGCCTAAAAATCCATGTAGATTAGTGTAGCAGTAAGCATCCGATACAGATCTCAAGCATAAAACTGCACACTGACATGTAAATTTAATTATGAAAATGGAGGGTGTTGGGACTGTAATACATTCCCCATGACTGCCATCCTCCCATCTGTGCTGCTGCCAGTGGAAAAAAGCCATTGTAAATGATCTACTTATCTTAAACACTTTAATAGCATTCCAATGTATGTGCCCCTGAAAGTTCAAGCTCAGGCAGCCACACTACTGCTAGCTCAGATAGATGGATAATGGATAAATAAACAAAATAATCACAGATGCCTGGAAAGGAAGCACTTTTTCTTTGGAAGCACCCAACTTCTGCCCAATCAATACATGCACTGCTGGCTACCAACATGTGGACAGAGCCAAAGACCCTCTCTGTAGAACTCGTGAAAGCTCTTTTTTATGTTGCTCATATTATGGCTGGCGACAGCTGTACTGTCCAGCCAGACCTAAAAACAGGACAGGGAGCACAGTGTAATTCAGGGGTGGACTGGCTCTTATGTCAGTTTGGCTAGTACCAGAGCTCCCAACTTTCTGAGGTCCATGTGGGAGTAGTTCATCGGGTCCATGCTTTTACTGTGCATTCTTGGACTTGTCCTGTTTGTCTCATTATTCAATCTGTACTTCAAGTCCGAAAATGAAAAGCAAAAACCTAGGCTAGAGGAGCTACTCGTGCAAGGACTGGAAACTTGAGAGCTCTGCAATAGGGTATAGGCCGTCTGCATTAATAGCTCAGGGCCAATAGCCTACTGCTTTAGGGCCATTCCCTTATTGGCTTAAGATCGCTTCACTGTAGGTGATCGCAAGTGTCCTTATTAGCATCACTAAAGTAATGAGCGTTCCTCAAGCAGGTTTGTGAAGAAATACCTGTGTTGTAGCTGAGAGGCCCAATCCTCCCAATAACCTGTAAAAGAAAACAAATATAATGGGAGTAGAGCAGTGGCCCAACCTTGGTTCAAAATCATTCGCAGTTCATTCTGCACTCCAACTCAACCTTTGTTCCACAATTGGAATTAAAAAGAGAGCTGGTGATAATATTCTCAGACAACTGAACATTGACTGTCCTTTCAGTTGTAATTGGACAATAAGGCAGCAAAGAAATGGGACAACATTTACTCAGGACAGATAACCCAAGGTCCTGATTTATCAATATTTGACGCAGATCAAAGCAGCAAGACAACTTGCTGCACTGCGCTCCGTCAAACGAAGAGAGCAGGAATGTGCCCTATTTATTAAAATATGGTGCATTCCTGCTATCTGTGCTGGCTCACTGTGTGCTGCCTAGTGCCAACACATGCACCCGTGCGCCATGATGGAAGGGTGCCTGAATTGAGGCAGGATTGTTTTTGTGCAGGAAGCCCTACCTTCCTGCACAAAAAACAATCCTTACAGGCGTTTTCCTCTTTCTAAGTGTGACGCAAACTCAGGTTTACTTGTCTTGGTATATCTGGGAATGTGTCAAAATACATGGGCACTTGAATGGGAACACCTACTCTCCACCCATGTAACACCTTCCCAGTGCAGAGTAACAGAAGGCAATGACTTGCCCTGCCTTGCGTTATTCTGGGTTTACCAAGCCATGCAGGGCCACACAAGGTGACTTTGCGTAGCTTGGTAAATCTGATTTAAAGATTACCTTGCCCTTGCATCACCCTGTGTGACGCTAGGGCAAGAGAATGGTTTGATGAATATGTCGCCAGGTGTTTTTGTTTTTAACATAGGAATAACACAGGCCCATTTCAACACATGCTCATTTCCAACCCAAGGGCACTCTGCCAGATTCAAGAGATGAATTAATTAGTCGGCAGATCGCTGGACTGATAATGGGAGCCACTAAATAAAAAATCTGCATCAGCCAAGGATCCTCCGGAGATCTTAATTTAACAGTATTAACAACCAGGAGCGGCTCTTCCATGTGGGCAGAGGAGCATAGCCCCACTGCTTTCTCGCAGTGTGAGAAGCAGAAACATAAAATGGTATTATAAATACAATGTTATGTTTCTGCTTCTCGCACTGTGACAAAGTAGAAGGGCTTGGTTGGGGTGGGCAGGTGGGCGGTCCTGTTCTAGGGCAGGGGAGGAGTGTCTTGCCCACTCTGAGGGCTCTGACTGTTTGGTCGTCCCCAGGGTCGACCAAACCAGTCATACACATTCTCCCTTTTCTCTATGTAGGCTGCATGCAGTCTACATAGAGAAAATGGCCTCCCATAGACTGTGTGATCGGCGTCCCAACCAATCACAACTCTGCCATTGCAGCTTTGTGATTGGCTTGGGGGGGGGGGGGGGGTGTGCTGCCTGCTTCCTGTGTGGAGCAGAGAAGCAAAGACAACGCGGCACCGGACCGGGCCGGCGAAGGTAAGTTAACTTTTTTAAAATTATTTTAAACTAAACCAAACTAGGAAGAGTTTGATCAAAACACATTACCAGATGATTAAATCAATCCTGTGTGATGCGGATTGAGTGGGCTTCAAGGGTAAGGGATTTAACCTAAGAGAGGCATAAGGTCAATAAATTGGTTAAACTTGAGAAGATAGTCGATTTACATGAACTTTTAAAATCATCTAAATAAATGGATTTATAGTAGGTCATGGCTAGAGGCGAGATGCAGTTGGCAAAGAGAAAACAGGGTTGGTGTCATGCCTAGGACACTAAAGCCAAGTATTCGCAAGTGAGAGCAACATAGCAATCAAATAATATCTAAAGATTATAGCAAGCCCTCACCTGTTTCTGCCCACACGATTTACACGAGCAATCCTGCGAGCGAGGGGATAGCAAGGTGAAAACAGGGACTAAAGATTCATTAATCCATTTTCCACTTATGAAAAAGAAATTGAATTTATAATCTTGAATTAACATGACAATTTCATCATTATGTTTATGATGGGAACTATAATGATGTGGTCCTAGGCACACATGCTAAGTAACAGAGGACGTAGACACATAGTTATCGTGGGTACCTCTGTCCATGAGCGTGTGCAAGCGGGCCCTTTTATTAACAGAGTCACCTGACCAGTGACGCCTGTGTGGGAAGGGTGTGGGTCAATGAGAGATTGGACCTCCCCTCGCTATCCGAGCCCATACCTAAGGGCAGTTTATACTCCTGCCAACACTTATTTACTTTAAGGCGACTTCTTAGCCCCATTATTACAGGGAATACCATCCCTGGACTTCAAACCATTGAATATTGTGGTCATTCCACATATAGGATTTAGATTTACCCAGGATATCCAGACTTACCGACCTCCTATGCTGAATATTGTAGGGAGGCGGTCTGACCACTGAACTCTTTCAAAAGACCAGCCCTGACAGAGTCGTAGGGATATCTCCCAGTAAGCGACAAAACACATGTTGACTAAAAGAAGGTCACCTGAAGAAAAGAAAATACAACACTGAAGAAAAGGAAAAATCGAAACGAAATCTCCTTTGCTCATCACTAATTCTGTCTGTTAAATAGCAAAACTGTCATTGATTTGAATGGCGTGTGCTTCATACAACTAGCTATTGTTCATCAATCTTAGGATTGGACCTACAAGGGGAGTAGGGTGTTTCTCCCCGTCATTGAATGCACCGCGGGCAAAACCCTGATCTGTAAAACACGCATGTAATATCTATATATCAGCGCTCAACACCTCACAGACACCCAGTTCTGACATTAGAGTTTGTTCCTCCTAATTGAGTGTCTTTTAATGGGTTCAACACCAGGAGGGCTGCCCTGGGGTAAGCCCTCCTGGAAGAAGGAGTATATGAAAACAGAAGGGTTTGTCTTACTCGCAGTGCCACCAGAGCGGCATCGGTACACAGATGCACAGACTGACGCTTTGTATTGTCCACCTGCACTCTATGCATGTTCTGCTGGGTGGGAGAAGTCCGTTGAGACAGAGTTTCTGATGTTTTGTGATTGGAGGGAAAACGTTAAATTGGGGCAAGTGACTAAAGCATGATTTAGCACAATAACATTAATGCATCAGAAAGAGGCATTCTGGGATGAGCAGTTCGAAAGAAGCAGGAAGTTAGATGATTGGCGGAATAAGGGGGTGGAGAGAAGGCACACATAGTTTAAGGAGTGAGAGGTTAGGTATCGAAGGAAGCAAATGTAGTGGGAAGATTAGTAAAAGTAAGAACTGAGAAAACTTTTTGAGTGAGGGGCTGCGTTGTAGTAGAGCACGACAGGAATAATCTAGTGGTGGTTTTATATGGATAAATGTTCCGCTGGGTGGGAGAATTCAGTTGAGACAGAGTTCCTGATGTTTTGTGATTAGAGGGAACACGTTAAATAGGGGCAAGTGAAACTCAAGGCATTGTGAAGTAACCTGTATGTATATTGAATTGAGGCATATTGAATTGAGGTATCGAGTTTCATGATGTAATGTTTAATTTGCAGTGTATCCCTGATGAAGGGCAAAGATGCCCGAAATGCATTGGATTGAGGATGTTTTAAATGTACTCGTCGTGTTGCAGGATGAAAGGCCTGTATTGCCAAACTGCAACATTTGAAATGTTGGAAATACATTTACCGTCGCACATGTGATTGTTAAAACGAACTTGCAACTTTCCAACTGTTCAAAGAACTGGATTCATTTGGCAATAAAAAGATAAAGGAAAATAGATAAGCGAAGTTACCTTTTGTTAAAGGATTTCAGCTGTGCGTCCATGAAAGGTGCGTCATGTCGCTCCACCCTTGATTGATACGTCATGCCAGTGGTTGAAGGGCAATAACCACTATCACTTGGGCTGCACGCAAATGGATTTAATTAAAAAGTGACTCCCAAAAACTGCATTAAAATGTTGTGCATTTCGTCACTCGTGTTTGTAATTCTGTAGATGTGCACATGCATCACCATGCACGAGTGTCCCTACAGAGTGATATGGTGCATTTTTCCTTTTTTTATTTTTATTTACTGATCCAAGAATGCAGACGCCATCTGAATCTTGAATGGGGAAATATTTGTTTTATTCTTGAAGAGCAAAATAAAAAAGATAGCAGAAGTGGGGGGCGCAGGAGTGGGGGGCAGAGGAGGGAGGGGCAGGTTTTTGTGTTGGGGCAGAGGGCAAAAGCAGCACACAAGGAAGAAAGCGACATATGGAGAGGGGAAGAAATACATGATGGAGAGAACAAAAAGCAGTGCTGGGGAAGGGCATATGGTGGGTGGAGAAGCACACATGCAAGCAGTATGTGAGGGAGAAAGCACTACAGATAAGGGGAGAAACACACAAAGAACAGTAACACAGAGCATGGTGCAAGGGAGTTGGGCGGGAGAGTACACGAGGCAGACAGAAAGCAGCACACGACGGAGAGAGCAACAAGAAGCAGGGGTGAGTTTTTCGCAGCCGTGAAAGCACACAAGAGAGAGAGCTGGAAATCACATGCATTCTTTTGGAGTGCTTAATCAAACATAAATAGTTTCCATATAAGTGAGCGGTGGAAGGATACATGTCAGCCTGTCAAAACGACGGTAAAGAGGCTTTGCTCCAAGGCAGGCACAAGAAGAGGATGTCGAGCCTTCAAACAAGAAGTAAACAAACGAGAGTGACAATACAGCTAACCAATGGTAATCAATGGGTAGGCTCTAAACCCCTGTCATTTCATATTAGGTCTTTCACAACCAGACAGCTTGTATTGTTTGCTAGGTAAGACCTAAAAATGACAAACAAGCACCCTGAGAATCGTTAGATGTGACCAAAATTTCTAGACCCTCCAGTCCAACACTTGGATGAGGTGCAGCTGCCTACAACTCACTGAAAACAAAACTGGAATAATTGCGTTTAGCCAAAAACCATGTCAACGCAGTCATTAAGGGCCCGATGTAGGTCGGTCGGTAACGGCCGAAAATCGGTATTTTCGGCCGTTACCGATCGGTAAATAGGTGATTGGCATGTAGGGGGCTTTATTTTACCGAATCGGTAAAATTACCGATTCGGTAATTTTACCGATTCGGTAAAATAAAAAATCGGTAAATTTACCGAATCTGAGCCACCCATATGTAGGTGGGACTCTTCAGAGTCCCAGGAGCCTTACCGAATCGGTATTTTACCATCAAATCCAATTTGATGGTAAAATACCGATTCCGGTGTGCATGCACATGTGTACATGCACACCTATGCCATGTGACAGGCAGACCTGCCCTTAGGGCATGTATGCCTGCCACATGGCACCCGAGCCTGTTTTGGGGGTGCCAGAGGGTGTCAAAGTGACACCCCCTGCACCCTTGTGAAAATCGGTATTTACCGATTCGGTAAATACCGAATCGGTAATGCCCATTCATTCCTATGGGCTTCAAAGCCCATAGGAATGCATGGGCATTACCGATTCGGTATTTACCGAATCGGTAAATACCGAAATCATCCGATTCGGTATTCCAGCACATCTGGAATACCTACATGTCGACCCCATAGATTTACCGATTTTTAATTACCGAATCGGTAAAATTCGGTAATTTAAAATCGGTAAATCTATTTCACCTACATCTGGCCCTAAGTTCCTTTTGGTATTGTTCTAGTTTAGCTTTGGTATCTTTTAGTAATTTATTCCATTTATCTTGTGGCATTTCTCTATACCTCTATGCCGCAAACATGAATACAATGCCATAATCTGCATTAATTACACTTATTGATATAGTCTTGAAAATGTTTGCACCCAGAGAACGGTGTAGATATGTCAACACAACAATAAACCAATACACTCTGATGACGCGCGCTCAATCGGTATTGAATAAAACTTCAAGCACCAAGATTCTGAACAGAAACAATCCAACTAGCGCAAGAACAGAGTTCAGCACAGCACAAAACTACTTTTTGAATTCACCAGCATGCTCTAACACAAAAAAAGTGCGTACACACGCTGAATGGTATGAAGGCCATCGCCTTTGTGAACATAAATAGGGCTGTATTGTCTTATTAGACAACAAAGGCAAACTGGTAACAAAGAAAAGTTGTTTTCAACAAGGCGGAATCTTGAACTGAATGTTCCCTGTTACAGAAACGAAGAGTAAGTAGCATCATCCTTTTGCAAAAACTGTAATTCGTCCTTGATCATTCATTTGTTTGGTTGTTTCCAAAGAGCATCTTTATGTTGATTTGATAGATGTTTTTCTAATTATTTCTCTGGATAAAAGCACATAAAAGTCATGAAACGTGTTGACGTTTCGACACAGGTCATTTTTAGTTTAAAATGCGAATGAAATAATTTGAGACAGGAAATGCTTATAAATAAATAAAAAAAGTAAACTAATCATCAAACAATCCACATAAACTGCAAATATCTACTTTCTGGAATGGGGTTGCTCTCCTTTTTTGAAAGGTGTGCAGAGCTGCTAGGTAAGGTGCCCTAGAAATGTAGCTGTACCTGTATAATCATCCTCTCTGGGGAAGATGTTGTCAGCAACTGCACCCTTATGAAATCTCAAATCCATTTCTTTAAAAAGGGCCAAGTTAAGAACCCTGGCTCCCATTCTCTGCGCTCTATTCCACTGTGAGTCAGGCTACTCTCTGTTGGACATCTTTGGTAGGATTCCTGTGTCAGTCCCCTCAGCTTCATCTGTTTCCAAGGCGACAACCAGTCTCTCTCCCCTGCATGTGCCTTGCATAGCTGCCAACTAGGATGAGGGTCTCCTTTATCCAGTCAGGCATTTTATTCCACATCACTGTGCACTGGGACTTCTAGTTCATGATTATGTTGGAATCTGTGAATAAACAGGTCCCAGCATGCAAAGTGTTCTTGGCTGGATTCTGATAACTGTGCAGTAAGAGTGACCATCCTGACATGGCATTAGAAGGCAGCTTTGACTGTATACTCTCTCTCCCAAATGGATTCCAGCATGTTTCATGTATTACTACAGAAGAACACTTGACCGCGATTCTATTTGTTTTCATTAAATGTGAAGCTCTTTCCAGAAATAAAGAAGGGAAGAAAGCCTGGGCAGTGGTCCTCTGCGAGAAGCCGGATTTTGCATTCTGTTTAACCGCAAATGGTACTTTAATTGACAACAGCTAAAAATGGGTACAGGAGATTTTTCATTGCAGTGGATTTAAAAGTAGAGAAGCTCATGTGAGGCTCACTTGGGTTTTCCGCAGGGGCGAAGTGGACGGGACAGATGCTGGGTCCCAACTTCCCTCGCCCACCTCTTTCGCCCAACAAAGTCAAAGCAAACAAGGAGACGGTGGGGAAGGGGGGAAACAAAACAAGGAAAGGGAAAAGGAGTAGAAACTACTGTCCAGTGTGATGTCGCAATGTTTGATAATAGGAAAAGACACAAACATAAGTATGAAGTTAGAACTATCAAACTGCTATATAGGCATTTGCCTACTCTAGGGATCTACCTGTTGAATGTTCTGCAAGTGGTCTTAAGGAGATATCAAACAACTAAAACAAGAGATTCACAAAGTGTATCTTAATGGTAACCACGATTTGTATTCATCAGACCCATAAAAAAGTATACATATATCGCCTGAACATTAGGGAAAAAAAACAAAACTTATTTTCCTAGTCTGGAGAACAAGGAAGGAAAAAATGTTGCACAAAAAAGGTGCGGGATCGGAATGGGTAAGTACATTCAGGAGTAAGTGGTTAAAATTAATCTCTTATTTGTATTGTAGCCAGAGAGATGAAGCAATCATGTAGCAAGACAAGTTCAGGGCAGAGAATACACTTCACAACGATGAAGGAGTACAGACTCAGATAAGTTTAATGGTTGCCACAGAATACTTAAATATCTTTCATCCTACTTTAGCTAAGAACTATGATTCTTTAAATACTCGTTTTCTTATACTTCTATATATGCAGGCACCGGAATAGGAACGTTAGACAATTCTGTCCAAAGAGAGAAACAATGAGGCTGGCAACAAGGAAGTGTAGATGCTGAAACTATGCCCCTGAAGAAGGAGCGGCGACCCAGAAGCAACAGAGCTCCGAAGACACCGGGAGAGGAACGCCCAAGATGTCTCTACTCTTCGGCGCTAGTACAGGAATGCAGGTAGGAATGGGGAATGAGCAGGGTATCCAAGGGAGGTCTGGCAAGGGTCCGTAAGGGAACGCAAAGCACGTCTCCCTCGCAGATCCCTCCCTTTTGATGTCCTTAAACGCCGCCTTCGCCAGCTGACAGAAGTCGGCAGGCGGGGCTTGCGCAGGAGGCTGTGGCGCGGTCGGAAGCGCTGCTGAGGGCAGCGCTGACAAAAACAACAGTTGATGGACAGAATGCAGATCGATGTCATACATTCACCCAAGTACAGAGATCTGGGCCTAAATCCATCGTTTGTTTGCTCACCACACCACCCCAGTTCAGACATGGCCATATGCAAATCAGCCTTGACCCCGTGCCTCATGGGAACAGTCCAGCCCGAACTGCCAAGCCATGTCTTCCCTGGACCGGAAACAAGCATCCTAGGACCTGTTTCTGGCTATCAGCCGTCTTCAGCCAGGATAGCGTGGAGAGCCGGGACTCACGTCTGAGCATAGCCGTCTTTTTGCAAAAACAACAGTTGCTGGACAGAATGCAGAACAATGTCATACATTGCTGGCAGCATGGCATCACAGCTCAACTGGCCTACAGTGCCCAGAGCAGAACGGAAGCACCGCTCTGAACTAGCCCCATGCCTAGAGGTGGGTCATGGTGTTTGAGGCAACAGCACTGAGCTAGGGTTTGTAATTTCACTATTCCCACTGTAGTGACAGACTAACAAGCTCCAAGATTGGTAGAGGGGTTGGCTGAAGTCACTCACTCCCAGAATTTTACTGTCCCGTGGTATGAGAATATGTAAACAAAGAACTGCAGATTGTCCTTCATAAACTTACACTTCTTAAGAAAGGTTATGCTACATTTTGAAATCTTCTGGAGGGTATCACTCAATCTCTTGTGTTGTTGTTGTATGTTTGTGGTGTATATGAGAATAATCTCCTAGATGTTGTTGACACCCTCTAAACCAGCCAGAGTTTCTTATATGGCGTTTTGAAATACTTCTGCTCCTGATGAAATGCCAAAGTTTAGTCTGCAGTATGGGGAGAGATCTATATGTATGGCGATCGTTGTTATACTAACTTGATTTATCCAGCATTAGTTAGTGGCACCACAGATTCAAATCAAGTTTTGTCAACCATCTTTGCCTGTTCAGGTCAACCATAATATCATCAATATTGGGCATCAGGTGCCTCTCTCACTTTATGGTTTGGTTTGGGAGTATCTTGTCCATGGATATTATGACCATCCCTGATCATCTTGGTTTGCTGTTGGATTCACGATGTGTGTGCCCACCTACATTTTTGATTACCACATCTTCTTTCAGATTCCTCGTGTCTGCGTAACCAAGGGACCACTGTGAGATAAGCCTACGCCTCAGGGCTACTGGCTGAACTGTGAAGTCAACGTGGAGCTTCACTCGTCACTGGTCATATCTAAAGACAGTCAAGGACTTTGTAGAAGTTGGAAATCTTGTGGCGGATCTTTGCCTTCTCAGGTTTTGACGCTCCTTGCAAAGTTCACAAGATACAAATCCTCAGCGGCGCAGCAGCTCAGTAATGTGCCCATGAATCTTCAGTTATGAAAGAATCTGTATTACCCTGTTAGTCTGAAGGCATATGTTAGTTTCAAAAGTGCTAGACTGCAGCAGCTGCCCCAACCCACTATAGTCATTGATGCAGATTGTTATTTCTCCCTGTTCAGGCCTGGTTTGGGGCCGAGGCTGCTGGTTTATGTACATTATACTCAGGGTGGCACGTGTGCCGCAATGTGAAGTCCTTCTACTTTTCACCTTGCGCTTTGGATGAATTTTTTTGTGCTTGGCCTTTCTATCCATGAATGCTATGAGGAATACATCCCCTTCTTCTTCCTTGTCAGTCTCTGCTTGACTGTGGGTGTGTCCTCGTCCACTTACAATCTTACTCTCAACTTTATCTTAATTCCAGGTTTTGTCCATCCCAATCTGGTTTTATTCAGATTGTTGGCCATTAATATCCCCAACCTGATGATTTTATGTAGTTTATTTGCATGTTTTAAATCATTTGTATGTGTGCTATTGCTATTTTGCACGTCTTGCATGCTTTTATGGCTGGTCACAGACAAATAAAGAGAATTCGGATCCTGAGGCACTTACAATCTTTTCTAGTTGCAGCGTGAACTTTCAAGGACAGTGGAGATCAACTTGTGTAGTTTTAGCAGTGTGCAGTGCTATAGTATGCACATGCAAAGTGCTTCAGTCACCCGCAAAGTGCAAGTTTTACCTTTTCTGGGACACCCATTAAAACGAGGCCGTTTGCTGCTACAGTTCCTGTAATTGTTTGCGAGTAGGGTGTCAACCTTAATGTTAGGAGTCAGTCTGGAGTTGCCTTGTACTGGCTGTGTTCTCCCCCTTTGTAGCCTATGTTCGGGTTTGTCTGCTTTAGTTCTTATCACCATTTTTCCAGAGCAGTCTCCATTTTGGTGGCATGAACAATGGCCATTTCATGTGAACTTTAGCCAGGGGTTGCTCCTCCGCTATGGTGGAGGAGCATTGCCCCACTGTTTCTTGCAGTGCGAGAAGACAAAACATAAAATGGTAATAACTTCTAGTTATTACCATTTTATGTTTGCTTTGCAAGTGGGCGGGCTGCTCTATTCTCCGAGCAGGCCAGGGGAGGAGTGGTTTGCCCACTCCTGAGTGCGTGAAGACTGTTTGGTCGACCCTTTTGGGCTTCCCAAAGCTGTCATGCGCACTGTGCCCTTCTCCATGCAGGTTGCATTGCACCCTGCTTGAAGAACACGCCCACCCCTCTAGCCCCTGGCTGAGTGCCATGTCATGGTACTCCAGACCAATCACAACACTGCATGCAGCATTGTGATTGGCTTAGGGGAGGAAGCCTGGCTGCCTGCTTCCTGTTCCTGTCAAAGGCAGGAGGGCATGAGCAAAGAAGGTGCTCTGACCCCCCTGAATGACTCCCCTGTGCCACCCCTCCAGCGCCACCCATGAGCCATGCAGGCCGCTAGTGCGTTTAGTTCTTGGAGGATTAGTCTTCTCAACACAGAACCTTTGCATCTCAGGATGATCTTGGCTCTCACTTGATCAACATCTGTGCACGTGCTGGCAAGTTCACACAGGCAGGCATGAAAACTCTCATTTTGCCTACTTGCTGTGTCTGCCAGAAGACTAATATTTCTTAGTGCAGAGTGATCTAAGCATTAAAGCAGCCCTTAAGGACTTAGACTGCCCAATCATAGTCATTTTCAACCCCTGTGTCTTTGGAACAAGTTGTGTAAGAGGAGAGACCGCTTTATGTCTGCATCAGTCTAACTCTAATTTCTGCATGCCATGTAAAATAGTTTAGGAGCTTCCCAAGTCACGCTTAACAGTGCAAGTTAGCAATCACTGGAGCCGCTAGTTCAGTGAAAAGTGAAAAATAGCTAGCAAAAGCAATGGCAGAGAAGACCCAGCAGCATGGGCGCTTTTACACATTGTGTAGGGAGGAGTGACCAAAAATTAACAGAAGTTCTCTTTGCAGGAGGGAAATAGAAAGGCATATCTGGCAGAAAGCATAGTAAGGCGAGGACCACACCATTATCCATCCCTACTGAGGTCACTACCACAGAGGTCACGGAAGCAGAGCCATCAAACAGCAATGGAAAGTCCAGAAGATGGACCAGCCTTCGTAAAAACAAATGTCTATGTAGCATTCATAGACTTTTCTACTGTGTTTGATAAAGTAGATCGGCCACTTCTCTGGAAAAAGTTATATAAAATGGGTATGCCTCCTATTTTGTTATCTTTAGTTATTGCCTTACATTCGCAAACATGGTGTCGGGTTTTAATGGGGAGAACTCAGGGCCTATCCTCAGTTATTAATACAGAAAATGGACTGAAGCAAAGTTGCTTATTAGCACCTCTATTGTTCTCTTTATATGTAAGAGATCTTGCGGTTTGTTTTTCCTTAATGGAAGAAGACGCGCCAAAGATAGGTAGCCGCTCCTTTTCCTGTTTTATGTATGCAGACGATATAGTAATTATAGACCTGACCCCTATAGGTTTGAACAAAAAATTGACACAACTCCAGAATTATACGTCGGCAACATTTTTGAAAATAAATGTATCCAAAAGTAAGGTCTTGATCTTAAAACAAGGACAAAATCGAAAACTTTGTAATTTTAATTGGGGAATTGGTCCTGAAAAATTTGAGATTGTTGATTCCTACTTGTTGGACAGGCCCCATGAAGGGCTCGCTCCCTCCCCGCATGACAGGGCCCTGGTACCGGCCTTCCAGGTACTACCCGCAGAAGCAACCCCCAACCCGTCCCCCATGGGACGTCTGCTCCTGGGAATCCCTGTGTCCCTGGCCTGGGCCACCGTCAGCACCCTTGCCCGGGCCAGCCGCCATCTTAGACACTGCGCCACGAGGCCGCGTGGCCTCAGCTCGACCCCAACCCCGGGCCTGGCCAGGTCCCGACATCCCGGCACCACCCTCCACCCAGGAGGTGAACGAACCACTTGGCAGGTCAATGGGAGTAAGAAGTGTCGATGGCTCTCTCCCGCCAGGTGCCGATCACCCCCAGCCTCCCCGGGCGCTGGCTCCACCCCCCTGCTGGGTGTCTGGACTTCCTCATCCCGGACCTCCCGACCTCCAAGAGCGAGGGTCCGGACATCAAAGAGTGCCAGACCTATAACTGAGGCAGCCCCAGAACAGGAAGGCAGTTGTATCCTGGAGTCGAGAGACACCGCGACGAACTCATCCTTGACGGACTGCTGGCGCTGCCGCAGCCCTGCCTTGTGAACTATTGTCCTGCCTGCTGGCGCTGCCGCGGCCCGTTGCAACCTTCATCCTCGTGGGACCTGCTGGCGCGGCCGCAGCCCGTTGTCACCTTCATCCTCGTTGGGACCTGCTGGCGCTGCCGCGGCCCGTTGCCACCTACGACCTCTTCGGGACCTGCTGGCGCTGCCGCGGCCCGTTGCCACCTACGACCTCTTCAGAACCTGCTGGCGCTGCCGCGGTCTGACCCGTCCGAACACCAAGCTCGAGGATTGTGAGCTATCACCAAGACTGTCCCGCTACCCCCTTCCCTAATAGAGACTAGAATTGAGAGGATCATCGTGTCCTGATCTCATTGTATCGTACTACCTTACTTCAAGAACTGCCTATAAAAGGTGTTAATCTGATCTTCGTGTGGTGTCCATCTGTGGGGGGGAAGTTACTTGTCTGTACGATCGCTGGGGACGGCCCTCACCGGAGGCCTCTCCCCTTGTGCTCGGCCGACCCTCCAGGTCTCCGTCTAACATTGGTGGCCAGCGGCGCGATCCGAACCAACGCGTACCGTACAGATAGTAACTCACCCTACGACTAAACCACAATGACGACCAAAGAGAGCGGATCGGCAGAGAAGTTCCAGATGGAAAAGCTGGAGGAATACAGCCACCGAGAGCTAAAACATTTTTGCGTGGACTTAGGCATTGCTACCACCGGGCTAAGCACAAAAGAAGACTTCAAAAACGCCCTAGAGGCCTGGACAGAGACGAATACCGCCACACCCCGGGACCTCGAAGCCCCGGAAGTCAACACCACCCTGACGGAAGAACGGAGAACAGGTCCCTCCCGAGAAGAGATCCAGGAGCGGGAAAAAAATAGACTACACGAGCTGGACTTGGCACGGCTCAAATTAGACGGAGAATTGAAGCTGGCGGAACAGAAAATAAACTTAGAACACTTACGGCTCAGAGAAGAGCGAGAGGAAAAACAGAGACAGAGGGATCTCGAAGAAAAAAGACTGGCATACGAACACGAGTGCAAACTAGCAGAGATAGAAATACGCAAACAGAACACAAACCTAGGGGTGCCCGAGCCACCGCGCTCCCCGGGTACTACCGAACAGAAGGTCCACATCCCCAAGGATGTGGTCCGAGAATACCACCGGAACGACGACATACAGCAGTGGTTCAAGGCCTACGAGATCGCCATGACGGCCCACCGGATCGCTCGAAGTGACTGGGGAGCTGGGCTATGGGGAAGATTCGTCAATGAGGGCCGTGATGCCCTGCTGCAGCTTCCGGACCATAAAATGACGTCCTATGACCACATGAAGGCCGCCCTCCTCAGCCGATATGGGCTTACGCCCGAAATGTACCGCCAGAGGTTCCGCAACTGCACCCGGATCCCAGGTACAACTTGGTTGGAGTACGTAAACTATTTCAGCCGAGCCTTCGAGGGGTGGATCAAGGGTAACAACGTAACCACCTACGAACAACTCTTCAATCTCATTGTGTGGGAGCACCTCTCCAACAACTGTTTCGTCGAGCTCAGGCAGCACCTCCTCGACAGTAAATTGACTGAACCACGGCAGCTCGCCACCGAGGCGGACCGGTGGGAGAGCACCCGAGTGGCCCGGAGTGGGCCGAATGAGCAGAACAGATCCAACCAAGGTCATCATCGTCCCCGAGGAGGAGGAGGAGGACCGGGCCGGGGCAGAGACGCTGTCCTGGTCACTCCCGCTTACACCACCCCGCCCCCAGCCGGCCGGGGAAACCCCCCGATGCGCCCGGGGTTCCGAGCCAACGTTACGTGTCACCGATGCCAGCGAGTCGGCCACTACGCCAGTGACCCGACCTGCCCGAAGAACCCGGCTCCCGGGCCCCGCCAGGTGGCGGCCGCCGTCCTAGGAGAAGAACAAGTCTCCGAAGACACTGAAGCATACGAGTCGGAGCAGTTCGAGTGGGAACCTGCCGCCATGACCCTGGCCTGCCTAGGGGGAACAGACATGGTCCCGCGGACTCCCCTGCCAGCCAACACTCGGAAGTACAGCCAATGGGTGAGCATAAATGGGCGCAAGGCCGAAGCCCTGCGTGACACCGGGACCAGTGTGACGGCCGTCCGCTGTCACCTGGTAACCCCAGAACAAATCCTGCCAAGCGTTCTTTGCCCCGTCCGATCGGCAGACAATTCGGAGAGCCTGTGTCGGATGGCCTGCGTCCCCTTCGAATGGGGAGGAGTGTCCGGCAAGCTAAAAGTAACTGTCCGCGACGATGCCCCCGTGGACTGCCTCCTGGGGAACGATCTCGAGAGCTCCCCGTGGGCAGCTGTTGAAAGAAGAGAGCATCTGGGGATGTTGGGTCTCCCGGACTGGGCGTGCGTGACCACCCGGTCCATGGCCACCCGCACCATCCCTAGACCGGAAGAACCCGAATGGTCAGCACCTCCTCCCCCGATCGCTCCCAAAGACGACTCCATCCATACCGACCACCCGGAACCAACCCCAGAGGGGTCCGCACAGCCCCCCGAACTTCCCGACCTGGCTCAGTGGCGTCAAGAAGGGGGGCCCACCCAAGAACAATTCCGGCAGGAGCAAAAGACCTGTCCCTCCCTCGAGGGACTGCGACAGCAAGCGCTCGCCCAGGGCCAAGGAGACACCACCGGGGCCCACTGGGTTTATTGGGACAATGATCTCTTGTACAGCGAGCAGAGAATCGCGGAGCTGGGGGCCGGTCGAGTGCTGGTGGTGCCCCTCCACTTCAGAGACTTCCTGTTGAACTTGGCCCATGATGTCCCCCTGGCTGGGCACCTGGGGCAAGACAAAACCTACCACCGCCTGGTGACTCACTTTTTTTGGCCCAAAATGAGAAATGACGTCTCCAACCACTGCCGGTCCTGCCCGACCTGCCAGGCCAGCGGGAAGAGCGGCCGCAAACTCAAGGCACCCCTACAACCATTCCCCGTGGTGACCACCCCGTTTGAAAGGGTGGGAATAGACATTGTGGGGCCCCTGGACCCCCGAACAGCACAAGGGCATCGCTTCATCCTGGTCCTGGTGGACCACGCCACCCGCTATCCTGAAGCGGTCCCCCTTCGTACTATAACAGCCCCAGTAGTGGGTCGAGCCTTAATGGGGATCTTTTCTCGAGTGGGCTTCCCCCGGGAAGTCGTCAGTGACAGGGGCACAAACTTTATTTCAAAGTATATGAAATCCCTCTGGCAGCAGTGCGGGGTCACTTACCGATTCACAACCCTCTATCACCCCCAGGGAAACGGACTGGTCGAGCGGTTCAACCGCACTCTCAAGGGGATGATCATGGGGCTAGAAGAACCCCTACGCCGCCAGTGGGACGTGCTACTACCGTGCCTCCTCTTCGCCTACCGAGAAGTCCCCCAGAAGTCCCTCGGCTTCAGCCCCTTCGAACTCCTGTACGGACACCCCGTTCGCGGGCCTCTCAGCCTAGTGAAGGAGGAATGGGAAATGGCCCCCCTAAAATCCCCTCCAGACGTCTACAAGTACCTCCTGACCCTCCGCAATCAGACCCGGAAATTCAGGGAGATCGCCAAAGCCAATCTTGAGGCCAGTCAAGAGGACATGAAGAAGTGGTACGATCAACATGCCTCCTCCATCGAGTTTGAACCGGGTCAGCAGGTATGGGTGATGTCCCCCATCGAACCGTGTGCCTTGCAGGACAAATGGACAGGGCCCTTCAAGGTGATCGAGCGCAAGAGTCCCGTCACCTATCTCATCGACCTGGAGTCCCCCCGGAACCCCCTCCGGGTTCTCCACGCCAACAGACTCAAACCCCACTTCGTGCGCTCAGAGCTCAGCCTGCTGATGGCTACCGACAGTGGCGCAGAAGGAGACTCCGAGCCCCTCCCTGACCTACTGAGGACCCGTGAAAGAGATGGTTCGGTGGACGGGGTCCGACTCTCCGAGGCCCTGACCCCAGAGCAGCGCCAAGATTGTCGGGCCCTCCTGCTGCCGTTCGCAAACCTGTTCTCCCTCGCACCCGGAGTCACCTCCTGGTGCCTGCACGACGTGGACACTGGGGACAGTCCTCCTGTCCGACACCGGGCGTACCGAGTACCGGATCGGGTACGTACATTCATCCAAGAAGAAGTCTCCAAGATGCTCGCCCTCGGGGTCATCGAACCTTCGGACAGTCCCTGGGCCAGCCCGGTCGTCCTGGTCCCCAAGGCCGCGGCCCCGGGCACCACACCTGAGCTCCGATTCTGCATCGACTATCGGGGTCTGAACGCGGTCACCCGAACCGACGCTCACCCTATCCCCCGAGCAGATGAACTAGTCGACCGCATGGGGGCAGCCCGCTACCTAAGCATCTTTGACCTGACAGCGGGCTACTGGCAGATCGGCCTCACCCCCAGGGCCCAAGAACGTTCCGCTTTCTCCACCCCGGATGGGCACTACCATTTCAGAGTGATGCCATTCGGCATGAAGAACGCTCCAGCCACTTTTCAAAGACTGGTGAACCAGGTATTGGCGGGCCTCGAGGAATTCAGCGCCGCCTACCTGGACGACATCGCGGTATACAGCCGCCACTGGACAGACCACCTCCACCACATCCGAGAGGTCCTGCAGGCCCTCCAACAGGCCGGCCTCACCATAAAGGCCAGCAAGTGCCAAATCGGCCAGGGGTCCGTGACCTACCTCGGACACCAAGTGGGGAGCGGTCTGGTGGCCCCCCTCCAACTCAAGGTAGCTGCCATTCAGTCCTTGCAACCCCCCGAAACACAGACCAAGATCCGTGCCTTCCTGGGGCTCACCGGATACTACCGGCGGTTCGTGAAGGACTATGGCAGCATTGTGGGGCCCCTCACGGAACTCACGTCTAAGAACCACCCACAAAGAGTCAACTGGACTCCCGACTGTCAAGCGGCCTTCGAGAAGCTGAAGGCCGCCATGTGCACCGCTCCTGTGCTCCAGGCCCCCGACTACAGCCGCGAGTTCATCGTTCAGACCGATGCCTCCGACCATGGTGTTGGGGCCGTCCTCTCCCAACTGAACCCCGAAGGAGTCGACCAACCAGTGGCCTTCATCAGCAGACGCCTACTGCCCCGAGAACAGCGCTGGAGCACCATTGAGCGAGAGGCCTTTGCAGTAGTATGGGCCCTCAAGAAGCTCCGGCCTTACCTCTTCGGAACCCACTTCCGGGTACAAACAGATCATCGGCCCCTGCAATGGCTCATGCAAATGGGGGGGAGAACCCCAAACTATTGCGATGGTCCATCTCCCTGCAGGGGATGGACTTCACTGTAGAGCATCGCCCTGGTCAAGACCACGCCAACGCGGACGGCCTGTCCCGCTTTTTCCGCCTCGACGAGGAAAGTCCCCAGGAGGATGGGTGACTCTCCCCGCCTTCAGCTGGGGGGGACGCATGTTGGACAGGCCCCATGAAGGGCTCGCTCCCTCCCCGCATGACAGGGCCCTGGTACCGGCCTTCCAGGTACTACCCGCAGAAGCAACCCCCAACCCGTCCCCCATGGGACGTCTGCTCCTGGGAATCCCTGTGTCCCTGGCCTGGGCCACCGTCAGCACCCTTGCCCGGGCCAGCCGCCATCTTAGACACTGCGCCACGAGGCCGCGTGGCCTCAGCTCGACCCCAACCCCGGGCCTGGCCAGGTCCCGACATCCCGGCACCACCCTCCACCCAGGAGGTGAACGAACCACTTGGCAGGTCAATGGGAGTAAGAAGTGTCGATGGCTCTCTCCCGCCAGGTGCCGATCACCCCCAGCCTCCCCGGGCGCTGGCTCCACCCCCCTGCTGGGTGTCTGGACTTCCTCATCCCGGACCTCCCGACCTCCAAGAGCGAGGGTCCGGACATCAAAGAGTGCCAGACCTATAACTGAGGCAGCCCCAGAACAGGAAGGCAGTTGTATCCTGGAGTCGAGAGACACCGCGACGAACTCATCCTTGACGGACTGCTGGCGCTGCCGCAGCCCTGCCTTGTGAACTATTGTCCTGCCTGCTGGCGCTGCCGCGGCCCGTTGCAACCTTCATCCTCGTGGGACCTGCTGGCGCGGCCGCAGCCCGTTGTCACCTTCATCCTCGTTGGGACCTGCTGGCGCTGCCGCGGCCCGTTGCCACCTACGACCTCTTCGGGACCTGCTGGCGCTGCCGCGGCCCGTTGCCACCTACGACCTCTTCGGAACCTGCTGGCGCTGCCGCGGTCTGACCCGTCCGAACACCAAGCTCGAGGATTGTGAGCTATCACCAAGACTGTCCCGCTACCCCCTTCCCTAATAGAGACTAGAATTGAGAGGATCATCGTGTCCTGATCTCATTGTATCGTACTACCTTACTTCAAGAACTGCCTATAAAAGGTGTTAATCTGATCTTCGTGTGGTGTCCATCTGTGGGGGGGAAGTTACTTGTCTGTACGATCGCTGGGGACGGCCCTCACCGGAGGCCTCTCCCCTTGTGCTCGGCCGACCCTCCAGGTCTCCGTCTAACACTACTTATATCTGGGGAAAGCTATTTCAAGTAGTACGAAGATTAATTCCCATATTGATCATAGCTCTTCTAAAGCAACGTTGCATGCAAATGGCCTAAGCCTATTTTATAGTACGATGGGTCGAAGACATTTTTCACATTTGCTGTTAGTTTTTAAAACAAAAATTCCTCCTACCCTGTTATATGCAATTGAATCTATACCAGCAAGGGAATGGAGCTTTCTGGATAAAATCGAAGGCCAAATGTTCCATAAACTATGTAATTTTAATACTTTGGTTCCAATAGCTGCTATTAGGGTAGTGAATGGATTGGTAAGCTCCTTTTTACAAGGTCTAGCTAGGGTAATTCGTTGGTGATATCACCTAAATAATAGTGAACCTTTTTCTTTGAGGAGTTTTATCCAAAAAGGACATTTTTGAAGGACAAATGCACAAATACTCCTTTTATAATGATTTCCTTTTGGCAGTGCAACATTTTAATGTGCAAGAGGATTTTGTGTTATCTTTATCTCCTATTGAATTAAAATCTTTTTTAAAGATTTCTAGTGGCCTAACTAGTTATCAGAAAGATATAAGTATTTGCAGAATGAGAGCCAGACTGGAAACAATAGCTAAGAGTGCTTCCCGAGAGTTTCTCAGAAATATCTCTTGTGGACCTTAAGCCACAGTATCGGTAGATGGATTATTCTTTTCCGCATCATTAATCTCTTACCCTTAAATGACTTGGTCTGAAATTGGTCATCTAATAGGGTACGTGGAAAAAACTGTAACTTTTGTAATCAGGCTACTCAGAATCTCGATCATGTCTTATTTGTATGCCCGGCTCTGATCGCATTCTGATATAGGTGGCTACGTCCTAAGTTTATTAAAAATGACATTAAAAATGTTACATCAGCTAGAGAATTTCTGCTTTTTCCAAATAATAAAATAGTATGTGTTACATATGTAAACCACCATTATGTGGAATAGTTGCTCAGGGATTCTAGAATTGTTATTACTTAGTTGAGGTAGTGGGAAGTTGATGGAATGTATGTCATTCACTGTTTGACCTATGATTTGAGAAGATGGATTAAACTCTCTTATCTATCCTGACTTCGTGTTTGGATTTTGATTACCACCCTGCCACTTTCCCTACACTGGCGACGAAGGGGGATTGGACTTCAGCATTATTGAAGATCTTGTCTATTTGGATTTCACCATATTCACCATAAACAAGGTATTTTGTTATTCGACTGCTTTACCGAGCAGTGATTTATGGTGAACTCTCTTTAATTATGGGAATTTAACTCGACTGTTTAATCGAGCAGTGGCGTGTGGTGGAATTTCTCTTTAAGTTGTGCAAGTGCAAGTCGGCAGCGATATCGAGCTGTTTCAAGTGTGCACACAAGTGTGAAATTTTGTTCCAAAGAAGCGTTTGCGCAAGTGTGACTTGACAGTTTCCAAGCTGTCTATCTTCGGGTTTTTTTGGGACAAAAAGGAAGTCCATATACAAAGATAACTAGCGTGCATCTTTCAAAAACGTACCGCGAAAGTGAGTGGTGAATTAGCTATTGAAAATGGTATTGTGTTAAGAGAAGATAAGATTATTCCTCCTTTTAGCTTAAGACACACCATCATAGGAATTGGTCATGAGGGACACCTAGGTATTTCTTTCACACGCAGGCGTATTAAAGAGTGTTTTTGGTGGCCTGGGATCGATTCCTCAATTGAACACTTTGTTAAACAATGTAGTGAATGCACCAGTAGTGATAAATCCGCAGTTTCTTTAAGGGCAGAGTCCCAACCGGTTGATTTTCCAGATGGTCCATGGAGGAAGTTGGGGATAGATATAATTGGGCCATTTCATGTGTTACCCAAAGATGTAAGTTTTGGGATTGTGTTAATTGACTATTATTCGAAGTGGCCGGAAGTAAAGATGGTTAAGGAGGTAACATCTCAGAAAGTCATAGAATTTTTGGACAAGGTTTTTTGCAGGGAAGGCATTCCACAGGAGATTGTAATGGACAATGGTCCACAATTTGTGAGTCGTGACATGGATAATTTTTTCAATAAGTGTGGTATTACACACAAAAGGATTGCTGTGTTCCATCCTGAAGCTAATGGCCAGGTTGAGCGCTTCAATCGTGTGGTGAAAGAAGCTATTCAGCTTTCTACTAAGAGCGGTCTAAATTGGAAGAATGCTTTGAATTCTATGCTTTTGTCCTACAGGACATCTCCAAACAGTGTCACTCTGACTAGTCTTTTTGAGCTTCTAAGGGGGAGGAAACCTAGTACCAACCTTGGGCCATGGTGATTAAAAAAAAAAAAGTTTCCAATGATGAGAAATGTTGTGTTGACTATGAATTAGTTAAAAAGAGGGTTGAGAATTATAAAAAGAAAATGAAGTTAAATATGGACAACAAAAGAGGTTGTCCAAGTAGACAAAAAATTGTGATTGGCGATTTTGTACGAGTAAAAAAAAAATTCTAATCTTTTAAAAGGGTCACAACGTTGGTCAGATCCTAAAGAGGTTGTTGAAGTATTCACCAATGCTGTCAGGATTGAAGGGGGTAGTGTGTGGAATTTTAATAGAGTATCGTTATGTAAAGAGCATTCCAACAAATGTAAAGAACATTTCACCAACGATTCCTGTAAGACTATTGGAAAAAAGAATGTACAACTTAATTCTTTTCCCAGTTTTTCAAATTGTAATGGAAATGGTCAAAGGAGAAAAACAAAATGTCAGATTCCAACTAGGTTCAAGGATTTTGCTATGTAAAAAAAAAAAAAAAAGGGGGGAAGATGTGTTACATATGTAAACGACCATTATGTGGAATAGTTGCTATGGGATTCTAGAATTGTTTTTACTTAGTTGAGGTAGTGGGAAGTTGATGGAATGTATGTCATTCACTGTTTGACCTTTGATTTGAGAAGATGGATTAAACTCTCTTATCTATCCTGACTTCGTGTTTGGATTTTGATTACCACCCTGCCACTTTCCCTACAGTATGCACTAAACTTTTTTACTTTTTTAGGGAGCTTATGTATATATTTTAATTGTTTTTATTAGACCCCGAGTCTGGTTGGTTATAAAACGTATTAATTTGTGTTCTTGTATTGGTTTTTTTTTCTCATTTGTGGACAATTATACATATAGGACTGTTTTCTCTGGTGCTTGCACTAACTAGGTCTCTTTTCCCTTCATAAAAAAAGTCTTAAGGGAAATAATTTTGCTGCTTTTTGATGGACTTTAGATAAAAATATATGATGCTGTTAGGATAAGATTTCTTTCCCAATTGTATTCCTAATTAACAGGACCCAATCCTCCATTGTTCTAGTACAGGGGATAATTGTTTGATTGCTGCTACCTAACTGCCGTTGTAAGATGCACTTTATCTAATGACTTGTTATTGTTGTTTCAAAATGAAGTATTTTATCCTACAAAATGCCATCAGTTGAAACTGCTTTTTAATGCTGATCTGTATTTTTGTACATGCTCTATAATCCATCATGGAATGATTATTTTAGCTCTCCTAGCTTGCTGGGCTCTATTGATGTCTAAATAATATCCTAGCAGTAATTTTGGAAACCTTCTATGTTTTGTATTATTACCTTTGTATACATTGAAATAATGGTGTAGGTGGAATGGTTTTATTGAAGTAACATTTTAATGGCTGCTGGATTTAGGTTATGATTATCCATGTACTTTTTAAGTGGACCTCATTAGAGATCCAAATGCTTAATAAATAAATTGAATTGAATTGGACCAGCCTTGCAGAGCTTTTCTTTCAATGCTCTTTCAGTCATAAGGTATGAACAGTCTTATCCCTGGCTCGTTGTGTGGGTCACCACCGCAAACTGCACATGTTGTGGAGGGGCTCACCATACTGGAGAAGAAGCATGGGAGACCAACCGACATTCTGTTAGCACAATCCCCTTCTCCATATTTACAAAGCAGCGTTAAGCTACTTAATGTGGCTTAACGCACCTTGTGAATGAGGCCCGTTTCCACGCTTCACTTAGCTGGAAAGGGGTATGCAGTGAGTGTTGCAGTGGATGTTCCACTGCAACACCCATTAATTTTTGCCCCATATTTACACGGCTGGGGCAATGCCAAAAAGACACAGGAATATTTGGTGTTAGACTGGCAATACGAGGAGAAATTATTAATTTCTCCTAGTTTTTTGCTCTTTCCTTGTGCGTTACAGAATGGAGCACACATAGAAAGAACAAATCGTCTTTCAAGATTGTTTATGTGCAGCACAGACACATTTGCAACATGGTGGAAGGGTGCCTACACTGGCGCTAGGCATCTTTTTTTGCACCAGCGCTAGGAGAAATGCAAGGGTGTACCATATTTTTGGAAATATGGCACTCCCTAGCATTTTAAAAATGTTGGAGCAGCATTCTCAATTTTGGCGTAACACTGCGCTATAACCTTTTGTTGTAAATATCTCCCCCTAGACTCATCAACATGGAGGAAGGTGGTGCAAGCACAGCACCAATGCAGCTTTATGGTAGAAAATAAAGCAGCAGGTGGGTCACTAGGAGGCAGCGCGTGACTGGCTGTTTTTCCCAAATATGCTGCCTCTCATCCTGGGCATACTTAGACATAAAGCACAGTCGCTTGCTACACTGCGGAAATGGTGAACAGTCTGATCTGGCCATGGCAAATCCGAATAGTCAGCGAGCTATAGTACAAATAGAAATTGAAGCCTGGATCAGTGTCCGAGTTATGGTCAAAGAAGAGGGCAATCAGGTCACTATAAGAGAGAAGGCTACTGTCCTAAAAGGGGGAGAATAAACGTTGAGATGGTGTCTCTAGTGTACTGGAGACGGGAAGAAGATGGCGGACCAGGGAGACGTAAGGTACCATTTCTGACCCATTGGTGAGGCACTTCATGCTCCATGTGCAAGGCTGCTGCATAGCAATATCCATATCGGCTTAAATTAAATGGTGAGAAAATGTGGTGGCTGGGATAGTTAATGCACTCTACCACATGAGTCTAGTAAAGTTCAAAGTCTTATTCCTTCCGTGCCCATGTATTTTGTGGTGTTCAGGAGATGGAAGAGACATCCATTCTTCCTCAACTGGAGAGGTCCAGGAATCAACAACAAAGTTCTCCAGGCACACAGAGATACAACTGAGGTCCTGGTTTCAATCATCTCCAATGCCGCCGTGTGTGCTGGTGGGTCTAGCTAGCACACACAGCGGCATTGGAGAAGATGTAAAATAAAGCATCTCAGAAACAAGTGACTAAAATTCACAATGTCAGACTAGAGCTCCATATACAGAATTGGGACAACATGAGATGATGAATAGAATCTATTTGCAATGTTTCACCTGTACAACTCAGTAATAAGCATAAGAGACTGATTGTTAAGCCCTGATGAAGTCTGCTGTAACAAGGAACAGCCTGAAATGAAACACGTGTTGGCAAGGGGCGTATATAACTACAAGACAATAAAAAGAACTATTGAAACCACAACCTCAATTTTATCTCTGTGTGCCTGGAGAACTTTGTTTTAAAATGAAATGGTGTTGGTCCATGTAACTAGCAATGCAAATGCAAATATAAGCAGAGAACAATAAATCAAAGAAATGGTTACTGTGACAGCACTATAATCTAAAATATGAATTTAACTAAAACATGGGCGAGGGGGAGCTAGGCTCGCCAAACTCTACAAGGAAAGAAAATAGAGATGGCCAAATTAAAGTTTAACAATCATTTCGAAGCCAATAGGTCTCGCCTATGTAAGAGCTACTAGCTTTGCTAAAATATTTTAGCAATGTTGTACATCAGAGTGGCTGCTGATCAGCATAGCTAAAAGTTAGTGGGGTAAAGGAGAGCGGCGTGGAGTGGAATATCATAAAGTGTAGTAGAGTGGAGTGTTATGGAGTGGGGTTGAGTGGTGTGGAGTGGTGTAAAGTGTAGTAGAGTAGAGTGTTATGGAGTGGCGTAGAGTTGTGTGGAGTGGTGTGCAGTAAGGGAAGTGATTTGGAGTGTCATGGAGTAGCGTACAGTGATGTGGGGTGTCATGGAGGGAGTAGAGTGTCGCAGAGTGGAAGAACATAGAGTTTAGTGGCATAGAGTGGAGTACAGTGTCAGAGTTCAGTTGAGTGTAATAGAGAGGAGTCGCATAGTGTCATGGAGTGATGTAGAGCAAAGTCGAGTGGTGCAGAGGGTGTTGTGTAGAGTGGAGTTTTGTAGAGTAAAGTGGCGGAGAGTCGAACAGATTGTCATAGAGTGGAGTACAGTGTTATAGAGTTGAGTGGCATAGAGTGGAGTATAGTTGAGTGCATTGAGTATCAGAGTGGAGTGGCATGGAGCAGAGTAGAGTAGTGTGTCATAGAGTATAGTGGCGTACAGTGCAATGGTGCAGAGTATATTTGCATCGAGTTCAGTGGTGTAGAGTGTATTGGTTTTGAGTAAAGTGGTAAAGTGTGCATTGTTGTACAGTGCAGTGCTGTAGTGTGCAGCGGTGTAGAATAGAGTGGCGTAGTGTAGATTGTCATGAAGTGGAGTGGCATAGAGTGGATTAGAGGGTTATAGAGTTGAGTGGCCTCAAGTGGAGTGGCGTAGAGTGGAGTGGCATTGAGTATCAAAGTGGAGTGGCATAGAGCAGAGTAGTGAAGCGTGTCATAGAATAGCATGGAATGGAGTGGCATAGAGGAAGTACCGTGGGGCATCGTAGAGTGGAGCAGCATCACAGAATGACACAAAGTGGTGTAGAGTGCTGTAGACTGGAGTGGTATACGGTGGAGTAGAGTGTCAGTGGAGCAGACTTTCATGTATTTTAGCATCAGAGAGTTGACTTTCTTGGAGTGAAGTGTCCTAGAGTGAAGTACTGTAGAGTGGAGTAGGGTGGCCTAGAGGGAAGTTGCATAAAATACAGTGGCATAGAGTGTAGTGGCATACAGTGCAATGGTGCAGAGTATATTGGCATAGAGTTCAGTGGTGTAGAGTGTATTGGTTTTGAGTAGAGTGGTGAAGTGGGCATTGATGTATAGTGCGGTGCCGTAGTGTGCAGCAGTGTAGAATAGAGTGGCGTAGTGTAGAGTGGAGTGGTGAAAAGTGGAATAGAGTGGCGTAGACTGCAGTGGCATATAGTAGATTGTTCCAGTGTAGAGAGAAGTGGTATAGAGTGCAGTGGTATAGAGCACACTGTCATGGAGTGCAGTGGTGCAGAGTAGATTAGAGTAGCCTATCCTGGATTGGCTTAGAGTGCAGTGGCATAGAGTGGAGCAAAACAGAGTAGAGTGTCATAGAGTGGCAGAGAGTGCAGTGGTGTATCGTAGAGTGGCTTGGAGTGCATTCGAGTACAGTGCAGTGGCGCAGAGTAGAATGGCATGAAGTGCAGTGATGCAGAGTAGAATAGGCTGTTGTAGAGTGCACTGACATTGTCCAATGGCGTAGAGTGCAGTGGCGTAGATAATAGTGGTGTAGAGTGCAGTGGTGCAGATTAGAATGACTTAAAGTGCATTGGTTTTGAGTAAAGTGGTGTAAAATACATTGGCATAGAGTGCATTGGCCAAGAGTACAGCGGCATACAGTGGTGCAGAGTGGAGTGGCGCTGAGTGCAGTAGCAATGAGGGCAGCGGTGCAGAGTAGATTGTTTTAGATTAGAGTGCAGTGTTGCAGAGTAGATTAAAGTGGCGTAGAGGGGATTGGCATAAAGTGCACTGGTGTACAGTGGAATGCTACAGAGTGGAGTGCATTGGCGTAGAGTGCAGTGGCATAGAGTACAGTGTTGCAGAGAAGGGTGGCATAAAGTGGAATGGCGTGTAATTGTGTAGAGTGCAGTGGCGAAGAGTGCAGTGGTGTGTAGTAGAGAGCATGGGCATAGAGTAGAGTGAAGTGGTGTAGAGTAGAGAGGCATAGAGCAGAGTGGTGCAGATAGGAGTGCAGGTACACAGTGCGGAGGTGAGTGGAGTAGTATGATGTAGTGCAGAGTAGAGTGCAGTGGCCTAGAGTGGTGCACAATATAGTGATAGAGTGCTGTGGTGTTACGTGGAGTATGCACTGTATGGTAGTCTACTACCATTACAAAACATCTTCAATTGAAATTTCCACTTCATTTGCACTCCAAAACAGCTTTACTGATAAAAGTATACAGCGCACAAACAATAATGTGTGGAAATCTCATCACCCAGTGTATTGATTTCATTGTCAGCACAGTTCATCTACAAACATTTAGATTTTGTTTTGTGCTAGTACAGCCTTCCTCAAGCAGACCCCCAGCATTCACTTTGAAGTCAGGGAAAGAAAAACAAACACCAAGCTCCCTGGATGACACCACTGACATTTGACCTCCGTCTTTGAATGCACAGCAAATGTGACAAGATAAGAAAATGATTTAAAGGCCTGTTTACAGAAAGTGAGTTAGTGGAAGAATATAGTAAACAAGATTTGGGCACTCTGGGGGGGGGGGGGGGGGATAAACTCGAGCTGGACAGCCTAAAACAAATAAAGCCAGCAAATAGAAAGTCAGAAAATGAGAGTTACAAACTACAAAGCTAACGGTAAGCAACAGGCGGAATGCATTCCTAGGTCAACTTTCTGAATGTCCCCAAAATGTCTTTAGCAAACCAAGCTGTCTGGTAGGCTGCAGCTTAAAAAGCACTGTGAAGCAGTCACATGATGCCCTTGACAATTCACCAAGTAGGCACCGCCTATGACCAGCTTACATGGCATTGGTGCTTTGTAGCGGGCATTGAACATGCTGTCATGGAAAGGGGAGGCGGCCCAATGACAAAGAAAAGAAACACGGGACAAATGAAAGCAATTGAGTCCAGAGGCTCCATTCCAGCGATCTGTAGTACTGGAAAAGAAAAAGCAAATGAAAGGAAGAACAACAGATCAAACAAATTTAATACAAACTGATACAAACAGATTATGACAGCACTAGAAGCTAAAACAATGTCTTAAAATAACAGAAGAGACAGGCGGGCCATTAATGGTGAAGAAGTTAATTTGAACTACCTTGATATTAGAGTCACCTCGGGTCATGGATATATGAAGAGGCGTTGGAACAATTTTTCAAAGTTGGGATGCTTGCCATCAACATCTTCTCACTAAAGCAACCGGGGTTGTGTATACTCAAACTGCTGTTTGATTAGCAAGTATACCAAAGAGTCTAAACACATTTAGCAGCAGGGGAGAGGAGCAGAATAGTGCATTTTGGGCCACAATATTGCTACATGAAAGTACATTTGTTTTGATTTCGTAACCTCATTCCTAGATAGTGCGTACGCCATAAAAATAGCCTGTTGGTGCTACTAGAAAAAAAGCCACTGCGCAAGCAAACTCAAGAGTAGCAACTGTGATTGAGGAAGTTCAAGTCCTTAGTCAAGTTCAGAACTTACGATATTGGTCTATTTTAAACGCAAACGTAGGGAGCTCCTACTTTTAAAAATGAATGGGCACTGTATTACAAGCCTCCCACCTTCAAGTGAGCAGATTCTATCACAACCTTTATCTGTAGTTGGGCAATGTTGAAATGTGAAAGAAATCTGATAACCTCAGCTCAGCTCTAGATGGGTGTATTTTGCCTGTCCTCACCAGTTTAACAAATTCAGAAAATTAATTTATTGCACATCAAAGGAAAGTCTAGGGAAAACTGGGGTTGGCAAAGTAGTTTTCTTTTTTTCTGTATCAAAATATTTAGTGCTCTACACAAGGAAGAAGTGGCAAAAAGAAAGGGGAAGGTCACTTACATGCGGATTGTGGAATAAATAATACATTACATATATCTCTTGGTGGAGGTATAATCAGGCCCGGACTGGCCGTTGCAGGCACCGGGCAATCCCCCGGTCGGCCGCGAGGGTGGGGTCCGGTTTTGGGCCCCAGGGGGCCGGTTTTGTTACAGGGTCGTTTTTTGCAGCATAGCTGCAAAAACGGCACTGTAACAAAATCGGCCGAAAACCGGCCCTAGCAAAGAGCGCGGTCGCACCCCCCAACCCCCCCCCCGGGGGAGAGGGGGGCCGGCCGAGCACTTTGCCAGGGCCGGTTTCGGTTCCAGTCCGGCCCTATAATAGTTCAATCCTCACTATATGCTCCTCCAGTGCATACACAAACACCCCCAAAACTGGAACATAGCAGTAACGTCAAGTAGTCTTTAGTCACAATTGTGAACAAAGCCCATATGCTGATGCATTACTCTTACGTCCCTCCCTTGCTTGAGTTCATTACAGATGAGGCCTCCCCCAGACACCAATGCTAAGAAACATTGATAGAGCGCGCGAGGTCACCCAGCCAATGATTTCGCCGTTTCCGGCTTCAGGGCCCATATACTTTCAATTCACTCTATTCATTGGCCAGGCGACTTCACGGGCTGCTACCAATTGTGTGTGTTCTCTTCTGTTATTACTCAGTGTACCCGACTTACCAATCCACCGACACGGGTACCTATGACTTCAATGAATCAGGGGCCTAGCTGTAAAAGGAAAGGCAGCAAATGCAATTTCAAATGACATTCAATATTGTTTGTAAAATGACCACGGACAACTGAAAAGTTTTAAAATGTTTATCTAAAGTTCGTTTTCTGAGATCATGAGATTTACAAGAATGAGACAATCAATAATTAGGATAATGAAAAGTACATAACTATAGAGAAATAAAGTCAGGGTAATCATTAAAATGCAATAATGAGATGCAAAGAAAATATGCTATGCATTCAAGGCAGGAATTCTTTAGAAAATCTAAGTAAGGTCGTTCTAGACCATATCAGAAAATGACAAACTGCAATGCAAAATATGATTTCTAAAAGATAGGGTAACATGAGAACATATCAAGAAAATTATGCAAATGACTTTACGTTTCAATAGTTGCGGCAAAAGCATGGAAAAATCAACATGTGCAAGATGTCTCTTTATTTGAGCAAAAGTCAGAAATATAGAAAGGTGCAAGTTTTAGGAACTTAGAGCAGTATTTACCTAGACTGGTGTGGAAACCAAACCCTGGCCACGGGTCAGTTAAGGACAGGAAACCCTCAAGGAAGGATACCCCTCAAAGGACAGCAGGTGCAGAATGGACACCCCGGACAGGACAGGATACCCTCAGATTAGGAATCAGGACAGGACCTCAGGACAGGACAGCAAACCCTCAGGACAGGACCGCTCAGGACAGGACCGCACCCGCAGTTTGGAAGCAACGCCTGCGCTCCACCCTCTCTGCAGTTATCGATCAAGACCCCGATTGGGTCAACGAACTCCCAACAAAGTGCTTCGCCAGCACTTTAAGGTTCAGTAAAACCTTAGTCTATGGTCAATTTCGGACAGAGTGCTCCGCAGCGCTCTGTATCTTCAGTCACCTATTGAGTACGATGGGTCAGTGACAGGTCAGCTAAACCAGACAAGTCGGACAATTCCCTAGGTGAACCCAGGGTAGTTATACTGTTTGGGGACGGTGTACCACCCCCCAATGTTGCAAAGTGTCAGAATCCCTCAATTTGGATTGGTCCTAAGGTAGGCTTTGGGTAACACACCAATCACAACATGCTATTTAGATGCTTCATTATCATATTTGGGTACCGCCTAGCTAGATTGGGGTTCTCATGAGAAACTGTGCAGAAAGACAATGGCAATTTTACAATGTATCATATGAGGAGCAACATTCTCCGTTCTCATAGCGCAGAGGTGGCTTTCCCAGGAGCATCATGACTGTGGCTGCCAGCTGGCTGAGTTCCGCTGTCCAAAGTGGCCACCTTTCAGTGCTCCCTGGCCATGCGCAGAAGAGACCGTCAATATGGCTCCCAAGCAGTTCGGACCCCCATTCCCCGCGGTACATGAAAAGTAAGCGAGAACAAATTAATATCCAAACATAACGTTATGAAATCACATCACAGGGTTGTACTTTCAACTTATCATCATAAAATATACTTATGCAGTCTATATGTTAGCTACATATAAACGGTGACAATAGCAGTGGCACGAGCAGTACCACGTTGTAAGCGAAGCTATGGATTACGCATGCGCATAAATTTCCCTCCACTTCTGCAGACCCGTCAGGACACGTGAGTGTGGCTGACGCATGCGCAGTAACTAAATACAAGCGGCGGCCATATTAATTGACTCGAGTAAATTATTTTAGTAAAACACATATGCAAGCCTCATAAACTTTGCTTAAACTAAATATAAACGTTAGTAAGACGTACACTTATTACCTTTTTACACATAGACGAGGTTCTTGACTTCGGCAAGGTCGCAAAATATGCGAAGCTTTGCTTCATCAATCCCCTCTTTGATGATATTTACTATCATCACAAAATAAATGGAACCAGATGCCAACTTTCTTTCACACTTTGTACAACTCTATCTCTTCCAGCAATTTCTCCAATTTGTCCCTTTCAGTTTTGGTAGGGTGAGAATTCTTCACCTTTTTATAGATCTTATTATTCATCTCTTCTAATTCGAGCTCATCCACACTCCGTTTCACTCCTCTTGTATTTACTTCTCTCGCATTCACTTCATACTTCTTTGTGTGTTTGCGACATTTGCAACAGACAAATATGAAAAATAAGATGAGACCTATAATTCCAATTGGCATCAGTACTTTAAGCAATAAGCCTTTACCTATATCAGCGAACCAATGACCTACATTTGAGAGACCATCTACCAGTCTCTTCCAGGCACTATCAACCTCGAGTGGTCTGAGTTCCTTTGCCAAATTAGTAATGTTTCTCACATATCTTTTGAGCTGCACACTTTTGTCCGGAATATAAGTGCAACAATGTTGCGCCTTCAACATCCGGCAGACTCCGCCCTCTTTTGCCAATAAGGTATCAAGAGCAAGTCGATTCTGCAAAACCATTGATCTGATCGCAACCATTTCGGTGTTGACCAGCAGAAATCCATGAGCTGTCTCAGTTGACAACACATCCACTATAGTGGACAATTTGCAAATTCTGTGAGTGTTCAGAACCACTCCCACTCCAGGTATCAGTGCACTGAAAATACTACCCATTATTTCACCTATGCTTTCTCTTTTACTACGCACTAAGCCATTAGTATTTTCACTGCTTCCAGCACCTTTGTTCACATGGTATATTTTCGGGAAGACAATGCCAAAATAGCAACTTCCATACCAGTGATCCGGCAATTTGAAATAAGCCTTGTCCCCACATATATAATAAATTCCAGGAAACACAGGCTCTGACCCATTTTTGAAACCCCAACCTCCAATTACCTTGTAATTATGTTCGCATTCACTGGAACCAATGAAAATGTTATTATAATAGCTAGTCTTCTCGCGGTGAAGACATAGCTTGCCTTTCTTTTCAAAATCCAGCAACAGAGCAGGACCCGCCCCACCAGTTGAGGTGCCTTCCATGTTCTCTGCCCACCTTGGCCTTTTCTGACTTTCGTCATTAGCCTTCTTTTGTATTTTAATTCTCCTTTTCTCTGCCATGTTTAGGAACATCTTTTCCTGCTCATGCAAAGAACAAGTCAAATTATCTCTGTGTGCGTCCGCTATGTCAATGTTACCTATAGTCAGGAAATAATCTCCCATGTATCGTATTGCGTCACTTTTGGTATGTACAGGATTCAAGTTCCCACGTATAGGAAGCTCAGAAAAGATCACGTCATTATTAGAGTAATAGTACTGTAACGGTCCTCTTTTGTAAAATAAACTAGCTAAAATGCTACAGGAAATTCCGTATGTCAGCGGCAAGTGATGGTATGTCACGCCTTCAGCTACAGAAGTAGGTAGCTTCATGCAGACATAGCAATCTTCAATTTCCATAGTCTCTACATAGTGTATTAACAAGTTTGCGAAAACATTTAAGCGTGTCCTGTTTTTGATTCTATGATAGTGTAGTTCTTCCTCATCTGATGCTTCTAAGTTCTGTTTTGTTTGTCTCAGTGCTCTCTCATGTCTAGCTACACTTTGTGTTGTCTGCTCTTCACTGTCAGTATTTACAATTTCAGTAGGGACAATATTAGTATCTTTGCTTACAGCAAAGGGAATGAAAATTGTTAATCCTATCCAGAGTAATATCAGGACAATTATACTACAGACACATACCTTGCAGCAAGTTTTGCAACCACTGCGACTAGGTCTACCATTCACGTTTGAATCAGACATTTTGGCTTCAGAAGAAGTTTTCAACCCCTCTTTGTGTCTCTACACAAGTATCTTACTTTGTGCAAATTCACGGTGGCTCTTCTTCCTCTTCGTCAGAGTACTCAGGGACGGGCTCTCCGTCGCTTACGTCAGTGATATCGAGATCTTCAAGTTCTTCTAACACAAGTGTCCATTCAGGTGACTTGTACTTTTTGTTTTGTCTTTTTAGCCGATCACTCCTTCTTTTGGAAGTGTCTTCTGGTTGTTCTGCTATGCGAGCACTTCTCCTTTCTTCTGCACGTTTTTCTTCTACTGTTTTTATTCTCAATCTCAATTTCTTTATGTATTTAGGCTCAAGATGTTTTCTTTTCTTAAGTCTTTTGGTTGGTGCTTGGACTTCGTTTTCTTCTCTTGCCCTCTTATTTTCATTAGCTTGTGGCAATTCTGCTTCAGTTTCTTCTTCTTCTTCTATCTGACTAATCCCAGGGCTAGCATCTGTTTCTTCTGCCTGGGTACTAATCTGGCCTTGTTCAGGTAATTTGTGTGTTTGCACTTCAAGTGTCTCTGACTCTGTTTCCTGAACACGTTCTTCTAATTCTATCTGATCCTGTTCAAGCACTTCAATCTCTGGACTTTCTTCTGCTCGAACTATTACACTATGTCTAGTCTGTCCATTCCCGATATCAGGTGTCAGTGGAGGAGTGTCAATCACTTGTTCTGTATTCCTCTCTAGTTCAGGATCCTTCACTTGTTCAGTATCGGGCACTTGTTCAGTCTTATTCACTTGTTCTGTATCAATCACGTGCTCTGTCCCTGTCTGACCTTCTCCTTCCTCAGTTTTGATGTGAATCTCAAGAGTCTGAGGTTCTTCACCTGTGCCTTGCTTTTCCTCTCTAGTCCACTCTCTACCTTCCCAAAGTCGTTCACTTGTTCGGATGGGGTCTTCGGTGAGATCAATCAAGGGAATCCACTCCTCTGGCCATATGCTCGGCAGCTCGTCTTCAGCTACTTCTGGCTCAGCTTCTTGGACTCCTTCAGCAGGCTGGACTCTTGGTAGTTCATTGTCAACTATTCTTGGGCCAACGTCTGCGGATTCAGTAGCTCGACTGTTACTGGGCTGTACGTTGTCAGTTACTTCTGGTCTGGCTCCTGCAGAGTCCTCTACTTCAGGCACTTCGTCTGGTGGTACCTTCTGGGTGTGGCTGGCGTGTATCCAACGCGGAACCCCTGCACACTTGACTGCTGTGGTAGTCACCAGAATCACTTGACGTTTTTCTCCCCACCTTGGTTCCAGGCAGCTCTTCCGAGTATGCTTCTTTATCTTCACCCAGTCCCCCGGGACCAGTTTGTGGAGAGGAGTCGTTGGATTGAGGATGGCGTCTTCTCCGATCTGGCGAGAGATAGAACGCACTTGGTCACCCAATCTCTTGCAGTATTCAAGCACCAAATCATCAGTAATACTCAACAGTTTGCTTCCAGGCACCCATGCTTGTCTCATCACTCTTCCCATAATGATTTCATGGGGACTTAGGCCTGTTTTGCGATCAGGAATACTTCTGAGTCCCATCAGGACCAATGGTAGGGCCTTCACCCAGGTCAGTTTAGTTGCATCACACAGTTTTGCTAGTCTGTTCTTGATAGTTCCATTTATTTGTTCCACTACTCCAGAAGCCTCTGGACGGTAGGCACAGTGAAGCTTTTGGGAAATTCCAAAGGCCTTACAGAGTTCGTCGATCACTGCATTCTGAAAATGTGAGCCTTGATCTGATTCAATAGTGACTGGAACCCCGAACCTAGGTATCAGTTCTTTTAATAAACACTTAGCTACTGTTTTTGCATCATTTTGGGGAGTAGGGAAAGCTTCCACCCACTTTGAAAATAAACAGATCATGACAAGGACATATCGTTTCCCTTCACAACGGGGCATGGTGATGAAATCAACCTGTATCCTTACAAAGGGACCCCCGGACCTCCCAATTTTTCCCAGTTCCACCACAGTCCTCTTCCCTGGGTTCATCTTTTGACATGACAGGCACCTCTGGCAGAGGGACTCTGCTACTTTCCTGAACTTTTTACTGTACCAAGTCTGTTGGAACACTAGAATCATGGCGTCCCTACCAATGTGTGATCCTTCATGTATCAACCTCGCCATTGTGCTAAGTAAGTGTCTAGGCAACACAGGCATACCAGTTGGACCTAAAATGACACCATCCACACGTCTTGGTCTACACCCATCGTCCTTCCACTTCTCTCTTTCTTGCCACGGTGCCGCCTGCTGCCACTCTCTCACTTCATCCCATGTAGGCACTTCTTCAAACACTTGAAGTTGGCAGCTGGTTCCTGGCCCCCCTCGTTTTGGATTTACGATATACCGATCTCTTGCGCACCATTGGGCCACTCGATCAGCATAATCGTTTCCCAGTGATATCTTGTCCATGCTCTTTTTATGAGCAGCACATTTTACCACTGCCAGTTGCTTTGGTAACTGGATTGCCTCTAAAAGGTCTTGAACAACCTTTCCATTTCGAATAGGGGTACCTGATGAAGTCAGGAACTCCCTCTGTAGCCACAACTGGCCAAAGTCATGCACAACCCCATAACAGTACTGACTGTCAGTATACACTGTTATGCGTATGTTCTTCCCAATTTGGCAAGCTTTTATCATAGCAATCAATTCGGCTACTTGTGCAGACTTGATGTGATATAGATAACCTGCTTCCTCAATTTTCTCTAGGGACACTACTGCATAGGCAGCACTCAGGCCTCCTTGTTCATGCCTTAGACATGAACCATCTACAAATAGTTCTTTATCATGCACAGGCAAGGGCGTTTCCTTAATATCTGGGCGTGGCTTGGTATTAAATTCTGTTAAGTCTATGCAATCATGTTCATCATCCACCCCTCCTTCCATATCCTTTGGGTCTGGTAATAAGGTGGCTGGGTTCAGAATACTGCACCTAACAATGTTTACATTTGCAGCACCCACAAGAATCCTCTCATATTTAGTCAGCCGACTAGGGGTGAGATACTGAGTTTTTGTTCTGGTCAGTAAAATTACCACTCCATGTGGGACATACACAGTTACCGGATGTCCCATGACAATGGACTCACTCTGCTCTAAACTTGCGCAGGTAGCAGCTACTGCTTTCAGACAACCTGGTAATCCAGCAGCCACTGGATCCAGGGTGGCAGAGAAATATGCCACAGGCCTTCTTGTTGTGCCATGTTCTTGAGTTAGGACTGACAATGCGCAAATATCGGGAGTGTCACAGAATAGGGCAAACTCTTTAGAATAGTCTGGCATTCCCAATGCAGGGGCTGTACACAGACAATCTCGTAGTTTTGTGAAGGCTGTTAGGCTTTCATCATCCCATTCTACAATTTCAGGTGTCCCTCTTTTAGTCATTTTTATCAAGGGCCTTGCTAGGACTGCAAATCCCAGAATCCACTGCCTGCAGTATCCTATCACGCCCAGGAACATTCTTATTTCTTTCTGAGTACGGGGCAACTGCATTTTTTGAATTATTCTCACTCTCTCCGATGTAACTTTTCTGACCCCCTTTTCTATCTGGTGCCCCAGATATTTCACCGATTTTGCACAAAACTGTAACTTGTCAGGGGACACTTTATGTCCCTTTTCACACAGGTGATTCAGTAGGGCAATGGTGTCAATCACACAATCCTTATGACTTTTAGATGCCACCAAGAGGTCATCTATATATTGCACTAAGACAGAGTTCCCAGGTAAGACCAAAGTTTCCAAACATTTTTTCAAGATCTGATTAAAGATAGAGGGGCTCTCTGTATACCCTTGAGGGACCCGGTTCCAGCAATACACGTGACCCTCGAAGGCAAATGAGAAAAGAAATTTGCTATCTGGATGCAAGGGAATGGAAAAGAATGCATAACACAAATCTATCACAGTGAACCACTCAGCATCCCAAGGAATCTGATACAGAATCACTGCTGGGTTCGGGACAATAGGGCAACAGGGAACTACTATTTTGTTGACTTTTCGTAGATCCTGTACTACTCTGTACTTGCCACTAGGCTTCTTAATACCCATAATCGGAGAGTTACATGGACTACTCATTACCTCCTGTATGATGTTTCCTTCTAACAATTTCTTTATTTCCACAGCAACACCAGCTTTCACTTCTGCATTCATCCTGTAGGGTTTAGTATTGGGGTATACTGCATTGTCCTTTATTGCTATCTGTATGGGATCCACATTTTTCATTAACCCTACATCTTTCCCAGTAAAGTCCCATACCTCCTGCTTCACTGCTTCCTGGAGTTCTTTGGGTAAATCCTGCATGGTCATTCGTTTAATTTCTGAGTCAGGTCTGACTAACAATAATTTATAAATGCCGTCTTCATCTGGGGTCTGAATTTCCACACCTTTTGGTGTGCAAAAGATGGTACAGTTCATTTTGCACAGCAAATCACGTCCCAGTAAGTTCACTGGACTGGTGTCACAAACGACAAATCTATGCATTTCCCTAAAATTTCCAATTGAGATCTCCATGGGCTTGGTAACAGGAGTACTAATCAATTGATTAGATACACCCACTACTTGGATTGCTTCTCCCGAGAGGGGTAGGTTTGGAACGTCCACTGTTCTCACAGTAGAACGGGTAGCGCCAGTGTCCAACAGAAAGGTGACATCGTTTCCGTCAACCTTTCCTTCAATGTATGGTCCTGACTGGTCTACCGGCAAGGAGGCGCCAAGTACGCACTCCTCTTCCTCCCCTCTCAGGCCCCGTCAGTACTGGTCATCACAAAGGAAGGTATCATTTAGAAGATACTGCGAAGTTGCTGCATTTCTGTTCTCATTGCTTTCCCAGACTTCTATCTCATCTCCCTCTGCCTGTTTTCCCCTGTATACTTGCTTTGGTGCTCGGGGCACCTGAACTGTTTTTACCTGTGGTTGAGTCTTTCTTGGTCTCTCTTTCTGCGTCTGTGGAGTTAAATCAGGAGTTTTGGGGTTATCTTCGGGTAAGTAAGGACACTCGTTACGCCAGTGTCCAATTTCGCCGCACTGATGGCAGGGAAATTTCTTCATAGCCTCCTCCCTGCTCATTTTGGGCCGGGGCTTGCCTCCTCCCCCTCCCCCAGGGCCTTCGTTCTTTGCATTTTTGACCATGTTACTCAACTGCTTTTCCTGCTGTTCTGCGAGCTTCACCTGTGCCCACATCACTTTTTCCTTGAGAGCCTTTTTCTTTTCTGCCATCTCGTCCTCGCAGTACTTTGCGTACCGCAGGACCTCGTCTACCTTTTTGGAGTGCCAACATATTTTATTATCTTTTATCCACTGACAAATTTCAGGTCTTAAACCGTTTACAAACCTGTAAATGAAGTGCGTCATGTCCTTCATCTCGATGTTATCTATACCACTGTACGTTTTAAACACCTGCAACAGCCTTTCATAATAAGAGTGCACTGTCTCCTCTCTTTCCTGCGTTGTTCTATCTATCCTGGTCCAATCCGTTTCCTTAGCTGGCACTTTTAGTTTCAGATGCTGAATTACTTGTTCATACTTTCTCATCACTTCCTTCGAAGGCTCCCCAGTTTCTTTGTCTCTTGGGTATTCCTCACTGGGCCATGCTATGGCTATTTTACACTCGGTCCATAAATCTACCGGGACCACAATATCGAAAAACCCATCCAGGTCTTTCCACAGGCATTTTTGCACCTTTACGAACCTTTCCACTTGCCGGTACCATTCAACCGGTTTCTCGCGCAGTTTCGGGAAATCGTTAGTAAAGGACACAATATCCTGTCTGGACCACGGAACGTGCACATACCTCCCACCTGGTACTTCGCGCATGGGGCATAAAGTTTCGGGCTTGTCTACTTCTCTCAGAGGGAACTCAGGGGTAGCTTGTCTGGAGCGGGCCTCCTCTTTCTTATGTGCCCACCTCGTTTTCCATTTTTCCACGTCTCCCCATTTTTGCAAAACTGCAAGCAACTCTTTAATTTGCAATTTCCTCCCTGACACATTCAAGTTCTCCAAATCCTTATCTGAGAACTCAGCTCGGTATGGTTTCTGCAAGGGCTTTGATCTCGATATATCTATCCCCATACTAGCTGCAGTGTCGGTCAGTTTTTCGTGGAGCACCCTAGTACTTCTGGTAAGGCTCTTACACATTAACAGCAATTCTTCTTCGGAATAGGTGTTTAATCTGTCTAACCCCACATTTCCTGCCATTAATTCTTCTATTTCTACTCTCAGTTTGTAGAGGACTAAAAGTTTCGTTTGCGGAGCCTGTTTTTCTAAATCACGGCTCCAATTCTCAATTTCTTCTGGCGTTACCAAGGAAACACTCCTCGTCCCTGTTGCTGATTGTAATTTAATTTCTTTCGCATCAAAAGGATTATGCCTCTTCTGCACTCCCTTTCCGGTGTGTTTGTTTGGTAGATCCAAGAACACCACTTCGGACCCACACTCACTGGACTGATCGTCTATCAGTAGGGGCTCTTGCCTCGGCGGGGCCATTATCGGGTTCATAACCGGAGGGTTCAGACCTCCTTGACTATTCCCATACAACGGGACTACTGGTCCGATCGTTACCGGAATAGTCAAAGCTTCAGGACTGGTATTTAACTGGGAGATCTTCTGAATTATTTCTGTTCTCTGTCTAGCTAGGACCTCTTGCTCCCTTTCCTCTAGTACTCTTCCTAATGTCCGCTCAGGAATTATCTGTGGGGTCAGTCGAGGGGTAAGACTCGGGGCGGTAGGATGCGTTTCACTTGGACCCCCACCATAATTTGGTTTCGGGAACAAGGTTCCTGTTCCAAATGACCTACGCTCTTCCCCATATGGAGGCTGCAAAAAGGGTACCCCTGAACCTACTGACTTTTCTTCGTTCTCATAAAGAGGTCTGGGGTAAAATGTTCTTTCACGGGAACATTTTTCCTCTGAGCTCTCGGGCATTCTAGGATATATATTTCGTACCTCCGGGGGCTCGGGCTTCTCAAAATAGGGCAATACCTGGCCCCCTCCCCCCCTACATAGGGATCTGTCCTCCTCTTTAATGGATGGACGCTGGGGGTTTTCTCCTGTACTGGAAGGTCGGGCTCCCTCATTATAAGGGGGCGGACTTCTCGTAAAGATGTCATCTAACAATTCATCGTCTGACTCTCCAAGGGCTCCCCAATGCTTACATTTCTCTGTCCTTTTATCTCCCCCTGACGGGGTACATGCTGGCATCATAGGAAACAGACCCTCAACAATCATGCTCTGCCTCCACTGTTTCATCCTCTTATCCCTTGACTCTTGTTTCAGCCTGGGGTACCACTTGGTCAGACCTTTGTCCATCCGGGGTTTCTCTCTTTCAAAAGCCTCAATCTCCCATTCCTCTAATGCCTCATACTGCGTTAGTCTCGGTCTGGGATGTAGTTCATTCATGCGGGTTCTCAAATTAAATAAAATTCTGCCATTAAAAGTACCGTCTGACGGAAAAGCCAATACTCCGTCATCTTTGGTGTACTTTACCCAATTCTCCAACCACACACAGGTGCTGTACCCCCGGTCAAACATCATGAATGAGGCAGGAGTATTTGGTGGCGGGATAGTAACACCCTCTCTAGACTTAATCGGGTTGTCCGTTTTGAAGAAATTCTTTACCCTGCTTACAAGGGACATCTTTCTCTTTGCTCCATACATGATATCGTATCTATTAGCTTTCCACTGATCTCTTTCAAACCCTTGGTTTCTTGGATCAGGTCTAGTCTCTGGACAATACGAGTGCCACATACGATTTCTACGCTTAATTCTGTTTACAAAGTCACCTCCAATCAGAACGCGTCTTACAATTCCGTGCGACCAATGGGTGCACGCGTTAAAACAATCTCGGCCAATGGGTGCGCGGCCCCTTCGTGAGACTGTTCTCACGCTCCGGCGCTTCACCCCTCCTTTACAATTCCAGCCCCGCTACCCGCCCGCTGTTTCTACCAATCCCAGCGCGGCACGGAGTGACGTCAGAGACGCTTCGCGGCTGACTCCCTCCCTTCACAAGGTAACGGAAACTTTCTTTCCTTTTAAAGTGCTCAGTGCTTGGTTATTTAACAACGAATACACATTCGCCACAGTGCTCAAGTGTCTAGACAGGAAAGATTTCTTTTACTGCAAGTAAACTACTTCCATTTACTTTTCACGCGCTGCGGGCAGATCTCTTCCGCCTACCCTTCACTCTAGCATCGGTGAACCTGTTATTCCCCTAAACTCATCCACTTCTTTCTGGGATATGTTCCGAGTCTAAGGTTTCACAGCGGACCCCTCTGCTTTCACCCTAGCTCCGAGGAACCTGCTACTCTTCCGATGTGACCCTTACTAGGTTACGCCACTATGGGAATTTTGCCAATGAACCTCGTTACTGACATTTATTCACACATGTATTCAGAAAAACCCTAGTTAGTGCTTCCCGGTTATCCTAACCTGCACCTAACTTTCCTTAAGCCTGTGACCTCAGGACAATGGATTCTATTCACCACTTGCCCTTTCAATTCCCCGGGGAGTTCGGACAACAAGAAACAATACGGTTTACAAATGCATGGATTAATACATATAACAATATAAGAACAAGAATAATAACAATACAACAATTCATGAATTTCAGCAGCGTATTCACAAGAGAGTGATCGGTTCCCTTGCAACAGCCGCTCTTAAAGCAGCATCAATGTACTAGCAGCTTCCGACTTAACTAGTCTAACTAGTCCTACCTAACCTCTAGCTAGTCCCTAACCATCCTCTGATCTACCAGAAAACTGATAGAGCGCGCGAGGTCACCCAGCCAATGATTTCGCCGTTTCCGGCTTCAGGGCCCATATACTTTCAATTCACTCTATTCATTGGCCAGGCGACTTCACGGGCTGCTACCAATTGTGTGTGTTCTCTTCTGTTATTACTCAGTGTACCCGACTTACCAATCCACCGACACGGGTACCTATGACTTCAATGAATCAGGGGCCTAGCTGTAAAAGGAAAGGCAGCAAATGCAATTTCAAATGACATTCAATATTGTTTGTAAAATGACCACGGACAACTGAAAAGTTTTAAAATGTTTATCTAAAGTTCGTTTTCTGAGATCATGAGATTTACAAGAATGAGACAATCAATAATTAGGATAATGAAAAGTACATAACTATAGAGAAATAAAGTCAGGGTAATCATTAAAATGCAATAATGAGATGCAAAGAAAATATGCTATGCATTCAAGGCAGGAATTCTTTAGAAAATCTAAGTAAGGTCGTTCTAGACCATATCAGAAAATGACAAACTGCAATGCAAAATATGATTTCTAAAAGATAGGGTAACATGAGAACATATCAAGAAAATTATGCAAATGACTTTACGTTTCAATAGTTGCGGCAAAAGCATGGAAAAATCAACATGTGCAAGATGTCTCTTTATTTGAGCAAAAGTCAGAAATATAGAAAGGTGCAAGTTTTAGGAACTTAGAGCAGTATTTACCTAGACTGGTGTGGAAACCAAACCCTGGCCACGGGTCAGTTAAGGACAGGAAACCCTCAAGGAAGGATACCCCTCAAAGGACAGCAGGTGCAGAATGGACACCCCGGACAGGACAGGATACCCTCAGATTAGGAATCAGGACAGGACCTCAGGACAGGACAGCAAACCCTCAGGACAGGACCGCTCAGGACAGGACCGCACCCGCAGTTTGGAAGCAACGCCTGCGCTCCACCCTCTCTGCAGTTATCGATCAAGACCCCGATTGGGTCAACGAACTCCCAACAAAGTGCTTCGCCAGCACTTTAAGGTTCAGTAAAACCTTAGTCTATGGTCAATTTCGGACAGAGTGCTCCGCAGCGCTCTGTATCTTCAGTCACCTATTGAGTACGATGGGTCAGTGACAGGTCAGCTAAACCAGACAAGTCGGACAATTCCCTAGGTGAACCCAGGGTAGTTATACTGTTTGGGGACGGTGTACCACCCCCCAATGTTGCAAAGTGTCAGAATCCCTCAATTTGGATTGGTCCTAAGGTAGGCTTTGGGTAACACACCAATCACAACATGCTATTTAGATGCTTCATTATCATATTTGGGTACCGCCTAGCTAGATTGGGGTTCTCATGAGAAACTGTGCAGAAAGACAATGGCAATTTTACAATGTATCATATGAGGAGCAACATTCTCCGTTCTCATAGCGCAGAGGTGGCTTTCCCAGGAGCATCATGACTGTGGCTGCCAGCTGGCTGAGTTCCGCTGTCCAAAGTGGCCACCTTTCAGTGCTCCCTGGTCATGCGCAGAAGAGACCGTCAATATGGCTCCCAAGCAGTTCGGACCCCCATTCCCCGCGGTACATGAAAAGTAAGCGAGAACAAATTAATATCCAAACATAACGTTATGAAATCACATCACAGGGTTGTACTTTCAACTTATCATCATAAAATATACTTATGCAGTCTATATGTTAGCTACATATAAACGGTGACAATAGCAGTGGCACGAGCAGTACCACGTTGTAAGCGAAGCTATGGATTACGCATGCGCATAAATTTCCCTCCACTTCTGCAGACCCGTCAGGACACGTGAGTGTGGCTGACGCATGCGCAGTAACTAAATACAAGCGGCGGCCATATTAATTGACTCGAGTAAATTATTTTAGTAAAACACATATGCAAGCCTCATAAACTTTGCTTAAACTAAATATAAACGTTAGTAAGACGTACACTTATTACCTTTTTACACATAGACGAGGTTCTTGACTTCGGCAAGGTCGCAAAATATGCGAAGCTTTGCTTCATCAACATCAAGCAACAAAAGCCCCACCACCATACCTCTCTGTTTTCTAGGTTTCGCCTAGGCAGCGCCTGCACTGTTCTTCAAGACATGTTATATTCTGAATATAGGTTTTAAGCTCTGACCATTTTCTGTCTTTGTATTTTATTGGCTCCTTTGACTGTCTTTTCAAAATGTTTTTTTTTATTTGTCGAATTGTTTAGTAGTTCCTCCTTAGTCCTTCCTTTTCTCCTGTTGTAACCTTCCATAAGGACTGGCCCTGCTACATGTCTTGTCACTGAGTATGTGTTATTTACATTTTGTGATCACTATTTTCTTAATGCCATTCTGACTTTCTCCTAGCTGCTGATCCAGGCACAACAAACTCTCCTGCTTCCACAAAGAGCAGAGTCCACGTGTTTACCTGGCTCAGTGTGACGTCTGACTATGTACGCACCTCATTATCTTTTAAAGACGCCCCACCTGGCTCCACTGCATTTTTTTAACGTAACCTTTGTTTTCAAAGCAGCACTGCACAACATTTTCATTTTGCACAGTGGCCTTTTAGGCTGTACTAGGTGGAGAGAGCGGGTAGAGGGACCACCGCAGGGAACTACAATATGGGTGCCAACACTGCACCAGAGCGTGCTGTTGACGCCATAATGGGTCCACATTCAGCTTTCTGCTCAACTCCCTGCAACGCAGCCCTTACTCTGCACAAGGTAAGAGCATGTTGCTGACTTCTGTAATGTGTCCACATCCAACTTCCCACTCAGCTCAATGTAACGCAGCCCTTCCTGTTTTTTTAGGGCTTGCCTATGCAGTGCTTGCGCTGTCTCTTCGAGACATGTTGTATTCTGAATATGAGCTTTATGCTCTGTCCATTTTCCATCCATGTATTTATTGGCACCTTTGACTGTCTTTTCGAAATGGTTTTTTTTCATTGGTCTAATTGTTTAGTAGTCCCTCCTGAGTACCACATTTTCTCCCATTGTAACCTCCCATAAGGACTTGCCCTGTTACATGCCTTGTTACTCAGTTTGTGTTATTTACACTATTTTCTTAATGACTTTCTCCTAGCTGCGGTTGCAGGCACAACACCCTCTCCCGCTTCCACAAATCAGAGTCTACATGGTTTCCTGGCTCAGCCTGATGCCCGACCATGTACGCCAAGCTTTATAAAGACGTTCCCTCCTTGCTCCATGGTGTCTACATGTTATTGCTTTTTATTATTTTTAGCAATGGCGCCATGCGCCTTTTTTTTTGGTATGTTCATCTTGCCCAACTCTTTTTTTAAAAATATTACATGTGTTTTTAAAGCAGCGGCGGCCACATGCCTTTATTTTCATATGTGTGGCTTGCCCAACTCTTTTAACGTGTTTTTAAGCAGCACTGCACGCCATTTTCATTTTGCGCGGTGACTGTTTGGGCGGTACTAGACAGAGAGAGCGGGTAGAGGAACTACATAATGGGCAAGCTCTTCAAGGCAATGCAGCTGCCCACGGGCACTCTGCACGAGATGAGAGCGTGCTGCTAGCCACCATAATGCGTCCAGATTCTGCTTCCTGCTCAGCTCCCTTCAACGCAGCCCTTACTCTGCACCAGGTGAGAGCAAGGGGCTGACTGCCATAATATGTCTGCATTCAGCATCTTGGCCGGCTCCCACAAACGCAGCCCTTACTCTGCACCAGGTGAGAGTGTGCTGCTGGCCGCCATAATGCGTCCACATTCAACTTCCTGCTACTGCTCAGCTCCCTACAATGCAGCAGCATTTCTTCCCAAAACACAATCCGCCACTGATCATATCACTTGCAATTTCTCGCCTCAATAGCGGCTTGTTTATTATTGTATTGCTATATACAGGGCCGGCTTTAGGGCAGTGCGACTGGTGCGGCTGCACTGGGCGCTGACCTGTGGAGGGGGCGCTGACCTCAGGGGGGCACTGTGTTTACCAATAATTTATGATTGAAGACATGAGGCGCACTTTTGCCCGGTGGTAGGGAGAGAATCCAAGGAGGTGCCCATGGGATGTGGGGGCGCCAAAAATGATTATACCACTGGGCGCCACCATTGTTAAAGCCGGCCCTGGCTATATAGCGTTAACTCGACCCAGAGATACTGGAATGCCTTACATAAGTGACACTTAAATTGCACAAGGACACATTCATTTTTTATACTGACCAGGAAATGAAGTGATTTGGCCAAGATCACAGGGTGCTGATCGATGCCAAGCCTTGAACCTTGGCAGCTCCAACCGTAATGCCACCTCTATCTCCATATGCACCACACTAGCGGCTCATGTTTATGGAGCCAAGCCTGTGTATAGAAACTGTGCTGGTTACTGTCCACCACTTCTCCTGCCTGTCAGAGGCCTGTCTCACTCTGCCCTCACACCTACCCACACAGAGAGGGAGCCAAGCACTTGGAATTTCCTAAAAAAGTAATATTAGAACATTGCACAGTCTCTTAAGTAGAGCCGACAAATGCAATCTATCTGGTACGCGAGTAGGAAAAGTGCCCTCCATCCTGTTTAGCAATACCCTGCCCACATTGTCAACAAACACATTCTTTTCAGTTGCATTAACTTTACAGAAGAATGGAGCAACCTATGTCTGCTTTTAATGCCTTTTAGGTTACAGTGAGCAAAAGGCCATCCCAGGAGAGTGATCACCTCCTTTCTCCGTGAACTACATATCATTAAACTTCCAAGAGCACACCATTGGTTACTTGATAGTGCAAATGCAAACATGAAAACATGCGGCTGTCTCCAGGGCACTCCCAAAAGGTCCTTCAAAGGTCCATTTTATGGGAACACAAGCCCCACTCCCTTTCTTTACAACAGCTGTCTTTAATTTTACTCATGGCCGCACTTCATGCAATACAGGATCTGTTAATTTAAGTTCATTATCCCTTCATTGGAAATTTTATAGAGGGCTAAACTCGCCAATATGTCTACGTTCCAGTAACTAAATAACCCCCATCCCTGCCTGCGCTCTGTCATTTGGATGACCCCTTTATCTGGAGTGGTCACATCTACTCCTCCCATTCAAGACTTTTGTGTACAAAGGGGCATCAGCTTGTCACTAGATAAAATACCTATGGAGCCGGGCCTTTCATGTATCTTTCACAAATTACTTTAAACCTTCACTTCTCCCCAGATTAATCGAGGCAGGGATGAAAGGGGCGTGGAAATTAGCAGACATACACAATAGGGCACATTTTAACCAAGGTTAACCACCTGGGTAAAGCAGCACAGCTCTCACAGATTGTTTCAAAAAGGGCGTCTCCCTGCTCTTTGGAACACCTGCACTCATCGGCGAGAGGGTGTATTACTTGTATTCATTCACACCTTGCGCAAGTGGGATGTCTAGAAACTCAACCCAATGTCTCAAGGTGCCTTTATGGGTACTATAAAGGAGTGAACTGGTGAGGGATGCCACTAATAAGTTCAAAACCCTAACACAAGCGCCACCAAAGAAACCATTTTTGCTGCCATTGGCTGACCCTTTTAAATCTGCTCATTCGCCTGTTGCACCCTGAGTGAGCATTTTGTTTTGCCTTGCAATCGTTTATTTATAAAGTTTGACAACACAGGGTGATGTCCCAATATGATCACTAGCTTTGCGGGCAGCTTGACCCTGTCAATGCTTTTTACGTGTCCCCTGCCGCCAGCATCCATCACAATGCAATTCTATAGTTTTATTCCGCTTCCAAATGGACCCATTATTAATCGAGATGTTTCATTTAATTTATGATTACTGCAAGAGTTTGCTGTTTCATAACATTGATCTATTACAGTACCAAGCCCCTGAACGGCCCGTAACTGCGAGCTACATCACAGGGGCATTAACTATTCAAAATGGGTCAATGCAATTAAGGACAGTGGCACTTAGTGATTAATAATGGTTTTGGGGCTATAATGGGAAGCGGATGCACTAGAACACACACTTTGTTTAACTCTGTTGCAGAGGAGGCATTATGGTCGTGCAGAAGATCTCCCTCCTCCCTTTGTTTCTATTATAACTCTTCCAATACATTCTCTCCTCTGCTAGGTGTCAACTTATGCCTCCGTCGCTACTACATCCTGCCCATAAACATAATGACAAGGAGCCCCATATAGGTTCCACTTATGTGTCCCAACATCATTTTTCAATGTTTTGTAAACCCGCAGACACAGATCTAAAGCAAAGCTCCTACCTATTATGTTTTTTTCATCACAAAAGTGCCAATCGATCCACACAGTTCCACACCACACAATTCAACTCCACACGTCCAGTCCATACCACATAATTCAACATCAAACCACATACATCAACTCAACAAAACAATTACACTACACAATACATACATCCAATCCACACCCCAAAATTCAACATGATGCCACAAAATTCAACAGCACACCACATAATTAACCTCCACTACATTCCACTCTGCAACACAAAATACTATTCAACATATTTACACTCCATAACATACACTCCCACTCCACATAATTCCAGTACACTCAATACCACATGAATACTATCCACATAATTCCACAGCACACCATGCCACATAATTCTGCTACGCAAATCCACGTCACAGAGTTCCACAACTAACTAATCCAACCCACTAAACACCACAAACATACACTCCATAACACTTAATAAAAACTATTGCCTTTTACAATACCAATAGCACTAACTCCCAAAAATGCAAGACATATTGCATTTCCAATGCTTGTTTTTGTCTCCTAGTACGATGCAGACTGTCGGCGATGGTGGGGCCTCTTTGACCAACGTAATATTCAGTTCAGGTGGCGATGTTCCACTTGGATTGCGGCTGCTACTTATTGGGAATGGGGCTGCGCTAAGTCGTGTGCTAAGAGCGGGGCTGTTGGCAGCTGCTGGCAGTGGGCATGCGGAGGGAGTCAGAGTGGTCCTTTGTGGCCGGGGCAGTGTTTTCCAGGTTGAAGGACAAGTCAGTCTTAGGCCTGGTGTGCGCTTCTGTGTAAGCAATGAGAGTAAAGCTGTCCTGAGCACTAGAGTAAAGACAAAAAGGTCTAGTTGGGACATTCTTTTCAAGTTTCTTTGTACCTGGCTTGTGTTGGGCCAGTGAGATAGGTGGGGATGTGTTTGCCTACCATTGGAGGTTCCTAATCCACAGTCTCCTTTTTAAGGGACGGGTAGCTTTTCCATTCAGTAAGTGTCAAGATGTCAGGTTAGACAGACGCCAAAAGGAAGCCTGCCATTTATTCATCTTTCTCAGATGAGACAGGTCCTATTCCAGCAAGTCATCCTGCAAATAGGAGAGGTGTTTTTGCTGCTGGTGTACCACCTCTCATGCCACAAACAGAGGTAAAAGACCTGGTTGAGGCTGCAGTCTCGAACCCTTAGCCAAATCTAAGCGCCATCAGAGTTTGAGCTCTTCCAGTAGATTGGAGGGCATGAACTCCTCTGGTTCTGATTACGACAAACCCTCTGCTTCATCAGACAAAAAACTTAGGAAAAAGGAAGTGTGAGAAACCCTGTCTCACGTTCAAGATACTCTGGAGTTCCTTCCCTTTCATGTGGATGAAGGATGTGCAGTCCTCTTTCATTAATATGTTAAGTCCTGCACTATGGCTATACCCTTCCATGGATCTATTACAGACATTGTCATGGTTACCGTCCCTCTGCTTCCACTTCCTCGTTTAGCATGGAGGAACTATGGTTCATCCATGCTAAAGCCACTTGGTGGAAGGATTCACCACTTTAGGGGGAAAGTGGCAAAATAATGTATCAGATGCCTTGGTTCTGGATATAGGGCCATATGTATCAAGCAAATGCCGAAATACAATACATTGTTATTGTATTGTATGACAAATGCCAATAAAAACAATTGAAAAAAAGAGATATTGTCATGGGAGAGAGACTTGGACAAAATTATGGTCTTCAATTTCTACAAATATTACATATGCTGGAGGGAGATGATGTCTCACCTCATAATATTAAAGTGAATTCCATATTGGACAACTTAAATTAATCCAGAGGACTGTTCACTTTCTGACCGCTCTGAAAAAAGGTAAATTCAGGTTTTAAGAAAGCCTTTGCTGCGAAACTATGTCCCTGAACGCTAACTTGTATGCCACCTATACTGCTCAGTTGGTAATTAAGGACTTTAACAAGCTGGTGGTGGCCACTCAGAAGGAACTTTAATGTTCAGAGCCGATAGCTTGTATGGAAGATCAGACATGGTTGCTCATCTCTTCTGATGTGGTCACGATGACAGCAATGTCAGCTGGAGCTATGATCACTGCCAAAATGACCTTGTGGATCAGACAGAGTTGAAGGCGGAGATGGGTGAGAAGCCTTCCCTTCTAAAACTATCTTCTCTGGGCAAGATGATGTTCAAAGAGCAGTTGGATTACATGATTTCAAAAGCTTCCAAGGACCACAAGCATGCTCTCCCATACAAAGGGAAATCAGGATCTAAAAGCTTTTGGGACAAGAGAGTCACACTACTTCTTCTCGAAAGAGAATGAGTGATCTACTTTCCAAAGAAGGAAATACCAGCCAAGGTCCGTTTCTCCTAAAAAAAATATGTGGGTTAAAAGTCTCTACCCAAAAATAAGTCCTGACTACTTCATCCATGCTAAAGCCACTTGGAGGAAGGATTCATCACTTTAGGGTAAAGTGGCAAAAGAATGTATCAGATGCCTTGGTTCTGGATATAGGGCCATATGTATCAAGTAAAATTGCGATCACAAATACCGAAATTCGCAGAATTTCGACATTTGCGATCGCAATTTTGCTTAGTGGTATGTATGAAGCAAATCTGTGTGCAAAATAAGCAATCGCAAATTTTGCGATTCCTTAAATGCAATGTAAGAAGCACCAAAAAAGTGCAATTTGGCCTTAAGGAATCGCAAATTAACACCAACTTCAAGTTGGTGGTAATTTGTGATTTCTTTGAAAAATACACTTTTTTGCATTTTTCAAAGTGCAATGTGAAGCACATACATGCCCTTAGGACATGTATGTGGCCACATGTGCACCCATGCCTATTTCAGAGGTGCAACATGGTGTCTTTTTGACACCCTTGAAATGGCATTTTCAATTTGCGATTCTCTAATTGCTAATCGCAAATTGAGAATGTCTTTCCCATTCATTCCTATGGGCCTCTAGGCCCGTAGGAATGAATGGGGAGGTATTCCTTAATTGCGAATCGCAATTTGAGATTCGCAATTAAGGAATATGTAGGATTCGCAAAATTTATTGCAAATCCTACATACATTGCATTTTGCGATTCTCAAATAGCGATTCGCAAAAAATCGCTATTTTAGATTCGCAAATGAGGATTTTGATACATAAAGCCCATAGTCAATAAGGTATACGCAAAATAATTCTTGCAACATCATCCCTCTACAGGAGTAAAGATCATGCCTCTATTGAGAGTGGGTCCTAAACATCTGGCTCTCCTGGAGGGTGTATACACAATTTCCTCAGGAAAAGAGCAATTTCAACGCTACCACACACACAGAAGGGGATGGGGATGTATTCCATCCTCTTGCTGGTACAGATGGTATGAGGGGCATCCAGACCCGTTTTGGATTTTAAATGGGTCAATTCCTGGACAAAATCAGTCCATTTTCAAAGGTCATGTTAAAGTCTATAACACCTTTGAAAAAACAGGAGATTGGTTGGCTTGAATAGATTTGGAGGATGCCTATTTGCATGTTCCCATCAGAAAGACACATCAAAGGTACCGGCAGTTCGCAGTGGAAGACAAACATTATCAGTTCCGAGTCCTCTCCTTTAGGCTCAGATCCTCTCCGAGTGAGTGCACAAAAGTCCTACCGCCTCTGGCTGTCATCCTTCATGCAAATGGATTTATGTCCATTGTAACCTCGACGACTGGTTGGTGGAAGCTCTGGCGGAAGTGATCCAAACATATGGGGTTCTCATAAAATGGTGAAAATCCAATTTAAATTCACCTCAAGATTTGGACTATATAGGAGCACGTTTCCAAACATGAGAGGAAAAAGTTTGGTTGCCGTCCTGTCGGATTCTCAAACCCCACAGTCACATACTGTATCTGCGGACGGAACAGGCACCAAGAGTGTCTTTGTGACTGAAAGATCAGGGGGATCTTACTTCGAAAGAATGTCTTGTTCCCTGAGCAAGATTCCAACTACACAAGTTAGTGTCTTGGATTCTGCAGAACTGGGATCCAAGTTCTCTGAATCTGTCAATCAGGATTTCTCTGTCTCATGAGATAAAATATGAACTGTCATGGTGGATGGACTCTCAATATCTGAATATCAGGATTTCTGTGCATCCTCCTGTTCAGCAATAATCACGATGGATCCCAGCCTGTCCAGATGGAGCATGTAGTAGGAGTCTCATCTGGAACAACTCCTGCACATTAACAGAAGCCACAAGATCGTCAAATTGGAGGGAGCTGAAGGCAGTGTTACGAGATCTTCTGTTTTTCAAGTCTCAGACAAAGGGAAAGGCAGTGTTGATTCGGATAGACAATATCACCACGAAACCTTATCTAAGCAAGCAGGGGGAACAAGATTTGGGGCGCTCAACAGGATTGCTCACAGAATGTTCTCCTGGACGCAGGACTTCCTTATATCTGTAACATCGATTCATATTCAGGGGGCGTTCGCTCTTAACAGCGGATGTTCTCAGCAGTAAAATTCCATCATCACTGAACTTCTCTCTTCACCTTTAAGTGTTCGATTTTTATTGGATCAGTTTGCTACAGCAACCAATACCAAGGTAGAGAAGTTCTGCTCGAGAGACAGGGACTCTTTCATGCCAGTAACCAAGGAGTCTGTTGTATGCCTTTCTTCCGTTTCTCCTTCGCAGATCATTTGGAGAGAGCGTTAGGAGAGAGCGAACTCAGGTGGTGTTGATTGCTCCCCACTGACCCAGGGCCAATTGGTTTCCGCTACTGAGTGCCATGAGGGTGTCGCTAGAATGAAGCCTGCCAATTTATTCTTCTCCTTTCGAGTTCCCAGTCCTCACACAAGAAACTGCGAGAAAACTGCACCTGACAGCTTGTAGGTTAGGAGAGGGCTAAGGGGGCAGGAGGTTCCGTTGAGTCTAATAGGTAGTCTACAAGTTTCTAGAAGGTTTTCAACTTTGGCTTCTTAAAATAGACATCGGAAGTCTTTTTCACACTGGTGTGAGAGGAGGGAGTTAACCCTACCTCTGTTAGCTCCATGACGATTATGGATTAGTTTCAGGAAGGGTCAAGGTTGGGATTGACAGTGACTACCCTTAGGGTACGATGGGCAGCTATCCAAGCCTTCAGAAGACCTAAGCAGAATTTGGTAGATGAAGGAGTTCTAGTGGCTAAACTATTAAAGGGTTTAGTAGATATGTGCACTGGGTCGTTGAGGTCCTTTCCACCTTGAGATTTGAATTTACTGTTGAACGAACTGCCAAACTGTCATTTTGAATGCTTAGATCATGCTGATATTCAGTCCCTGACCCTCAAGACGTTCTTTCTTGTGGCAATCACATCGGCAAGACAGTTGGCGGACAGGCGGAGTTAGATGCTTTATCAAGTTAATTCATCTTCTCAGAATTTTTCAGAAACCTGTAGTTTTGGCACTGATTCCTTCTTTCATTTCGAAGATTAATTCCTCCTTTCACAAGCAGCCAAAAGTAATTCTGCCAAAAGTAATTCTACCAGAATTTTTTTCCTCTCCTTCCTCGGATTAGGAAAGGAGTTTGCACTCTTTAGATGTTAGGAGGGCTCTCCTAATCTATTTACAACAGACTCAGTCTTTTTGAAAGACGGAATCTTTGTTTGTTAACTTGGGTCCAACTAAAAAAGGGGAGAATGCTATGGTTTCTACTGGAGTTCTGGACTTTTTTGGTTCCGTCCAGAGGTGTCAGGGAAAACACCCGAAGACCCCGGAGTTCAACCTGTCTCGGTGCACAAACAAACAGAAACACGGGCTTCTCGATGGTGGCGTCAAAGACCAAAGGTTTATTACTGCAGGGACACAGAAGTCACAGAAACTACACATGGGCAGTATCTAGGAGCCTGTTCCATTTGTACAAAGAGGGTTGTTCCTTATATACTAAATATTCTGCTCGGGGCAAATTCTTTACATGTTACCACAGTTCTAAACATTCGTGTCTTAAACAATAAATATTTGGCGTTGCACAGGAATCGTCAACAGTATCTGATGTCAAAACATTACGAATGAGGGGTTCCCACTATTCCATCATAATCCCATGTCAATTTCTCATTCAAGACCCGGACCGCCTCATTGTAAATTTCGTTACCTCCCCCTAATAAAGGCCCAGAAGGAAAGGAGCAGAGCCAGGTGTAGAAGATAGAAAGACAGGATAAGAGATGTTTGTGGGTCGTAAATGGGCACGGTTACCAGCTTCGGCCACCTAATCATGATCAGGCCAACGAACACAAGAACCAGTATAGCAGGACTGGCCTCAGGCTGGGGAGGCAGTTCTTGCCGAGTCATGCTGCCACAGCGTTGCTGGCCTAAGGTGCACATGTCACTAGCAAGGTGAATCGCCGGCTAAAGCCTACGTGTCCTTAATTGAAAAGAGGTCATTGCGTGTCCATTGACTATGTGAGGGCAAGGAATACAAAATGGCTTCCGTGTTCTAAGATGGATGCCATGGGTAGAACAGAAATGTGTTTGTAACTGGAGTGCTCTTGCTCGTAGCATAGCGAAAACACCAGGATATACTAAATGGATCATTTGCGGTTCACTGATACCAAAATTATGTATTTACGACAATGTTACAAACACGAGTAAAATCGTCACGGAACCTCAGACCCTCCTTTTGCCCTTACATAGGCAATTACTCAGTCTATGTCAGAGTCAGAGTCTAATTCTATGCTCACTAGGTCAGTGACATGTTGTTGCATCATCATCCTGTCTCGTGCCTTTTCTCCTAATGCAGGTGGTTTTCTGAAACAGGTTGCAGCACAGAGACTACACAAAGCGGGACCACATTGGATAATAAGGCAGCACGAGAACAGAAATACTAGGATGACACCAATGACCATCAGAACCTTCCATCCCCACGCTGATACCAGAGTCCAAAACCACTCCATGAAGGACCAGTTTCCCTTGTCTACGTGTATGGAGTCCGAAATCTTGTGTAGCTTAGAGATCGCTTCATAGACTGTTGGAGCATTATTTGGAATAAAGACACAGCAGCTCGATTGGATCATTCTGCATACCCCACCTCGATCTGCAAGTATTACGTCTAGAACCATTCGGTTCTGCAACGTCATGAGACGATCCGCCTGAAGCTCAGCTGTTAAGTTACTAAGGGCACCAGCCGTTTCTGTGATAGTAGATTCAACTACCCGTGTTAGTTGACGTAGATTTCTACTATTGGCCATAGGCCCCCAAAACGGAAGGAAACCTTTGAAGAAGTATCCAGCTTCCTGACCAGCGGTATCTTCCTTGCTGAAGACACCTCTTGCTACTCTGGTCTTGTGATAATCTGAAGAAGCAGTGTATGTCGGAGGTAACAATCGAGCAATATAACATGAACCTGAGAAGTCAGCAGGCAGCCATGTATACGCTCTGTCCTGACAGATGAAGTAAGTACCCCTAGCAGTAAGGAAGGCAGGGGAGGAGTTAGACGGAAATACGTAAGTCTCAACGCACTCACTCCTCCCTAGCTGAGCTCTCAGATTTCTCCCATTTCCTTGCAAACAGACCTGACCTCGGTGAGGCACGACCCAAACTGAAGTGGAGCTTTTACGCTTGCTTTCTCCCAAACTAAGGCGATACTCTGTAGAGTTCCAACTCAAATACACCCGTAATTCATCTCTAGGGTAAGATGGAGTATTATTGACGTCTTTAATCATGTCAATAATTCCCTGGACTAAAGCTTTGTTGGCTGAGTTGTATTTAGTGGACCGTGGTGGACGCGGAGGATAGGTCTCAAGGGCATATGAAAAAATGGTCTGAAAGGCCTGAAATGATCCATTGTAGCTAAAAGGCAAGACTAGATAGGGAATGCCTTTATCCATAGTGTGAGGTATCAAGCCACACACCCAGCAGTCTGTAGTATTAACTACCAGTTGGTGTTGATGTAAGAGCTGTACAAATGTATTGTTAGTAAATTCTGAGCGTCGAGCTTGTTCGTGTTCAGGAAATGAGTGAAAAGAATGCATAGAAGAAACCGTAGAAGTAGTAGGATCAAGGGGAGGTACTGGAGTTACCGGCATGAAAATCAAATGCACACCAAAGATGATTCCACCCACCAACGTTATCAAAACGATTAAAAACGTAACTGCACATTGCATTAGAAAGCATTTGCTGTGTAGTATTCGGTACAGTCTATTTCTGCGAACATAAATTACATTCTTTCTTTGCAGCTCAGGAAACTCCATCTTCTACGACCGTTCGCGACCACTGATGATGTGTACGTAGATGAAAATGCCTCTATCAGCCCTGGGAGTTCCCAGAACTAACAGAAAGATCGACCTTGTGTCTGACCCCCGCAGATTCAACTAGGCACACAGCCACGACCCTACGGCTACCCAGACGGCAAGGCAAAATTTAAAACAACAAAATAATAGCAAACTTCCTGGCTGGAGGCAATGTATAGAAAATTCAGATCTGAAAATAGGCAGTTTCCTGCTTTATTTGTCCATATTGCGAGGTCGCAAGTTGTATCTCAGTTTTGCAGGAGCTGTCTGGTCTGGAAACAATGTATTTTCAGCCGACGTTGCAATGTTCACGTTTTCAGATGACAAATGTTCTTTTGGTGCAGATGGCAAATGTTCGTTGGGTGTGGATGACAAATGTTCAGGGTTCAAAAGAGCAGTTTCAGGAGGAGAGTCAGAATTTGGTGAATCCGTGATCAGTTCTGCATTGCTGAAAGGTATGAACCTGGGGACTTGTTCCGTTTCAGAGGCACCGATTCCTTTCTTTACCCAGTTGTCGTAAGGAAGTGGCAGAGGCACACGTTTGGCATGTGTCGTATGGATCCAGTTCTTCCTTCCGGCCACACGAATAGCAGTTCTCGTTGCTAGTAGGACTTGGAAAGGGCCAATGAATCTGGGTTGAAGATTTTTCGTTCTTGCAAAATTTCTAATGACCACCTGGTCACCTGGTTTCAGCTGATGGCCTGGACTCTCCGGTGGCTTTGGTAATGCATCGAAAACCTGTTGGTGAATAAGACTCAATTTAGCAGTCAAGTCGAAAAGGTAATCAATTAACATTGGGTATTCCAGCTGCTTGAATTCTTTTGGTCTAGGTACCCCCCAAACATTTGCAGGACGACCAAAAACTATTTCATATGGACTAAGCCCTACTCTAGAATGTACAGTTGCTCTTGTTGATAGCAAAGCCAAAGGCAATGCGTCTGGCCAGGACAAACCCGTGGATGCTTGTATCTTAGCAAGTTTCAGTTTAAGGGTGCCATTGTAACCCTCGACTAAACCCGCGGACTGGGGATGATTCGCACTATGAAACTTCTGTCTAATCCCTAGGCCGGCACACACACTCTGCATAACTTTCCCTACGAACTCACTTCCGTTATCTGACCATACAATCCGTGGCATTCCGTATCTGGGAAAGTATTCTTTAAGAAGAATTTTGGCAGTGGATAAGGCAGTATTGTCCTTTAGCGGGTATGCTTCGATCCATCTGGAGAAAGCACAAACTACCACTAGGACGTATTTCAGATTATTACAACGATCCATGTGAATGAAGTCTAGCTGGATCACTTCGAAGGGGCAGGAGGGAGGAGCGAAATGACCTGCAGGTGTGGGGATTCCCTTGCCAGGATTATGCATCAAACATACCATACAATTTCTCACCACTCTCTCTGCACACTTACTAATCCCATCATTCTTCCAGACCGGAGCCAACATCTTACAAATCCCTTTTGAACTGATGTGTGCTGTTCCATGTGCCATCGTCACTACTGCAAGCACATACGCATCAGGCAACATCCAACGCTGTTGTTCCGACAAGTCAATCCAACACCCACTCGAGTCCAATTTACCCGTGCTCTTTTTCCATGCAAGCTTTTCCTCCTCAGTCGCCTCTTTCTGAATTTCTTTCACGCTTTTCACTGTGTCTTCACACATTCCAGACTCAGGAATCCATCTTGCAGACGTTGCAACATACATTCTACTCATCATATTTCTAGCTGTCTGTTTTGCCGTTTCATCGGCAAAAGCATTCCCACGACCAACATCATCCGTGATTGCTTTATGAGCACTGCATTTCACAATCGCAACTTCAGTCGGCAAGGTTAGAGATTCCAACAAGTCATTAACTAGCTGGCCATGTTGAATCTTAGTCCCATGGGACGTAATGAAACCTCTCTCTTTCCACAAACGGCCAAAACTATGGGCCACGCCGAACGCGTACTGACTATCTGTGAACACATTCACTCTCTTTCCCTTAGCTAAAACGCACGCTCTTGTCAGCGCGATCAATTCTGCAGCCTGGGCAGAATTCTGACTCACTCTTGCAGTCTCCACAATCGTCCTCAAAGTCGTTACTGCATAAGCAGCAGTCACATCACCATTCTCTAATTTGAAGCAAGACCCGTCAACATACAACGTTCCATCTGGGTCTGATAACGGAGTGTCTTTTAGATCAATTCGTCCTTTTGTTTCTTCCTCAGTTTTAAAACAACAGTCGTGTGGTTCGGAATCACTCGACTCTTGGCTAGTCGGCAACAATGTTGCTGGATTCAATACATTGCATCTTTTGATCTGAATGTGACTAGCTAACAGTGTCAGTTCATAACCTGATAATCTAGCACTGGTAAGGTGCTGCGTCTTGGTTCGGTTCATGAGTGTATCCACCGCATGAGGAACCATAACCACTAGCATGTTGTTCATTACTAAACCAGCAGATTGTCGAATGGAAGCTGCAGCTGCGGCTGTAGCTCTCAAGCAACTAGGCAATGCTCTGGCTACCGGGTCTAACGTTGATGAAAAATACGCACAAGGGCGTTGTTTATCACCAAATTTCTGCGTCAAAACACTCAATGCACAACCTTCTCTCTCGTGGACATAGAGCGTGAATGGCTTACTGTAATCGGGTGTACCCAATACAGGTGCTGAACACAGTGCATTTCGTAACTCAGAAAAACTCTGCTGACATTCAGCAGACCATGGTACCGGACTCGGAACACCTTTCCCAGTCAAGGCTACCAATGGTTTTGCCAAAAGAGAAAAATTTGGGATCCATTGCCTACAATATGAGGTAATACCTAAAAAGGCACGTACTTCTCTCTGCGTGCTAGGAACATTCATCTGTGTAATTGCTTTTATTCTCTCTGGGGTCAACTTCCTTCCCTCCTTTGACAAGAGATGACCTAGGTAGGTCACTTCTTGGCAGCAGTATTGCATTTTTGAAGGTGACACCTTGTGATTCAAATTTGACAAATGATGCAATAAAGAAATCGTAGCTGTTTTGCAAGTTTCCTTGTCATCAGCAGCCACTAGAAGATCATCAACATATTGTATTAAAGCAGAACCAGGAGGAAGTACGAAGGAATCTAACTGGCTTTTTAATGCTTGACTGTAAATGGATGGGCTTTCACAATAGCCTTGTGGAGCGCGTTTAAACCTGAAACTTCGTCCTCCTAGAGAGAAACCGAAGATATCTCTGCTTTCTTCGGCTATCGGAATGCTGAAAAAGGCATTTTTCAAGTCGACAACCGAAAACCATGCTGCTGTAGCAGGAATCAACGTTAACAATGCAGTAATGTCTGGAACCACAGGAAACTGTGGAATCACAATTTTATTAACCTCTCTGAGATCAATTACAAACCTATATACTGGAGGTTTTGTAGGGTCAGTTCGTTTCAAAATAGGCAGTACAGGACTATTACAGACATTACCTCTAGTTTCTTCTATAACGTCTTTCTCAATCAGATCATGCACTATCAGTAGGAGCGCACGCTCACCTTCACTAGAGATTCTGTATTGTGGAATTCGTGGAAGTTTGACATTTGCTTTCAAAGTTACTACATAGGGTGGAATTTCCAATAGACCTACATCATTAGGACCAGTCGCCCAAAGAGTATCAGGGAGTGAACGCAGCTCTGGTGGGAGCGCATCCATCGACAAGTACATCGGAGAGATTATTCTTTTACCCAACGTAAGCTGTACTCCTTCTGGAGAACAGTATAATGTCGCATATAGGCGTTTTAACAAGTCTAAACCAAGCAGATTTTCGTTACAACCTGTCGTCAAAATCAGGGGTGCTTTCAATTGACGGGGTCCAACAGAAATAGACAAAGGACCAGAAACCGGATTGTGAACAGGGGCGCCAGAAAAACCTACTGAAACGTTTGTTAAGCCAGACAAAGGTGCGCCAGGGAGTTTCGCATAAATGATAGAACTTTTTGCTGCACCAGTATCCAACAGAAACGGTTCGACTATACCTGATGTTGCTACTGCGACATAAGGCCCACTCTGATCTACTGGAACTGATCCTACTCCCTCTCTTTGTCCATGGCTGTCCTAGTACTCACTTTGCTGAACTTCCTCACTAGCTTCATAATAGTCTTCAACATGATACTGTGGAGACCTATTCTGTTGGGCAGGTTGTCCATTTCGCTGGTCGAAATAATTAGAAGGGCGATCACTCGTCTGCGGAGGCATAGCACCTCTTTCTCGACCTCTAGAATTTTGCATAGAACTACCACGACCTCTCTGAGCTGCCGCAGCATTATTTTGTGCCCGAACTGGACACTCATTTTTGTAATGACCTTCCACTTTGCAATAAGCACATTGATTCCATTGGTATTGTGGCCTTTGAAAATTATAATCCGTTCTTTGATATGGCCCTTGCTGTATATTAGTCTGATTCGTGCGAGGCGGATAAGCTTGCTGTAAAAGTACTTTAGTTTTTAAATCTTTCGTCTTTTTATCTGATTTTTCTTTCTCCTCTTTGTCCCTATTTTCATAGTACTGGGCAGTAGCAAGTATTTGCGCAGTCGTAGAGACAGCCCACGCACTTTCAGAATTCTTTAATTTACCACTAAGTTCTGGCAACAGATTGTGCACAAATTTATCAACAAATAATCTCTGGCCTCCTTCTGTGCTCATATCCTGACCACTATGATCCACGAAAGTCTCCTCGAATCTTGTGAAAAAGTCGGAGACGCTTTCGTCTTTCTTTTGTTTGCACGCGGACAATTTGTCCCAGTTAACGCGCAATGCTGGCATCAAGGTTTTCATTAAATCGATTATTCTACCAGGCAAATTAGCAATTAGGGGTTCTGGTTTGGAACCACCTATTTGTTGACCATCCGCTGCAATTATAGCTGCCCAGTCACCACCTAGGGCAACTGGATGATTCTCTTTACGAATTTTAGCCCAAATTGGTTGCGGTACTACATTACCAAATAGCAGATCTATGTCAGCAAGATTCAATACACAAGCGTCAACTGTTTGAGCCAACTCTTTGTAGTACCCTGCAGGATTTTTACGCGGATCTGGCAAGGCCTGTTTCACTGCTAATACTTCAGCTCGCTTCCATGGAATATGTATCCATACTCTCTGGAATTGGGCCGGAGCGGCTGCAATACCAAGGTTTACATTAGCTTGCACAGCTTCACGCCAAATTGGTGGAACCTCTCTCATTGGGTGTTGACGATTTTGTTTCGTACTACGTTTCTCTAACTCTCTTGGTGAACGAAGGGATGGGTCATTCCTATAACTTAGAACCAGTTCCATCGCTTCTTTTATATTTTGACCAACTATCATACCTGCAGCAAACTCTTTCTGAACATTAATTAATTCTCCTAGATTTGATTCAGGGTCATCCTCTTCCAATTCCTCACGTAGAAGGAAACACATTTCATCGAACACATATCGTTGTGTCGGTTCATTCCATTGCATAAATGTACGTAATACATCTTGTACATTATATCTTCCAACTTTTGAAACCCATCTAAGAGCAGTGGAATCTAATATTCCTCTTTCTTCAGTACTGGGAAGCTGACTACGTCTCTGCACAGAGTCAGAGGTAGGAGTCTTAATCAGAGTTTTATAGAAGGGAGATAGAATATTAGAGACAGAATCAGTGATTCTCCGACGAACAGAAAGCGGAGTCATAATATTAGCAGAGGCAGTAAATAGAGTAGCAGTTGGAACAGATAGATTAGGAACAGTAGGAGTAGCAGGCAAAATAGCTTGTGAACTAGCAGGTGTGAGCGACACAGGCATAGGCAAAGAAGCCGGCAACCCTGGAAGAGGGGTTGTCGAAGGAACATTAATATTGACCACAGGAGGTACAGGAACTTGATTCAGGGGAGCGGGAACAGGGACACCAGGTTGTCCAGCAACCGGTAATTGAACATTCGGTATAGGTGGAGCCGTAGCACCCTGTGCATACGGTGGGGGTGATCGTAACAAGTAAGACAACAGGGGATCCTTTTCAGGGTCCTCTACTATCTTAGCCGTACTCGATGGCAAAGCAGGATAGCACTTGTCTATCGCTAAATTACGCTCTCTATTGGCCACCTCCATCGCTTTTTCAGACTCGGTGAGTTGCAGCTGCTCAGCAGACTGTTCTAAAGTCAACTCTTGCTCTTTCTGTTCTTTCTTCAACTTTTTAATTTCTCTCTGTTTAGATTCTTTTCGCCAATAACGGAAAGAATCAAACATTGCCGGCCGGGCTTTCTTCTTAAACAACCTTCTTTCTAGATTATCGAGAACTTCAGGTTCAAAACTACCATGTAGTGGCCAACTAAGGACACCATCTTTCTCTGTATAGTGGATCCATACCTCGTTATAAGAGATAGGGCCCACACCAAACTTGCAATATAGGTCATAAAGGGGAGTTCCAATCGGAGGAACCAAACACGAGTCCTCCAACTGGGAATCACTGTTGCAACTAAAACAAGACAACATACAATTTTTCCGACTTACCATTTTATAACCCGGAACACAAAACAAACAAGACACAAACAGAAAAGATGCGCACTCGAACCAAGAACTTAGGCCTACCAGAACTGACAAATGTATCGATACCTGAACTGAACAGAATGATTATCGTAACCAGAATAACCATTGATAATCTTACAGAACTGAACTGAACTGAGAACTAAAAGGATTATCCAAACAGGAGCAACCCTCACAAAATACTTAACTGAGGCACTGAAGACGTCACCAAGGAGAAACCCGTCACGTCTCGCCGTACTAAGGACTGCACCTCGGGTCCAAGACAGGGCGACGGTCAAGGCAACGGACCACTGCAGCCGTCTGAACGGGAACCCTCGTGGAAGAGAACGTCGGGGCCACTTTTGCGATATGCCGGGATCGATGAAGTGGGGCGCCTCCCTCTGAAATCTTCACACGAAGCTCCTCGAACTCTTCAGGCTTTTGGACCGGTACCGAATGACGTCGCCCCACGTTGGGCGCCAATTGGAGTTCTGGACTTTTTTGGTTCCGTCCAGAGGTGTCAGGGAAAACACCCGAAGACCCCGGAGTTCAACCTATCTCGGTGCACAAACAAACAGAAACACGGGCTTCTCGATGGTGGCGTCAAAGACCAAAGGTTTATTACTGCAGGGACACAGAAGTCACAGAAACTACACATGGGCAGTATCTAGGAGCCTGTTCCATTTGTACAAAGAGGGTTGTTCCTTATATACTAAATATTCTGCTCGGGGCAAATTCTTTACATGTTACCACAGTTCTAAAAATTTGTGTCTTAAACTATAAATATTTGGCGTTGCACAGGAATCGTCAACAGTATCTGATGTCAAAACATTACGAATGAGGGGTTCCCACTATTCCATCATAATCCCATGTCAATTTCTCATTCAAGACCCGGACCGCCTCATTGTAAATTTCGTTACCTCCCCCTAATAAAGGCCCAGAAGGAAAGGAGCAGAGCCAGGTGTAGAAGATAGAAAGACAGGATAAGAGATGTTTGTGGGTCGTAAATGGGCACGGTTACCAGCTTCGGCCGCCTAATCATGATCAGGCCAACGAACACAAGAACCAGTATAGCAGGACTGGCCTCAGGCTGGGGAGGCAGTTCTTGCCGAGTCATGCTGCCACAGCGTTGCTGGCCTAAGGTGCACGTGTCACTAGCAAGGTGAATCGCCGGCTAAAGCCTACGTGTCCTTAATTGAAAAGAGGTCATTGCGTGTCCATTGACTATGTGAGGGCAAGGAATACAAAATGGCTTCCGTGTTCTAAGATGGATGCCATGGGTAGAACAGAAATGTGTTTGTAACTGGAGTGCTCTTGCTCGTAGCATAGCGAAAACACCAGGATATACTAAATGGATCATTTGCGGTTCACTGATACCAAAATTATGTATTTACGACAATGTTACAAACACGAGTAAAATCGTCACGGAACCTCACTACTTCAAGCAGATAGATGAGGTACCTATTTGCTTGGGAATATGAGGTTGAAGGTCTGGTCCCGCCTGATGGGGTTCAAGGCAGGTTAACTCAAGGTATGTCTTCAACTGTAGCAGAATCACAAACAACATCTTCAATGGCTGAAATTTGTAGGTCAGCCACATAGTCTGATTCTTCTACCTTTACTAAGCATCATAGGTTTTCGGAAGCTTCTTGCATATATTTGGTTACATAGTTTCATCCTCTGTGTGGGAATAGGGGATTGTTTATGTTCTGTTCAATAAAGCTTAGTGTTATGTAACTTTACCACTATCAGTTGTCCGTGTGGGTAGCTTGCTAATTCTCATCTGTAATTAATTTAAGCCAGGGAAGGACGTAAGTTCAATGTGTCTATTACTTACCATTAATGGCTTTACTCAGAGTCCTACTCCCTCACTTTACTTCATACGGCCTCTGAATGTGGAACAACTGACTTGTGGGTTAGTTGTGAGTTAAGTTTACATACCGGAGTTATTGCAGTGGGGAGGGACTTTTATTCTATGATGTTTCTTGGAAGGGAGGCCTAATCTGTAATAAATTTCAAGCAAGGGAGTATAAATCAGAGTAATGCCATTATGAGTAAATAAGAGACGCATTACCCCTCCTCTGTATTTCCAAAATCTTTTATAATTCTGTTATAAACATGTTATGCCCTGTTTGTGTGATTTTAGAAGTTATCACATTCTGACACACTCTGCCACAGGAGTCATATCGTGTCAAACAAGTAGAAACCACCAAGAAAACAGCAGTATAGCTGCACTCAAGAAAGTATGCCTTCGAATGTCTACGGGTTTACTACTTTTTGGAATTTGCTTACACTGTCATTAGAATGCTGAAAAGCTGGCCAGGTGCAGGTTTTCAGGTCTACCACTGGGAGTGCCATGCGACATGTTACCGGGGTCTCTTGTTTCCTCTGTGCTTAATTCTAAACAGCCTACAATTGCATTCAAGATAAATGAAGTCCATTGAGCAAATTCGCCTTTCTTTCTTCTCTGTGAGGAAAATGGTTTTCCTCTTGGAGAAAGCTGTCCCCCTCTGGTCGCTAAATCTGGGGGTGATCCATATTCCTTCCCGTCCTGGAAGTGGGTGTACTCCAACATTTAGCTGGTGTAAATCACATTTCAAACAAGGCAAGTTTGGATAATTGTCAGATATCAGTTTTGAAATGCACTCATGTTTACACGTTTGTGGGTATTCACAACCTTACAAGACTAAACACAGTTTATAACACCCACTTCTTGCGTGGAGTTTACTACTGTAAATTACTTCGCACTTGTGGCAGAGAAATATGCTGGAAAATACATTGATTACATATGTAAGGAATCCTTTTGTAAAACCCTGCAGATATAAGTGGATGTATTTTCAGCCATAAACATGCACTCACAGTGACATTTCTTTTGTGAATTGAGCCCAATGACAGTGTCAGTAAATGTGAATAACAAAACTCTCTCACTTAGAAGTCAAAGACACCAAACTAATATAATAGATCTCCATATCCAAAATAATTAGCAAGAGTTTGTCAAAAAAACATTGCCTGAAGTTTAATACTTTGTCTTTGAAATGACAGCAATCCTACCTGGAAAAAAACAACCTCTATTACTTTTTTATTTGCTAACTTGCCATTTGAACTCTGTCATGGTTATCTGTCGGTGCAGCAGCACCCACCACACCTATGTTTGCAGCAAACCTGGACTCAATACCTGTTGATACCCATGGCAGGAGAAAGGCTACTTGACCAATATTAACTTATGACTATCTGTGACCTCCATGCACGACCAAGGACACAAGTCAAATATGAATCATCTAAATATCAAGCAGGATGGGTTAATCCTGGGCACTACCGAATGCAGGCACATGGACTAGAAATTTAGGTTGCTATGCTGAGGTCATGAAGCCCACTCACTTCAAACCCTTGTCTGGCTGCTGCTCAGGCTGGCAACCTGAATGTCAGACAGCCCTGCCATTAGTGCAAGACGGACGTTAGTCGGACAATGGTCAGGTGGGAAGGTTGCTAATGGTACCAGATGGAGAGATAAATGTAAGAGCAGTCGAGCTATAGTAAAAGACAGATAGACGCAAAAACACTGGAACATGAAGGAGATGCGACCTAATGGCAAGAGCTGCCAACGTCCGAACTGGGGAAACAGGTTTGAGTCCTGGAGTCGGCTCAACATCCTGGGATTCTGTTGCGCTTACTGGAGGTACCTGGGGGGCTAGTTGGCCCGAGGGACCCTCAGGATTCAAGGGGACTTAATCCCCCAACTTAAAAGGAGCCATGCCCCCTGCCTTCACCACTGTGCAAACATGTCCCATGATGCATTTTTAGTTGGGGGATTAAGTCCCCTTGAATCCTGAGGGTCCCTGGGGTCCAACTAGCCCGCAAGGTATCTCCAGTAAGCGTCACAGAGATGTGCTGCAGAGAGGTGTAAAAAGGGGTGGGGCCTCGGACCACCTCTCTGCAACACAGCCCTGTGGCGCTTACTGACCCTCAGAATTGAAGGGGAATCAATCCCCCAACTTAAAATGCGCCATGGGTGCGTTTGCAGAGTGGTGCAGGGAGGGGGCGGGGCCTGATGTGACAAGTGTGCAAACGCACCCTGTGGCTCGTTTTAAGTTGGGGGATTAAGTCCCCTTGTATCCTGAGGGTCCCTGGGGGCCAACTAGCCCACAAGGAACCTCCAGTAAGCACCACAGGCCTGCGTTGCAGAGAGGTGGTCCGAGGCCACGCCCCTTTTTGCACCTCTGCAATCTGCTTTTGATCTTGGAAACGAGAGCAGGTTCCCTGCTCTCGCTTTTAAAATCCAAACTATATATATATATATATATATATATATATATATATATATATATATATATATATGGTGTGTGTCGTCCTCAGCTTGACTCAGCTCAGCATGTGCTGCCAAAGGATGATGCGAGACCCAATTCTTGGTGTTTAAATATTTATTGTGAACCCAAACACCAGTTTGCCACGACGCGTTTCGGCCAAAGCCTTGATCACATGACGTATATATATAAAAAAAAAATAAAAAAATATATATATAGATATAGATATATAGATATTACGTTGTTGCGTCACCAACAGGATTTCTCCAAACACGGACCCAAAGATAAGTGCTTACAGTTTTGTCGCCATTATGTGTTTCGGCTCCTCCGAGCCTTGTTCACATGACATGGAAAGTTCAATTTGATTTTGTTTTTAAAGGGACAGGTGCATTGTAAAGTGTATCACGTGTCAGTAAAAAATATAGACATAAAAGAGCGAAAAAAGAGAAAATACTTGAATAAAATTACTTGTATAAGTATTCTATTTGGGCAATTCTTATCCATTTAAAATAAATACATAACTATCCTCCATAACTCTGTGACTTATGCAGCATGGTAATTCAATATCACACTTAGCATTTTTGGAAAATGAGATTACCATAAAATATGCCCAAATTCCGTCACTGTCATATCATACAGTTCAAAATAGTGTAACCATAATGACTAATATAATGTTCAGTTTATGAGGAATTAATTTGCCTAGTAATTATGTCTCTTTGCATGTTTCTGGTTGTGTAGACTGTGAAAGTGCTGTAGTGCAAAGTAAAAAGTACCAAACATATTGTTATGCTATAAAATGCATTACTGCATATTGTATGTCTCCGTACTTGACGGATATATTTTTCCAAATTTGTTGTTTAAAAATAGTGAACATGTATGTAGGGAATCACTCAACTTTTGTCCATATAGAATCTCATGTATCATATATATATATATATATATATATATATATATATATATATATATATATATATATTCACTGAAAAAACCATAGGTTATAGACCATATATAGTTAGGAATTAGCATTTAAAAAACCTTATTTTACTCACACAAAACCATTGAAATTCCATATATAGTTAGTTGCACTAACTATATATCGCGCACCCGCAATCCACTGCTGATGATGTCACATATTACATCATTCATGACATGGTCAGTGACATCACTGATGACATCACTGATGACATCTCAAATGACATCACTGATGACATCACTGATGACAACATCCAGTGACTGTATGTTTCTGTAAAGTTAAAATGTGTCTTACATATTGAAGAATGAGTGGAAGTATAAGTGTCTGGACAAAGGATTTAGTAGGTGCATGACTGAATGTATGAGTGAGTGCTTAAATGTGTCTCACTGAGTGCATGGGTTAGTGACTAAAGTGTCTTAATTTGTGCATCATTATGTCTGTTGTTCTGTAAACTGCTGCATGTGTTGATCAGTAGCTATATGATTAACTATATGGGTTACTGATTGATTGTCCAAGTATTTGTATGGGAGACTGAGTGTGTGTGTGGCTGGCTGGGAGGTGTGTGACTCTGTGCAGATCAATGTGTACTTATATCAATGATTGTATAACAAGGTAAGTATGTGTTAGTATATGTTTGAAAATGTAAGGTGCTCTATGTTTAACTGTATAGACAAGAAAATGGAAGTGTGATTGATTCTTTACAGGACTGACTAGGTGTGTGAGTAACTCCATGGATGAGTGGCAGAGTGTGAGTGTCTGTATAGGTGTATGAGTGCATATGATAGTGTTGTAAAGATGAGTGATTGTATGTATGAATGATTGTATGGGTGAATGAGTGAATGTGTGTGTAGACGTAGGAATCAGTGAGTACGTATGTAGTAACTAGTATTGGTGTGTCAATGGTTTCAAAAATTATACTCTGTATTTAACACTGGGTGAAACAGAGGTTATATTAAAATGTGAGGAGATGCATTGTATTGTCACATGAATGATATCATCAGTGATGTGGTCATTGATGTCAAATGAGATGTCATCAGTGATGTCATCAGTGATGTCATTTGAGATGTCATCAGTGATGTCATCAGTGATGTCACTGACCATGTCATGAATGATGTAATATGTGACATCATCAGCAGTGGATTGCGGGTGCGATATATAGTTAGTGCAACTAACTATATATGGAATTTCAATGGTTTTGTGTGAGTAAAATAAGTTTTTTTAAATGCTAATTCCTAACTATATATGGTCTATAACCTATGGTTTTTTCAGTGAATTTTCAAGGTTTTGTAAATGCTAATTCCTAACTATATATGGTCTATAACCTATGGTTTTTTCAGTGAATTTCATTGGTTTTTTAAAAGCTAATATCTGTAGCTGTAAAATGTATTCTTCTTTAAATCCAAACATATATTTTATATGTTTATTAATAAAAAAAATTTTAATACTTTTTTTTTGTAAGCTCCCGGGGCGCGGACAGGTGAACGCACGGGTAAGCGCAATCTTGCGGCGCGCCCCGGGGCGCGTACTAATACGCGTCCCGGAAGCGCTATTGCCGCGAACGAAAACAACATCGTGACGTATCGCGTAGCCGCCACGCCTTGCGTAGCCGCGAGATGCGTCTTATGACGCACCGCGTAAGCGCACCCGGAAGCGCATACGATCGCGCAACGTAAGCGCCCCGATGCGCTTACGATACACGCCCGGGGCGCGCCCCGGGGCGCGTAGCGTAAGCGCGTCAAACCATGTGACTTTAAAATAACACTTTTCATTGGTTCAGAACTTTTTATTTTCCAAATTGTGTGAAACCCACCCATTTCTCTCACTATTGCTTTGTACTTGGAGAGAGCAAGAGCTGTTCTATCTACTCTATCTCCTACTTTTCTGATCTCCAGCAATGGCTGCAAGAGAGTCATCCAGCAGTGATTCAGATGGATTTTTAGATGAGGACCCTCCTCAGCAAAAGAAAACAAGCATTAGAAATGCAATAGGTCTCGGATTTTTTTGAGTTAGAGCTAATGGAATTGTAAATGGCAATGTCTTTTAGCCATGTGTTATGGAGTCTATGCATGTGGTGTGTAGTGGAAATATGTGTGTTGGATTGGAATATTAGGAATGGTGGCATGCTGCACTTTAGATGAATATGTTTAAAAGTAAAGGGCACCATATTGCAATTGCTACAATAGTTAATTGTGGATGCGTTAACAATTGATGTGTGCACCGATGGGTGGTGGTGTGTGTGCCTGCAGAAATTGTGCACTGTTGGCTGCTGGTATGTGTGCCTAGTAAAAGCATGCACTGACGGCTGGTGTTGTGTGTGACTGGTGAAAGTGTGCAGTGACGGCTGGTGGTGTGTGTGTGTGTGTGTTTGGTGAAAGCATGCACTGACATTTGGTGTTGTGTGCGTGGTGAAAGCCTGCACTGACGCCTGGTGGTGTTTGTGCTTGATGAAAGTGTACATTGATGGTTGGTGGTGTTTGCGCCTGGTGAAAGCGTACACTGACGGCTGGTGGTGTGTGGTTGTGTGTGGTTGTGTGTGTAGTGGTGAGTGTGTGGTGGTGAGTCTGTGGGGGTGAGTGTGTGGTGGTGAGTGTGCGGTGGTGAGTGTGTGGTGGTGAGTTGTGATGAGCGTGTGCTGGTGACAGGCTGGTGTGCGTGTGGTGTGTGTGAGTCTGGTATGTGTGTGTGGTGTATGTGTGTGTGGTGTGTGTGGTGTGGTGTTTTGTGTGTGGTCTTATGTATGTATGTGTGTGGTGGACTTAGTTTGAGTGTTCGTCTCCTGCACACTCACACAGTGCCCCTACACACTCATACACTGCTCTCCCTGCACACTCACACTGTTCACCCTGCATAGTCACACACTGCTCTCCCTGCACACTCACACTGTTCACCCTGCATAGTCACACACTGCTCACCCTGCACACTCGCACACTGCTCACCCTTAGCAGCACCATTCCAAGGATCTTATATAGTGATGTTGCAGTCAACGGAACCCCAATGACGGCCAAGAAAGTTCTTTCAGCACAAGAACGCACCACACAGACACAACCCTGGACACAATGGAAGGAACGACCATATGCAAACTGTAGCAAGTGCACACTAATGGTTTCTGATGAGATTAACAAAGTTGCAGGGTGTCAACAAACCAATGCCCAACTGTCAGCACAAATGGAATACTTCAGCAGAACGTTGTGCACTTTTTAGAACCTGTATTTGAATACAGAATACAAACCCCACACAGGTTAAATGAATTCTTAATAAATAGAATCCTGTTCCGGTCACCAGGTTGCCGGGGCTGCTGAGGAAATCCGAAGAATAGTGATAGAAAACAACATCTGTAGACCATCAAGATAACCTGACCAAGCATGAGCCACCACCATCAGCCAACCCTGCCTTACATTAACGTTACCCGACGATAACCAACATCGCCAGACCATTGCGCAACACTGACTCTGATCACAGTCAGAACAGATACCGTTGCAAGATGGACCATCAGCTTTGTTAAAACACTGTGATCCATTCCAACCTCAACATTGGCCCGACCAATGAGAACACAATTGGAAGCATGCGTTGATTTTGTAATACTCATTGTGGCATATAAAATAGAATTCTCATTTTGGCGACTTTCTCTTCATTTATAAAGAGCACAATTCTATGCATAAGGAGCTTTTCAAAAAATCTGCGCAGATTTCTGTCAACATCGGTTGCGTTGGGGTTTACTCTGGTGGCAGGACTTTTGCAATCTATTCTCATCAATCACTATTGTATGCCAATCTTCTCCATATTTTTGTGTAGAATGTTTAAGGACTGCGCTGCCTTTCTGTAAATAGGTTTACGAATCCTGACCACGTTTTCCAAAAACTATTATAAAATAGAAAGCAAGCCTGGTATATTGCATTTCTAGCAGCGGCTAAAAATTCTGAAACGCTGTGAAAATATGAAGGTGCACTTGCGCAATATCTCAACAATATTACACGGCCCACAAAACTCTGTACAAGAATAAAGTGGACATTATAAAACATATGGTCAACTACAAATTGCTCTGCCTCAGCCTAAAAGCAGCCAGTACCAACATTATTGCGCACTTGAATGTACTGCATCATTACATATTCTTAAGCAGAATTGAATGTGCCGGGCTGATTTGAATCGCTCTCCGCAGCAGGCACATTAACCCATGGTACTATACCCCGAGCTCCAGAAGGGTGGTTGCAAGGAGAAATAAATGAAAACAAACGGCTGGTGCTCCCTGCGGGTCACTGTAATGCAGGCTAATGGCTGATACACTCTCTGCTGCAGCGGCAGCTAAGTGCTGCGAGCACGGCAGCCGCACCCGCTCCCGTGCACTGCCCCCACCCCCTCCCTCCCACATCTCAAGTAAAATACATCAATGTCTAAATTCTTTCTGACACTTCTCATCAGCTTAGTTTAAGGATTTCCTACTGATACAGGACTCGCCTGGTTTACGCTCCCCTCCCTCACCTCATCGCCGGTGCAGTCCACTGCTCTCCCAGGTCCAGCTCACAAGCAACGCCTCAAATCCTTTAAATGGCCTCTTCTGTTTCTTATTATTTGCCACCGTTGTCTTGCTCGTTTAAATTCATGCATGCATTTATTATGTCTGTATGTCAAGGTAACATAACAGTGGGTTAAGGCGTTTGCTCCAGAGAACTGTGCGCAAACTGTGGGAGGTGGGTGCAAGCACCAGAAGGGCCAACCCAGAATTTCATTTGCCTGAGGTCGATAAAATGAAAACCTAACGAGAGACCCATTTCCGAAGCATATTGCGTCGTAACTCAGTGTTCTGCTTACTGGCGTGACTATGACATCATTGCTTCTGGCAGCGCTGGGCCCATAGATGCATTAAAAGTAAGACGGGTTCTGGAGCCATCCTTTCTCTGATCTAGGAATGTATGTGTACAGAAGAGTACACAAATTGCTCTGCCTCAGCCTAAAAGCAGCCAGTACCAACATTATTGCGCACTTGAATGTACTGCATCATTACATATTCTTAAGCAGAATTGAATGTGCCGGGCTGATTTGAATCGCTCTCCGCAGCAGGCACATTAACCCATGGTACTATACCCCGAGCTCCAGAAGGGTGGTTGCAAGGAGAAATAAATGAAAACAAACGGCTGGTGCTCCCTGCGGGTCACTGTAATGCAGGCTAATGGCTGATACACTCTCTGCTGCAGCGGCAGCCAAGTGCTGCGAGCACGGCAGCCGCACCCGCTCCCGTGCACTGTCCCCACCCCCTCCCTCCCACATCTCAAGTAAAATACATCAATGTCTAAATTCTTTCTGACACTTCTCATCAGCTTAGTTTAAGGATTTCCTACTGATACAGGACTCGCCTGGTTTACGCTCCCCTCCCTCACCTCATCGCCGGTGCAGTCCACTGCTCTCCCAGGTCCAGCTCACAAGCAACGCCTCAAATCCTTTAAATGGCCTCTTCTGTTTCTTATTATTTGCCACCGTTGTCTTGCTCGTTTAAATTCATGCATGCATTTATTATGTCTGTATGTCAAGGTAACATAACAGTGGGTTAAGGCGTTTGCTCCAGAGAACTGTGCGCAACCTGTGGGAGGTGGGTGCAAGCACCAGAAGGGCCAACCCAGAATTTCATTTGCCTGAGGTCGATAAAATGAAAACCTAACGAGAGACCCATTTCCGAAGCATATTGCGTCGTAACTCAGTGTTCTGCTTACTGGCGTGACTATGACATCATTGCTTCTGGCAGCGCTGGGCCCATAGATGCATTAAAAGTAAGACGGGTTCTGGAGCCATCCTTTCTCTGATCTAGGAATGTATGTGTACAGAAGAGTACACACAGCACATCGGTGGTCCTGCAATACTGTAAACATGCAACGGGCCTATTTTATAAGACATGCCAAGCAGTGCCTTTTTAATCAACTACAACCTGGAGATTTACAGTGCACAAATCAAAACTACATATATGTGCAGCGTCTTACACTGAAACCCATTGTATTTGAAAGTTGACACAATGCATTATCTGCACCAAAGGCCCCCCTGTCATAATTCACACAACAGGAAAAAAAAGTAGTCGGAAATAGGATGGATCTCCCGAGGAAAATAAAAATACACTTTCGGTTTTGTTTACTACAAAGAAAACAAGCGGCACTTCAACCAATCGCGAAAACGATCGAATTGTAAAAAAAGTAGGATGCACTATTAACAGCGTTTAAACAAGACAAAAATAGTGCAGTGCAGCCAGCGTGCGAGGAAAAGAAGGAAATGGCGCCCTTTGGAAATGAGACTCTTCAGGAAACACAAGAACTACAGTGTGGACGAGCATGTATGAGTCATCTTCTGTGAGCCTCGCCTGCTGCCTCTCGTCATTTAACATTGAACGCGCTCACCGCTGTGAACGCGTTCGCATCATCTGGCTTGCATTACACGGGCACTCTGACAGCTCGTAATTAAGATTAATCACTCTGCCTGCTCGTTCGCGCACACAAAATGCCACATCGGGCACGCGTAAATTACTTAAAGCCTATCACTTCAAGGCTACTACATACACAGCACAGGGAAGACGAATCACTGAACAGATGACAGAAAACGGTAAGGAATGTGTGGAATTTCTCTCTCCAAGGCCCTAGGAGATACTTCTTTTTTCTCCTTTAACATTAGTTCTCGAAACTCCTCCCAGTTTCACTGGGAAGGAGTCCGAGCCCTAAAAACCCATTTCATCTAGAAATTTTACGACATCCCTGAAGGACAGAAAAAAGTCAACGCTCCCAAAGTAACCTGCAAAATATGTGGGAGTAGTTTATCCAGAGGCAATCCTCTGAAAAAATATAGTTTTGGGAATGCTAATTTGATCAGGCATGTGAAAAGAAGACACCCTAACAACTTTGCCAGGGAGAGTGTCAGAGAGCTGGCACGGAATGTACCAACAGATGGCGGCAGCTCCTCCACTGGTGGAGCAACACCTTCGGGACCACCCGTGGAAGAATGGTCCCTAACATTCAGCCGGTGTTTGCAGGCATCAAATTTTTGTGCACGGAGTGTGACGAACTGCTCTGCTATGGGGAGCAGAGTGTTGAACTGATTGCCCTAAAGAAGCAGCAACACCGCTGCTCTGCCAGTCCCTAAATTTTCAAATTTTTTTGCTCCTGTTGAGCAGTTTTGCAATCCCTGTTTTTGTTTTTCCCTTGACAAAAATCCAAAAAAAATATAAAATTGTTTTAAAAAGTCTAAAAAAAATATAAAACAACAAAAACAAAAAAATATATATAAAACAACAAAATCAAAAAAAAGTTCTTTTCAGAACTACCTCCAATTTATAAAAATAAGCTTTTTTTTTTTTTTATAAGTCTGTCATTTTTAATCTCCATGGTACGCTCCCCCGTAAGCTCCCCGGTGCGCGTACCGGGCGCTCCCCCCCCGCGAAAATCGATTTTTTTTTATTTATTTTTTCACCCGCGGGAGCCTTTTATGGCCCCCACATCAAAAGTAGGGGGTCAGGGGGGTGTACCCTGCCCCCTTTTGCTCATTTCGCCCCTTTGATTCTTGCCACCTCTTGAGTCTCAATCCCACCGAGACACAAGATGGCGGCCGCTGCAGACTGTTTCGAATGTTTACAGACACCCGAGAACCAATCAGCTTGCCGTGCGCAAGTCGCGTGGCGCGCCTGAAGCGCTCCCCGGTACGCGTACCGGGCGCGGCTCTAGATATATATCTTTTTTTAAACCTAATTTACTCAAAATTCACAGGACCACATATCTTGAGACCTAGCAAAGGCACATCGGGCAAACAATATCTACAATTTTGCCAAGTTTCGTGGAAATCCATTCAGCCGTTCGGGCTAAAAGTGAGGCCAACCGCCCTATGGAAAACTCAATGTTAAAAACACGTTTTGGGACCCCCTTTTTTCTCAGCCCCCCCTTGACGAAACCCCCCCAAATATTCGGGGGCTGCTCAGAAACAAAATGTTCCATTTTCCTGAAAATTTCAGCCAATTCCGTCCACAAACGCCAAAGTTATTGGACATAGAATTTTCAAAAATCCCATAGAGAAAAAATCCTAACTATATATACCTACTGGCGACCGCCAGTAGGTAATATATATATATATATATATTCACACATACACACACACACTAACACACACACACACACACACCAGTGGCGGTGCATCCATTGGGGGTGTTGGGGCATTGCCCCCCCTGCCCGTGCCCGCAGCTCCCTCGGCGTCTCTGAACTTAAGTTAACTCTCAGTTCACTTAAGTTCAGAGACGCCGAGGAGAACTGACAATCATGTCAGTCAGCATGACGGCGGACCGCCCGCTCCTTTCAGAGTCTGACGGGGTGGACGGTCTGGCGTCATGTTGTTCTTTTCTATGAAATATATTGTCGATTAATGGCCTTTACCACTTACATGATTATTTTTTTTTTTTTTAAGAATGCATTGAAAGATTTGTTTGCAAGCATTAAGTGCCAATTTAACCCTTCGCCCCTGCTTGGTAGGCATTAACATCAATTTATCATCAACTATGAATCACGAATTCCTATGAAAGCAAATATGAAGGTTGTGTAGTGTGCTCGAAATCCATTATGCAGGATGTAATTGCGTCTTCAAAGTAATTTACCTTAACATAAAAAGCGGTAGGTCATTGGATCTCCTTTTATCCAAGGTGTATACACTTGTATTAATTGACATTTTTTTCCGCTTTGCCAATTTGTCATAGCATCACACTGCTACAGTAGGCGGGGACAAGGGGTAATAGCATAAATACATGACATTTCTCTACATTTTATCGAACAGTTCACTTCTTTGTCCTTTAATCGCACCCTTCTTTAAAAGTTTATCTCAAATGATATGGAAATGGAATTCAAGGAAAAAAGCTTTAAAGAACTCCAACAGGTGATTTGGGGAATGTAGAAAGGGGACATTGTGTTATTATGAAGTTCAAAATATATTCAGAGTGATTAATTACTTATTGTAATCTTCATATTACACTGAGTGTACGCATTTGTTGTCACAGTCCTTACATGATGAGCGATCCCTCTCCTCAGACAAGTCTAAAAATGTACCCTTTTCTCATGTTACTATACCCACACAGAACCCAATTTCTATTATTTCGCCTTCGTCTATTTCTATAACCCATTTTACTGGCTCATGTTCCAATAAGGTAATCTACCTTCACTTCCTGTAACATTACCAAGTCATACTGACAAAGGAAGGGAGCAAGAGCTTGATGGATTGTAACAAGGAAGTCTTGATCTAACTGACGAGTAGTTATTTCCAAAGTTTGCTAGTTCTTGTAAGTGCCCATTGACAACATAGCAGTGCTTTAAATATAAATGCAAGCATGACGCCTTAGGTTGTTAATAAATGCACACACATAAAGCTCCTGACTGAAGGTATCAGGTGTTCCGGACAGGTGTAGCACTCTAAAAAGAGACAGCACAATAGTTAATACTGCAGTGACATCACCCGTTGTGGTCTACATCTTGCATGTATTCTGTCTCATGAGTAGGAACCTGCATGAGTGAAAGAAAACCTTATCTCTGGTTCTTATTGTTTTCTGTAGGCACATTTATTAATATGTACATGTGGTTTACCCTTGTGAGTCTATGTATTCCCAAAGATGTAGTGCTATGTTAACAGTTGTACGTAGACTTAAGGCCTTCTAACTGATGGACAAGGTGAAGGATCTTGACTGTAGGCACTCTAGGAATGGTTGGTTATTCCTAAGCCTATTGTTGACTGAACATTACGTGCTCTTGGCCATAGTACTTAGTGTGTACATCTTATCTTAAGCAACATTTCAGCACTCCTTGTTTTGGAATACCTTCTACTCTATTTAAAGGTATTTTGTGTATTCCTGGTATGAATGGCTCCAAACTAAATGGCCAAGAATGAGTTCTGGTGTTGGAATATACAGAAGGGTTCAGGTTTGTGCAGTAGACTGTGATGAGTTTTCAACTTCCAGAGAAAATATAGAGAGGACATGAGATGAGAGAACTCTCTTAAGGGCATACTTTTTGAGGAGGCCCTCTGCTGCACCCATCTTCCTCCAAGCCGACTCTAGACACTTGGTTCTGTCTCTTGTAACTAGCAAAGTTTTATGCCTGTACTGGCTGTCACTTGCAACTAGTTGTAATGTATAGATTTAATGAGAGGGACTAGGAGTGCTGTAAGAAGGGGAGAGGGATGGTCTGTTATGGCTCAGCTACAGGACTAAAGAGTCAGCAAAAGTTAACAGCACATTGTGGTGAATGAGGTGACGTCATATTGTAGACAGTTACTGTAGTGTTCATTGTGGGAAAGACTTTGCCGCATCTCCCCGCTGAAGTCATCGCATGTGCCCCAGAGAAGTTCCTCCGTCAGCCAGCACCTCGAATATTTGTTTATTTACATACTTAATGCAGGGATTGCCAGGGCTCTCAAAGCTCTTCATAACTGGCTTCATGTCTTTCTCTGAAAGACTATTGAGAAGTGTTTTTTTTGTGAAGCCGAGCGCGATCTGTACGCGGTGATCCACTTGATTAGGCCCCACCCCGACTATACCTCAGAATGTTTGACATGTGAAGGAGTGTTCCTGTTATCCTTAAAATATTGCCATCAGCATGTTTGGTGCACACTTCTGACAGTTACACAAATGGATGCAAGAAATAAGGTTATATAATCATTCTATCTTATTAATAACAAAATAACATGTAAATGTTCTATTTTCTTTTTTCCGAGTTAAGTGATATTCTTTGTAGCCTCGTACCAGTTATAGAACAAACATGTTATAGAGGTATGGTGCCCACTTTATACAGCCTAAAACGTTAGCATAACAAATAGCATAAGGCAACTAAACAGCATGGTCACTCATAACATTGCTGCATTCAAATAGATGCCTTAATGAAAGCCAGGGAGATGGGGAAAGAGGCTGCGTTCAAAGCATACATTTCTGCTTGGCGTAGTTTATAATCATGGGGGTTTCACCAAGTTGGCTGAGTGGGTTGAGCAAGTGGCTACAGAGGGTTCCAACACCAGAAGTGTTCCGTTCACAGACCCTTGGTGCATGTTTACAGTAAGAGATGCAGCTCTGCTGTTCGGGTTTGCTCACAGATAAAGAGTGGCTTTGACCCCAGTCTCCCGAGCACTCCCGCCAAACGGCACCACTGCCAAGCCCAGGGCTGTGATAAGGTGTACCCTTAAGGGGTATGCGGACAAACAAACTTTTATTCTTTTGTTATGTTCCTTGTTTTATCTGCACTAGATATGAAAAATGTGTGCCATGTGCCATGTGGCTTTTTAGCTGTAATTATGGAGGCCGCACCTTTCTCAATGCTTGATATTTAACGTTAATTTTTGTTTTGTCGGCACTAGATATGGAAAATGTCCTGCGCGATGTTTTACTTTAGGTCTAGTGTCACACGATCTTTATTTGTTAATATGGCAGTCATGCAAGGGAGAGTGAGTTGCTGGCTATTCTACTTTCTATTACCTTCTGTGTGGGGACAAAGCTTGACTTCCTGATCACAATGGCTTCGTGTTAGACCTGTCTGGATTTTTTGCGTAGTCCCTCCTCATTATTCTTTATTTTGTTCCCTTTTTGCCCCTCATACCCTTACTATTTTTGTGTCTACTACTTTTTTTATATAGGTGTTGGTCAAGGGGATAGGTGTTCTTTCTTCCCCCCATAATCTTTTACCTCAGGCCCAGAGGCCTGTTCTGACAGGAAAGTTGGAACCACACAAAATGGTGGCTTCCAACTGCCCCAACTGTCGCACTCAGAACTTGGCCATAGCCTAACATAGGGCATTCCAGAACCTTCTGGTCCATGCTGGACCATTGAAGGGCAGCCTATAAAAGGCGGAATGCAGGGCAGCCATTTTGTCTACCTGTGGAAGTCAGCTGGAGGACAGGCTGTAGCTGAGGGTGGGAAGAGGTTAGACTTAGGGTTGACCTCCTGGACTGGGAAGCTACCTTATTGGTCCAACCCACTACTCCCCTGTTGGTTACTTGTCCTGGCCCCGCTGTGGGAAGTTACTGAAGACCCTGGGCGCCTAGCTTGCCCCCTTTTCTAAATAATATAGGGGAAGTCTATAGGAGAAGGAGACTGCAGCGCTGCGGAGCGCAGTCCTCTGCCCAGTTGGAGGGACTTGTGAGAAGTGTGCCTTTAGCCTCAGCCTCTGTCCAGAGCCTGGTAATTGTGCTAGACTGTCCCCTTGTTCATAATTCCCTGGAGCGTCACCTCTCACCTGCTGTGGAGCTGTGGCCAGGAGAGATCGGCGCCGGATTGTGACTGGGACAGCACCGCCTCGGCCGGGTCTGGGACCCCTGAGGCACCGTTCGCGCATTAGACTAGCCCACCCCGGGATCCACTGAGGCTGAGGAACCTTGCGAGGCTTCCTCTTGTGAGCGGGACCCCGGGGGCGCCTTCCGCGCTTCTGTGTATGACCGAGTGACAACCGGTTGTCAAGGGAAAGCCCGGTGAGACGCTTCTAGTCGGCGCCTTCGCGCATGCCTGGTTGTGGCTGTATTCCCCGGAAGGAGGGGCAGAGGAGTAGGCAGGCCCAGGAGTGAAGTGTCGGCTCTACGAGCGAGCGCAGAGGGAGGCGGCGCCAGCCGAGCGCTACAGCGCATGCCCGTGGAGGAAGTGTTCTTGACGACCGGCACTGAGGAGAGGCGCCACCGGTCTCTAGGGAGCGCCGAGTGATCTGCTCTTTCCCTCCTGCTTGAGCGCCACACTGAGGAGCTGGCCCGAGCAGGGAGGGAGTGGTTAGAGGCCCGAGAGGGGCTGGTGAAGCCTCGTGTAATTTGCCCCGGTTGTCCTCTGCTCGAGAGCCCCACTGAGGAGTCGGCCCGAGCGGGGGAGTGAGCATTGTGGAGCCTTCTGAGCTCTGAGGGCCTCTCCAGCTGCAATTCCCCGACCCCCTTCGTTTGCTGTTCCCCTTGTGAGCCTGAAGCAGGACGATCCCAGCTTCGAGTATCAAGTAAGGAGGTAGACACGTGGGGGAGTGACTTCAACTCAATTAACTGGAGCCATAAATTGAGATTCTGGCCCCTTGAGTACAGCGCCCAGGAGGAATCCCTGACCAGGTTTTAGGGGAAGCTGAATTAAGTGGTATTTACCAAATTCATCCTTGATAAGATAAGGAGGAGAACTGTAAAGTTGTTCATTTAAAGGATACTGTTTACCTGGGCTAAAATAAGGGCTGATCTTGCCAATGGTTAAAGTAATGTTGTACTGAGAGATGCATTTGAGTAAGCAATGTACAATAAATGCACCACTGAGCTATTGAGGTATAAGAATTACCTGCCAGTTTTGGTTAAAGAGATCTAACTATATATGTAAGGTACTGTAAATGCGGGTTGTTAAAATGATTTAGAACTTAAAAGTGGAGTTAATGTTTCCATGACAAACTGAAGTGCTTAAACTGTACATTTTGAAACTGAAGAGAAAAAGTATATTATTTTTATAAAGCAGTACTTATTTTCCTATACTTTGGTGTAGTGTTGTTTTTGTGTGCTATTGCGTGGATTTACTTTTGGGAGGTCTGCAACCTTAACACTGTGCCGCTGAAATATATGTCTTGCCCTAGGCCAGGCTACCCCAGGTTCTAACACTTTGCTTTTCCTTTGTCACTTTATTTTGAGCTTTTTACAAAGCGAGAAACAGAGAGAGATGGAGCTAAGCAGAGCCAGAATGAGAGAGTGTGGCAGAAAGAAAGAGGGATATAACGAGTATGTTGAGCTAGAGAGAAAACAAGAGGGATGTAGTAAGTAAGACAGATATAGGTATGAACATACAGTTATCTCTACTATAATCAGACACTGGAACCGACCATTGAATATTGGAATGTAAAAATCTTGTCCCACTTTGGGGTAACTAAAAAATTTCTCTGCTACAGGAATTTTTAAATATGAGAGAATGTTAATTTGCTTAGGCAAGTCATGTATTGTAGACTGCACTTAACCCACATGAAATGACATGTGGGAGACTTGCTTTGGCAGTGAATTGGATCTAGAATTTCTGAGTTTGAGTTGCATGGTCAATATTTATGTGTCACTTTCATAGTTATTTAGACTGTGTTTCTGTTTTATACTGTTTCTGCCAATATGTAAAGTTGAGCCACAGTTTTGGTTGATTTTGATTGCAGTGGCTCAGTTTATTTAGTGATTCACAATTCCAATCTTGGGTAAAACATGGCTTGTTGAACTTAGATGAGATGTACTTGCAAATTGTTGGATTGTGTATTTAATTTCAGGTTTTCAATTTGACCAATCTTTTGAATTCTTATCAACAAAATATGTGTGTCTTCCTGGTCGAGGACCACACTGCTTTTACTCTTATCTGTCTTGTATCAAGACCCTGCTGGCCTATGGGGTGAAAGAAAGCTTGAATAAGTAGCTACCTATGTTATATGACATCTTTATTAATGTAATAACTGCACTTTCACAATTGCTTTATTAACCTTCCTGCTTACTCAAATTTGTTTGAAAATGCACCATTTGTGCACTCTTTTTAAAAAAAAATCTCGGGGAGAAGGCCTCCCCCCCCACCCGAACCTCCCTTAGGTTGTTCAAGCACGCTCGCTCGCTGCGGTGCAGTATGCCAATCATTTTACACCTCACCACTTTTAAATGTCACCAGCCGCCACCGACACACACACACACACACACACACAAATATATATATATATATATATATATATATATATATATATATATATATATATATATATATATATATATATATATCAAACAGCACTCCTGACCGCTTTCGAAGCGGCAACTCAGCAGGCGCAGACCTCTTCTCAATTGAATTGATTTGGCTCAAAAGTAAAACGCCATCACACCATCAGATAAAGGCAGTGGAAAATTTAATTGCAAAAGTGCAGAGCAAGTGCTCTCCTCGACGCGTTTCGCTCAATGGGAGGAGCTTGGTCACATGACGCGCCCAAAGTAGGTGTAACAATAAATAGTGCATAAAGAGCTCTATCACCCGTGAAAACAGGATTAAAAGCATAACGAAATCAATAGGCATAACATTAATTCATGAATTCAATGTTTCTTTCTGTTTGTGTGTCATAGAAACAGTTGCACAACAGAAACAAATTAAAGCATAGTGCTTAAGTCCCGTGATGTGAAAGGATCAACATTGTAAAGATAATGTACTTAGTGAAAACAAGGTATAGAGAACACATTTCAAGGCAATCCGAGCATAGTGCTCATGCGCATCATTTAAGGTTGGAACAAATTATTTGTAATTCATTATGAATATTTCCACAATCAAGTATAATATATTGACAGATTAGTCAATATTCATTTCTGAGAATAGAGTTCTAAACCATAGCCTGATGTCATCAAGAGTATAATACCAATCTAATATATCATACCGCAAGCTCAATGCAATAATTGAAGAATTATCAATAAATCAACTGTGGACCCAACCATGATTTTAAAGACAGTGTGACTCCTTGAGATCACTGTACTGAGCAGAACATGAAACATGATCATGATATGCCAACAAGGACAAAAAGTGCTAATGTGATATGGGTGAAAAAAACTAAAATTATAAACAGTGTATAATATTCAACGGTTAAGGCTGAAGCACATGATTAGAAAATCAGCATAATTCATTTCAAATAGCACTGAACCCATAGATTGTCTAATCATCGTATGCTTAGTTAGACAAATTTAGGGTAAACCTTTCTCAAAAAACTCAAAAACACTGGATCCGTTTTATAAATAATTATGCAGTTCATCAATGGCGTTTAAACCATTTGGTGCCTTAAAATCGAGCAATAAGATGAAATAAGTCTCTTTTTGTCTGAGGAGTTTCTCTCTGTCTCCCACCCGTCCGGGGTTGGGAACTGACCCTAAGAGTGTGTAATGCAAATCTTTTAATCTGTTATCATGAACAGCCTTAAAGTGGCGAGCCACCGGGTAATTGCTATCGGAATTAACAATTGCACGTATATGCTGTAAAATACGTCGATTGGCTGGTAATTTGGTGCTGCCAATATAGGCGAGATTGCAAGTACACTTAAGTTGGTAAATTACATGGTCACTACGGCATGTCAAATATTCTGTAATCGGAATTGGTTTATCAGTAAATGCTGACTTGTAGTGCGTCCCATTTACCGCAAATGTACACGCACGGCAAGACGTGCATTTGAAGAAACCTGTTTTGGCCAACCAAGTCCGTTTCGATGTTAGTTCAGGTTGGGACTGGTCCAAAGCGTCTTTCATGGAGGGGGGCCCTCCTGAAGGTGATCGCCGGTTTCTGAGGTAAAATGGGGCCTAAAATGACATCTGCTGGGACGCTCACGGGCAGCCATGCGCTTTATAAACTTAATTTCATTTCATTTCATTTCATCCGTCAGAACAATTGGTCATTCTGAGTTGATAATCCGTCTCAGTTTGCGTTGTTGTGAGCAATAGGTGGTAATGAGACGAACTGACTTAGTATCATTCTCCTCAGAAATAGTCACAATTTTGGGAGCCAGCAATTCATCCCTCGAAAGTAGAGATGCTTTCAAGAGGCGCATTGCAAAAGATCAGGACTATAACCGCGCTCTTGAAATCTCTTAGTGGATTCCTTCAGGCAATGGTCTGCTGTAGTAGGATCACTACAGATCCTTTTGATTCGAACAAATTCACCGAATGGTATACTGTTAATTGTGTAGGAGGGATGGGCACTCCGGGCATGCAAAATTGCATTGCCCGCCGTTGTTTTTCTGTGAAGCTTGGTGTGGAGCCTACCCTGATCAATATACATCTGAACATCTAAAAACTCAGCCGAGTCTAATGAAATGGTGGCAGTAAATTTCAAATTGCGAGTATTGGTGTTAATCTCGTTAACAAATTGCTGAGCCTGAGCTTGTGAACCCTTCCATATGATACAGATATCGTCTATGAAACGCCTGTAGTGGGCAAGATGTGAAAGCCACTGGCTGTGAGTTTTGCCTAGCACGTGCTCCTCTCACCAGCCAACATGTAAACATGAATAACTGGGGAGAAGCACGAACCCATGGCAACACCCCGTTCCTGATGGAAAAACTCATTTTCAAATTGGAAGTAATTATTGGTTAAACAGATGTTCATCATTTCTACCAGCATGATGTTATGATTGCGCAGAATGGCATTGCGATAGTCTAAATAGTATTTGGCTGCCCCCAAACCTTGGGAATGATTAATGCTTGTATACAATGATTCAATGTCCATCACCAAAAAACAGAAATCAGAAAACCAATTAACATGTTTGATTTTAACCAAAAAGTCTGTAGTGTCTTTGAGATAAGAAGGGAGTGAAGACATGTGGGGTTGGAGGAAATAATCAATATACTTTGATAGATTTTCATTCATACTGCCACGTGCCAAAATAATAGGACAACCAGGGACAGGAGTGATGCATTTGTGTACTTTGGGGAGAAGATAGAAAACAGGAGTGATAGGGTGTGTAACGCTGAGAAATTTGGGATCTTCTTTGGTGATCAGACTTTGTCTTTGCCATTGATGGATCTTTTTTCTAGTCACGTCATTGCTTTTCAGCATGGCAAATTTGGTGGTCTGGGTGTAACACAGGGGATCATCTAATTGTCTTTTTGCTTCCCGGATATAATCCCCTTTTGCCCATAGTACCGTGTTACCGCCCTTGTCGGCGTTTTTAACAATCACTGATTGGTCGCTTTGAATTTTCTTCATCAATAACCAATATTGTTCGTTATTATGGTTATATTGTTTTTTCTTTCCCAAAGTAGTCCTGTTAAGTTGTTTCAGTTCAGCTATAACTCGGTCGCTGAAGACGTCGACCGCGTCTTTCGGCATGAGAGGTAGGAAAGTAGATTTACTTCGAAAAGGACTGGAAACTGATTTGTTAACTGGGACAACTTGACTCACAGTAGGTGTTTCTTCCTCGTTGTCATCATAGGCTAAGGAGAGAAGTGTTTGAAGGCCTACAAGATTTCTTACTTGCAAGGGAGCAGTAGTTAGTTCTGTTTGTATATTGCTGCTGGTACTTGCTGAATCATCAGGCTTAGGGTGCAATTGGAAGTATTTCATCAATTTGATCTTCCTGATGAATTTAAAAACATCTATGCGTGCCTGAGTGTAAGAGAAATTAGTCTTCAGAAAAAAAGAGAGGCCTAACGACAAAAGTTGCTCCTCTGCTTTAGACAATACGAGGTCTGTCAAGTTGATTACCGTGTTCTGTTGCCTCATTGGGGTTTGTTCCAGTTTCTCCGGGAATTGCCCCGCGCTGCGCCTCGCTTTGGAGTTACGCCTCCTGTTGCGGCGTTTTTGGCTGCTGCTCTACTTTGTTGTTGTTGTTGAGGATTGCGGAGGCGCAGGGAATACCTTCGGTCCTCGCTGACAAAATTCAGCTCATCCACCACGGAAAAGTCTGTCAGGTCGCAGGCATCCGTAGAGACCACTGATCTGTTATCCTCAGACCCACTATTAGAAGTGAGAGATGCATTATCAAAATTTGTGGCCTCGTTGTTAACATTAGCGAGTTGTCCCGCCACCTGCCCAGTTTTCTGTTGACCAGACATGGCTTTTTGTTTATAGGAGTCATATTTGCAGGTGAAAGTGAATTTGCGACCTGTCGCATAGTCGCGTGGTCTCTCGCAAATTTTTGGATTTTCCGCTCCTGAATTGATTCCTCGTATTTCTTCAAACGAGCCTCGATTTCCTTCCTGGTTTTAGCGATCAGGTCAGTTTCTCCCGTGGCTTCTAATAAACCATTAATCCGTTCTATTTCCACCAACATGGTCTCTCTGTCAGATTGAGCATATTTGATTAAAATATGCAGCATATTTCTTGAGGCTTGTAAATTGTTGTCCACCCATTCCTGTAGCATCTTGGGGTCCGGATTGTCATAGGTGGGAACGATTAGTACTCTTAGACCCCGTGGTACGCGATTGGCGTCACAGTATTTCTCCAGGGACTTTTTTTCCCACCATTTTGACAGCTCATTTCGAATTAACTTCTCCAAAGTCCTCAACAAGTCTTTCACATTACTGTTGGTAAAAGCACCTTGATTGGCTGCAGGCGGAGCATCGTTAACCGCCGGAAGATTTTCATACAGCGCTTCAGCCGCCGTTTCTCTACTTTTCAGCGCGTCGCTGGAAATCATGGCTGCACAGAAAATATTGGCTTTTGAATGATATCGCCACTTCACTGCTGTGAGATGGTGAGATATATTGTTCTTATCAAATGTTTATGAGAATTATCCCACAAGAAACCCGCTTCCAATCGTAATACTGCAGACGCTTTAGCAGACGGTGTCTTACCGAAATCGGCGTTCCAGGCTCGCAGAGGCCGGCCGACCTCGCTGACTCCTCGAACACCACGCCGAATGACGGTCCGCTGCCGTTTTCAATGCAGATAGTCTCTGGAAAGCGGGGGGCCCAGCACAAAACTCATCCGAGTTTAAATTGCAATACTCCGAAGGGTAGCTGGCTGGAAAAGACGCCGGGCCTCTTTTAAAAAGTGGGCAGGTCTTACGAAACCGGAAACAGCCAAAGTCCGGTGATAGGAATCAAACTGCACTCCTGACCGCTTTCGAAGCGGCAACTCAGCAGGCGCAGACCTCTTCTCAATTGAATTGATTTGGCTCAAAAGTAAAACGCCATCACACCATCAGATAAAGGCAGTGGAAAATTTAATTGCAAAAGTGCAGAGCAAGTGCTCTCCTAGATGCGTTTCGCTCCATGGGAGGAGCTTGGTCACATGACGAGCCCAAAGTAGGTGTAACAATAAATAGTGCATAAAGAGCTCTATCACCCGTGAAAACAGGATTAAAAGCATAACGAAATCAATAAGCATAACATTAATTCATGAATTCAATGTTTCTTTTTTTGTTTTATATATATATATATATATATATATATATATATATATATAATGAATAATGAATCTGAACTTGTGTAACATAATCTGTTGCTGGATTGTATGTGATTTCATAGAAAAATGATTTCGTGGAATACAATTACCAAGAAACCACTTCATCTAAACTGTTTAATGGAAATTTTCTGATTGAATTGCATTTACGATTTCAAAAAGAAACCAATTAATAGAATCTCTTGTTGTTTGAAATGGTCTTTTGCATGCTTACTTTTTAAGGTGTAAATGCAAAGGTTGGAGGTCAAAACAGTTGTTTTGGATGTATTTATTTCAGTGCTTGTCTTCAGTAGACCTCATTTCAGATGTATATACTTACATTGACAAACAATTGCTTCAGATGCTTTTAATTTGCTGACCCCCTCACCAACCAAATTCTCTACCCCCTGCACACCCTTCACCAAACCTAAACACCCACCCCTTAAGCCTATAACCACTTTCTTCCCCTAAACTCCACCCATCCCAGAAACCTAAAAACCCCTTACTACACCTAAAGTACATCCATCCCTGATCCCTAAACTATTCCCATCCTTTAACCCTAAATCCCCTCATTAGCTCTACACTCCATCCTTAATGACTCCTAAAAAATCCTTTCTATGCCCAAACCCCACCCATCCCAGACCCCTTAAAACTCCTCATAACCCCAAAACTCCACCAATCCCTGAACCCTAAAAAAACCTCACCCCTCTTAAACACGACCCATCTATGAGCCTTAAAAACCTCTCACAACCCATAAGCTTTAGCCATCCCCCATCCACAGCCCTAAAACCCCTTTCCACATCTAAACTCTACCCATCCCTGAATCCTAAAAAACCTATCCCCACCCTAACTCCATCTAATCCTGAACCCTAAAAACTCTTTACCTCTCCAACCTCTACCCATCACCGAACCTTAAAACACTCACCAACCCTAAACTCTGCCTATCATAAACCCTAAAAAACCCTAAACTCCTCCCATCCCTGACTATAAAAATACCTCATCCCCCCAAGCCTCCACTTACCCATGAACCCTAGAAACCCCTCACCACGCCTAATCTCCACCCTTTCCTGATGCCTAAAAAAACCTCACCACCCCTAAAGTCCATGCTTCCCTGAAATCTAAAAAACCCTTTCTATGCCTGAACTCCACCCATTCCTAGCCCTAGAAACACCTCTTCACCCTGTAAACATTACCCATCCCTGAACCCAAAAAACCCTCACTTGTATTAAACTTCACCCAAGTTTTATGTAATTTTGGGTTTGTCCTTAAAAATATCTTTCATTTAAAATATTTCCTTTAATTTTCGGTTTATTAGTATTTCCTTAAAATTGTTTTTCCTTAAAATTGTTTTTCCATGATTTGGTTTCCTTCAACGTGGTTTCTCAGTTTCCGTTTTTACATTAATTCACATATATCACTGTTATTTATTTAAAGCGCCCCAATGACCTTGGGCCGAGTTTGCACTCCCTGTGATCCCTATATCTGATTCCATTCACTTTTTTGCATTTTGCTGAGTAAATCCCAACCTCCTGATTAGGATACGACCAAATACTGTTCGGTCGCATTCGGACATTTCCCTATGAGAGCAGGTATTACGGCTGTAAACCATCTGTAGTACATGCTCCCTTAGGGAAATCGGAGGTGGTGTTAAACCCTGAACCCTGTGGCAGGCACATCCAGGTGCCTGCCACGAGGTGCAGGGATTAACGGGGGGGCACCATACGTGTCCCCTCGACCCCTAACCGAAGGCTGAGCACACAAAGGGGCCCTGCTAGGGGTCCCCAAACACGCTTTCCGACAGGGTTACCATGTAGGAAAGGACGGCATGGAAACCCTTCCACCAACCGTGCATCGTAATCCCAAGGGCGGAGGGACCGCCCTTTGGGATTACGGGCTGGCCTCCGACTGGCCGACAGGCTCCTTGAGCCCGTCGGAAGCCAGCCGGAATGACTGGCCGGTTTAGATTCCGACCACCAGCATTGTAATGCAGCGGTCAGAAAGTAAACTGAGATGCGACCTAGAAAGGCTCCGACCATCGGTAATCAGCCTCTATTTGTTCTGCAGGGGCTAGAAAAAACTGCATTTTTAAGTGCATCATTTTTACCTATGTACCATTTACCTGGCTTGTAGGAGGCCACAATCAATGGAAACTTTGAATTTTTATTCCATTCAATCCTTACAGTTGTTTAAATGTCATCTTATTACTTGCCTACCCTTTTGCTAGTGTGAGCAAAAGCCCTACACCCTTTTAATTAATAGAGTTCCCTAGGGCTTGCGGATAATTGATGTAGTTCACACCACATTACCTTAGAAGCACTAACTGTCCAGCTTCAAGGGCCCAGAGTGCGAGAAGCTCACAGTCCCACAAAAAAACTCTGGGTTGGCTGTTACTTCAGGGCACTTTCTGTGATAAGAACCAACTGGGACGCACAAACCTAGCCTGGGAAACTTTGAGAACTTTTTTTAATTCACTTTGAGGTTGTCACCAATTGCAGCCGAGTTCACCTTTTTAAGTATCCTGTAACAAGCTCTCTGGGGAAGGAGATGGACAGAACAGAGAATAGGAAAAAGGCCGCCTGGAAGAATTCCCATTTGTCTGGTACAGACCGGAGTACAGAATTACTTCTAGCTGACCACTGAATTTCTCGGACTGGGAGGCTGCCCCCACGGCTAAGGAAGATAGCTAGCTTCGTGTTGACCCACAAGCAAAAAGGGGTCCAGGCACTGTCCAGGAACATGCTTACCTGCTGAAATTTCTTTTTTGAGGGGGAATAGTGTTGCAGGGTCTAGAGACACAGGAAGCTGCATCTGCTAGGAAGAAAACCAGTAGACTAGTGTCAACTGGACAATTTCTTCAACAAGTGTATGCAAATCTGCAGCGGTTGAAGGTTGCCCTGCAGATTGAGGGAATTGGCAATGCTGCAGAAGAAACCAATAAACTAGCTAGAAAGAGACATTTCTCTGTACACTTGAAGTTGTGGGGAGCCCCCTATAACTGGAAATCAAGGACAAGTGTTTGAGTTTCTAAACAAACCCTAGTTTGGTAGGAAAACTTAAGAAAATTGAACCCTGAGCGGTGCATAAGGCCAGTCAACCAAGTTTCCTGAAATAAATATATGTTGTATGCATCGATTAAGGCCACCACTCGGGGCAAGACTGCTTGGACGGCAGCCCAGCTACGTTCCAGGATACCAATTTGATAGTTGATGTAGAATGAGTCCAATCCATACATGCGCTTTCACTTACCATCAATGGTGTTAAGAAGATCGAGCCGATCCACACATTCACCTTATCACCTTTAGGAAGGATGGGCCTGGGTCATTTGCGGCTAAAAAGCAATGAGGTACAACCTGGTGAGCTTATGGGAGGAGCAGATAAAGAAGAAGGGGCCAGAGAAATGCCTATGGAGCCTATCTCTGTGGAGAAACCAAGAGAGAGGCTACATTCTGCAAAATCTATTTCATTGTTTATCACAATCACCGCTTGCTGAATCATTTTATCTATTGAGGAGGCTTTGGCTGGCGGCATAGTAGTGGCCAGAACTCCTGCTAGTTTTCTCTTCACCATTTTAGGGAAGAGGTGTGGCGCTGCGGCCAGGGCGACTGACTCTGGAACCTGGGGGCTCACGGTTCGATCCCCGCCACTGGTGGAAGGTCAGCCCAGCACCATGTGACTCTGGGCAATATTCACGGGAGACGGTCTGCACCCTTCAATAATTTAGTACAAATATTGCATCTTGCAAGTAAAGATCTTATTCAATATACATAATTTCAGTATTGTCAGTTTTCCCAAGAGACAGTAAACGGAGGCATCCTCAAATCTTTATTCAATTTTCTTAGCTAAAAATGCAGATAGCCAACGCATTTCATCAGTTACCGGACTTCTTCAGGGCTATAAAGAATATAAAAAGACAAAACATACATAAGACACTATTTACAAATATGTACAAGCATAAGTTACATTTTATCTATTTACAAGAGAAAAAAACAGATTTAACACATTTTAGATTCATAAATCCATATTTATATGAGTTGTAACAAATTCAAGATACTTGGGAAAACATTTTCATTACACAATTCTAACAATGTGTATCTCGGCCAAGCAGCAGTTAAAAAGACACACAGTTTAGTTTAAGAAATACATAAAAAATCGTATACATAGTCACATATTAAGCTCAGGCTTTTGGTTTATTAGTAATAACATTTTTAAATATATACCTGTTTGAATTTCATAAACATCATGATAATAATTCCTTCCGTATCCACAAACTAGTGTCCAATCTGTGGGAGCAACAATCCCCATTATTATACATATTAAAGTCTAATTAAATATACACCATCTCCATATCAACCTTTACAATCATGACTAAAGAACAATTTATGTTGCTCCAACAGTTTATTATATGACCGTGTTTGAATAGTTCCCAAAGCTACATCTCTTATTAAGTTACACACAGCTTGGATATGTGAATACCTCACAGCACAAACCATCACCCTATGATCAACGTTTACGAGGCTATATCCAAAACAATGTTTAATAGATATTCTGGGATTATACACCACAATTCCTTGTTTGTTGATCAATGTCAAAGGCGAATGCGTGATTGGCATAGGATGATGTTATAGGTTTATCTCTTAATGCCATTTAGGAGACAATTTTTTCTATTCGATTTTATTTATAAACCACACATAGGAACATAATTTCACAACCCACCCAGTCCCAGTTGCAAAAGCCTTAATTCGCTATTTACTATGACTGAGCATCACATTGTACTCACAATTTTAAGCTTTTTGTAGATGAGCTTCTTAAGAGAACAACGACATAGCTGCCAAGGTTTCAGATTGCTTATGTGTGACATTTCCATAATTTCAGTGTAATTATGAGTGACATTCAACGAATATGAGTGACACTTTCTCGAGATCAAAATCAAGCAATGAGGAAGGGGGAAACATATAAATATAAGACATTACACTCACTTGAGCAACGAAAAACTGTTAAAAGATCCTAAACTGCTGCATAGCACCTGGGAACTAAGGACACTGCAGGATGGATGAGTGTGTGTGCCAACCTTGCAAGACCCATCACATTAGTTTCCTTTTTCTTTTCACACACTTTTATTAGTAACGGGACTAGAAGCGCCACCTCTCAGTCCTGCACGAAATCATACTCCTAACCATTCACATCTGGTGTTTGACATCATGACGAATGAACCAGCTACGTGTGTGCAGCAAATAAATTAGTGTGAAAAACATTCAATTTATCAAAAACAAGTGTGCATCCATATCCTAACAAGCATTAGTAATACACTGGTTTCGCCTACGTGATTAATAATAAGCTGTTTTTGTTATAAGTTGTAGCTTGCTGCTCACTGAGCTACAATTTATGACAAAAAACAACTTATTATTAGTGTAGAAATGCTATCTTCTCTCAGTTAAAAAAAAACTACTTTTCTCCCGCTTGCCCTTCGTGCCCCTCACCCCTGTGAGACCTGGGGTGATGATTACGCCTTCTCACACTTTCCCCACCAGCTGCATCTGGACCTTCAAGTCATTTTGTTTGTAAGCAGGATCTGTATACTCGGGCGATCCGGTTTTAGAGTGGTAAAATGGCTCAGTGAGTGAAGGCGCTCGCAAACATCACTGGGTCAAACCTCCCTTACGTACTTAACTCCTCACGAGGTAGAATTGAGGCTCACGGAGGTATGAAGTAATATAAAAAAGAGAAGGTATTATTATCGGGGACTCCAATGCCAAACTATAAATCACCTTTATTGTTAGTGTGTAAACCGAACGGTCTATTTCTTAGCAACTCACTGTCACCTAGGCTAAGAGGAACGAACACCGAGAGGCACAGCATGCTGCCTGATAGCGCGCAGGCAGCCATATGTATTTGTGTCATTTTTAAAATGCAGGCTGGTTCTTACTTGGGCCAGGACGGTGGCGCTCCATTAATTGCAGGGCATTCACACCCAGTGAGTGCAAGGCAGGCTCAGGCCTTGAGCCACCGCGGGCCGCGGCAATTCGGTTCTGCCGTCCTGGCCCAGTGAAAGTTGTCCGTCCAGGCTGTTCAGGGAGAGTGTTGACATTGAGCGGGGCCGTCGTCCTGTGACAGAATGTCCTGACGATAACTGCAACCCTGGTCATCACTGACGCCTCTTCAACTGCAATCGGGGGGGGGGGGGGTAATTAAAATAAAACAGGACTAAATATGCATCACCGCCCACATACCAGTAGCTGCAAGCCGCCTTCAGTTTTAAAACAGTTGAAACTCCTTGCGCTCGCAGCAGGATATGACGTCCCTCGCAGCGCCAGCATTGTCAGTGTTGGCCAGGACCTGAGGTAATCGCGCCAGGCGCTGCACTCGAAGCAAGTTAATGCACAACACTTGTGTCTGAGAGGGCAGGCCCCGGGGTCCCGGTAATTTTAATTGGGCAGGGGTGAGTCATGATGTCACATGATAATTCATGTGTCGCAGACGTATTTCGTTTTCAGGGCAACAGGCTTCTCCTTTGTGGCAGAGTGCAGAGTCGACATTGCAGCGCTCTCAGAGCTGAGAGCTGCAGGACAGTGTGTGAGTGTTTAGGACACGACGGGCGGCGCTGCGCACCTCTCTCGGAGGGAGCAGCAGAGAGAACCCGGCCGGGCACAGTGACAGGCGCCGCTGGTATGCGTGACAATTTATTTCAGTGCGGTGATGCGGATCACCGCACTGAAATGCGTGAGCGTCACGCCTATTGCGTGACGCTTGGCAGGACTGCAACGATAAATTCACCTTTAGTATTATTCGGGCAAAATGTAATGCCTAAACAAGATGTAAAACAGTAAAGTAAGTTTGGGCACCTGATTCAGTCATTTACAGACCAAGTCCATTTTACGTAAAGGTTTGGTAGTTTATGATGTGCCCAGACACGAAATTTGCGTTTTTAAACTGTGAAGCAAGACTTACAAGCTGTCGAGCACATGACTTTCCATTTTAAACCACGGCATCAAATTCCCATTTAAAGGGGATACACCTTTAAACTAGGGAATTATATATAACTTGTAAGCGGTGCAACACACGACTTTCTATTTTAACTAAAATGGCAAATTCTTCATATCTGCAGAATCCTATGTGGGAGTGCATAATTTACAAGATAGGCCATGTGGGGGATAACAATTTTATTTATATATCTGCGCATTTCCTATTTATTAATGCCATATATCGTATAGGGTCACGGTGAGCAAGGTCTGTGAGACTATCATGAACGCTAGTCCGTATTGGATTTACAGCGGATTATATGTATTGCTGGCAGCCATCTTAAAGAAAAACAAAATGTCTCATGGGGCCCCGCAAATGTAGTATCTCTAATGCCTTTGAGATCCAGCCGGTCAGATAGCAACCAAAACATATAGTTTGTGTGAATCTTAAGTTAAAGTTGCAAAATAGCCCTCACCGCGCTAATCTGACTACATATATGCTCCTCGCTTACCGCAGTATTCTAGCTCCCAAGTCGCCGTGTGGTCATCTGGTTTACCCGACTTGGCAGAATCCGAGTTTTATACATTTGACATGATCAATTAGTGTATCAATTACACGTTATTTAGTCAACCTTCCCGCCGATTGAAACACCTCGGGTCGCGGTAAATTGACATTCTTCTCTAATTTGAGCGCCATTTTGAAATGGGCAAAGCCTAACTATTATTGCAGATTACAAATATTAAACAATGGTTTTATAGTCGGAAAATCACATGAATTTAATCAAATAATGACATAATCAATTCTATCGTCACGAGAGAGCTATTGATGAATTTTATATCTTTTACCAGAAGAGTAATATAAAATTGTCGAATACTTCCAATCTAGTATACTGTCTTTATTGTGAAGAAACACGTATATTCTAGTAGCGCAAGTAGTTAGAAAACAGATAATTAAACCTCCTACATACCCACAGCCATACAGGTCCCAAATGAATGACTTCCTCCCTAGTTTCCAAATATATCACCATCTTGAAATGGGCAATCCATAACGGACAGTATAGTAAAAGGCAGCAAAAAATAATTTTTTGTTTACGTGAGTAAATCTATCCCATTGTTTGACAGCACAGAGCAAGTCTCTGTTCGAAACGAGCTACCAATGGTCTTCATCGTTAAACAACCATTCTGATAAACAAGCCTCAAACTGTAATTTTATGACTATTCCCCAAAGAATCCTCTTATTTGTATATAAAACAACACAGAACTTGAAGTGCGCTATAAAAACAGTTAATCAAGTCTGTCCTATCCACTCATTGATAAACTAAGCGGAGATTATCATTCAAGGACCAATGTGCTCTTGCCCATATGAGTTTTTCATTGACAATAATTCAATATATGTACATGAAAATATCACTCTCACCTCTTCTCATATACATATTAGTCTTGTCTGATACTGTAATTGCACCAAGACAAATCACATTGCATGTGCTATCCTAACCTCATAGAAATAAGATCTAAAATGAAACTAAAGAAAATGATGAAACTCATTGTTAACATGAGAAGTGTGGCTCACTGGTTAGAGGAGGCAGACCTGGAAGCAGAGGTCAGCCCGGGACCAGGGTTCAATTCCTGGCTCGGCGGGGTCTTGAGTCCTAAAATGTCCATGGACTCGACAATTCTTGCTCCGGTGCCTACTCGATTCACGGGTTCACACTCTGAGACTCTGGGCAATAGCTTGCTTAATCTCCACAACGGCCCCTCGCGGTGGGATGCCTGGCTTTCACCTTGCGGATACCCTGCTGGGGAATACCAGGACGGGTTCCCTAAGCAAGCGCTTAGAAACCGCTCGGTGATTTGTGCTATATAAATTCCTGTACATTTACATTTACATTCCCAGATTTACAGACCTAAGTCTGCATATCCAGCGTGATTCTCTTTGTCTTAGATGTACTGTCCTATCACCGATTGAGTTCAACATGATCTATGGCATGAAACCTGATGTCACTGTGTTCAGGGTGGCATTCAAGTCTTATGTATGTTTGTCTTTTTATATTCTTTATAGCCCTGAAGAAGTCCGGTAACGGATGAAACGCGTTGGCTATCTGCATTTTTAACTAAGAAAATTGAATAAAGATTTTAACAGAATTGAGGATGCTTCCATTTACTGTCTCTTGGGAAAACTGACAATACTGAAATTATGTATATTGAATAAGATCTTTACTTGCAAGATGCAATATTTATACTAAATTATTGAAGGGTGCAGACCATCGCCTGTGAATTTTGTTAAGAGAACTAGGGTTTTCAGGTTCCTCTTCAGGACCATATAGGGATTGCGTACCTGGGTACTAGCACCTTCTGTACTAATTTACATTTTGTGACGTTTATTGGTGGTGCAGGCTTTGTTTTGCCTTAATCCCTAAATTTTGTTGCTGACTCTGGGCAATAGCTTGCTTAATCTTCCCGAAGGCTCCCAACGCCGGGATGCCGCCGGGTAGCTGTGTGCTTTACGAATACTGGATTTGCATTTATTTACATTTTAGCTGCGGTGTGACGAGTCAGGCGTCAATTAGCTTGTAAAAGTGGACAAGCAAGGTAACAAGATCCCCAAAAAATTCCAAAGAGAGGTGGCCCAGCCCAGCCCAGCCTCTTCTGGGCTGAAATCGGTCCGCCCTTAGTCCAGGCTTTTGCCAAGCGCAGCCTGCAATCAGCCCGTGTGGCAGGAGAGAGCTCTTTATAGCACCTGAAGGCAAAGGCTTCCCCCTTGCAATTGGCACCTCCTGGTTCGGGTATATCTGGGGCTGGAAGTCCCTTGTAGCTGCTGACCCCAAAGACGATGTTCCCTGTGGCGGGATAGAGCGCAGCACTTTATAGCACCTGATGGCAAGTGCTCCTCACGTTGCAATGGCAACTCCTGGCACTGATAGATCTACGGCTGAAAGTCCCTTGAAGCTGCTTGCCCCAAAGACGTCGTTTTTTTTTTCTATTCCAAGAGTTAATCATAATATTAGAACAGTCATGTGTGTGCGTGTGTGCCAGCGGTTCATTTGCTAAAAAGAAAATAAGAGCTGTGGATCTCGTGAGGAGGCAGCTTGCACCAGCCCATTTCTCCTGTCACCGCCACCTAAATCAGAACCAACAACTAACCATGAAAGTGGGGGGAGGATGTGGCTTAATGGTCAGAGCTGTTGACTTCGGAGCTGGGAAACCAGGTTCGACTCGTGGCGTCGCCCAATTCCTGTGATTTTGGGAAAATCACTTAATCACCCCGTAAATGAATGTGTCCTTAACTGGTGCTCATGAAAAGTGCCAGTGTTGATGATTAAGTGTCGGTGCTGAGCACTGGAAACTGCCGTCTCAAATTAAGCACTGGTGTGTGCTACTAAGGATGTGTCCCATATAGTCAAAAGGGGCTGTTTGGCTCATCGCAGGAATAAGTTAAATAGAGACAGAGATCCCCTCTAGTTTCCCCAAACTTCTGGCATCCATCCCAGTAGGATACTTTCTTGAGTATTTGGGATCTTTAAATCCTGTTATTACTTCCCCGGCAGCGTCAGTGAGCTCTCTCCAGTATTAACATACATGGTTACATCCCCATAGTTTTTGACACGTCATAGCCATCTGTTCACAGATCCTCCAGCATTGATCTCCACCCTCTGCCATCTATTGCATGCAGATATTAACCCCTCCCATGCTCATGACGAGCTCAGCTCGTCATGAGCCACGGTTCCCGTCATAACCGTTAGAACGCTCACACCGGGGCTAATTCCCCTGCTGTGCTGAGCGTTCCATTAAACGGGCGTGGTCGTGACGAGCTCATCTCGTCATGAGCACACAAGAACCGTGGCTCATGACGAGCTGAGCTCGTCATGAGCACCGGGGCGCTATGCGCGCTCCCCTTCCCCCCAGCACAGAAGGGGAACGTGTCCTGCAGGCAAGGGGTTAAGGAACCCGATACGCCCTTAGTAGGATTTTCCCAGCTGATTCTCGCCTCTGATCATGAGTAATTCTCCTATATGTATTGGTCAGTTATATGTTTCATTCTTGCTCTGTGAAAGGTTGGCCGAGTTCCTTTTTCCACTTGTGTTCAAATCATCCCTTGACTGGAGACCTCCATTCACGGAGAAGGTTTTAGGTCCTGGAGATTAGAGGACTATCATCTCATACATTGTGTACCCATGTGTCACAATGCCTGCTCCTGCCTGGATCACGGCCACAGAGCCAATGCCTGATCTGTATATATCTAAATGTATCCTCTTCACCTATCCCAAAATCAGCCTTACTTTGCTCAAATGATTCCAAGGGACTCTTATCAAATAATTTGCCTATTTTTATGCATCATACGCCTTGACATTGTCGAAATGTAACACTTTGGAGCCGGTGTCCAAGTGCTGGGTAACCAGTGAGGCCGTATTTGACTGCAGTTCGGTCCCAGACCTCCAGTGCAGTCCCTGCTACCAGGGATCTGCACACATTCAGTGGTTGGCTTTGGAATCGAGTCAAGGAACTTCCAAAACTGGCTGTCCCTTCAGAGTATGATCTAAAGGAATCACCAGTGTCTACCCTCTTCCAGTCTCTGCTTTGGACCATTCCAAAAAAACACAAGTGCGTGTGGCTTGCTAGTACAGTGTTACATTTACAGTGTTAAATTGGGAATCCCCAAATCTCATTTCTTTGCTGGTCATTGTTATGTACTAGCCTTGATCCTGTCTGTTTTGCCTCCATCTATAAAGTTTGAACAGATCTGCTGTCGCTGTGTTCTCTGTTTTCATTCTACGTTTAAGGGCAAATAGGATTCTATGTAATAGCATTACCTTGGTGGTTGCTGTCCTTTCTAGTCTGGCTAGAGGGTGGCTGTGCCTATGATGTTCGTCATTTTTAGAAGCTTGCATCGAGGAATGAAAGTTGGCTGTGTGCATCGTAGGTCTAGTTGCCCCTAAATGTACACTATTTAAAGGGTAAATGGTGTTTCAGTGAAGTCATGTTTCCCCTGGGTATGTATGCCAATCCTCAGGGACTCTGATTTCTGAATATTAATGTTCAACGTTGCCACTGAATTCCTGGAATTCTGTAAGAATTGGTCACTATAAATGAATGGGACTGCTTCTTTCGAAGTTTGGTGGTCCCAAATGGGAAAGTTCAGAAATGACCCAAAACTCTGGGAGAAAACTCCCGGCCCACAGTCATTTGTTTTTTGTTTTACAAAAACATACTCACACTTTGAGAGTTTGTTTTTGTAAAGCAAGAGCATTACTGTGCACGTAAATTGGACATGGCGCTGCTCAGAAAGCTCCAGCGTCTTCAGAGGAGCTATGGTGCTGGTGGCTCTTCTGAAGGCACAGACGTCCGACTGGCAGTTGGAGATCTCTAAATATGGTGGCCTGCGGTCTGCCGGGGCAGCTGCGTATATCTCTCTACTGGCCTTGCGGCGTGGTGCCCAGCCCACCAAACTCTAAGTAACTCCCACCGTTCTTTATATCTTAACTGTATTGTTGTTTGGCGAGTCGTGGCCGCCTGCATGTCACTGAGAACGCCTTGCAGCAGGAGCCAGCTATCAAAGATGAGCTGGTTATTCCTGGCAGGGTCGGACTGGCAACAGCGGGCACCGGGCAATCCCCCAGTGCGCCGCACGAGTGGGGCCGGTTTTGGGCCCCTGGGGGCCTTTTTTGTTACAGGGCCGTTTTGCAGCATAGCTGCAAAATCGGCCCTGTACCAAAATCGGCCGAAAACCGGCCCCGGCAAAGAGCTCGGCGGCACCTGCAAACCCCCTCCCCCTTTGAGAGGGGAGGGGGCCGGCGGAGCACCCTGCCAGGGGTTTCCAGTCCGGCCCTGATTCCTGGTAGATACTTGGTTAACCAGTAGCGGCTGGCAGGAAACGGGGGCTGGCTCGGTGAGTAGATAACAAAAAGTTAAAAAATTTAATAAAACACTGTTGCCTCCATCCCTCCTCCGTCGTTGTAGAAGAGTCCAGAAGTACACAGGCTCCCCTAAGCCAATCACAACACTGCAATGCAGCGTTGTGATTGGTCTGAGGGCTGTGGAGCGACTCTCAGATGGGGACCTGCGGCCTGGGCATGTTCGCCACGTGGCAGTGTAATGCAGCCTGGTGGGGAACAAGCAAAGTCCACATGAGGGTTCGGCTGGCCCGAGAGACCCACCAGCCCCGCCCTAACCCAGCCCAGCCCTGCAGCAACAAAAAATAAAATGATAATAACTTTATCATTTTATTTATCACTGCTCTGAGAGCAGTGGGGTGATGCTCCTCCACCTTAGCGGAAAAGCCACCCCTTCGGTTAACACTATTGGTTAATCTGGGGTTTGGAGGCGCACAGCCACAGCTCACATGAGGCACAACGAGGCCTCAGATGCCAGTTCACACCATTCTGAATCCCAACAAACAACCACTGATGAGCACTGTAGGAAGCAGGTGCTTGAGGGCAGTGTGAGGCTGACACTGGTGGGCAGAGATGAGCTGGCTCTCATGGGCAGCGTGTGAAGTTGGCATTGGTGGATAGTGTGAAGTGCCAGCAACATTGGACGCTGTAAAAGTTAGCACAGGTGAGCCCTCTCTGCCAGGCACTCCATCTTCCTGTCTGTCACTATACCTTTTCTCTGCCACACTCTCAACATCTCTGTGTGGCCCTCTGTGTAATAACCTCCAGATTTTTTTCCCAATACCCAGCATCTTTTAATACCATGAGACATTCGTTCAGTTTGTGTAAAAGTTGCCTGGAATTTTTTTTTAATTCTATCTTGAAGCTTGCTTTATTAATTTTCTCAAAAAAGTTTACAACTATACAAACCAAGTTGTCATTGACCCACTCTCTCTTATTGTTAAGTTAAAAGTTTCCACTGTCTCTTTTAACATAATTAGCCAGCTCTGACTTTTTAGCCACATCACTTCCTCAAAATCTTCCTCTCTAACAAATTCCAGAAAAGTGCTGGCAACGGTGACTCACACGACCACTGAGGAAAACATTGCCGACATTTCAGGCCCGATTTACGCAACGTTTTTGACAAACAAATGATCTGTGTGTCACGTTCTAATTACTTTTACAGGAAAAGTTGCTTTAAAACACATGCCCAGGAATCCAGAACTGCCCGCCCATGGTCAGGCTGTCAGCCAGTGTATGACAGATGTCTGGTATTCTGCCAGAGAAAGAATAACAGCTGAGCAACCAAACCAGACCAGTAAACTGGGAATGAACACGTATTCGTTGGTATTTGCCGCCATACCCCAAGATCAAAGAGACATATTTCAACCCTATTGGCCTAACTCTCAAAGGAATCTTACTTTTTTGAGTAAGTCTGCCGATTTCAGTAAGTTTACTACATTTTTGTGTTCAGAAACTGCACTTTTGTAGTAACTTACACTTTTGTAGTAAATCTAGCACTACACTTGGTCAATCACAGGTACTGCAACCCCTCCCATAGAAAATAGTGCAGGTAGAGACTTACTACAAAAGTGCAGTTTGTAAAAACAGAAAAGTAGTAAACTTACTCAAAAGTGTGAGTTACAACAAAAGTGAAGCTTGTGAGCAGTACTTTGTAGTACGTTTTTGAGTACTATTTTAGTACTGCAAAACATATTACAAAGTGCAGTTTGTGAACCAGGACCTATTTCTTACAGCACAAACTGCTCATGCAAGACACTTTCTAACACAAAGGTGCATGTGCACAAATAACACAGTGGCGTGGTCTAGCGAGAGGCAGTGTCCCAGTTTATGTTGACTGTAGGTTTTCAACCAGCTGTCCAAGTGCCAAACAAACTCTCTCTAGACACATTTTTGTTCCAGTTTTGAGTGAGCCGCAGGGTAGCAGGTTTAAGTTGGAACACCCGCTGCCGCTTGTGGATGCTTGCTTTGTTAGCCAATGCAGAAAGATATGATTGAGGCGCCAAACCTTATAAACATATGCCATTAGTTGAGAGAAGACCTAGGGGCGGGCTCATTGTTGTCGATAAAGTCGTATTGAAACTGTCAATGTCCTTTGTTTGTCACGCATCCTATCTCACGCCTAAGATTGGCTAGAAGAAGGGCAGGGGCATATCTATTTCACAAGGTTTATGTAATCTTGCATTCCCTAAGAGTATTTGCTTTCTCGTGCTATTACTCTTGTATAGTGCATACTGTGAACCATGTCACTGTGTTTGTTGTGCGAGAGATGGGTGTTTATTTGGGACTCGATTAAGAACTCTGGAGTTGAGGCTGAATGCAGTGCGAGTTTCTCACAGTTCCTGTCGGTGGGTCCTAAAGTTGTTCGTAATACAAGCATATCCATTCCTTCGCCTCTAGGCAAATTGCCCAGAGCTGTGGCCACATGTGCAAAATGTTATTGATATTCTATGGGAAAATGTGAGCAGGAGGTGCAAATATGTCAAAATATTAACAAAATGCAGTGCTACTTAGGTTGTTTCCTTTTGGCTGTGGAGATGCGAGGAAGTAATTGTAAAAAGAGCGAAAAGGGGGTGCTTAGAGGAAAGAGGTGAGATGTGAGATATTCAGATAGAGGATTTCAGAAAATGTGAGGAGGAAAAGGGCATATGTGTCTAAAAGAGGGAGATAATGCAGAATAAAGTGGTGTGAAAGAAAGACCTGGAGTGATTGAGACACCTTCCAAAGACCTTAGTAATATTTAATTCAAAGTCTCATATTTTTTAGAAATGAAATAGTTTGTATTCGGATATTCTGATTATGCACCTCAAAATCATTGTTGTAATCCAATTTTCTGATGTAGCTAACACACATTGGCAAAGCCAGTTGGTGTATTTTGTTTAAAGTTGATGTCCACATGAGACAATGATTTGTCAGGTGACTCAGTGTGGGAAGCACAGTATTTAAATTTGCAAGTTTTAAGACACTCCCTTAATTGCCTGTGTCACTTTTCTTGGAAAGGATACCTAATTAGGCTTCTTTGGTCATGTCCCTTTTATAGACCCTACCTCTTTTCATCCCACTTAAAGCCCTAGGCAAAAGGCAATCTGGAGGCAGTGGTACACTGAGAGTGGCAGTGTTTACGCCCAGCCAACGATGAGGATAGCAGGCCACGTAACCTGTACACTAAACAGACCACGTTAAAAAGCTTTGTATGAAACTTAGTACCACCCTCTGACCTGGAAATGCAGATAGGAACTGGTTATGAAGTCAGGTCTGGTATCAGCCCTTTTTAAATTGATATTAGGATTACTACCTGGGCCGGAAATCAACAGGCAACACTGGTTCTTAAAGGTCCAAGGTTGCTAGTGAATTTACACTGGCAATAGGTTGCAAGATATCTTGTGTAATAGTTTTCTCCCATCTGCTGTCATGAATAACAGTTGCGACAAAAAATGATGGATGGAATGCCGAATAAATCAAACATTTAACCACATTCAAGAGATCTGGGTTAGATCCGAGTGGTATGGGTATGCCCAGACGTGGATCCTGTCCTCGCCATGCCACTGGATTCCAGCTAGCCTAGCTGATGCGGGGTGATACCACAAAATCAGTCCTAGGATGCTTGTTTCCGCTTCAGGGAGGACCTGGCCTGGCAGTTCGTGCTGGACTGCTCCCATGGCTCAACACTGATTTTGCATCATGCCGAGATTTTCGATTTATTAACTGATGAGTCTCCAGATGTACTATTTTTGACCAAGACCTGGCTAATGCAGGATTCCGTTGCGGAATCTTGGCTTGCATTTCCCCAAGGCTATACTATGAAACAACTTAACAGAATCGGAAATAGAGGTGGAGGGATTGCATTAATCCACAGGGAGCTGTATTCCTGCAGCTTCATTGAGAAAAACATCCCGTAGTGCGAAAGCGCACTCTTTAAAATCTCCCTAAACCACAATTTTACGGTTTCTGGACTACTTATTTATCGACCACCAGGGAAGAAAGTCTTTAGGGACGAGCTAGTAAATAAAGTCGTCCTGCTGGCTAGCAAGGCAGCAAACTTTACCATCTTAGGAGATCTCAATTTACATCTAGAAGATAGCGGCAAGACGGGCATTATCAATTTTTTAGCAGATCTAGAGGCATGTCAGTTAGTACAATGGGTCTCCAACACTACACATGTAGCAGGCCACCTGTTGGACCCTGTTTTCTCCAACCTAAGTTTTTTTAAAACGGAGCCCCTGATCCCCATGGCCTGGACGGACCATTTTCTTGTCCCTTTTTCTCTTTATTGGCAAGGCAAGCCAGAGCCGAACGGTCCATTATTGGTGTCCAAACGACCATGGCATAAATTAAAGGTTAATAAATTCTCTGATTTACTGTTTAGCCACTCTCCACAGTTGTCATCAAATATAGATTTAGCTGACACACGCTTTCAGGATTGGCTGACTCAAGCTCTGGACAGCTGCATTCCTGTTAAACTCAGCCTTAAACAAAAAAAGAGGTCAGTCGAACCCCTGGTTCAGTGAATCCCTGATTGACGCTAAGAAAAACTGTAAACAATTTGAGCGGGCCTGGAGGCACGCGTTTGATATTGAAGCAAAAATTAAATACAGCGAATCCATTAAAGTGTACCATAAGTTGGTCTGAAGAGCCAGCGGAGTATATTGCTGGTAAAATTTTGGAGATTAACAATCACCATAAAACGATCTTCTCCCTTGTTAAAGTCATGAAAGGTGCAAACCTGAAAGCCGACCCACCCATCACCTCTAATAATCAGTGCGATGAATTGGCCAAATACTTTGTACATAAAGTGGACAAAATTTATAAAAGCTTTCCACTGGTTACTACTTATACTGATCAGAGAGTAGGGTATATGGACAGGGGACCCACGATGGACAAAACACTAGATTCCTTTTCCCAAATATCCCTCATTGAGACTGAGTCTCTCTGCTTGAAAATCAAATCAGGCTCCCCAGCTGATTCTTTGAGACTAGCCCAATTTTGCCAATTTCGCAATTTTATTTTCCCAGTGTCCAGGGAATTGATTAATCTATCCCTGACCTCGGGGCATATACCATTAGCTTGGAAACACGCCAAAGTGATACCCCTCTTAAAGAAAGCATCGTTAGACCCATCTGAACCGTGTAACTATCGCCCCATCTCCCAGCTCCCTTTTCTAACCAAAGTGGCTGAATCCCATGTCAATACTATTCTGACAGAGTTCATTGAGGAAAATGCCTTCTTGGACTCCTCCCAAAATGGCTTCAGAGCCCGTCACAATACTGAGTCAGCTCTGTTGGCAGTGACTGAGGAGATTCGTAGTAGCTTAGACAATGGAAATTCCAAGGCCTTAATTCTTTTGCATTTAAATGCCGTATTTGACACTGTCTTGCATGAAATATTACTGCACAGGCTACAGGAGATAGGGATCGGGGGCTCGGCCTTGGCCTGGTTTCACTCTTTCTTAGAGGGCAGAACTTTCCAGGTCACAGTGCCACTCTACCACTCCCAGGAATTGGGGATCAGACATGGGGTTCCGCAAGGATAGATACTGAGCCCCGTGCTCTTTAACATCTATATACAACTCCTGGCAGTGGTGGCAAAAAGGAGAGGGTTGTTGTTGGTTTCCTATGCCGACGTGACCCAATTAGTCATCGCCTTCTCTAAGAAATGTAAAAATAACCTCATCAAATTTAAGGAGGACATGCTGGTAATTGCCAATTGGCTGACTATAAACTGCTTGCAGCTAAATGCCAGTAAGTTGGAAATTCTGCTGTTCGGGAGAGACAGCGATTTGTGGTCAGAGCAATGGTGGCCAGACCAATTAAAACCAGCACCTTTGACGAAGGAGGCGGTTAAGAACCTGGGCTATTGGATCAATAGAGGTCTCTCTTTTGATGCCCAATCCAAATTAGTCGCAGGGACCTGTTTCGGGCTCCTGAGAGGATTAAAACTCCTTTTTGGCTTTTCTGAGCCCAAAGACCGACAAGCTATTTTACAGGCCACTATTTTATCCAGACTGGATTATGGCAACTCCCTATGTTTAGGTGCTAATAAATCCTGTATTCAGCACCTTCAGAGAATACAAAACGCAGCAGCCCGTACCCTACTGGCGCTTCCAAAATCATGCTCAGTGTCCAAGTTTTTACCTAAACTACACTGGCTGCCGATAGGGAAAAGAATCCAGTTTAAGACACTATGCGTTGCTCATAAAATCTTGACTCAACAAGCTCCCCCGGTATTAGTAGACCTGTTAATACCATACGTCCCGAGCCGTCTCCTGAGGTCAGCTGACCAAGGGTTGGCACGCACCCCCAGAGTTTTAACAGCCAGAGCTGGCGGGCGTTCTTTTAAAGTTTTGGCGGCCAAACTCTGGAACTCCCTTCCGGCTGCTATTAGAGGGCTCCAAGATCACTTAGCTTTTCAGAAAGCCATAAAGACCTGGCTTTTCCCGACGTAGTTTGTCTCTCCTTTCCCTGGGCTGTCTTTACTTACGGGCACTCTTGGAAGCTCTGGGACACCCGGTCACTGGGGCAGCTATGCACTGTATAAATCTGTTATTAATAATAATAATAATAATAATATGGCTGGGTTTAAACTGGAATGGCATGGTGGACAAAAAATGATAGATTTACACCATGATCTCTGTACTGGGGATGAATGTTTGACATTGCTCAGCATTCTGTCCATCAATTGTTCTTTTTTTATTTGTCACTGCGAGTGGGACAGGTGTGCCCAGACGTTTGTCCCGTGCTCACCATGCCACTGGATTCAAGCTAGCCTGGCTGATAAGTGGTGATACCCCAAAACCAGTCCCAGGATGCTTGTTTCACCTTCAGGGAGGACCTGGCCTGTCAGTTTGGGCTGAACAGTTCCCATGGGGAGCAGGATAAAGACTGATTTGCATATGGCTGGGTTTAAGCTGAAATGGCATGGTGGGCAAAAAAACAATGGATTTAGGCCCAGATTTCTGTACTGGAGATGAATGTTTGACAATGTTCAGCAATACATCCATCAACTGACTTCCTACTACTAGATGATTTTAATGTTCACAGTGAGTTAGATAACAATACTGAAGCGCAGACATTATTGGCAGACCTTAGCACACTGGGTCTAAGGCTGATTAACACCGAGCCCACTCTTCAGGCAGGACATACGCTAGACTTAGTTTTAACCAATTCCCTGCAGGTTGAGTGTAGATCCCCTTACCAAGTTGAATGGACAGACCATTTTATAATTGAATTTTACACCCCCACTCCCATTTCGTATGATATTGGACATACTGCCCTAGCAAATAAAAGAAGACCTTGGCACAAACTGACCCAGCAAGACTTCAACAAAAAAATTTGTAGCACCGACACCGAACGCCAGTGAGAGCATTGATAATGCCCTACATAAATACGAAGAAACGCTACTCAAAACCATAGATGGGATCACCTACCTATGCATCGCCCGCTCAAATTCGTCTTGAATTCGGGTTGCAGAAACAAACGGTGGAGAGAAGAGGCGCTTATATCAAAAGCTGGCGGAAAATCAGAGATGCTGAGCACGGATCCTTAAACGCCCACCTCTGGACCGAACTGTCCATTAGAGATAACTCACCAGCAAGGAACTATCTAATGGAATCACTGGAGACCCTAGGACTAACAAACTTATGGGAGTCAGCAACAGACCCCAATACTTTCAAAAAAACGGTATTGAAAGTCACCAAGATGGTCTCATCCATCGAGGACAAAGCAACTCTTGCCAAGAGAGCACATGGATGGGTGGTGTTGGAAGGCTACACAGCTCTTAAACCACAACAGTACTTAACGACGGGCCTTACTCATACAACAAAAAATAAGTTCCTCAATATGCGCCTTGGCAATATACCCATAAGGCCTCACTTAGCACCCTGGAAAAGAGAAAACGCAGCAAATAGTTGCAGATTTTGTTGCTCTGGAAAAGAGGACCTGATGCACATTATCTGCATCTGCAAAACTTTCTTGGACATAAGACGCTCCCTGCTTCGGCCCCTATGGAATCAGCAGGGAATAACAAGCTGTAGACAGGCTGTGATGCTCTGCTTTAATCCCGGAGAAACTCAGTTAAATTGCAGAATAACGAGATTTTTTGACATTGTGGCCAAAAGACTAAAAGAAACAGCCGAAGGGTCTACCGTAAGCACTAGCTAAAACAAAAAAACTGCTAGCATCCAGCCGCCCTTAAGGACAGTACAATACCAAATTGTGCTTTTATTAACTAATAAGGGGAATCCACCCGCTATTTTAAGTGAAAAATTCTTGCCACTGATTGTTTTTAGAACTGTATGTTTTTAAATATTGTGAGTTTTTATTAACTGTACAATAAACTAAATCTTAAATCTTAAATCATAGATGGGATCATTCCGCTAAAAACTTTTAAACCTAGACCTGCACACAAACAAGAAATCTGGTTTTCAGAACATCTTAGATCGCTCAAGCAGGCCGCCAGAAAGCTGGATAAGAAATGGAGGGCCTCTCGCCAAGACAGGGACAAACAACTGTATAGAAGCTCTCTGTCAACATATCACAAAGCCCATTCGTGTGGCGAGAAAAAACCATATTGCATCCCAACTACTGGCAGCTGGTAATAACCCCAAAATACTATACCAAATCTTAGAGACCTTTATTAAACCTACTACTTGTGAAAGCTCGGAAGTGGCTTCACAGCAACTATGTGACAACACTTCACAGTTCTTTAACCAAAAAATTGATGCAATTTTTGGCAAAATCACACACTCGAAGCAACACAATACTAATGATAACGATCTTATTATAAACTCGGAAATGAAATCTCCGACTATGCATTCCCTCTCTGTCTTTCCCCCGTCTCGATTGAGGAAGTATTAGGACTCATCTCTCAGATAAAGAGTGGTTGTCCGATGGACATTATCCCTGCACGTGTTATGCCCACATTAGCTATGGTTCTGAGACCTACTATCCAGAGACTAATCAATCTCTCACTGAGCACAGGACAGGTTCCGAAAGGATGGAAAAAGGCTCTGGTGAAACCGCTCAGGAAAAACACTGCAACCCCATGGGAGGAGCTAGCCAACCTTAGACCTATATCCCTGCTCCCTTTTTTAGGCAAAATTATTGAAAAACATTGTAGGAGAGTAGGGTCTGCTATCCTATGGTCACCCCAAATTTTTGCTTTTTGCTTCACTGGTTTATGACTTAATGTGGCTGTGGGCCTGCTAATCAGACCCACAGCCTGCTGTTCTCTCTCTAAATTGTAACCCATGTACTTTAGGTGCATAACGAAATTGGAACTGGTTCACCTTATTGGCCCCTGTAACAGTGTACCCAGGTACCCAGGGCATAGGTGCTTCCAAGGCCTACCAGGGGCTGCAGCATGTATTGTGCCACCCCTGGCCTGGCCTCCATATTTGACACAACTGGCTGATCACTCAGCTGGGGTAAGTCGGTGTAACCACCCCTTACTTAGGTGTAGTATGCCTATACCTTACCTAAAATGGACACATATGTTCCTATCAGCCACTCCTATGGAAGGCCTCATCAATCCTGGAGGCAGAGTGCTTGGAAATATGTGAGATGGTGCTCTGGCATGAGCTGAGCCTGTCTGCAGCTTTCGGAACCATGTCCTTTAGCTGTTCCATGATATTGCCATACCATATACTCTTAAGTGCATTATGAACCTCGCGGTTAAATGCTATCTTGGGTTTGGCTTTATCAAAACATGTCGAGTAAGGTGTCATACGAATTGGAATACTACCCCCTCGCCAGTTCTGGCGACGGGGGTAGCATTCCACCCTTCTAGAGGGACACGACATGTACCTAGCCTGAACCCCGGTTAAAGTTAAACAGAGCCTTAGCATCTCAAAATGGATGCTGCCACCACAGACACAAGTCTGACCTCCTGCTGCTGGGAGTCCTTCCAGCGAGGGCAGCTTGGACAAAGGGTTTCCTGCCTGGGGAGGTGCTAGCACCACTCCAGACAGGATTTTGTGTATTGGGTAGGACAGGGCTGAATAGAATCAGACATGCCTGGGGCACACAAGGTGTCCCTGTGCATAGGCCAGTTCAAACCGGTGCTGGGGCTTTCCAGCCCCAGTCCTGGCGCGAAACTGGACAAAGGAAAGGGGGTGTAACCACCCCCCCTTCCTGGTCCGACCCAGAGGAGGGACCTAGTAGGTGATCCGGCCCCCCAGATTCAAATAAGAGTGGGAGCTGTGTCCTGAGACTTCAGATCATCCTGAATCAACTTGAAATACAGAAGAAGACTGGACTTCGACATTCTGCTGCTCAGAAGACGGAAGAGAATCTCCCTTGTGGCCAAGGAGTGACCACCCTGTTCACACAGGCACCAACCAGCAACTCGACGTCTGCTTTGCCGCCGCCTCCCGCCGGAGCCCGAGCCCAGAGCCTGACAAGACCCAGACTCCCAGACTTCTCACAGCCCGATCCACAGTCCCTGCAAAGAAGGGACCCGTGGAGGCACCGAGAGACGTGAGACCGGACATCTTTGAAGACCCCCGAGACGCTGACTGCGCAGCATCAGAGGCACCCTCGATGCTGTGCTTTGGGGTTTGAGAAGCCCCAACCTCGATCAGCCCTTGCACCGAAGATCAGCCCCCCAGCATCTCCACGATCTGCGTGGGGCCCTTTTGCATCGTGCCACTCGACGCGCCTAACCGTCCACTTGCCGCGCAGCTAGTGGCCATCTTGGCGACGAAACCTACAACTTTCACTGCGGGTCTGGTTGCTCCAGACTTGCCCTTGCTCCTGTAAAAAGGAGTACCTGCTCTGACCTTGCTGGTCCGAGTAACAAGCCTTTTTCGATTCCTGCGTGGCTTGCATTAGCCAAGGCCTGTTTGCTTCTATCAAGTCGCCGACACCGCCAACAGCGAGAAGCCTGCGTGGGACAGCTCGTGGCCGACTCTAGGACGTCTTCGACCCCTCGTGTCCACGTGGCTGCAGAGAGAAGCTACACCTCGATGCCTGTTTGCACCCGACATCGCCTGGTTCCACTCTGGTTCCACGGTAGTCACTGGCTAGTGACTTTGAACATTGTCCCCTCTGCTTTCAGGTCTTCACCTCTTCAGATCCACCCTTGGATCCACCGGAACTCTTCACATCGAGCCGCCTGCAGCATCTTCAGCTCCAAGCACCCTCGACCTGCGTGACGAAACCCGACACTACTTCGACCCTATGCACCCGCTTCCTGTGGGTGAGGTAACTCAGCTCCGCCGGTGTTCCCACACTGGTACACACCTCTAGGGCCTGTGTCTCAAGTTTCAGCTTTCTAGGTCACTCGGAAGGTTCCTTTCTAACTAACTTTGTACTTTTTACGCACCATAGACTTTGCATTGGTGAGTGCGTGCACTTTAAACACTGCACCCGAGTCCCGCGGGCCTTTCCCGACTTCTTCACTGTTAGTCCCGAACAGCTCCAGCGATTCCCCAGGCCCTAGGCCTCTTCACTTTCCCCATAGTGGTTCTTATACCACTATTTTAGTATATGGTTTAGGTGGCCCCTAGGGCTCATCCATATTGTGCAACTTTTGTGTATTTTAACTGTGTTTTGTTTTAACGCATTTGCTTCTGTGCTCATAAAGAGTATCAGGGATATTTGTAGTAATAAATCCATATATATTTTCAATATATATCTGTGTGGTGTCCTTTCATTTGGTATTCAAGGGATTGTGTATGGTAAAACAGCTTGCTTCACATGCCTTTACAGAGTTTAGCCTAAGACTGCTTAGTCCATGCTACCCCTAGGATAGCTTGTCTATAAGGTTGACTTTACAACCTGCACCATAAGGGTTGCTTGGCATGATACAAGGTGATCACTAGAACTAGTGAGCATCATATATCAGACCAACTTCTCACAAACATGTAAATAGAAATCTGTCTAAATACATTGAATCCGCTGGAGTGTTGGACCAATCACAATCAGGCTTCAGGTCCAGACACAGTACTGAGACCGCTCTGATGTCAGTCGCAGACGATCTACACATGTACCAGGATGGGGGTCACTCCGTTATCCTGGTGCTGTTGGATCTGTCTGCGGCATTTGACACCGTCTCTCATTCCATCTTAATTACCAGGCTAGTTAACATCGGCCTGAAGCAAGAAGCATGGCATGGTTGAAGAGTTTTCTGACTGACCGCACCCAGCAAGTAGCTATGGGCGCGTACCGGTCAGAGGAAGTTGAAATCTCCAAGGGGGTGCCACAGGGCTCATGTCTGAGCCCCACGCTTTTCAACATATATGTGGCACCTCTGGCTAACATCATGAGAAGGTATGGATTCATCCCAATATCTTACGCGGATGATACGCAACTCCTCTTCCCCTTTAAGATCCTTACACCTGAGGTCAGAAACTCCTTCTCCCAGGGCATGAAAGCAGTGGCACGCTGGATGTCTTCCAATTACTTGCAATGCAACGTTGGGAAAACAGAAGTCATGTTGTTTGGTGAGGCAAAGTTACTCTGGACCCCAGACTGGTGGCCACAAGATCTTGGTCCAGTACCCAAGCCTAAACAAATAGTCAAGAACCTGGGAGTTCGCTTAGATCAGGAGCTCACTCTCAAACAACATGGCAACCAGGTGGTGGGAGCCTGCTTTCATGTGATTGGCATGCTGCGTAAAATCTTCCCCTTATTACCAGATGCTACTAGGAGGACGCTGGTCCAGGCTCTTGTCCTGAGTCGACTGGACTATTGCAATGGCCTGCTCCTGTCTGCCAATGAGGGAGTCATGAAAAGACTTCAGGTGGTCCAGAACACGGCTGCTCGCCTGGTTCTGAACGCTCCTCCCCGCACGTCTTCTAAACCTCTGCTGGCAAAATTACACTGGTTATCTGTCAAACAGAGGGCCAAGTTCAAGGTATGCTGCGCCATACATAAAAGCCTGAATGGAATGGGTCCTGCATACGTGACTACCAAATTTGTCCCTTATATACCCTCCCGGACACTTAGATCGAGTGAACAAGGCCTTCTGTGTGTACCTAGAGCAAAGAAGGCCAGACATGGAACTAAAACATTATCAATAGCCGGACCTTTTCTTTGGAATAGTCTCCCAATATCCCTTAGCTTATGTGTAGATCACTTTCCTTTTAGAAAGATGCTGAAGACCTTTCTGTTCCAACAGTAAACTACAACAGCTGCTAAAAGTCCTTCCTTCAAACTTACTGTAGAAGCCAAAGGCGCGGAGATACTCCTTCGGGAGTCTAAGCCAGCGCGATACAAACCTGCAAAAAGAACTATTGATTGACAGAATGTAGAATGTAGTTGACTGGGGTGAGTCCATCATCCCCTTTGGTTTTGGTTTGTTCGCCCCAGACATGGGTCTCTTGCTCACTTTGCCACTGGATTCAAGCTAGCCTGGCTGATGACGGTTGATTAGCCAGAAACAGGTCCCAGGATGCTTGTTTCCAGTCCAGGGAAGCCATGGCTTTGCAGTTCGGGCTGGACTGTTCCCATGAGGCACAGGGTCAGACTGATTTGCATATTGCCATGTCTGAACTGGAGTGGCGGAGTGAGCTAAAGATTGATGATGGATTAAACCCAGATCAGTTGACTGGGTGTGAGTGCTTGCAATGTTAAACACTCCGTCCATCATCCCCTTTGGTTTTGCTGGATTCAGGGTAGCCTGGCTGATGAGAGGTGATACCGAGAAACCGCTCCCAGGAAGACCTGGCCTGACAGTTCTGGCTGAACAATTCCCATGGGGAGCAGGATAAAGACTGATTTGCATATGGCTGGGTTTAAGCTGGAAGGGCATGGTGTGCAGAAAAAAAATGATAGATTTCGGCCCAGAGCTCTGTATTAGAAATGAATGTTTGACATTGCTCAACATTCCGTCCATCAATTGTTCTTTTTGCATTTGTCATGACTAACAGCAACGTCAGTGGAGTAGCAAGGAGGGGTGGGGGCCGGTCTGCCCTGGGCAGCATGAATTTTAGGGGCTGTGGCATCATGTCACCCCTCCACTCTTACCTGCACCAGTTGCAGGGCGGCCGCTGCATAAATCGACAGCACCCCTTTCCCCCGCTTTTACTAGTGGCCATCACGGTGCGGGCCGCTGCAGGAAACGCCAGCACCCCTCGTTTGGCGGCCACCACAGGGACCATCACCGGCAGCAAACTGTCTAGCTATGCCACTGCAAATCGGTCCGTGTGAGACCTGAAAAAAGAATTTTTAAATGTACAAAGCCCTATTTGCAATTCGGTAAGCTATTACCAAATCGCAAATTGGGTTTGCAAGTCGCTATTAGGAAGGGGTGTGCCAAGGGCGTCCCTTCCTAATAACGAGTAGAAGGGGCATGTATGAATGTGTGCGACTGGAATGAGTCGCCTAGGTTATCATAACATGTGAGCCTGTTTATCGGCATGTGCGTGTAACACATTCTAGACACAACATTTGGGCAGCTGCGAGCTGAGCAAGATTCTGGCGCCTTTATCATAGCACACTTGCCATAATTTCACACACTTGGAAGATTCCAAGGATGCTGAGAGACTAGCTGATCAAGATGCAATTTACACTTACTGAGCGGACAGGTAATGGGGTCCCCCAAAACAAGCTCAAGAGACCTTCTATAGCTTATAATATATAGTTCCTATATAGGGAGGGTGTTTAAACTAGGCACTGTATCACCTGTTTGCACTATCATTGTAATATGATTCCTCCTTTTGTATTTTATGGAGTTGTAACCATGCTGGCCATATTATTTTTAATCATATGTCTGCTTATGTTGACTAAAATACTGCGCCTGAGATCACATCGTTAAAATTAATATTTTAACCTTCCCGTGTCTCTTTTTTTACTCCTGTTGTGGACTGGCATGAGAGTATAACAAAAGAGTTTTCTCACTTCCCACCATTCCTGAGATGGTCCTAAGTCACATATTCTAGGTTGTCTAATCATTGGTTACTTTGCTATAGGATGAAGAGCTAATGTGATTCTGATGCTAGCCGGTTGGGGTTTTCTAGGTACTGAGTTGAGTTTCTGGTACACCACAATTCACTAATGTCTTAGGTCTCTGTGCAGCAGTTCTGTATCTGAGCAGAAATCCTTGCAACATGGCGCCGCCAACGAGTGTGGTCTTATTGTGAGACACTTGAGTAGGGCTTATGTCAGTCTACGACCCCCTCATTATTGTTTCCGGTTGACAATAGTGCATTCTTCGGCCTGCGCAATTGTGGTTGGTACTATGGTGGATGGTGAATTCAAGTCCGATGTCATTCATACACAGACATTAGGGGACTGTACCGCCCAGTTGGCAGAACTTCGTGCTCTGATGCTTGCACTGTAGTACGCCGATCCCAGTGTGACTACTCTTATTGTGAGTGACTCTTACTACTGTGTTCAGTCTTGCAATGACAATCTGCCCTTTTGGACTCAAGATGATTATCGTGACTCCAAGGGTCGCACAATAAAACATAAAATGATCTGGGTTCGAGTAGCTGAGCTCAAAGAACGACTCCCACTCGTTTTTGTCATTCATACTCTTGGTCATCAGCGCGTTGGGGTTCACGCTGTTGGCAACTGTCTTGCGGACGAGGCTGCGAAGACATCAGTAGCAACATTTGCAGTGGCAGCGGTTACACGTTCCAAAAGTAAGATTGATGATGACATCTTGGCAGCTATTGCCGCGACTGAGAAGGGAGGTAATTATCCTAAGGGTTTCCCTTCAAAGTACTCTTATCATTTAATTCCTAATAAAGTTCCTTATGTGAAAATTATTGACGATGGTGAGAGGTTAATACCCAACGCGGACCGCAGACACAGGCTTTGATTACAGCAGCACACGCCGGGATGGCTTTGGCGCATGCAGGCGTGTCAGCTACTGTATCTTTACTCCAGCAATTGTATTGGTGGCGGGGATTGTACTAACAGACACGTTAATTTGTCCTTCAATGTGGCATTTGTCAGCAAATTAAACCTTCCTCTGCTGCACGCCCGCCTCAAACTTATTTGTATATATCTAATAAACCACTTGTGTGTGTTTATTTAGATCACTGCGGTCCTTTCTCCTCTGATACTGCGTATAAGTACAACTTAGTAGCAGTTGACTCTTGCATGCGCTTTGTCTGGGTGTGTTCTCAACGGAGCGCTGATTCTAGAACTGTTGTAAGGGATTTGCGTGTCTTTGTGGGAATTTTTGCCTGTGGTACCTTCCATTCGGACCAGGGTCCAGCGTTCACCTCTAAGGCTTCATTGGGGGTCCAAGTAAAATTTCCGTCTCCATACCGGCCTGAGGGTAATAGTGTTGTGGAGTGGATGAACCGTGACTTAAAGCAATCCTTGACAGCGAAAGTTTTAGGTACTGGCAGAGACTGGCTAACCCATCTCAATAGCGTACAACGTGCACTAAATAATCTCCCAATAAGGTCCCTGGGTGAGCGGACCCCATTTAAAATGCTCCTTGACATCAAGATGTTTGTTCCGGACCTTGATGGTTTAGACATGGCGGTGGGAGCCGCATCCTTTGACGTAGATGAACATTCTAATGTTTTGCAGAACCTACAAAAGGCCAGAGACAGTCTTGCAAAGGAATACTTGCCCTCCACGTCTGAAGCTGCATTGCAGATTACGGTAGTCGGCTGGCTACCCCAAGTTGGAGAACTGGTCGGAGAGAAGATCAACAACAAGAAAGAATTTGGTCCTTCCTATCGAGCTCCAGTTGCAGTGCTTGGTGTGCAGGGTACAAGAACAGTCATTTTGCCTCCTCTACATGGATGAAAAGGTAACAGGTACATTTCAATTGACACTGTCAAACCACACAGGGTGGCCGGTTCTCTATAGTAGGACGCCTGCGGTTTCGTGTCCAGCAATGGTGCAACACTCTGTTTTGGTCCAGGATCCTGTCGTTGGGCTTGATGTTGCCGTTGAAATTAGTCCACTTACGAATCCTTTATTGAATCAACCTGCTGGTGATCCTCTTAATGAAACGGAATATACTTACCCCATTGACTTGTCTATGACTGATTTGGAGACCCGTGTGGCTAATCAGTCCCATTTTTCATTTGACACTGGCTCTTCCACATCCAAGTCCCCTTCAAAAGTTTCAATTTTTGCTACCTGGTTTAAAAAACATTTTTTGATTCCTCCTTGGACTTACATTTGGCTGGTGCTCATTGCTTTTTTTGTTCATGTCCATAGGATTTGTGGTGTATTTTTTCCGTTTTATCAATAGACACTACGTTCAAGAAAGAACTTCAATTGGAATGATTGATGGAACTTTGGCTCCCCACTCCTCTTCGCACATCATGAAGAGGGACCAGACTTTTGTGAACATAACTGCTTGGCCCGTTTTAGATGGGATTGTATGGGATGCTGGAAAGTTCCAGATCCATGGTCCCACAGAGGTTATTAATGTTCCCAATGTACTCCGTGTTTCTTTGGGGGATGTGGTTAAACAGAATATTCGCTCTGATGATTGGGACGTTAAGCCCGTAGAAGCTTTGTTTTCCGATTTGAAATATTATGCTGCTTTCGATGCTGAAGATTTATATTTGTAATCTGCGAATTATGGTGATTTGTACGGTTATCAGCATTTTGGCAATCACTTTCTGCATAAGACAAATTCATTTAGAAATGTGGTTAACTACACACAGTGGGAACACTGTCCCGCACCAGTGGAAGGCAGCTCGAAAACATTTTTGAAAAGGTTTTCCTATTTTACTGATTTGATCAATCAAACCCTGATGCATTTGATTTTAAGTTGACCGAGAAGTCCTCTTCCAAGGTTAGACTTACCCACACTAAATTACTGTATTCAACCAGTTGGCTGTTGGGGGCTATGATCTCTGGAAAGATACTATTGATCTTAAATCTGTTTGGGGTTCTAAAAGTTGGCAAGTGCAAGGCACTGAGGCTTTGCATCGTGCATGTCTCATCCCAATCATATGTTGTTTCTGAATGACACTATTTCACAAACCACATGCTTTGGATTGGCTACTTCTAAAAAATTCAATGTTCCTTCGTTTCCTGATTTGGGTGAATTTCCCCATTGGAATACTTATACCAGTACTTCCCTCAGTGACTTACAAGCCCTGTTTAGAAATTACTTTTTTTATGTTTCCAGCATTAATTCTGAAGGCTGGTTGCTATGGCAAAAAAGTACAGACTCATGCCAGCATCATTTTCTAGGTCTGACCCCTGGCTATACAGAGGTTAGAGTTGATCCCCGTTTCCAAACTCATCATTCACTCTCTACTTATTCTGTAGGCAAATTGTGCCAGAGTTGGCTCAGACATTCATCCTTGGCGTCTGTTAAGCTTCATTTATCCAAGCTCACTGATACTGTCGATTTAAATGATTTTGTTAAAGGTCCTGCAGCTGGCAGATCGAAAAGATGGCTATATGCTGCTTATAATGAAGTTTGGAAACTGTCACAAATTGAAGCTGCTTCTAGGCTTAGGGCTATTGATCAGGCCAATTTAGAAAAAGTGCTTTCCGTTGTAGATAATAGTATTAACACCCTTTCTTCCAGAATTTACACACTAGATAATATTGTGTCATCTGTGGTTGATATTGTACAGGAAGAAGTTGCAGTTCTGTATCATGGGCAAAATCAATTGCGTTCTGTTATGCAGTTTGAATGGACACTACAAACTTTGAAAAATAGCCGAGTTCCATAGGACTACATGAACACGAGTTTGTTGTTTCTGTCCTTCAATTTGACTCTTAAGCAACAATTTATGTCAATGAAGGATGCCACGTTTTCGCTGTTGCATATTGAAAAGTTAAAACCTTTACCCTTTTCAGTAGCGGAATCCAATTCAGCAGTTTGGCTCATCCATGGGTTGATTACTCTACCTTTTCCACTTTTCAAATTTGAGTCCTACATGAAAAACTATGCGATAAGCAGGTTTGAGCCCCTGGGTGGAGCTTATCTTCATGAGGTCTGGAATCTCCCGTTCACATATAGGTGTTTGAGAGATGGAAAGGAAGTTTTTTTAAATGGCAAAGATTGCACCACGACTCCAGATCATTCATTAACATGCAGAAATATTCAAGTGCATGGTTCTTGTAATGTGCTTGCACCGAACTTAGGCTGCATTCTAAAGGGTACTCCAGTTCCGGCCGTTGCACCGACATTCACGTTGCTTGCAAATGGTAGTTATTTGTTTTTGAATAATGAGATGTGTTATGGGTTGCATGCAGGAATTCCTTATATCGTTACGGTTTCCCAGCATGTAATTTGCTGCAAGAATGTGTTATTTCCTCCTCCGCATGGCAAGCTCGATGTTTCCATCTGGCCCTCTATTCCGACCTTGAAAGCAGAGTTCAACAAGATGAGTCGAATAAGAGCTCTTTTGTCCCAGAAGGAAGTCCCTCTTACCTCTGCGCATGAGACATTCGTCCATCACGTTGCAAATACCATTACTGAGGGGAATGCCTTGTTAAACACTGACCTGCCCCTGCATTTCGGTGCTTTGATTCACACAATCTTAAATGTCGCGTCGACCACTGGCCTAGCACATTTTTTTAAAGTGGTATGTTCTGGCCTTGTGACCTCATTTCAAACTATATTTGGTGTGATCCCTGCATTTTTTAATTTGATTTTTTCGCGTGTCTTTGACGGTTTACCTTTGCTTCTGGCATTAGGCGCGGGCATACTGCTGTTAATTTGTTTACTGCAAATTGGATGCACGGTCTGTGACCCACGACGATCGGTCCCGGCTGCTCCTCCTTTGTAACCGGATGATAGAATACTATGGATTGCTGCCTCTGGATACTCTGAGTGTGGCGTATGGTTTATCTTTCCTGTTTTCATTCTTCACTTGCATGCAGCCTGTTTTCCATTGCCTGGATTGTGGATTTGAATGGGCCCTGGATTTGTGTCTCTGCAGCACGGTGTCTCCTGACCTGGATTTTAATCTACTAATGAGTCCCTTAGTTGCTCATGAACTAGATTGTTCTAGTGCCGGGATTATGGCCTGCGCAGCGGCTCATGGGGTTCTAGGCAATTGGAACATTTGGACTGCGGCCAATGACTTTCTGGCGCTCAGTTATCTTGAAGTAAGCCAGAGTTGTCCTCTGATGGTACTAGAGGCTCTGGCGATCGAGGAATATGTATGTTCTTTCCCTCTACTTAATTGGATGGCTGAAATGTTCATGGATGATAACAACAACTTCCTGTTGGAGGCAGTTGCAACATATGGTGCTTATACGATGTTGGATTGAAGTACGGAGTTTTTCTCTGCTTCATGGCCACGTACTGAACTGGTGAATATTTTTTTAGTACCTTACTTATTCATTCACTGTTTGAGGTCTTATTTCACCATGGCCGCCCGTGATTGGGCTCAGTGACTTGGTTATTTTAGTTCAGATTTTTACTACCAATTCTCAAGTTTGTCAAAATTCCTGAACTTGGTTCTGTATCATTCGAACTTGAACTCTGTGTTCTATGAAGCGTGCCCCAGTTATTGTGCGATCCCCGAACAAGGGAGGGTGTAGTATGGTTTAGGGCTTTTTTTTGCGTGCATGTTATGTTAGCATGGCTTATTAGACGTTTTAACGCCATTTTACCTTTTGCTGCTTTTTGCACACTACACTGCTTAGCTGTTTTTGCAAGTTAGCTTTCACGAAGGTCTATTCATGAGAAAAGGTTTGTTTTTCGACATCTCTAGACATACATCGTGCCCCCAGTCTGTACAGTGAGTGCTGAGCCGCCTAGGTTATCATAACATGTGAGCCTGTTTATCGGCATGTCCGTGTAACACATTCTAGACAAAACATTTGGGCAGCTGCGAGCCGAGCAAGATTCTGGCACCTTTATCATAGCACACTTGCAATAATTTCACACACTTGGAAGATTCCAGGGATGCTGAGAGACTACCTGATCCAGATGTAATTTACACTTACTGAGCGAACAGGTAATGGGGTCCCCCAAAACAAGCTCAAGAGACCTTCTATAGCTTATAATATATAGTTCCTATATAGGGAGGGTGTTTAAACTAGGCGCTGTATCACCTGTATGCACTATCATTGAAATATGATTCCTCCTTTTGTATTTTATGGAGTTGTAACCATGCTGACCATATTATTTTTAATCATATGTCTGCTTATGTTGACTAAAATACTGCGCATGAGATCATGTTGTTAAAATAAATATTTTAACCTTACTGTGTCTCTTTTTTACTCCTGTTGTGGACTGGTATGAGAGTATAACAAAAACAGTGTTCTCACTTCCCACCATTCCTGAGATGGTCCTAAGTCACATGTTCTAGGTTGTCTAATCATTGGTTACTTTGCTATAGGATGAAGAGCTAGTGTGCCCCTGATGCTAGCTGGTTGGGGTTTTCTAGGTACTGAGGTGAGTTTCTGGTAGACCACAATTCACTAATGTCCTAGGTCTATGTTCACAGTTCTGTGTATGAGCAGAAATTCTTGCAACAGTACAACTGCAGGTTCAAATCCCAGCACTGCCACCAATGATAGAAATGAGAGTCTCTAGTTGGCAGAGGTAGGTACCTTTGTCCAAATAGGTACCCTTGCTTCTAGTAAGGGTAAGGGGGATACACACTTTAGAGAACCCCTTCTCACCCACTGGGCAGCTTGGCACGAGCAGACTTATCCCAAAGGATTTGTACTCAAATCACACAGTAATATAGTGATAACACCACACATGTACACCACACCAGTTTAGAAGAATAAAGTATCTTTATCTAAACTCAACAAGACCAAAACAACAAAAATCCAACATACATGTAATAAGAATATGACTTTAAAAGGGTTGCAAACAACTTTGCCCATAGAAAACTATGGATGCGTGATTTCTCTCAAAGTACCTGTAGTTGGAACAAAATTCACAAGGTCGAACAGCTGCAGAAATGGGAGGTGTCAAAAAACAAAGAGATACATCAATTCCTGAGACCATGGGGAGGCGATGCAACAATTCTGCTGCATGCAGGAGAAGTGATGCATTGAATCCGGTCTGTAGGGGGGAAGTGATGCGCGATTCCAAGATGGTTCTGGTCCGCGGGTGATGCCGCACTGGTACAATGCATGGAAATCCGGGATGCGTTGGTAATCGATGCAGCGGCGTTGAGCATGGCTGCGTTGGTTTCCTCAGCTGCGAACCCTCAATATATCGGTTCTTGCAGCAGCGACAGGCGCTGCATTGGTTTAAGCAGCGTCGCGGCAATGCATTGAGATTCTTCTCGCAGAGCGGTGCTGCATCGGAAAAACAGTCTCAAAAAGAGGATGCGCCAATTTTCTTGTAGTTGCATTGCTTTTCCAGCTTCCAACAGCAGAAACAACCTCCAGAGGCCAAACACAGTCACAGGCACCTCTTGGCAGGTCAGAACTCCCAGCAAGGAAGTTCAGGGGCGCTGGGGGTGAAGTCTTCGTGTCCCTGAGTGTCAGGGCTCCACGAACTTCCAATTTTGATCTCTATGTTGACTTGCACAGGAACAGAAGATGCTAACTTTCCAACTCCCTCTCCCCAATTGGTCGGAGTCAGAGTGAAATCATAACTCCAAGCAATCAGAAAAAGGGAAGGGGAAAAGTGGAGAAAACAACCATAATAAAATAAAGGCACAGAAGAGACTGGTCCGGATTCCTTGGTACTCCGACGAATCTTCTACCGGCCGTTAATCAGCCTGATATAGAGACTCCTGTAAATACTAAACACATACAAAAAATATTTTATTCTCCTTACCTTCCTACTCTGTCTTCAACCCCAACTATGTTACTCTCACATACCCAAGGGCTTGTGTGGACCTGCAACTCTTCCTTCTCCTGTGAGGTTCTTTATCTGGACTGCGTGTCTGTGTTTTCCTTACTGTAATCAAAAAGTCCTATTAGTATTCCTCTCTGCTATCATCAGCTATTTTATATTTTTAGTTATTTAACCTACCACTATATGCAGTTCCTGGTCTTCTTTTCTATTTTCTTATTGGGTGTTATATTGGTGCGAACCTCATCTAAAAAACAATAAATTGTTTATCCACTGATTCCTAGGAAATGACCCTTAACTCCCATTATCTTTTGACCTACCAGTGAATGTCTGCTGACATCTTCTTAAATGGATTCTGTGTAATTCGTCTTTTCTCTTGTAGGAATCCTGTCTTCCTGTCCAGTGATATGTCACTAAACTTCAGGTAAGTGGAATTCTCTTCTTTCTTTGGTAATACCGCTAGTAGTTTAATTATTAACTCATAACTCTTAACTTGAATGCGCTTTCTGTGCTTCAGCGCTACTGATACTAAATTCTAAGGTTGTTATGACAGATTACTTTAACTAAATCAAATTATTTCTTGCTTGTTGCGCTAACATTTAGGAGCGCTGCTCGATTTAAACATCAAATAACTTAGCTCTTGCTTTCACCGCTCTGTTGAAGAGGAAGCTTCCTGAAGCGGTACTGCCGCCTTGAAGATAAATGTGACAGAGAATCTCCGCCGCCGCTTTTCCTGTCAGCGCGACGTTCTTGGAAATGCCGGTTTAATTCTTCAGAAATGTCAACCCTACGACTTCTCTATACCAAATTCCTACGGACTCCGGGACTCTAAATAAACTTTTATCACTAACGTTTCTAGCTCTCTCAGGACGCGACTAACTGGGGCAGAATTCTCGGTGAAGTGCGCAGCTCAGATAGAGCGCGCGCCTCACCTGAACTCCGCACTGAAAGTCCAAAGAGACTAGACCGGCAACTCTCCTGCTCTGGCCGCCATCTTGGAATTCCGTGAATTCCATGCTCTGGACCAAGAAGGAATGAAACTCCAGTTCTGTCTTTTCGTTTTGGAAACCCTAACTGGACCTTTACTGGGAGGGATCCTGACACTGAGACTTCAGAACATGAGGCAAGCCCTACTCAAGCCCTTGAAATTATTCCTCAAACAGAGGAACACAGCACACAGCAAAGTCCTTCTCTTTTCCTTGGCGGAAACAGATACTGCAGACCAAACCCAGACAGCACACAGCAAAGGAACAGTACTTTTCCCCAGTTTCTCCAGCTCTTCTCCTTGGTAAAGGTTCCTCTTGAATTCCAGAATTGATCTAAAGTTCAGGGGTTTTAGGTCGAATACTTATACCCCAAAATGTATTTGTTCTTTTTGTGCAAGCATCTCTGAGCCCAGTCCAAGCCAGTTCTGTCCTCACTGGTGCAGCATGACTGCAGGGGGTGGAAACAGCATTGTACAAGGGAGACAGGCCCTATTCAGTTTGCAAGGAAATCTCCTCCCATTACTCTAATTTCAGCCAGGGTCTGAGTCATCCAGGAAGGGCCAGGAACACCTCAAACCCCCCAATGGCTGTCTACAGTGAATGCACATCCCAAGCCCCTGTCACTCCAAAACCAGACAGTCAATACACAAACAGCAGGAGGCCTACTCTAAAAGTGGCATTTTCAAACACACAATTTAAAAACCATCTTTGCTAAAAGTGGGTTATTGAATTCTGAGTTCAGAGAGCCTAAACTTTATTTCTCTATCTTGTCCCAATGGGAAGTTATGTTTATAAGATGTTAGAAATAAACTCCCATTCTATCCTTTAGGGCAAGATAGCATTTAAATAGTGAAAAACGAAATTGGCAGTATTTCACTATCAAGACAAGTCACACTCACCAGTACATGTCCTACTTTTCGCATACACTGCACCCTGCCCAGGGGGGTACCTTGGGCCTACCATAGGGGTGCCTTACATGTAGAAAAAGGGAAGGTTAGGGTCCGGCAAGTGGGTGCACTTGCCAAGTCGAAATGGCAGTTAACAACTGTGCATTGACACTGAAGTGGCAGGTCTGAGTTACCTTTTCTGAGCTACTCATGTGGGTGGCACAATCAGTGCTGCAGGTCCACTAGTAGCATTTGATTTACAGGTCCTGGCATACTTCAGTGCACTTTACTAGGGACTTACCAGTAATCAAATATGCCAATTAGTGAGAACCAATAGTAACAATAATTTACACAGGCGACACTTGCACTTTGACACTGGTCAGCATTGGCAAAGAGCCCAAAGCATCTAAGCTAGCAAAAACTAAATCCAGCCAGCATAAAAAATACAGGAGATTGAGGCAAAAAGTTAGGGGAAACCACGCCAAAGATGCCAAGTCTAATAGTGACAATTATATTCTTCCCAATCCCTATGAATTTAGTTTTATAACATAGATGGCAGCACCCCCATTCTGAAAATTGTTTCAGCACGACTGGTGCTCATTATGTTTTAAATGCACCATGTGACACTGTGTTTTCAAACATTTTTGCCCGGAAAATAAGTCTTCTACAACTGAGCAAGCTTCCTCCGTTATTATTTTTACTTTTACCTTTTACTACTACGACAGCACCTCCCAGAGGGGTATCATGCGTAATTATTAATGTGAGGTCGTTAGTCAAGAATGTCATCGCCTTTCAAGAGTTTTTAGAATCAAATCAAATAGAGATAGCCTTTAGGCAGACGCCTCCCCGGACCCGGATCTACTTCTTGCTATATCAGCAGGCTTTAAAATTCACAAAGTAGACCGCGCAGGGAGAAAAGGCAGGGCATAGACCTCATTCTTAAATCAAGTTGTATATCGTGTATCAAAGTGAACTTGGACAATCAAGACTTTGAAGCACTTGACTTCAAAATTAAATTCTACGGTCAATTATCTTTTAATGGCATTTTACTTTACCGTCCACCTAGATCTAGGGCCTTTTTTATTGAAAATCTATGTCGCTTTTTAACCCCCAAAGCCAATGACTCAAATTTCTCTGGAAAATGTCTCCGACCCAGATACCAAAGTACTCACTGATCAGATGGCCAGTGCAGGGTTGTGTCAACTTGTTAAGGGTTCGACTCATATTGGCAGACATCATTTAGATGGGATCTTTTCAGACAACACTCATCTAAGATGGACCAGATCCTTGCCTATGATTTGGTTGGATCATAAGGAAGTCCTTTTTGGATTTTAAAGCCCCTGGGGAACTTTTTGGAATAAAATAGAGGCTAAACCATTAAATCCTCTTCTGATCAAGCGGCAGCTAAATATCGTTCTTGGCTTGACTTAGCTATGATGCAACTAGCTCCTCCTAAACATTGTCGATGCAATAGGAGCTCACCTTCAGAACCATGGTTTAATGACAAGTTGCGAGCTTAGAAACAACTATGTCGTAAATTAGAGAGGAAATGGAGACTTGAGAATAATTCAGTCACTCATATGGAATATAAATTAGCTCTTCAAATATATAAGAACTCATTCTCAGGGAAAAGGCTACTTACTTTCTTGAGAAAACAACAGCGGCCGACAGATGTCCTAAAGCCCTGTTTACTATGGTAAAGAATCTGGCAAAGCTGCCAACAGCACCATATATTAAAATCAGCCAGGAGTTTTGCAACTCCTTCGCAGAATCTTTTTAGCACAAGGTTATGTCTGTTTTCAATACATTTGTGCTTCAGGATAACTGCCTAGCTCAGACACTTGCCCAACTCAATAAGATTCAATCTATAACTCATGACAAGTTACCAGGTCTACCAGAGTCGGCTACCCCAACCCTTTCATCATTCACTGCCATGAGAAATGAACACACTTCAGAAATCATTGGTGACATTAAATCTGTCTCTCCTTCAGATCCCTGCCCCCCAAATAATCTCCATGTTTCTCCTAAAATCATAGCTAATCCACTCACAGTGATTTTTAACATCATGTTCACAACAGGATACTTTCCAATGGAGTGGAAGAAAGGCTCCATTCTTCCGTTATTAAAGAAACCCAATCTAGATGTTCAGGAGATTCTCAATTATAGGCCTACATTAAGACTCCCTTTCCCTGCAAAAGTGATTGAGAAAGCTATTAACATAGAACTATCTACTTTTATCAATGAAAACGCTATTCTGGATTCCTCCAAATTTGGATTTTGTGCTTATCATAGCACAGAGTGGGCCCTTATTACAGCTACGGAGGAGCTCAGGCAGACTTTAGATGGTGGGGGTAGCGCAGTTTTGATCCTTTTGGACTTAGCAGCGTTTGATACTGTCAATCATGAGCTGCTGAGAGTCTGTTTAGCTTCATTCAAGATCAGGGATAAGGCACTCTCCCTGCTCACAGTTTCAGGAGGTGGTGTTGAGGAACTTTATTTCGCCTTCCTTTTGGCTGCTGTGTGGAGTTTCCCAGGGCTATTCCAGGAGCCCAATGCTTTTTAACCATTATGTTACCCCCACTTGCCAGACAAGTAAAAAGTTATGAATTTGCCCTTGTATCTTATGCAGACGATACACAGATTATCATCTTGGTGAGCAGCCCATCTAGTCAGACAGCTATTAGCTTTCATGTCTGTATGAGCCATATAGTTAATTGGATGACAGATAATTGTCTGAAGTTGTATTTATCCAAGTCTGAGGTTATCCAATCCCTCATTTTGGACAGGTAGCTGGTGGCGAGTCCAACTTGGTCCTTTACCTAAACCACTGCTCAAAGTCAAAAACGTAGGAGTTAACATTGACACTAAGCTGTCCTTTAAAGCTCAAATCAATTCTGTCACCTCAGCCTGCTTTTTTTATCCTGAAAATTTTGAGGAAAATTCTTCCGGCAATACCCATGTACTTGAGGAAAACTGTGGTTTTGGTGCTGATATCTTCAAGATTCGAATATTGCAATGCCTTTTTTTCCAGTGCTCCCAAGCACAGCATTCAAAAGCTAAAGATTGCTCAGAATGCTACAACATGAGTACTCTTAGGTACCACTATATTTGGCTCTGTATCTACAGCTTTAGTCCATCTTCACTGGCTGCCGGTAGCCAGGAGGATCTAGTTTAAATCGCTTAACAACTTGGGGCCAATGCAACTGGTGAAAGTTTTAGGCCATATATCCCTTCAAGACCCCTGAGATCTGCCGAACATGGAAACATAATTGTTCCTAGAGTTAGCAGGCTAGGTGGGGTGGCAAGAATTTCCCTGCTCCAGCAACTAAGCTGTGGAACTCCTTGCCAACCTCGCTTAAAAAAGAGTCTAGCCTTTTAAAATTTAGAAAGGGCTTAAAAACTTGGTTGTTTAAGGCATAATTTTCATGCTTAGGCCGTTGTGATCTGTCTGTGTTAAGGGCAGCGCCTAGACACCCCAGGGTATTGGTTGCGCTTTATACATTTCTCATCATCATCTCATCATCAGTGGCTCAGGTTTTGAATAATGCACAATTTGTAAAAAATAAAAACGTAATCTGCTTTTTGGGGACTACACTCACATTTTTGCAATGAGGTAATTAAATCTTATTGAGTTTTAGGTAAACTCATTAGATGAAGGTGTTTTCTTCAGAGACTTAACTATTACAAGAATTCCTTGGAAAGAACCCCCAAAACCCTGTTAAGACTGTTTTTAAATCCTCTCGCGTATTTTGAAACAAAGCTGACAGTATGCCTTTGATTTAAATACATATCACATACTTTCACAGCAATCCTTGTGAAGAACCCACACAAACCCATGGAAAGAGGTTACCATATCTCGCCAAGCCTTCTTTGAGCAAGGAAATAAATGAGACACAGAGAACTTTTATTCTTGAAGACATAGCTGTCAAGTGCAACACCTTCAGCCAATGTTGTCTTTTTCAGTCAACAGCATTTTGTATGCTGCTATTTCTGAGCCTGTATTTTCAATAGTAACAAGCATCTGCAAAGCAACAGGTCTCGCATTTATGCGAGTTGGAGCTATTGCCATTGTAAATGACAATGCCTTTTATTTATGTTTTGGTTTTTAAAACATAAATAGAAGACATTGTCATTGACAATGCCAATAGCTTAAACTCTCGCAAATGCGAGACCTATTGCATTCCAAATGCTTGAAGGCATCGCTGAGCTGCACCTTTCTGTCTCCCATGGCCCCTGAAGAGCTCCCCGTTTGCTACCAGTTGAATAAACAAGCCGGTGGTCAGAACTGTGCATGAGAGACCCTCCTGCTCTCCTGTAGTAAGAGAAACTCATTAAAGAAAATAGTGCTTACAGACTAAAGAAGACGTACTGTGTAACAACCGAAGTAAAAGGGTCAGTCCTCATGGGAGGTTCCAAATGAATTTAAACACAAAGGTATCCAGGAGTCTATACTAATAGCTCTGAACAATATAACTTCCTATACATACCAGACTGAATGTGCACACCAATTACCAGAGTATAGACTATTATACCAGAAAATATTTATCAATTAGACGGATTCCCATCACTCACCCGTAGGTGACATGCTTCTTCATCTGGGTCTCCTCGTTGAACTCACAATCGTGACACTAAGGGCTGCAACCTTATCAGAGAGATAAGGGAGCCCGAGGAAGTTTTTTTAAGGACACTATGAATATTCAGATGAGCGCACCTAACGTTTGTGGGAAGAATGCAGTGCACAAAAAAAGGAGAATTGATAGTGAGGTAAAATTGACCTTTGAGAGACCCTATCTTGATTATTGTCTCGCACAAATCAAACCTAAAAACAGTGGAAATATGGCAGTCTGTAAAAAATAACTGTCTGGTGGCCTTCTTCAGGACCACTATTATGTTGCTACTGCAATTGTGTACTAAACTATATTGAGTGAATTACAAATGTAAAAATACACAAGAAAACCCCAACGGTGGATAAAACCAATGCAACCAAAAAACCTGTATTTGGGCATACGTAGTCCTTCCTCTGCGAGTCCCGTGCAGCTCACAGTTTCTGTAACATAATGAGAGGAACAGGCACAACCGTCTTAATGTACATAGAAGTATACAAGTTCAGAGAAAAATTAAAAATAAAAATAAATATATTGTAGTGAAACTTAATTCATCATCTACAAACACCCAAATTTGGGTTCATGCAAAATCGTCCTTACCTGACTTGCATGAGGAGGATACCTCACCTCACCTGGCTGCGGCTTAGGGAAAACAGAGGCACCGCTCCAAGGGACATAAAAGTAGGGATACCTCATGTATTATGGCGTCCTACCAGTCGCAACATTCTAAAAGACTATCAATAGGTGCCAGAGAGCACACATGCACACACGTCACATAGTACCACACATAACTAAAGCCAAGTGACACACTCGGGCGTTCAACAAACAAAACTGTTGAGATATTCCATGGGCCAAAGGTAGAGGGCTGCGACTAACCAATTGTATTAGACCTCTCTCTTATATAATGGCCATTATCTACAACAGTCCTGACCACTTGGATGTTAAAATACCCACACAGATTGGCTCCACTTCAGTGATAAGTGTTATGCACATCTTATATTTGTAAAGCCAAACTTGTAGAGGCAATCAATGATCCATTATTATATCTACTGGGAGGGATAGAATGACCCCTATATAACACATTTATGCACTCCTGACTTATTACTGGAGTGTGAACCATTACATCACTGTTATAAATCCTCACCCGCTATTCAAATGTAAACAGTGACCAAAACCATCAACCAACTACCTTTAGACTATCCCGGAGGGAATAACTAAGGAAACAGGCATCAGATTACGATATAGCGCTATTCCAAGCAAAGCGCAAGCATCTCCCATACCCCTACTCATGAATGGTAGGGGACGCACAACTTTGGCAAAGAGTCTAAACGTTATAATACGCTAAGCGCGGCATGATAAACACAGTCCTGCTCCACTACGAGTGGAAATACAACTGTCATTCCCCGGTCAATTAAACAACGCAGAGCACGCCTGGTGTCCCGCCTACCTTTCCGTCGGTACCTCAGATGGTCTTCCAAGCCATCTGGGGAGGTACCGACCAGTGGAGCCACCATCTTTTTAGTAGGTGAAAGGGACCACAACTCGGTCTACTGCTCATGCGCGTGACTCAGTGGACCGCGACTATGCACAGAATCCTGGGAAATGTGGTCAGCCTCCTTATTATATGTCATATGTTAGACAATCTCTTGCTTAATGTTTAAGAGAGGTGATCCAAAAGTAAAGTCTATTAAATGAAAACTGACCTTAATGTCAAAAGAGCTGTATGTTTAAGAGAGGCGATCCAAAAGGAAAATCTATTAAATAAAAACCGACATTCATGTCAAGAGAGCTGTTACATCTCTTATACGCTTGCAATAACACTGCGCATGCATCTCATCATGCAGGGCACCATGTACTTTAAGGACTCATAAGGACAATTATCAAGCCCCGCATCAAAATGTTTGGGGCAGGTTATACACCAAAAATGCTGTCTGTATACTCCAATCTATCATAGATTACAGCTAACAAAGTGAAAAACGGAGGAAGGTATTATTCCAGCGCCATAAGGATATTTGCACAAAGATAATGTAAGGAGATGGTGTTACCCTGTGTGATAATGAATACACATTGATGTATTTACAACCAACTCTAAAATGAAGTGCTGATCAGGGGCTACTTAGTGTGGCATGTTAACCCATTAGATCAACAATGACTAGGGAGACGCTAGCTGCAGGAAGACACCCTGATTATGATGTAGAAAAACGCCTTACGTTAACCCTAGCGTATATACAGACACTAGAAGCGTTTAGAGCACTTCCAGAGCATTCAGCACACTCTCTATTTCTGGAATATCATACCCTGACAGTCAAACAGATCAAGCAAGCATCTTCCTATCTGTCCACTGTCTTACTCATACAGTGATTCCCCATAGTGAACTGTCCTGACAGAAAGTGATGAAACTATACACTTGTTAAAGATTTACCCACGGTATGGCATCATTGAGACCCCCTTTATCACTTTTCAATTTGAACACCCATTTCTGTTCTTTTAACAGCAGGAATTTTGAAATGTCAGTGACATGATCTGGGATGTATGGCTGTTCCAGAATCGTCCGTTTGAAATCATCAGGTTTGTGGTTAGCCTCAAGGAAATGACTTGTGAGCTTAGTAACCTGTTTTTTACACCTCACTGTGCTTTTATGTTCCATTATCCTTAGTTGTACTTTCCTTGTAGTCATACCCACATAATTCAATTTACATGGGCATGTAATCAGGTATTTGACCCTTTCGCTATTGCAGTTCGTAAATTTCTTCAGGGCCCAAGGTTTATCTGTCCCTATGTCAATAGTCTTGGATATCTGTGTTTGAGGGCAAACCCCACATGACCCACATGGAAAGTGGTTCTGAACTGCCGTGAGGTCCCACAGTCGTCCTACTACGTGTGTTTTGTCTGTTTTGGGTCTGGTATGGACCAACTGGTCACGCAGATTTGTTCTCCTCTTAAAGGAAAACAGGGGTAATGGAATTTGGTCATTACCGATGTTCGAAATTTTCCAATGTCTCCTGACACTCCTTTGTATGTCATGCGACATAGTACTGAATGTGTTTACAAATGTCAATCGAGACAACTCCCCTTTAAGTTCCGAAGGCTCCAATAAGGCCTCTCTGTTGTTATTCATTGCTCGCTTGACCGAGCGACAAACTAATCTGGGGGGGGTACTGTCTGGCACGTAGTTGTGTGGATAGTGCTTTGGCATGTTCCTGGAATCCCTCTTTGGTGGAGCAATTACGCAGCACCTGTAAAAACTGGCCACATGGCAAGTTGTCCCTGAGTGACTTCGGGTGAAAGCTGTCATAACATAACAGGGAATTTTTTGCCATCGGCTTCCTGTAGAGTTCTGTCTCTAAACCATTAGGAGTTGCCACAGTAAGTAAATCCAATAATGCTACCTTGTGTTTGTTGATTTCAACAGCAAATTTCAGGAAGTTATTCCTGCTATTCAGCCACAGCAGGAATTCCCTGATAGAATCTCCTTCTCCACGCCAGATGGCCAAAATGTCATCTATATATCGCCTCCACAGGCGTATGGAGTCACGATGAGGGTTGGTGTGAGTCAGGACATGTTCTTGCTCGAAACCGTGTACATAAAGATTCGCCAAGCTGGGGCAAAACTACTCCCCATGCTGGTGCCAGAGGTTTGGAGCTAGATAGTATCCTCAAATTTAAAAAAAATGGTCTTTCATGGCAATTTGAGCACATGCCATGATAAAATGTACCGGAGTAATAGAGTCTAGGGGCCAGATGTAGGTCGGTCGGTAACGGCCGAAAATCGGTATTTTCGGCCGTTACCGACCGGTATATGGGGAACAGGTATGTAGGGGGCATTATTTTAACAAATCGGTAAAATTACCGATTCGGTAATTTTACCGATTCGGTAAAATAAAAAATCTGTAAATTTACCGATTCTGAGGCACCGAGATGTAGGTGGGACTCTTCAGAGTCCCAGAGGCCTTACAGAATCGGTATTTTACCATCAAATCCAATTTGATGGTAAAATACCGATTCCGGTGTGCATGCACATGTGTGCATGAACACCTATGCCATGTGACAGGCAGACCTGCCCTTAGGGCATGTATGCCTGCCACATGGCACCCGAGCCTGTTTTGGGGGTGCCAGAGGGTGTCAAAGTGACACCCCCTGCACCCTTGTGCAAATCGGTATTTACCGATTCAGTAAATACCGAATCGGTAATGCCCATTCATTCTTATGGGCTTTAAAGCCAATAGGAATGAATGGGCATTACCGATTCGGTATTTACCGGGCATTACCGATTCGGTAATTTTACCGATTCGGTAAAATAAAAAATCGGTAAATTTACCGATTCTGAGGCACCGAGATGTAGGTGGGACTCTTCAGAGTCCCAGAGGCCTTACAGAATCGGTATTTTACCATCAAATCCAATTTGATGGTAAAATACCGATTCCGGTGTGCATGAACACCTATGCCATGTGACAGGCAGACCTGCCCTTAGGGCATGTATGCCTGCCACATGGCACCCGAGCCTGTTTTGGGGGTGCCAGAGAGTGTCAAAGTGACACCCCCTGCACCCTTGTGCAAATCGGTATTTACCGATTCAGTAAATACCGAATCGGTAATGCCCATTCATTCCTATGGGCTTTAAAGCCCATAGGAATGAATGGGCATTACCGATTCGGTATATACCGGGCATTACCGATTCGGTATTTACCGAATCGGTATTTACCGAATCGGTAAATACCGAATTCTTCAGAATCGGTATTCCAGCACATCTGGAATACCTACATATCCACCCCTTAGATTTACCGATTTTTAATTACCGAATCGGTAAAATTCGGTAATTAAAAATCGGTAAATCTATTTACCTACATCTGGGCCTAGGTCTTTCTCTTCCAGCAGAAGTGCAATTGCATCCAACGTCTCATCCTGCAGTATAGAGGTATAGAGTGATTCTACATCAAAGGATACCAGCACATCTGTTTCTTTATTGAAATCTGCCTCAGGTAATAATTTCAACACATCCTTGGTGTCCTGCAAAAATGTTGGCATATCTTTAACCATTGGCAGTAAAAAGTGATCTACAAAAGTAGATAGGGGTTCCAGTAAGGAGCTAATGCCCGATATAATTGGGCAGCCAGGTGGTGGTCTTTAGACCTTATGTACCTTGGGAACTACATAGAAGTAGGGCATCACAGGGTGTTGTGTTTGTAAAAATCCTGCTTCTTGTGACGTGATCCATCCTTCACTCAAGGCCTCTTCAACCATAGTGGAGATATTGTTTTTTATTCTCTCTGTGGGATCAAGGGGCGATAAGATTTTCTGCCCCCTAACTGTCTGAGACATTCGACTCGATATGTATCAGTATCCAGTAGCACTATCGCGCCACCCTTATCGGTCGGTTTTATCACGATCCGATCATCTGTGTTCAAAATGCATAGAGCCAACTGTTCATTCCTGCGCAAATTGCAGAATGTTTTCCGATTTGTTTCGAATAGATTAGTTATATCATTACTCATTGCTTGTTTAAATGTGAGTACCTGTGGAGGAGCCAGATGTGTGGGGGTGTTGAATGTCGAGCGTTTTTTTAGCACAGTATTCTTATCCATGGAATCCGTAGCCTCTTCTTTTTCTTTTTTGAAAAAGAAGAGTAATCAGATTTTCCGAAAAAAGTTTGCCGGTTCCCACTGAGTCTGAAATGGATCACCTTTACAGGTGGACACAAAGCCTAAACCTCTATTGAGGACTTTCAGTTTGTCCAAGGTGAGTGGTCTGGAACTGAGGTTCATCACTAGTCCGACTCCATATTCGTCCCTGGTTGTACTTGGATCGCCTCTCTTAAACATTAGTTTTGAGAAACAAGGGTACCCCATAAATTGAACCTGGGGTAACGTATTGTAAAAGGAACAATGGTTTAGGGTGGCCTAAAAGGTCCTAAATAGTGAGGCCTAATTATGTTACTGAATCAATCTAAGGAGCAAGGTTTCTTGTAGGGTAACATGTGAAAGAATATTTTATTTCATATTCTCATGTTAGACATATGTTTCAGGTGCTCACATAAGTGACAGGGTGCATAACGTGACTTGAGTGAACAAGGTGAAAATATACAGAAAGTCACGCAAACAAGGTGTAATCCACGGAACTATATACAATGGAGTGGGGAATTTCCTTGGTTGGGTCAAAACCCAACCAAGGAAATTCCCCACTCCATTGTATATAGTTCTGTATATTTTCACCTTGTTCACTCAAGTCACGTTATGCACCCTGTCACTTATGTGAGCACCTGAAACATATGTCTACATGAGAATATGAAATAAAATATTCTTTCACATGTTACCCTACAAGAAACCTTACTCCTTAGATTGATTCAGTAACATAATTAGACCTCACTATTTAGGACCTTTTAAGCCACCCCAAACCATTGTTCCTTTTACAATCTCTTAAACATTCAGCAAAAGATCGTCTAACATATGACGTATGATAAGGAGGCAGACTACATTTCCCAGGATTCTGTGCATAGTCGCGGCGCACTGCGTCACGCGCATGCGCAGTAGAGCGAGTTGTGGTCCCTTTCACCCTCTGAAAAGAGGGTGGCTCCGCTGGTCGGTACCTCCCCAGACGGCTTGGAAGACCGTCCGAGCTACCGACGGAAAGGTAAGTGGGACACCAGGCGTGCTCTGCCTTGTTTAATCGACCGAGGAATGACAATTGCATTTCCACTCATAGTGGAGCAGGACTGTGTTTATCACGCCGCGCTTAGCGTATTATAACGTTTAGACTCTTTGCCAAAGTTGTGTGTCCCCTACCATTCATGAATAGGGGTATGGAAGATGCTTGCGCTTTGCTTGGAATAGTGCTATATCGTAATCTGATGCCTATTTCCTTAGTTATTCCCTCCGGGAGAGCCTAAAGGTAGTTGGTTGATGGTTTTGATCACTGTTTACATTTGAATAGCGGGTGAACATTCAAAGCAGTGATGTAATGGTTCACACTCCAGTGATAAGTCAGGAGTGCATAAATGTGTTGTATATGGGTCATTCTATCCCTCCCAGTGGTTATGATAATGGATCATTGATTGCCTCTACACGTTTGGCTTTACAAATATAAGATGTGCATAACACTTATCACTGAAGTGGAGCCAATCTGTGTGGGTATTTTAACATCCAAGTGGTCAGGACTGTTGTAGATAATGGCCATTATATAAGAGAGAGGTCTAATACAATTGGTTAGTCGCAGCCCTCTTACTTTGGCCCATGGAAGATCTCAACAGTTTTGTTTGTTGACCGCCCGAGTGTGTCACTTGGCTTTAGTTATGTGTGGTTCTATGTGATGTGTGTGCATGTGTGCTCTCTGGCACCTATTGATAGTCTTTTAGAATGTTGGGACTGGTAGGACGCCATAATACATGAGGTATCCCTCCTTTTGTGTCCCTTGGAGCGGTGCCTCCGTGTTCCCTGAGCCGCAGCCAGGTGAGGTGAGGTATCCTCCTCATGCAAGTCGGGTAAGGATGATTTTGAATGAACCCAAGTTTGGTGTTTGTAGATGATGAATTAAGTTTCACTACGATTTATTTTTATTTTTCTCTGAATGTGTATACTTCTATGTACATTAAGACGGTTGTGCCTATTCCTCTCATAATGTTACAGAAACCGTGAGCTGCACGGGACTCGCAGAGGAAGGACTACGTATGCCCAAATACATGTTTTTTGGTTGCATTGGTTTTATTCACCGTTGCGGTTTTCCTATGTATTTTTACATTTGTAATTTACTCAATATAGTTTAGTACACAATTGCAGTAGCAACATAATAGTGGTCCTGAAGAAGGCATGGGACGGAATAATGTCCACAGGTGCTGAAACATATTGACCCTTTAATTTCGAACACCAGACAGTTATTTTATACAGACTGTCGTATTTGCACTGTTTTTAGGTTTTATCTGTGCGACACAATAATAAAGATAGGGTCTCTCATAGGTCAATTTTAACTCACTTTCAATCCCCCTTTTTTTTTTGTGCACTGCATTCTTCCAACAAAAGTTAGGTGCTCTCATCTGAATATTCATAGTGTCCCTAATAAACCGTCCTCGGGCTCCCTTATCTGTCTAATAAGGTTGCAGCCCTTAGTGTCACGATTGTGACTTCAATGAGGAGACCTAGATGATGAAGCATGTCACCTACAAGTGAGTGATGGAAATCCGTCTAATTGATTATTATTTTCTGGTATAATAGTCTATACTCTGGTAATTGGTGTGCACATTCAGTTTGGCATGTATAGGAAGTTATATTGTTCAGAGTCATTAATACTGTGTGTTTAAATTGTTCTGTTGGGGCCAAATGTCCAGGCTATGTCTCTAAATATTGCCTCAGACCCCCCTTTAAAGTGAGTATGTAAGGTTCCAAATGAAGACAAGGCGGTACTAAGGAGGTACTAACAAGCCTATTAATGTATCAGAAGCCAGCATTTACGTAGGACAATGACAGAAGCCAATGACAAATATGGCCGGGAGTGGGCAGGTCTTCAAGTACATACTCCAGTACAGCATGGCTCGCAGAGCAGTGCATGCGCTGCCCAGGCTCAACCTAAAAACAAAAAGGATGCAAAGCGATGTTGGCTAAATGCCAGGAAGCGATGAAGGTGTGCCACATGACAAAGGCTTACTTGGCAGCTGGGGCATGAATGCGGACGTCACCAATTTTTCATTTTCTTTAGTGTGGCAGTAGTAGCTCTGAGAAATTCTGTGGTCTGCTTCTATATCTGGACAAAAAATGTGGTCCTTTTTCTATGTCAACAACCATTCCTAATTTTGAGCACTGAAAATCTGGTCATCTCTGCCTTGCTACCTTCAAGAAACTTCTGAAGACCTGGCTTTTTTCTGCTCTGTATTGATTTCTAGCATTCTATTCATGAATTCAAAAATGCTTAGAAAACAATCATTTGGACGATGTTGTGGAAACTCGCAAACAAGTTGAAACATTATAATTAGAAGAATCATGAATCAAGACCTTTGTTTACTAAAATACAGGGACAGTTTGTTTTATCCAGCCATAAGATTGCTGCTCGGGTTCAGGGTGCCACAAAAGTGTGTTGCCCCTAAGGACTCCATTTCGATTGTTTCTGGAGTGGACCACATCTAACCTACTGTGTGAGGTTCTGAAGAAATTATTATTGATTAGTTCAGTAACCTATAGATAAATGATACGAGTTAGGCCAAATCATTGACCAATTAAAAGCTCTATTCGGGCATTATATAGTTACTATCAACTAAAGTGGGTTATTATATTTGGAGCCTGATGCTATTGGGCTTTCCTCCCTTATTTGGTTTTTAAATTGCGTGATGTGTCTTGCATCTATTTCTTTTAAAAGGGATGTGTGATGGGGTTACTGTTAGTCTATTTGTGGGGGCACATATAGGGTGTTTCTGTGGTATTTATAGATTGTATTTTTGTATAGAAAACAAAAAAGGATTTTGTGTATTCAGTTTCCGTCTTTTGATTTTAATCTGCTTTTATGAAAGACAAGTGTGATTGTTCAACCCATCAGTGAATTTGTGTAATGTCCAAGGGACATTTTCTTGAAATGTTAATTTACCCTTGTTCCCGGCAGAACGTTCTCATCACCCTATTCAGCTTTCTTCTCTCTTTATCGATGGTTGCAGGCTTTACCCCCTCCCCAATTCATGATGAGGTATCAATTCAGTCCATAATTTGAAGGTGCCAGCCCAGTGTCTTTTTACCTAGGCGAGGATGTTTTTCAGAGCCTTTATAAGAGCCAGCCCTTTCAGCATCACCAAATCAGATAGAGATCCTCCCAGATACTTTGCCAATACATCAGGGCAGTACTCCCTGTCCGGCACTCTGCTTAAAGTGGGTACCAACTCTTGCCATTTCTTTCCTCCTTTTCCTCGCCATGTCACATGCACTGCTTTTTCCTCAAAACCCTTTCAAATCAGGTGCCTCTATATGACTGCCTGTTCCTATGCCCATTTGATGAACGAGTGCCCTGAAATCTAGATAGATGTCACTCACTTGCAGTGCCGGGAACTGAACCTGAAAAAGAAACAACATTTGGATCTCTCCCCCAAAACAATCCCCAAATCCTTCTGCACATATCTCTTTCAACAGTTAGAAGACCATCTACCCAACTTCCTGAAGCTGTTGGCCAACCAACCACACCAACTCATCTCTGTAACCCTCTGTATTCTACACAAGTAGGTCCTGTATTCCCCCACTGGTAAACCATACTCCCTCAGCACCTTCCTCAATACTGACAGCAACTGTCAACGAGTAATCTGTGATCCATTCTCAAGTCTGAACACATCCCCTCCTTGCACCCTAACCTCTTTAAACAAATGCTTCCCTCAGTAAACCTGAAAAAGTGTGATTCTGGGTAAGCATCTAAATGCACTGATGTCTCCTGTACCTCCTGATCTGTCATTGAACTCTGGACCCGAATAGGTATCCCACCCCTGGTGAACTACACATCTTCTGCCCGCATGCCTACCTGACCTCTGTTACCCAGCAACTCTGAAACCCAAAAAGTCCCAAAAAACATGAGTGCCGCAAATAAAGAACCCTCTCTACTTGCTCTCTGCAAATCTTTGACAGTACTGTAAGCCCATCTGTCAGAGGTTTTCACACCTTATACTGTTCCATGTTTCCCTACTTCAACCCTCCAAAATGCTGGCCACAGTTCGCCCGCTGATAGCGCATAATCTGACAGCAATTTTTTAACTAACGCAAAGCCCACCAACTTACCCAATACAGTTATTCACAATAAGCATTTATCAACTAGTAACTTATCTGCCAAAAGCTCTCTGGCATCTGTGTTTTCTCCATGGTAGTTCCCCAGGTAAGCCCAAGAAGCCTCTTTCTCTGTGAACGAGACAATGCACCTGCAATTTCATTGTCAATTCCTGAAACATGTCTTACTCTGAACAGTAAATTATATATCAGCCCAACAGCCTAACACAAATGTGCACAGTAACTGTAATACTTTCAAATCTTTAGCCGTCTGCCTGTTCACCACATTCACTAGAGACATGTTGTCAACTTAGAAGAGAACTTTCTTGTTTGTAAACTTATCTCCCCACAATGACAGAACCACCAGCAGTGGAAATCACTTTTCTCCTCTTTTCCACGCCTGTGACCACTGCTTTGTGCACCGCTTCCCTTGCCAGCAAAGACCAAACCCTTCCCCTGCCTCGTCCAAAAGATCAGACTATTCCATTCTGTCAAATCTCCCAACCCCTGCAGCAAAATCCCATTAAAGTGCATTTGAAATGCATGCCATGTCCTTAAATCCGCTGTGACTACAGCTGATAGCTGCTGATGGCTGCACTCGGTGGCGAGGTAATGGTAAACCAGACGAAACCTGACCCAAACTCCTATAGAAAGTCCTGCCTGCTCTTACCAATCTACAAGTGAAATTCAAGGGTCACAGGAGTACCTTCACTTTCTGCACTTTCTTTCTAGCTAATCGATTATCCAGAAGTGCCAACATCACTACCATCTTGTCCTCCGGTAACTGCGCCTCCATCCTCCCTGATTCAATCTCAGTACCCAAAATGTATACTACTGTATTTGGCCCAACCGTCGTCTCTTCTGCCAAGGGCACCAAAATGTCGGCCATCATCTCCTTAAATCTTACCAGCATCCGCTGCCAGTACCCAGAGTCTGTGGCACCCACAATTGAAGAAATCATCAAGACAGTGTGCCAATGTCTTCACACCCGTCAAGAAGGTGAAAAGCCACTGCAAAAAACAGCTGATGTTTTCAAACAATGCACACACCACAGATCAGCCCATAGGCACTGTTTTGTCCGCGTACCACTCACTGACCTCCAAAAGTATTCCCAGAAGCTCAAAATAATCTGGGTGTACTGGCAACAGCCTCAATTACGATTTCATGTCACTCTTTGCCATATAAGCTCCACCCCCACTTCCATGACCAATTCAATTTCCACTTCCACACATGAATACTTCCTTTTCGTTAACTCCTCACCAACAAAATCATTAAATACCTGGCCCTCTGGCCACAATAGATGTTGGATCCCATCTCCTTTTTGGGGATCACACCAATTGCAAGTACCAGTCATTAAACAGGCCTCCCATCCTCCCTTCAATCACTAACATTATTACATTCAAAAAGGAAGCTAAGAGCTTCCTAATGAACAAGTTCCTTACATAGTCAAGTACGGACCTCAACGTCACTGCATCGGAAAGGGCCCGCACGGAGCATCGAATGGAAACTAGAAACAATGTCCAGTAAGCAGTAACGACCCAGAGGCTAGAGCACAGAGAGAACTAGATGAAATTGCATAATCAAAGCCAAGACAGTATGGTCTACTCAGGAACTCAGCATTGAATTTAACAGGATATTGGAGAAAAGTTATAAACTTTTTGTCAACTTGGGGTCAGACACAGGTTGAAAATTTTAGCATTATGCTATCCTGGTGTTAGTACTAACCGCATCTACCGCATTTCAATATGATACGCCTAGTTATGTAAAGTATAAATAAATTACCATACTCCAGTAAGACAATGCTAGGTGAATTGTAGCAGTAGGTTACACCTAATGTATGGAACTATAACTACCTACCTTCATTCCCTTTAGGTAACGCTATGTGAATGGTTTGTCTAATCTACCTCATGTTTATGTATTCTGTATTTCTAATATACCTCCTGTTCATATATGTTGTGAAGCGCTCTGATACCCAAGGGTCACGTTCGCGCTATATAAAACTTTCTAAATAAAATAAATAATAAATAAATGATCTCCTTCCCCAATTTTCCCTTCATCACACCAGGATGTTCTTTCACAGATTTCAAATTCTACACCCATCTCCTTTCCTGTTGCTCTGCATACCCAAGTTGGAAACCCTTCTCAAAACCTTCCTTCTATATTTCTGAGTCCGCACTATTGTCATACTGCGCCAACCAGAATCGCAGCCTGTCCACCTCAACTGGCGTTTTGGCTCTTCACCATAGATCCTTGTGCTCATTTACCTCCCCCTCTTTGTCCCTACTGCTACCAACTCCCTCTTTGCTCACCAGGCCCCCCACTGATGCTGCCTCGACACTGTGTGAGTGTGCGCTTATCCACACATTTTGAGCATTCATCACAAAATTTGCAATATTGTCTCCCACAAAAACCTCTTTTGAACGCCTAGCATGCTCCATTCTGCCCAGGCGGTCCTTTGCCCATGGCTTCCTCTCCTAGTTGGGTGAGACGCCCCTGAAAAGGCTGATACATGTCTAGCAAGCCACTGCCTGTAAACACTGTGGGACCCTGCCAAGTAGGTGCCATTGTGTGTAACCATAGATCATTGTCCAGTTCCCCCATTTCCCCTCTGCGTCCTCTGTCAATCATGCTCTGAATTCCTCATTATAATGCACCCAGGCATTCACACCAAACATTATGTGGGCCTGACATATGATGTCCATGTAGTCAAATAATGCCACACACCTCTCTGAGAATCTCTCGCAGTGTACGTTCATCTATATTAGGAATATTAAAAATGTTGCCATCTAATTTTTAAGGTGACTTCTTTTCCAGTTTACATTCTTCCTCCTTTAAACCCTATTTTACCCTGACTTCCTGAGTAATAGCTTGAAAACCTCCATATATATTTAACTTTTCATATCTATTTTTTACTTGCCGCCATTAAATGAGTGGCCAATGGCTTCGTTATGTATATGTATGGCAATTTCTGTACCTTTGATTGTTTAATGTCTTTCTTCCCTTCATCCTTTCCCTCTCCTACATCCCCTCCTGCTCTCCGACTGCCTACTTACCTCCTGTGTCCTTAGGGCCAGATCCTACCATATCAATCCATGGTCTGCTATGTATTCCCCCTTGTGTAGCCTCACTTCGCCTCCTTCCACCACATCTGGTCCTGCCCTACCTCAGCCATAGACATCATCTCTGGCTTTGCACCGGCAGTGGCAGCCTTACTTGGATTTAAGGTCAGTGCCTGCACTGACGCCTGTCATCCAACCAGTGGCAGTGCCTCCAGCACAGCCACCTTCCTGTCCACCACCAGTCTCTTCTTCATTTCCTCCTACTAAACTCCAAATCCCTCTGTTGCCTTACTCCCCCTCCAACCTGAGAACTGCTCACACCACCAGACCCCCTCCTCAGTTTTCCTTTAGCTCCCCTACTTCCAGTTGATCCTCATTATAATCAATCTCCAATATCTCTCCCCTGCCGCACATGTCCCATACTTCTCCACTCAGTCCTGGTATTTCTCCATCCTCCACCAGTCAATTCCTTAATTCGCTGCATTTTTTGTTTAAGGTCTGTGTACACAGGGGAGGCCGATCCTGACCATTGCACTGCCAGCTGGTCCAATGCCACCTTCGGGCTAGCCATTGCTGACCATACCCACTCTTCACCCCAGGACAGTGGATCAGCACCAACCTCTCCTGGTTGGTTGTTGCAGCACTCTCCATACAGAGGACCTCCTCTACACAAAGAAGGCCAGTGAGCTCCCACTGTGGCTCTAGTGACCGACAAGATATAAACACCCACTGGACGATGTCTCTTAGGGAGCCAAGGCACCTTCCAGATATGAACCCAGCGATATATATATATAAAGCACCATGCGCTTTTTGGAACTGTAGGAGTTGTGGCATGTAAGAATATCCTCTGGCTACACCCAGGTTGTCGCGGGGTAACCTGCCCTGTGAGTGTAATCAAGAGGAACGTCTTCATATCCCAAGACCGGTGCTACATTCTTGAAGAGCCTCAGCACATAGTACTCCAGTTTCTCGAAGTCCCCCTGGAGAGGGACACCCCTGATCCTGATATTGGAACGTCGAGACCTGTTCTCTAAGTCTTCAGGGCAAGAGTGCAATTCTTCATTTTTCTCACATCGTTCCAGTAGTTCGTAGGAATGTGCATGGAGTTCTTCTTCTTGCCAATCACAGTATGCTCCAGAGTGTCCACTTGATCCCCAGCTTGCATGGTCCGCCTTGACACTCTTTAAATCTGCCACAACATCACGCCAGACAGCCACGATGTCTTCACGTAGTGTGCCAAAGAGGAGCTCCAAAAAAGGGGACGTCACTGGTTCCTCCGATGTGATGGCATCCACGTCAGTACTTGCCTCTTGTTGGGGGCCGGAGGCAGAGTGTCAGGACACGCCTCTGCCTCCTTAGTAGAAGATTTGCTGAGCAGGTCCTTGATAGAGGAGTCAGAAAAAATTGGGTTTGAGTGGAGGACAGGAAGAATTGGCGCTCATGCATGTACGATTATATGTCAGTTTTAAATTAGCACAAGTATAGCGGTGCAAACAGGTCAGGGGAACAAACCCAAACAAAAACAGCCCCTGTACAGGTAAGGACACTAGTCCCCTACCCCAACAATCAACATATAGGTCCTGTGCACACGTCCGGGTTGGTAGGTTATTATGTAAAAACCAGAAGTTCAGTAAAATTTCATAGATTAATGAAATAAAAAGTCGAGATCCAGCGGTGTGTGGTGAGGGATTTATAGTTCAGTCTTGATCAGTACACTTGAAATAATACAAGCTGGCACGTGTTCCTTTACATCGTGTGAAGATGTGACTCTTCAGGGCGCAGGGATAGTGTGTAAATGGCTAGGTGGTTGTGGGAGGACGGTACATGCGGCGTGGAAAGCCGGTCCTGTTGACCCTGTGGGTAACGGTAAAAAACCTTAGGACGGGTGGTCCAAGGTTGGCGATCTCAAAGTCGTGTAGAAACAGGAATGTAGCGGCGGAGGTCTCTCGGAACCGTCCGCCTGTGGTACGATCCAATTTGGGCAACAGTCCCTGCAATTTATGCTACGGAACACCACTCTGCTGATGCTTGATGCTGCAGATGTGAGGTCTCTAGCTCATGTATCACACCGATGCAAAGGCCAGGCAGGGGGCACTGCCCCAGAAGAGCACTCCTAATGCCCCTCCACTTGTGGACAGGAAATGGCTCAACTCACTCCCACAGCCGGCAAGTCCAGAGCCAGATTGGGTCGCCCCACAGTGACGCTGCACTCCACTGCAGCCCATCAGATTGTGGCGCTGCACCCTCCCTGGTGTGATAACCTTGGACGCCCGGGGCTTTCCTCTGACGTGCCACCACTTCCAGCCCTCATGGGTGGCACAAATCCTTCTTGGGGGCCCCTCCAGAACCCCAAAGAGCAGTGTCCAATGACGCCTGGGTCGGGTGCCGCCGCCAATCCACCGTGGCCCCCAGCTGCCTCGCTTAAATGCTGCCTCTGGCTGCACTCGCCTGCAGCCATCATTTTACAAAGCTCCAAGCAGGAGCTCCTCTCACCATTGCCAGGGTCCCTGCCAAGCGCCGAGGCTCCGGGCTCCTCAAACAGTTCGACACTGGTCCATGCTCCTCTCACGCTCTTTTCCAGGTAGGTGAGATACTTGGCCCCGGAGATGACACAGCGTTGCAGTCCTTTCCTGGCAGAGCTCCGCAGAAACGCAGCTACACCAATGCCATCTTGGCCATACCCCCATGAGGCAAAAATGTAAAGCCAGGATGGCAGACTACCTATCTAACAATCTTAAACCAAGACATCGACTGCTACTTTCTCGTCTTGGCACAGGTTCTAATCATTATAATTTAAATATTAGCCCCAATTGACTGTGCTGCCAATATCCAAGATGCTTGTCTATTGAATAGGACCAATTAATGCTTCTCTGGTTTTCAGCATTTTAAGCACACAAGAAGTGGGTATTTAGACAGTGCAGCAGGCCTCTGAGTTCCTATAAGCGCTAGAATCAGAGAAAGTTGTAGTAGCAGCAGCCTGATTCTCTGTTGCAATTAGCTAACCAAGTGTTACTATAATTGGTATTGTCTGATGTACTACTAATTGTTCTATAATTAATTTTAATATGTTAAGTGCTATGTATTAAATATTAGATGCCAGTTATGTTTTATGGACAAGAAGTCTAATAAATGTTTATATATATATATATATATATATATATATATATATATATATATATATATATATATATATATATATATATATATATATATATATATATATATATATATATATATATATATATATATATATATATATATATATATATACCAATATAATAAAGAGAGAGCCCAAACCTTTGAGGCGGGTAATCTCAGGAACCACAGCACCAATCACAACACCCAATACAGCGTTGGAAAGGGCAGTTGCAGCAGAAGGACATAGGCTATGCAGACGCCCACCATATACATTTAAAAGGTAAAAGAACCGTGCCAGCAAAGTAATCCCTTGTGGGCGTGTCTGCGTTGTGCTGTGGGCGTGTCCTGGGGGCGTGACAAATGCTGGGGGCGTGTGGTACGTTCCGCCCTTCATGCCATGTCTCATATTGTATGCTAATCCCACCCTGCTCCCTTTAAATACCCCTGCACCCCATAATCATAACTCACCCGTACTCCTTAAAATACCCCAACACCCTTAAACACTAACCCATCTTAACCCTATAAATATACCTTGTACCCCAAAACCCAAACCTATCCCTAAACCCTAAAAATACCCCTGTACCCCAAAACCCAAACGTAGCCCTGAACCCTATAAATACTCCTGTACCTCAAAACCCAAACCTACCCCTGAACCCTAAAAATACCCCTGTACCCCAAAACCCAAACCTAGCCCTGAACCCTAAAAATACCGCTGTACCCCAAAACCACACCTGAACCCTAAAATACCCCTGTACCCCAAACCCAAACCTAGCCCTGAACCCTTAAAATAGCCCTGTACCCCAAAACCCAAACCTACCCCTGAACCCTAAAAATACCCATGTACCCCAAAACCCAATCCTAGCCCTGAACCCTAAAAATAACCCTGTACCCCAAAACCCAAACCTACCCCTGAACCCTAAAATACCCCTGTACCCCACAACCTAAACCTAGCCCTGAACCTTAAAAATGCCCCTGTACCCCAAAACCCAAACCTACCCCTGAACCCTAAAAATACCCCTATACCCCAAAACCCAAACCTAGCCCTGAACCCTAAAAATACCCCTGTACCCCAAAACCCATACCTATCCCTAAACCCTAAAACTACCCCTGTACCCCATAACCCAAAACTATATCTGAATCCTTAAAATACCCAAACACCCCAAAACATATACCTCAGTACCCCAAAACGTATACCCCTATACCCATACTTACCTTATCCAAACATTAAAAATAAACATGCTTTTACCATTCATGCATTTACAATGAATTTCGTTGTAAATGTATGCGTGGTAAATGCATATAAAATGTAATGCCATGCGTTATAATGGCATTGCGGAGTCATGGTACTTTCGTAATGAAAGTATGCGGAGTGATGGTATGCGGAAAGAAAGTTGCGGAATAATGGGTGTTTACCCTCCCCTGGTAAGTACATTGGTGGCACGGCGGCCCACATCTCCAGCAACATACTCATATTTTTTCACCACCCATTTGAAAAATGCACAGGTCTCTCTCATTGATGGCCAGCACCGACATACACTTTTAGACACACCTCTCGCCACAAGTTCTAGAATTGCGAATTTTAGAGCTGGGGAGCTACGTTCGAATCTCGGCATCAGCTCAACATCCTGCGATTCCAGGCAAATCGCTTTGTCTCCCCGTGCCTACCACAAATTAATGTGTTCTTCTGTAATGTAAATTCTGCTCATGCCATGTTGTCGAGTTTGCGCTATATAATATTGCAAGGAAAAATAAAGTAGGGAAACTCGAGTTCACACACTGCTGAACGCGCACTCTTAAGTGCATCAGTAGTGCACTGTGAATCGGAGCGTTTCACAGGCCTGTCACAGATAAGAAATGCTATCAAAACGAAATCCTACAAAACAATATACTAGTGACCGGCAGCAATTCATACCCGGACAACGTCGGGACGGGCTGCTAGTATATATATATATATATATATATATATTTATATATATATATATATATATATATATATATATATATATATATACCACCACACTCGTTCACGATTCACAAGAACGCAGTCCAGGCCACCAACAGTTTTCAATCGGATGCAAACAGACTCTTGTACTCGTGAGAAAGGGAAGGCAATTCCCGAAACGCGTCGAGTAAAGCTGTGAATAAATCCGGATTTTGAAAACTGTTGATGGCCTGGACTGCGTTCTTATGAATCGTGAACGAGTGTGGTGGTATTTGAAGGGATTGGCGATCCCGTCCGTGGCCCGCCGCTGAAAGAGGCCACTACAGCTTGGCGCCGAAACTTTTGCTGGATATATATATATTACCTACTGGCGGTCGCCAGTAGGTATATATAGTTAGGATTTTTTCTCTATGGGTTTTTTGAAAATTCTATGTCTAATAACTTTGGCGTTTGTGGACGGAATTGGCTGAAATTTTCAGGAAAATGGCACATTTTGTTTCTGAGCATCCCTTGAAAATTTGGGAGGGGTTCGTCAAGGGGGGGCCGAGAAAAAAGGGGGGTCCCAAAACGTGTTTTTAACATTGAGTTTTCCATAGGGCGGTTGGCCTCACTTTTAGCCCGAACGGCTGAATGGATTTGCACGAAACTTGGCAAAATTGTAGGGACTGGTAGCCCGATGTGCCTTTTGTAGGTCTCAATATATGTGCTCCAGTGGATTTTGAGAAATTAACGTTTAAAAAAAGATATATATCTGTAACAGCGGACCTGGCAGCGTCCCAGGACGCGTACTTTACGCGCAACGGAGCTTTGTGAAGCGAAGCTGATTGGTTCTCCGGCGTCTGTCAACATTCCAAACAGTCCGTAGCGGCCGCCATCTTGTCTCTCGGTAGGATCGAGAGACAAGAGGAGGCCAAAGCGAAGGGGCAAATGACCATAAGGGGGCATAGTACATTGTCGCTCACCCCCTAGGTTTGATGTGGAGGTTTTAAAAGGGCCCCGCGGGGCAAAAATAAATAAAAATAATAATAATCGAACAGCTGAATCGATTTGCACGAAACTTGGCAAAATTGTAGGGACTGGTAGCCCGATGTGCCTTTGCTAGATCTCAATATATGTGCTCCAGTGGATTTTGAGAAATTAACGTTCAAAAAAAGATATATATCTGTAACAGCGCACCGCTTCGCGTACTTTTCGCGTTACGGAGCTTTGCGAAGCGAAGCTGATTGGCTCTCCGGTGTCTGTAAACATTCCAAACAGTCCGTAGCGGCCGCCATCTTGTCTCTCGGTAGGATCGAACAGCTGAATGGATTTGCACGAAACTTGGCAAAATTGTAGGGACTGGTAGCCCGATGTGCCTTTGCTAGGTCTCAATATATGTGCTTCAGTGCATTTTGAGAAATTAACGTTCAGAAACAAGATATATATCTGTAACAGCGCTCCGCTTCGCGGAGATAAAATTATATGTGTATTACCTAGCTGTTGCTAACACCAGTTAGCGACGGCTAGTAGAATATAGCGACCATCTTGGGCCCCACTTTGCATGTGAGTGATATTTATCACTAATGACATGCAAAGTGGGCATGCCAAGATGTTAGCGACTGGAAACAGTCGCTAACATCGCTATCTCCTATTATCAACTTTTGGAAATATTCGAGATAAGCGCGAATATCTCCAAAAGCTACCACCTGCCCTGAGCAGTTCTTAGCCATGTTATCCAATGGGAGGTGGATAACATGGCTAAGAGCATTAGCTCGGTAATGCATGAATATCGCTGAGTTTTCAGCGATATTAATGCATTGCGGTCGTTTTTTATCGTATTTCCGATAAACCTTGATAATAGCAAGGTTTATCTGCGATAATTTCTGACGGTAAAAAAATCGTTGCTAAGCATCGTTAGGGATAAATATCGCTTAACTTTGGTAATATGCCCCAACGTCTGTTAACGTTCGATTCGAAGGAAATCAGGAAGTGTTGAAAAACATTGTCTGCGCCATCTTGTCTTTTTTCAAATGCCACACTTTTGTCGTGCACGGCAGCCATTTTAGATGCCTTGACCAGACCCACTCTGTGCACGCTGTCGATCCTTAGCATGGCTCCCCACCCTCGCAAGCATCTCCCCCAGGCAGTGGTCACCCCCGCTCTCTGTCTTATGCATGGGTAATAAACCTCCCCCCATCTGCGCTGCTCTTCCCTGAGAATCACACCCTGTGCCCGCCCGACACCTCCCTTTCGCCCTATTCACTACCGCACCCTCTGACACTCCTTTTCCTCTGTGTCCGATTGTCCAGGCTGGTCCTAGGGTATCAGCTAGCCCTGCAGATGTAGTTTATGGCCACAGCTGTAAAGAATCACCCCTCTTCAAAGGAGTTATAGTAGATCAAGGCCCACACTCGATGAGATCCGTCACAGCAGAAGCGTTGCTATTATCTGAAAACCATCCTGTATTGTGATTGGGGAGGGGACTGAGCCTGAAGCGGAAGATTCCAGGGATGACTCTTTGTACATCAAAGTTTTTACAATTATGTGTCACATTAAAAATATATAGCACTCCGACAAAGTAGTAAGATTATAAAACTTTAATAATTTATAAATATATACAAGAAAACAAAAATAGTAATAACATATAAACATTTTTAGGGAAAAACAACGAAGTAGCGGTCGGCTGTGCGAATAGTCCCAACGCAGCACAACGTCCAGATTTCCGGCGTGGGGCGTCGCGGGGGGTGGGTCATCAGTAGCAAACTGTTGTGCGAATAGTTCCAAGGCAGCAGAACGCGCTGAAATCTAGATGACACTAAAGTGATGTCTAGTAAGTTGCCACCCAGCAAATAACCCAGCAAATAACGGCATGGGGCGTCGCGGGGGGTGGGTCATCAGTAGCAAACTGTTGCGCGAATAGGCAGCAGAACGATGGCACCAAGGTGATGTCCAGTAAGTTGCCGCACTGGTTTTGGTATCCTACAATGCTGCTCCGAATAACGGCGCGGGGCGCCCCGGGGGAGGCGGTGAACGGGCCTGTCCAGGTGGAGTGTCATCTGTTGTACTGGGGCGCCCCTTTACCGTTTCAGTTGCCATTCCGTCCGTTTTTGGTCCACTGTGTCAAAAGCCGCAATTCAGCTGAGTTGCGCCCACTCTTGCGGTGCAGCGATAGGCGGCTGTCACAGGACTCTCAAAATGGCGGCAGGCTGTTTCCTTTTTGGGCCTGGTCCACTGAAATGGCCCTGGGACACCTTGGAAATCGGACGCTTGTCTGCTAGGTCTTGGACCCCATTCTCGAAAGCGTCCCCTCCGCCTTGAGAATTCATCAAAAGTTTTGGGGGCCCCGACTCCTGCAGGCTTCTGGTGGGGAGCGGCTGCCATGATTGCTCGCGGAATGACCACGACGGAGCTACGAGATGGTGGTGCTCTCATGCTGACGCCAGTTTAGTCTGAAACATCCAGAAACAAGGTGGGGCTTTCATCGTTTGGGAAAAAAAAAAAGTTTTCATCCAATGAAAAGTGTTGTTTTTAGGTCACATGATCAAGCCTTCCATCATTAGGAAACCAAAAGTAAAATGAACCAATGAAAAGTTTTATAAACAAGTCACATGACCTGTTATGCGGCATAGGGTGTAAAATGCGGAGAAAATACGTTGGCACGTGAGGCGGCGTCAGTAGCGGACCGATGTGCGAATAGGCCGAAGGCAACACAACGCGCCAAGATCCGGATGGCACCGAGGTGGTGTCCAGCAAGTTGCAGCACTGGTGTGGCCATCCTACAATGCTGAAAGTCGGCGTGGGGCGCCCCGTTGGCACGTGAGGCGGCGTCAGTAGCGGACCGATGTGCGAATAGGCCGAAGGCAACACAACGCGCCAAGATCCGGATGGCACCGAGGTGGTGTCCAGCAAGTTGCAGCACTGGTGTGGCCATCCTACAATGCTGAAAGTCGGCGTGGGGCGCCCCGTTGGCACGTGAGGCGGCGTCAGTAGCGGACCGATGTGCGAATAGGCCGAAGGCAACACAACGCGCCAAGATCCGGATGGCACCGAGGTGGTGTCCAGCAAGTTGCAGCACTGGTGTGGCCATCCTACAATGCTGAAAGTCGGCGTGGGGCGCCCCGTTGGCACGTGAGGCGGCGTCAGTAGCGGACCGATGTGCGAATAGGCCGAAGGCAACACAATGCGCCAAGATCCGGATGGCACCGAGGTGGTGTCCAGCAAGTTGCAGCACTGGTGTGGCCATCCTACAATGCTGAAAGTCGGCGTGGGGCGCCCCGTTGGCCTGTGAGTTTGCGTCAGTAGCGGACCGATGTGCGAATAGGCCGAAGGCAGCACAACGCGCCAAGATCCGGATGGCACCGAGGTGGTGTCTAGTAAGTTGCCGCACTGGTGTGGCCATCCAACAATGCTGAAAGTCGGCGTGGGGCGCCCCGTTGGCCTGTGAGTTTGCGTCAGTAGCGGACCGATGTGCGAATAGGCCGAAGGCAGCACAACGCGCCAAGATCCGGATGGCACCGAGGTGGTGTCTAGTAAGTTGCCGCACTGGTGTGGCCATCCTACAATGTTGAAAGTCGGCGTGGGGCGCCCCGTTGGCCTGTGAGATGGCGTCAGTAGCGGACCGATGTGCGAATGGGGCCAAAGGCAGCGCAACAATATTTTCTGAATAGAAGACACCACAAGGCGCTGAGATGCCAAGATCCGGATGGCACCGAGGTGGTGTCTAGTAAGTTGTCGCACTTCTGTGGCCATCCTACAATGTTGAAAGTCGGCGTGGGGCGCCCCGTTGGCCTGTGAGATGGCGTCAGTAGCGGACCGATGTGCGAATGGGGCCAAAGGCAGCGCAACAATATTTTCTGATTTGAAGACACCACAAGGCGCTGAGATGCCAAGATCCGGATGGCACCGAGGTGGTGTCTAGCAAGTTGTGGCACTGGTGTGGCCATCGTACAATGGTAAAAGTCGGCGTGGGGCGCCCTGTTGGCCTGTGAGATGGTGTCAGTAGCGGACTGATGTGTGAATGGGGCCAAAGGCAGCGCAACAATATTTTCTACAATATTTTCGGAGTAGAAGACACCACAAGGCGCTGAGATGCCAAGATCCGGATGGCACCGAGGTGATGTCTAAGTTGCGGACCGATGTGCGAATGGGGCCAAAGGTAGCGTAACAAGATTTTCTGTATGGAAGATACCACTAGGCGTTGAGATGCCAAGATTCGGATGGCACCGAGGTGATGTCTAGCAAGTTGTGCCACTGGTGTGGCCATCGTACAATGGTAAAAGTCGGCGTGGGGCGCCCTATTGGCCTGTGAGATGGTGTCAGTAGCGGACTGATGTGCGAATGGGGCCAAAGGCAGCGCAACAATATTTTCTGACTGACACCACAAGGCGCTGAGATGCCAAGATCCGGATGGCACCGAGGTGATGTCTAAGTTGCGGACTGATGTGCGAATGGGGCCAAAGGCAGCGTAACAATATTTTCTGTATGGAAGATACCACTAGGCGTTGAGATGCCAAGATTCGGATGGCACCGAGGTGATGTCTAGCAAGTTGGTGTGGTCATCCTACAATGCTGAAACTCGGCGTGGGTCACCCCATTAGCCTGTGAGATGGCGTCAGTAGCGGACCGATGTGCGAATAGGCCGAAGGCAGCACAACGCGCCAAGATCCGGATGTCACCGTGGTGGTTTCATAGTTGAGAGGCTCTTCATCTGCAGTGGGGCGCCGAGATCCGGATGGCACCGAGGTGATGTCTAGCAAGTTGCTGTACTGGTGTGGTCATCCTACAATGCTGAAATGTAGTGGGGCGCCCATTTACCGTTTCAGTTGCCATTCAGCTGAGTTTCGGCTGCTCTTGATGCTACAGCGACAGGCGGCTGCAAGAGGACTCTCAAAATGGCGGCCTGTTCTTTGGATTTGGGCCTGGTCCACTAAAATGGCCCTGGGACACCTTAGAACTTGGACGCTCGATTTTTTTTTCCTTTCCTGTACATGCAAAAAAAGGTAAATGCCCGGTACGTTACACGCTTCATCTGCCACGATGAACTCTCCAGAGGAACCGAAAAAAAATATAGTTGTGGTAACTATACCATGCATCGTCATATGGAGAGGTGGCACCAATTAATTATAGTGCTGCATAAAAGAGAGATTTGGAGGAGAACCCCTGACCTGCTAGTACATTCATCAAAGAAGTGGCACTGAGAGCTTCAGAGGCAAGGGAAACGGTCCCAAATATTTAGAAGAACTTTGGAAAGATTAAAATGACATGTTTAGATTGTGGTAAATTAATTTCATGTGGACAGATGAGTGTTACTCTAATAAATACAGCATATGAACATCATCATAGTCGATGGTTGGTAGAGACATTTTGACTATATCCTGGACCTGCCCGTCCTCGCCCAAAATGGCGCCAGAATAAATGGGACTCGTAACTCCTTGTTGTGTACTGGTTGCAGAACCTTGAAATCACGAGATACGTATGCAGTTTTGAAGCACATGGCGGGCGGGGACGAGAATTGATTGAATATTTCGACATCCCTATTGATATTAAGTTCTGATGTGTTATTGATTACTGTACTGTTGAAAGTTCGAATTAACGTCACCCATGGTACTTGCCCGCAAATGTATATCTAGATAATTTTATTGTAACTGGCCCTGTCGTATTTTAATTATAAAATGTACGTCCACCGATTCCGTAACTGTTAGACACCTTAGTTCTTGCAACCTAATGGCCCGCCCGTTACGTTCCTCTACAGTGTAAATGTCTATTCATCATATACGATTACAGTTTGCTCCGTGGCAGGCCCACGTGGTTATAGGCTCGTATTTGTATAATGAAATTTTCACAATAAAGGTTTTTAAAAGAAAACATGGTAGTAGTATATACATTGGTAAAGTTTTTAATAATAGTCACTGTTTTAGAATCATTAAAAGGCAAGTGAAATAAAGCAGACCAATTACATGAAGGGTAAAAGGTATAATACGAAGGAACGCAGTAAAGATAAATGGTCAAGGGCTGTTGTGTTTTCTATTCCTGCAACATAAAGTGATCGATAAGAATCTCATATTCAGGCGTATCGGCGACTAAGACAGCAGGTCGACCCTCTTTTGCTCAACGGCTCCGTCATGGGACGAAGAAACGCTCTTTTTCTCGAAAAAAGAATATATTTTACTTGCAGGACAGTTGTAAAATTTCCGGGAAAGTACATTAGCCTGGAACATTATAACATATATTTAAGAAAAAATAATGTTCGGAAGTAATTAAAAGCGTAATTTTTAGGTGATATGACCAAGGCTTTCATCATTAGAATAAGAAAAGTAAAATGAACCAATGAAAAGTTTTATTAACAAGTCACATGACTTGTTATGCTTACGTTACGCGCTGCGCGCCCCGGATGACTTCCGGATGCGCTAACGCGGCGCGTCATATGACGCATTACGCGACAACGCAGGTCCAGAATATAGTCAAAATGTCTCCACCAACCAGCGGTCGAAACACAACCCCTTTCAGCAGGCTAAATAGTTCTGTTAAATGACAACAGAAGGGACAGGCAACAAGAACCATCAGTCAAAGAGGGGAGGGCTAGTTCTTCTCTACCGGGTTACATTGGGGCGCTACCGGAACTGATCGAATTGGTAGTCTACAGTGTTTCTGGATGTTTCAGACTGAAGCTGGGGTTAGCATGAGAGCAGCACCATTTCGTAGCTCCGTCGTGGCCATTCCGCAACCAATCATGGCAGCCGCTCTTTATCGTTATTTTGGGCGGGGTGGGTGGCGGAGCCGAGCTGTTTTGCAGCCATCATTGTGTGGAGTTCAGTTCATCTCACTAGTTTTGTATTTGTCATGAGGGGTTGTTCCTAATGTTTCTATTTTAGCGAGGTCAAAAAGAGATCCCATTAGTGGCCTACTGATTTTGCTCGATTCCTTTTCTTTTTTTTTACACGATTTTTCGTTATCTGCAAAGACTAAACAGAGTATTGCGACTCTGTGTTTGTTTGTAAATAGAGAATGAACCAAAGAGAACTAATTCTAAAATAGTAAATACTTGGATAACAATCAATCAAATGGAGAGAGAAGCAAGCACGACGGATTACAACGGGGGCAAAGGCCTGCGTTAACTACCTTTCACTATCTGCAAAGAGAGAGTACTCCTAATAGAAATGAGGGGGGGGGGGCACCATTCAAAGCAGATCAGTGTGCATAAACACGAAAATGTTTTCACTTACCACGTACTTGACATTCGACAGCTTATGATATTTGCTATTAAAAAACCATTGAAATTCACTGAAAAAACCATAGGTTATAGACCATATATAGTTAGGAATTAGCATTTACAAAACCTTGAAAATTCACTGAAAAAACCATAGGTTATAGACCATATATAGTTAGGAATTAGCATTTAAAAAACCTTATTTTACTCACACAAAACCATTGAAATTCCATATATAGTTAGTTGCACTAACTATATATCGCGCACCCGCAATCCACTGCTGATCATGTCACATATTACATCATTCATGACATGGTCAGTGACATCACTGATGACATCACTGATGACATCTCAAATGACATCACTGATGACATCACTGATGACATCTCATTTGACATCATTCTTGTGCTAATACGATAAACCTCTTCAGACTCTAATATAACCTTAGATACACTCAGTGTATACAGACACTCACACACTGCCACTCATCCATGGAGTTACTCACACACCCAGTCAGTCATGCAAAGAAACAATCTCACCTCCATTTCTTCAACTATACAGTTAAACACACCTTACTTATTGAAACATATACTAACACATATTTACTCTCTTATACAATCCCTGATACAAGTTCACAATGATCGATACAACCACTCACTCATTCAGTGGCTCTCATGCACAGTTATTTATATATGCCAACTCTCACATGTACTGTGTTTTACATATGTACTTACTATGACATGTAGCATTGAGATATCCATTCACTCATCAATACACTGATGCACACAGTCAACTGCCCATGTAGCTGTTTCCACATGCACTCTTGAACTCATACACCTAGTGAATAAACTGCTCACACATCTATGCATAGAGTCACACACCTTCCAGCCACCCCCACACAAACTCAATCTCCCATAGAAATACTTGGGCAACCAATTAATAACACATATAGCCTCTCGTATAGCTAATGATCAACACATGCAGCAGTTTACAGAACAACAGACATAATGATGCACAAATTAAGACAGTTTAGTCACTAACCCATGCATTCAGTGAGACACATTTAATCACTCACTCATACAGTCAGTCACGCACCTACTAAATCCTTCATCCAGACACTTATACATCCACTCATTCTTCAATATGTAAGACATATTTTAACTTTACAGAAACATACAGTCACTGGATGTTGTCATCAGTGATGTCATCAGTGATGTCATTTGAGATGTCATCAGTGATGTCATCAGTGATGTCACTGACCATGTCATGAATGATGTAATATGTGACATGATCAGCAGTGGATTGCGGGTGCGCGATATATAGTTAGTGCAACTAACTATATATGGAATTTCAATGGTTTTGTGTGAGTAAAATAAGGTTTTTTAAATGCTAATTCCTAACTATATATGGTCTATAACCTATGGTTTTTTCAGTGAATTTTCAAGGTTTTGTAAATGCTAATTCCTAACTATATATGGTCTATAACCTATGGTTTTTTCAGTGAATATATATATATTTGAGAAGCAAAAGCAAAATGCAGGAAAAAATTGTGAGTCTTCTATACAAAAAACTATGCAGAAGTGCATGCAGAGATTTACACCTCATCCTGAACATATTTTTATACAAACCTTTCCAGGTGTTTGCCTGAAGAGCTGTGATAGTCACCTGTTGCTAAGCGTATTTCCCAGAAATTGTTGTGACTTTTACAGTAATAGACATTCTCTGAATGCTCAAGTGTACTCACAGAACACAGGTGCAATTTCATATTTTTCAGTTTGCTTTTTCTTTCTCCATGGGGGATATATATATATATTTCCCCATTTTATTCTGCATTGGAAAACGCCCTCCCCTTAATAACTTGCCATATTTAGAGGTGTTCCGTTTAACCTCCCACTCTAGAAAAGGCTTTTTTCAGGGGCTTAGCATATTGGGGTATGTGAAACTCAGATTTCTCCTCTAAAAAAGCATTGAGAGGCAGGGTTAATGTCTGAGGTGAATAAGGTTTGGGATGCACTGTTAACATGAGGAGCAAGATCAGTACTGATTTGCATTAGGTGGACCATTGGGGCGGATTTACAGTTCAATGGAATAGTACTGCATTGCAATTGTGATGGAGTACCCTTTCCCCCAAGCTCTAGGTCCGCCCACCCGATTTTGAGCTAGGAAGACTGCAATTTTGACACTGAAAGAACAAATTTTACCCAGTCAGTGTAAAACTTCCTCCAACGGTCTGACAGAGTAGACGCGTTAGGAAGTAAGCCATCTGACCATCGACCCTATTTAGATTGGACGGGCAGATGTCTTTTTTTACTGTACTTCACTACTTGGTATTTTCTGACTGAATGTCAGTAAGAAAAAGAAAAATGGCCCCCACACTATGGAATACAAACACCATGGTGTGGGTTTTTATATATATTTTTAATAAACTAACTCCCATTTTGGGAGTTTGTTTTTGGAAAAAAAACTTTGGAAAAGTTTGACGGCCAGCTGTCATGTTTGACAGAGACATCCGTCAAACGTTTTGTATATTGACATCATCTCTAAATTTTGCAGGTGTATTAAAAGCAGTAGTGTCCTCTGTCATCCTGTCTGCCTTTACTCCATCTGCTAACCCTAAGACCGGCCCTCTGTATGTAGTGGCACAGTGGGCCAAAAACAATGGTTTGGAATGTCACCCAAGAGATTGCCAGTGGTTATTCTATCTGCAAATATTTGTCCGATCACCTTTAGTGTGTTTGATTGCCAGCAGCATGCCTGGAAACCTGAGATTGGTGTAATCCTACTACTGCCAACATTTATGAATTCTAAAATGTATTACATTTGCATCCATTCAAGGAGTACTTCTATAGGTGCAGATTTGCTACTTTTTAGTAAAACAATCACGAAATATATTTAAGTTCCTGGTCAAAAAAATGAACAAGTTAAAAATCTCTTAGTGTAATCAAGAAGACAAGAAAAACAGGCACAGAAATAGCAGACCCAACTCGGGACCCCCAGACCCAACTACCAAGCCACAAATGTATTTATGTGGGGGTGCCACAACCCAAACACCCCTCTACCCGCACTCTCACCCTCAAAAGCTATACTCCTTGATTTATTCTAGACCTTGATCGGACCAAATCTCCAACCATTCCCATGGTTTGAAATGGCATTAGAGGATTTAGAGAATGCTGACAAACTAACGTGTATGTGGGCATTCACAAACTGCCAAGGCTAATAATATCTTGTAATTCCCTCTTTTACTCCTTACACAGGTGGCAAACAATTACGTGGGATTAAATGTATTTTCAACAGGCAGGCGCCCTTTTGTGAATACTTAGTCGTGTCAAATAAGTCATTTCAGGCCTAAATGTACTTGGTGACTCAGGGCCAGCCTGTGGAGAAATATTTTTTTCTCGGTGGCACCTCTTCATGCAGGCTGGTGGAAAGTCTGCAGCTGTCGCTGGTGGGAGCATGGAACAGGACGCAGAACAATTATCTAAGGATTGAGAACTGGTGGAGGGTGGTTCTTTTTCATATATAATTTTCTGGCTGCTTCTTAGGCAAGGTGATGGCTCACACAGCGGGGGGCAGTGATGGGGCTTCAAACAGGGTCCTAAACAAAGATACAATGTATGAGATCGGCCCTCCTGAAATCAGGGACGGACATAAGGGCAGGCCATGCTTTGAAATGTGCTCACCGTGAACAACAGAAACTTAAGTCCAACATGTCACTGCTATTGTTTACAAATTGACTGTGCTCAGGAAGACCTAATCTGCAGTCCTCTGCTAAAATGGACCTAGTTTAATTTCTACGGATGGCCCAGTATTCATCCTCCCCCATTTCAGTGTCTTGGGTCTACCCTCCAGCAACAGCAATGCAGGCAGTACACTTCAATTCACCCTCCATCTTGTGCCTTGCTAAACCAGGGGCCATCAAAATGGATCCCGCTCACAGCCCTCTTACCATATGTGTGCCACACATTTGCTGCACATGCATGCATCTGATGTGCACACGGAATGTCAGCACAAGGGTCAGGGGTTGACAGAAAGTGCACTTTTACATGAGGGTTTAGGTCACGCGTTTTGACTCAGAGAAAAAGGTCTTATCACATGAATGATGCAGAAAAACCCGATACACTGCCACCCCCCAGCGACATGGTGCTCCATGGTCCACTATGATGGCACACTTGGTGCACTCCTCCGGGTCACTGGAGAAATTCTGGACCTTGCATTACCAAGGACAGGCTTGTGACTCTGCATGAACACTAGATCACTGTGATTAGTGCGATGCCAAAATAAAAGTCAGGATACCAGTTGCACATGCAGACGGCACTCTGAGCATAATATATTCATTATATCATCTATGGGACTTTCTTGTCCCAGCAACTACATATATATTTTATTTTTTATTTATTTTATTTTGAAAGTTTTATATAGCGCGAACAAGATCTTTGCAGATATCAGAGCGCTTTACAAGGACACGGGGATAAAAATACAAAGTAATAAGGAGTATATACAAAGTAATATTTGAGGTAGTTAGGTACAAGGTGCTTAGTTACATAGGTAGGTCAAAGAACATGAAGTAGGTCACAGGTGAGGTAGTGTCGGTACACGGTGCATAGACAAACAGTTGCGTCAATAATATAAAGTACAAAAATAAGGAGCATATACTTGCTTAAGCGTGTTTAGAATATTTAGAGCTTAAAGGTGGGCATAGTTGAGGTGGGTGTGTGCAGGATGTATAGTCCCACAGGTGCGACAGTAGTAGAGAAGTAGGGATCGTTGAGGTGGTGTGGGTAAAGTGTGCAAAGTCAACCAGGTGCGTCAACAATATAACAATATACATAGTCACACAGGTGCGTCAAACATTATAACAAAATACAAAGAGTGAGCGTATACAGTCAAGTAACTCGATAATACAGGTAGTACAATAGACCAGGGGGGTCGGGCAGGTCTTACAGAGCAGATTCATGAGTGATACAGAATAGTAGATCATGTGTATTTAGCCATGAGGATCGCTTTAACTTCTTTCTTAAAAAGTGTGTTGGAGGAGATGAGCCTTGTTTCAGGAGGGAGTGAGTTCCAGATCCTGGGTGCCATTCCTGAAAAGGAGCGTTTATATGTTTTTTCCTTCCGAAATCTTCGAGGTTTCAGCAAAAGATTGTTTGTGCTTCTAGTAGTTCTAGAGCCACCCGAAATTGTCAGCTTTTGAGTGAGGTAGGCGGGTGAGTTCATGTGAACAGCCTTGTGTGTCATGCATGCGATTTTCAGATGTATTCTGGCTTCAAAAGGTAGCCAGTTCAGTGATTTAAAGTCCGGGGAAATATGCGAGTGTTTTTTTGAGCCGGTGATGAGTCTCGCTGCGGCGTTAAGGGACGCTCTTAGGGGTGCCGTTGTAGTTAGGGGGAGCCCGCAGAGGGCGGTGCTACCGTATTCTATGTGCGGGATGACTATAGATTGTACTGCAGTTTGGAAGTCTTTGGCAGGAAGGAAGGGTTTAAGTTTTCTCAGGGTATCGATTTGGAAGTTCGCTCCTTTGGTTGCCTTACTGATGTGCTGCTGCATGTTGAGATTGGTGTCAAGTGTTATGCCTAAAGATTTTGCTGAGTCTACGACGATGGGCTGTACATTTAGAGCCGTTAAGTGCTTAAGCCATGTTTGAGCCGTGGATATTTTAGCGGGAGGTGAGATCAGGAGGAACTCGGTCTTCAGAGCATTGAGTTTGAGGTGATTCTCAGCAAGCCAGGATTGGGTGTTTCTGATCGTGGTTACAAAATAGAAGGGGGTTCCCCGAGGGGGCTTTTTGGATACTGGCAGGAAGAGGGGGGAATAACAGCAAAATAGAAAAGAGGAAACCCTGCCAGGGTCAGTTTTAAGGTCCCACTGGGGGATCCTTATATAAGAACGAGAGGTGACCGAAGTTTACATATCAGGGACAACATGGAATAATATAGATCCATACAATTCTCTAGGAAAAATAAATATGTTTTATTGGCGATTCAGAATACATTTTAACTGTACAAAATGTCATAAGGATTAATAAGGACATAAGGATTAATACATCTCACACAATTCTTAGTATTCCACTCCCACAGGCATCCACAGCATATGTTCACATTCATTACCTCAAACAACACAATATGGACACATTCATACAGGGGCCATGGGGTAGATGCATAGCAGTCCAGAAAAAGGTATTTTAATGGACTCTGGGACTGGAGCTATAACATGGACGCAAAATGCACTGAATAGGGTGAAAGAGCTGGTGCTGCAATGGTGCCATCCAAGTAAGTCACGCCGACGCGCGTTTCGATGCTCTGCCTATTTGGGCTGCATCTTCGTCAGGGCGAGAGCATTGAGTTTGAGGTGATTCTCAGCAAGCCAGGATTGAGTGTTTCTAATCGTGGTGTTCAGAAGCATGATGTCCTTGGGAGAATGTATTTTGAGATAAAGTTGGGTGTCGTCGGCATACATGTGAAAGTGAACATTAGATGCCTGTAGCAAAGTAGTGAGAGGTTCCATAACTAGGTTGAACAGTGTTGGGGAGAGGGAGGAACCTTGAGAGACGCCTAGCGATACAGGTACCGGAGAGGACAGCAGGTTGTTGCTTTTGATTCTTTGTGTCCGGTTGTGTAGAAATGAGGTGAAACACTTGAGAACAGTCCCAGATATGCCCATTCTTGTGTTTAACAGTTCGAGTAAGTTCTCATGTTTAACTGTATCGAATGCTGAGGAGAGATCCAGAAGGATGAGGAGGGAGGTATCGTTTCGGTCTAGGATTTGGAGGGCGTCGTCCACTATGTGAGTCATGGCAGTTTCGGCACTGTGCCCTGCTCGGAAGCCTGACTGATGAGCGTTTAGGAGATCAAACTTATCTATGTGTTTAGTCAGTTGTAGCTGTACGCATTTTTCCAACAGTTTAGCGAGAGTGGGAATGTTTGTAATAGGGCGGTAATTGTTTAGATCAGTGGGGTCTGCTGTTGGTTTTTTTAGTAGCGGTGTGACTTGCCCTACTTTGAGGGCGTTGGGGATGGATCCTTGTTGAAGAGAGCTATTGATAATCTTAGACCAGAGTGGGAGAAGCCAAGGGGAAAAGTCTTTTACAGCGTTAGCAGGAAGGGGGTCAGAGAGGTGATTGGATGGTTTCAAGGTGCTGAGCAGTCTGCCAATTTCTTCTTCGGAATAGGTGCCAAAGGATGACCAAGTAGCATTGTTCTTTGGTTGAGGCACTGCTGTGTGTCGGGGGTTGGAGTACAGGATAGCGTCATTGAGGAGATCGCTTCTTATTCTCTCAGTTTTTTGGATAAAGAAGGCAGAGAAGTCTTCGCAGGAAGGTGTAACGCCCATGGAGCTGAGTGTCTGGGGTTGCTCTTTGGATTGTGCTCTGACTAACTCAAACAATTTTCTTGGGCGGTTTTTAGCTTGGGCGAGCTGGAGGCTGAAGAAATCTCTTTTTGAGCGTTTTATTTTCCTGAAGTAGGCGTTTCTCTGTTTCTTTAGACTTTTTAGGTGCACTGCAGAAGGGGCTGACCTCCAGGTGCGCTCTGCCATTCGCATGGCCCGTCTATCCTCATTGAGGCTTCCGTCATACCATGGGTTGGAAGTCTTCTTGGACGAAACTCTTTTCAGTTGCATGGGCGCCGCCTCATTGATTATTGTGGACATAGTATTGAGATAGTGGTCAGTCAGAAGTTGAACGTCCGTAGCGCCGGAAGGGGGAAGTAGGAGATTGCAGCTGTTAGGCGGTAAGGAGTTTGGTTTGAGTTTCTTCAAGTCTCTTTTCCACGCTTTGTGCTTAGGGAGCTGAACTGGGTTAAGTCTAATTTTTTCCTTGATGAGGAAGGAGACAATATGATGATCTGACCAGTCACAAGGTTGGATTGACTCCAGTTGAATAGCGCCCTCTTTGGAGATGATAAGGTCAAGGATAGAACCTCTCTCATGGGTCGGGCTATTGCATATTTGGTTGAGATATAGAAATTATTGTTACATATTATTAAGATGCTATTTTGAGGGGATTTGCAAAACTCAAATATCTGGCACTTCACCAACAACATCTTTGAAAACTGAGATATCTAAATACAACTGTGCTCTTGCTAAACAAAATGTCACTTGAGATTGCTGTCTTACTCCATTCCTATTGGATGCCTGTGCTTCCCCCCACCTTTTCAAGTTGTTTTCCTAAAAGTAGCGCTTCGCAGATGCTGTAATCTAAATTATGGGAAGAGCTGCTGTGTCCGAATGGTCTTGTCCATCGGCTAGAAGTGATTCTATTCGGAATGTGCACAACACAAACATGTATACATGGTTTAAGGACCTTTAGTTTCCTTCTCCGCAGGGTTTCGCCTTTGACTGCGTGATCTCTTCCAAAAGTGATTGGGCCTCATTTATGAAAAGTGACGCATCGCTGCGTGAAAACAGCGATGCGTCACTTTTCATTGCGCCCTCCTTGCGACACCACTGATGCGTCATATTTACAGTATGACGCATCACGTCGCAAGGAGTTACAGATACGTCAGTATTTCTGACTTATCTGTAAGTGCAAAAGTCACGCATTGCTGGAATGTGTCACAAAAGTGACGCAACTCCAGCAATGCGTCCTTTCACATGGGGAAAGCCCCATGTGAAAGGGCTCGCGTCAGTCTTACGCCTGCTGTGAGGCAGGCGCAAGATTTTGACGCAACAGCGTCCTAAAACCGACGCAGTGAAATCTCATAGATTTCACTGCGTCACTATTACGAGGCGTTTTGCAGGGGAACGCCCCCCTGCATACATTAAACATGACGCAGGTATAATGTAGCGCAGGGGTTTACAAAGTGACGCATCTGCTTAGATGCGTCACTTTGTAAATGTGGTGCAACAAGGCACATTTTTTACTCCACTGGTGCGTCACTAAAAGTGACGCACCAGCGGCGTAAAAGTGACGCAAGGGCTCATAAATGAGGCCCACTGTGTTTATTGCACTCTGTCCTCTATCATGTGGCCCAGTACATTTCACACCTGCTGCTTACTGGGCCAAAGTCACCATTTCTTCTTTTGGTAAACAATGTCACAATACATTGGGTGACAGCATCACCTATTTACTGCACCTAGAAATCTCAGAAGTGTGGTTTGAATTTCTAAATTAATGCAAGCTCTTATGAAAATGTTTGTTTTACTTTAAGATCCCATGCTGGGTGTCGTCCTTGCACTACATGTGATTGGATTTGTGGTTATTGGATCCATATGCCACTCTATCTCACACACATTTAAAGCAGTTTACACCTCCAATCTCTGTTCTCCTTTTTAGAAAAATGAGGGACTATGGCCCAGCTTCCCTACAAACCCAAAAATGTGACCCTAGGAGAATGAACTCATCCTATCTCATATAACAGCCCATAGAAAGAGGTGAACAACATACCTCTGTTCCCAGGCCTCTCTTTCCTCAAGCTTCAGTCACACTCAGGCACTTCTGACCATTAGTGAGGACTCCCAATATGGCCAACCATGCCTTTGCAAAACAAAGGATGACTGCACCATGCTTTCAGCTGTGGGCTCTACAGCATGACACATTGAAAAGAGAACCCTTTCGACAAAGGCAGACGTAAATCCCTGGTGACCTTTTTTGTATTTAAGCAATACATCGTTTCCTATTAGCACCAGATCCTCAGTGGCCCAATCTGTAACAAGCATTGACAGAGCGAATATGTTTGCAAGAACACTGATACACAAAACATGGGTACACATATTCACTTGTAGCACATATAGGTTCACATATGCAAAGCAACATACCTAGGGGCAACAATGCTCACACAAATCAACGCACCTGTAGACACTCATCCATGCAGGCCAACTGACCTATAGGCACCAATGAAAATAGATCAACAGTCACATATGCAGAGCATCATACAGGCACCAACAGATTTACAGACACCCATGTGTAGTGTCATAACCAGCATCATTTAAGCCAACAGACATACTTGCAAATTGGCATCTAGGTACCCATGCGCATAGTCAACAAATCATACTGGCATCAATGCACACAAAAAGTCATAAAGACACTTAAGTATCCAAGCCAAAAGACACACACGTATTCATGTATACAGACCAACAGGCATAAAGGCACATACAGTTCCACTGTGTGTTTCAACTTGCAACTCCACTATTAATTGCCTGTCTGACAGCTCAAGGAGTTCAGCTTTTCAACCTGTCTCTTCTGATGAGGTTCCAGTCATTCTTCAGGGAGCAAGGCCTACAACTTCGCCTTCTGATTCTCTTCCCTGATCTCTTCTTAGACCGGCCTTTCCTCTTTTTTATCCTACCTACCTGTCTTATTCAGGCTATCTTTGTCTCATGGAATTGTCCTTTGTATTTCAAATGAACCAAGGTTACTCCTCTTATTAAAACTCAGGCTTAAATACATTTACTTCCATATTATCCAAAAATGAATGTGGCCCTTTACAACAAATGCTTTCATTACCCATTCCATTACAATGACCACGTTGTTTCTACGCAATCCATGACATCGCAAGTCGTTTCAACGACTTGCTGTGAGGGGCCAGCAGGGAAGGTGTTGGATTTAAAATCCAACACATCTCCTGGTGTTGCACGCCCCCTACAGCAAGTCATTGATATGACTTGCGATGTAATGGATCATGTAGAAACAACGCGGTTGTTGTAACGACTGAGTTGTAATGGATGCGCATTGTGTTGACAGTGTTGTAAACGCTGTTTCCCCAAAAAAATCCTTGAACCACCTGTTTTCACACAAGTATTTTCCTTCCTTCTGCCCTATTCACTTTGATTTTTCATATGAATACTCTACAGAAGCATCTCTACTTTATGTCAATAACTCTCTCCTTCAGACCTGTCACTTTGCTTAGCTATATTCCAATCTTTCCAGATATTTCTTCATATTTCCACATGGTGGACTGCCACATCCATTTTTCTTCTCTGGTATCTCTGGTTCTGTTCATAATAATCCCGGGCCTCTGATATACCTCCGTAAAAAACATTGTTATCCAGAGAATTTCATTTTTGGATCATTAGAGAAGTAATTTAGCTTCTGACCCTGGTCAAATTTTTCTGGATGACATTTATTAAAAGGATAGATGTGTTGCAGTGTTAATATAATATTTCAGGAACCATGAGACCTATATGCTTCATTTTGGTATCATAACATGGGGACAAAAAAAATCCTCAGAGCAATCCTTCCACCATTTTCTAAAATTTGTGGCTATAATAGAGGAAGAAGAGACATATATAAAAATGAAACAAATAATAGCAGTTTTTAATCCTTTTATGTATACACCAAACAATGTTATAAACTGAATATGAAAAAATAATGTTTATCACTCCTGTTTTAGAGATATATTAATAGTTAACTTTATTTATTTGTTTCGGCATTGCTCGTGGTTCATTTGCATAATGTTGAACATTTGAGAAAAGCATATCAACAGGAACATCTTTTTGTAGCACAGGTTTTGCATGTACATCTACATGTAAGTTCTGTGGGTAGGGGCTTTAGAAAATGTATAGGTTTTACCACCCCATCAATATCTTCCAAACCAAATTCACATGGAACTTTCTCTACATATGCATGATACAAAATATTTACACATCTTCTTATCAAGTAGAACGCTCTTTTAATGTGTCCGTGCACAGAATATGTCATCGGTGGAAGGCCACTTAGTGGGACTGATCACTTGAACTCACTGTAAAGAAGGTAGTAAAATGTGTGAAAATCAGAACTGTTTTCCACACAAGCACAAGGTATTTTTCTGCATGTTTAAACTCACATTCTTCTTCTGTCTCAGCAAATCCTTTTAGGAACTTCACAGGGTTAGCAGTTAAAGCTTCAAGCTTTGTTCCAATTTTGCTCATAGTGTTAGCACGCATAAAAATATGTGCCTTGATAAGAACACTGGGCATCTCTGGGTCACGTTTCTTGTACAGAATATGAAACGGTGTTACATTTTTTTTCTCGCCTGTTCCATAACATATCCATAACTCTGACAATCCTTGACTTATGAACATTGCAACAAATCATTCTAAATAGCACAATAATAACATCTGTGTCATTTGACAGTACAGTGTCTATTGGAACCATTTCGAACAGCCCTCTCAACATGTGGCAAAACAGGAAGGTCAGCTTCCTACAATTTGCTGTTAAATTCTTTAGAATATTACTTTGCAGGCACCAACTCCTCATTGACAATCATTTCACTTGCAATATTTGGAAAATCAGTGTTCACTGAAGCATCAGCAATTTTTGGTTGGTTAACATCTCCAACCTCATCTTGTTCGATGTTGGTGATCATAATTTATCAAGTTGCACAGGTATAGGTGTCAAATTTATCATGCAAGCAGGGTCAATTATTCCACTTGTAGACATCCGTCTGATTCTCTCACATTCTTTGACAGATAGTTCAAGACAACTATCAAAGACAATGTACAGTTCTTGCAAGGTGCACACTGACTTTGATATCTGTAGAACAGTCTAAACAACCTCTGTATCCTGCATGGATGAAATCTTGACAGTTCACAATTGTGACATATAGTCCACCACAACAACAGCAGTTTTCAAAGACAACACATTTTCAAAATGAAATTCTTCAGATGAAAGGTTTTTTTCGAGCTCCTTTACGAGTTCATGCTTCATTGGTATGGTTGCAACATCTCCATCAAATAATACGTTTGTTGGAAGAAGATCATGCTACAGAATGTCCTTGATAAATGCACCCCTTTCTTTTGCTACATCCATCTCTCTATGTGCTTGCAAAAGTTGTTTTTTGCAACCTATTTTGTAGTGGCTGCTTGGACGAAACTGTTACAAAGGTGTATTACTTCGCCCACTTGCGTAATCTGAACTTACGCACACCACTTACTCACACAAAAACTCCAACACTCCTCTGGAGGGTCAAAATGAGCTTTATTAATATTGTAGGCAAAGGCAATGAATCTCTGAAGCTAATAAATTCTTAGGCACCGAGTGAAAGGCAATAAACAATGAATACACCACACTATATATCTATAAATATGAAACTGTGAATACAGGTATATAAACAGTTAATGTACAAAGCACCTTACCAGATGCGTCCGCACCGGAGATTTCAACATCCCTGGCCAAGCACTGAAACACCAAGTCGGGAACCCTGAAGACCGGGGCACAGGAAGTAATCTCTCTGGGCACCAAAGTTGTCCCGCGAGTGCGTCCACTCCAAGTCTGAGTTCCTGAGCTCCACCCCACAGACACCGCTTTTTATAGTTTAAATCAACATGTTCGAGAAGCCTCTAGCAGGCGCTCTCGCCCATCTATTTACAGGTGCTGGCCCCATCTCTGCATCAGACCCACCCAGGCAGACCTGGCCAGATTCTGTTTGGGCTGTGCCGAGGCAAAAGACATTCCTTTCCCTATCTCCGTCCTTGGAGCTTTGCACGGCCATCCTATGTATAATGTTGCGTAGTTTGGAACTTGAGATGGTAAAAACCCAATCTTCTTCAGTGTGATGATATTCTGGGGGATCAGAGCAGGAATTCCAGCCCATGGAGGAATTGGCTTTTCTTCATCTTTCCATCTGCACTGAATCAGCAATATGATAAATTCAGTTAAATCAGCTTTGCGGACCACAGCATCAGGTAGAAGAAGATCCATGTCCTCAGCCACTTTGAAACTTTCTGGTAAGCTGGGACACCTTGATGACTTTTAGAGATTTTGCACACATTGGCAAGGCAGTTGGGTTACAAATTTGTAGCTCCCTTTGTTTATGCCTACAGCTGACACAGTTTGTTTCCAGCAACTACCTCATTGGTACGGTCTTGAAAAAGCACCATAGCAGTATCATGTGTACTGGTTGTTCCAGACAAAGAAGAGATGTCTTCAAAATAAAAGTTATCAAGAGTAGTAATTTTAATTCCTTTCCGAGTAGAATGACTTGGAAGTGATGTGCTGTCGGATTCACAAGATTTTATAGCATGAGCTGCTAACAAGTTCTTGCTCCGATCCATGTCAATATAACTTATTGATATAGCAACCTATTCATTGAAGTGATTGTCCCTCTACTTTTTCATTTGTCATAGATTGCATGGGCAGTCATCATGTGTAGCAGAGCTTTCTTTTTTGCCATGATATAATTCATACACGATTTGGAAAAGACAGTACATTTGCACAGCATAGTCCTTTCGGTTGATGGGATTGTCTTCCATTTCTTTGCTTATATCTTCAAAGCCAACATAAATGTTGTTGGCTTCTGTTCTGAACTCAATAACGTTAGTTTTTAACAGTTGTGCTTTGCTGACATTAAACACAGATGTAACAAGCATTTACAATGCAATGGTCTCGTCTTTGTTAAAGTTAGAGCTATTGGCATTGCTCATGACATTTTTGTTTTTAAAACATATAAATAAATGGCATTGTCATTTACAATGCCAATAGTTTAATCTCTCGCAAATGCGAGACCTGTTGCATTTGCACCCATACACACACAGAGCCACACACAGAGCCACACGCACCCACACACACAGACAGACAGAGCCACACACACACAGACAGAGCCACACAGACAGAGCCCCGCACACACACACACAGAGCCACACACACACATACAGACAGACAGAGCCACATACACACAGACAGAGCCACACATGCACAGACAGAGCCACACACACACACACACACACACACAGAGCCACACACAGACAGAGCCACACACACACAGAGCCACACACACACAGACAGAGCCACACACACACAGACAGAGCCACACACACACACACACACAGAGCCACACACACACAGACATAGCCACACAGACACACACAGACCCACCCAGACCCACACAGACAGAGCCACACAGACAGAGCCACACAGACAAAGCCACACAGACAGAGCCACACAGACAAAGCCACACAGACAGAGCCACACCCACACACAGACAGAGGCACGAACAACCGGATGACAAGCAGGGAACAGAAGCACGAAAAACCGGATCACAAGCAGGGAACAGAGGCACAAAAAACCGGATCACAAGACAGGGAACAGAGGCACAAAAAAACGGATCACAAGCAGGGAACAGAGGCACGAGAAAAAGGATCACAAGGAGGAAACAGAGTCACAGAAAACGGATCACAAGGAGGGAACAGAGGCACAGAAACCAGATCACAAGGAGGGAACAGAGGCACGAAAAACCGGATCACAAGGCCGGCCAGAGAGGTGAGACTGAGGGGAGTCGGAGAGGCTGAGAGTGCTTGAGTCGTGCTCCCCCCCAGACGGCGGGGAGGGGTGATCGGTGGAGAAGCGGCCCTACTGGGCCCGACTGAGAGGAAGCTGAGATCGGGGCACTCTGAGGGCCCTTACGAGTAACAGAGCCACAGAGGAAGGGTTTGCAGAGGCCCAGACCGGAACTCAGGGCTGGGCCTAGACCTCAGGGCCCGTCAGTACAGCACAGGTGAGGAGAGGCCGGGAAAGGGACGCGGGCCATACGCAGCACAGGTGGAGAAGTTACCAATTAAATCCCGGCCAACGGGCGCCAGAACGCCACAGCCAGATCACCTGGAACACTAGGGGGAGGGGGGGGGCGGGCCAGTGGGGGCAGAAGGGGCCCACCTATTGATACTCTGCACCGCGGCCTAACACAGCGGCAGCCCTGGTTCCTCCGGCGGTTGCCCAGTCCCAGAGGCGGCCTGCTGCTCTCCCGCTTGAGAAGCACCACCATAGTGGGAGCGCGGGACTGCTCTTCAGAGCCTGGGCAGTGTGCAGGCGGCTCGTGCTGGGCTGGCTGCGGTGGCTGGGCTGGCGCTGCTTGTCCTCGTGCTGCTCTTGGCTGGGGAAGGGGGAGGAGGAGCCGGCACATGGGAGCCCTTACACAAACCACCACGAGGAGGCAGGAGGAGGGACCCACGCCGTGTGAAGCCACAAAGGGGCAATGGAAGAGGCGGCAGGGGGCTAAGAAAGACTGGTTTCAAGGAGGAGCGAGAGAGGTTGTTAACAGTTAGCGAGCTCCGGCTGGAAAGCGGACCACGCCATACACACCGTCATGTTTCTCCGAGGCGAATCAGGAATGCATCGGAGAAACCACCTTCATTTTCGGGATTGAGGGGCATGTTTTTCTTTCTCTCCTCTTCCCATTGGCTGGAATGTAAAATTCCAGCCAATGGGAAGAGGAGAGAAAGAACCTAAAAAAACACGCCCCTCAATCCCAAAAACACTGGGCTTAAATGGACAGACGCCCCTCTCCTCCAATGGCTGGCCTCCGTTTAGGAAGCCAGCCAATGGAGAAGAGGGGCGGGTTCAAGCCCCTCACAGAAAAACATAAGATCTCGCCGGCGAGACTGCGCAAGCACAGCCTACGCAGGCCGACACCTAAAAAAGGTTAAGACGACATCAGGCATTCTTGTTGACTTGAAAATGAATTCTGTCATAGTACATTTTCACAGTTTCATCAATGTTGATCATCATTTCTCTGATCTCACTGAGTTTGAACCCATAGCCAGCGCCCAAGAGAGGCTTTAAAACTTCATTTGCTTTTTCAAAGAGTGCAAATTTAACTGAAGGCTGGCGGTTTTGTTGCTGGGAGCTCATTGTAGATTCATATTTTTGAATGTATGCACACATGCAATTCAGTTGGGTATACAAATACCCTGTAAATACATTCGCCTTCGATAGGGTCCCCAGGGAGGCCCTATGGGAAAAGCTGAGGAAGTGGGGAATCCCTGACAAATTATTGAATGCAATTATTCAACTGCACTCCCGCACCTGGGTTCGAGTGAAGTTAGGATCCGGCACGCATCTCTCGCGAAAAATCTTTACAACGAGAGGGGTTAAGCAGGGATGCGTGTTGGCCCCTCTCTTATTCAACCTGTTCATTGCCGATTTATCCAGTGCCCTGGATGGCGTAAACAGCCACTCGCCAAAGTTAGGAGGTACGGCATTAAGCAATCTTTTATATGCAGATGATCTGGCTCTGTTTAGCCTCACAAGGGTGGGGTTGCAACGGCTGCTTGACACACTGCTGCAATACACGATTAAGAATCAACTAGAAGTTAATCTGAAGAAGACTCAGGTTGTCGCATTTGGGAAGAAGCGACATGCCGGTGGCGGATGGTCTTTTAATAACAATAGCCTCGCCGTAGGCCAGTCGTACAAATACCTGGGGGTCCATTTGGACTCCAGGGGCAACCTTATAAAGCAGCGCAAAGAGATCGCGGTTAAAGCAACAATGCTTGCGGTGTCATTGACTAAGCTTGCAAAAAATCTTTCAGGTCCCACTCTGTCTCCCCTCTTGGAAGTCCTGAAAGCGAAAATTGGTCCCACCTTGTCGTATGGCATAGGGATTTTTAAAGGGAAACTAAACACTGCTTTAAATCGACACACAATAAAAATTTATAAAAAGGTTTGTAGGTTGCCATACTCTGCATCCCCCCCACAGATCAGACTAGAGATGGGGTTACTGAATTACGATGTTTCCTGCATCCGGGTATTTCTTAATCTTTGCCATAAATTACGACAATCCAACCCAGGTTCATTAGAATCTTTAGTTTGGCAAGAAATAACCGAGAAAAACCCAGGAGGAACTTTCGGTCGACTTTTTAAGGACTATATCCAACAAATTTCAGCAGACGGCCTTTGGGCCCTTAACCCTAGTCAGTCCGCATTTAAGCTTGCAATTAAAAAATGCGTAAGAACGCTATCACTCATTACTGATAAAGCACTGTTTTCAAAACGAAGCCACGCGTGGGCAGTTATTAACTCCTATAATCAGCTAGTCCCTGCCACTTACTTTTCCAGTCCTTTCTCACTGTACTTAAAACGCAGCTTCATAACCATTAGAATGGGTGACTGGCGATTTTTGCAAAACCTACCCTCCTTGCGCCGTGCGGAAGAGGATACAACCTGCCGAGGGTGCGGCGAAGCAGCAGAAACGTTATTGCATGTGGTCTGCATTTTCCCCGCCTTCGACCTCCAACGCAGGCTTAAGCTGAGGGGGGAATGGAAGCGGCTGGGGGTTCGGACTTGTAGGCAAGCCATCATTGCTGCACTGAGCCCGGACAACACTGATTTAAATATAAGACTGACAAACCTGATTCAGAATGCTTATCGTAATTTTAAACAAAAATGTTCTGTCACTGCTTTATCCCTACCCGTTTTAAATTAATTAACGCCTTTTAAAATAACTCCAACCCATTAGGCAACCAGTGATGAGAATAGTTTAAATAGTAGGTTGCGAGTAAGGGTTGTTTTATGCATGTACTCACAGCTTAGGGGAGCAGTTTTAACAACTGATTGTTTGCACTGTTTTAATATGTATGAATCATAAATCTGAAATTCTCTTTTAAAGATATTTGCTTTATATCTAAATAAAGACTTTTTGAATCTGAAAAAAAAATCAACAAAAAAACATTCACCTTGCTGCTTAGATCAGTTACTTGGCTGGAAACTTCACTAGGAAGAAATGAGCTGCAAATAAAAATATGTTTGCCCTTAGAGACTCACATACTATGCACTTTGTTCTTTCACCAATCCCTTTGGCCCTTGTTCTGGCTAAACCACAGATAACAAATTGAAGATCCTCTGCTTTCTCATCAGTAGTTGGAGGTGGACAAGTGCTAGCTATTGATCTTCTGAGTGGATGTGTAATGGGTTTAGTTGTCGTCGCTTTCTCAGAACACTCGGATTCTTATGGTTATTCACTGTTTTCTGCTATTTTTTGATTATTTTTTTCTAGACTTTTTTTCTATTGATATAACTTGTAGCACTTGTTGTTACAATGATAAAATATTTGATACGCTTCGTCCATCAGTTTCAATCTTTTGTGAATTTACTCTTGCCGTACTTCTTCAGCATCTCAAAGTCTCTTCTGACCACCCGCAGTTGATGTTAGCTTTTCTAATGGATTAGTTTGGCATTTGACACATTTTTCTTTGTTGACGGAGACCTCAGATTTTGTAGTTAGCAATACTCTGTCAGGCGGTAAATATACTCTACTACCACCTGCTACACTCATGTTTACGAATTTGAATCAACGGAAAACATGAAATAAAAATAATATTGAAATAAATTAACAATATGATGGCTAAAACACCTCATTATAGAGCCGCCATTTTGGGAAATGGTGGAAGGGTTGCTCTGAGGAGTTATTTTCTGTCTCTATAAAAATACTCGAACAAAGCAAAACCAAAGGGGATGATGGACGACGTCATTCTTTAGCTCACTCCGCCACCCCAGTTTCCGGTACAGGGAAGACATGGCTTGGCAGTTCGGGCTGGACTGTTCCCATGAGGCACGGGGTCAGACTGATTTGTATATGGCCATATCTGAACTGGGGTGGCGGAGTGAGCTAAAGAATGATAATGGATTAAACCCAGATCAGTTGACTGGGGGTGAGTGCTTGCAATCTTCATCACTCCGTTCATCATCCCCTTTGGTTTTGCTTTGTTCGCCCTAAGTTGGCAGGGTATGCCCACACGTGGGTCCCTTGCTCACTTTGCCACTGGATTCAAGCTAGCCTGGCTGATGATGGCTGATTAGCCAGAAACCGGTCCCATGGTTTTTATTTCCGGTCCAGGGAAGACATGGCTTGGCAGTTTGAGCTCGACTGTTCCCATGAGGCACAGGTTCAGACTGATTTGCATATGGCCATGTCTGAACTGGGTTGGCGGAGTGAGCTAAAGAATGATGATGGATTAATCCCAGATCAGTTGACTGAGGGTGAGTGCTTGCAATCTTCATCACTCCGTTCATCATCCCCTTTGGTTTTGCTTTGTTCGCCCTAAGTTGGCAGGGTATGCCCAGACGTGGGTCCCTTGCTCAATTTGCCACTGGATTCAAGCTAGCCTGGCTGATGACGGCTGATTAGCCAGAAACCGGTCCCAGTGTGCTTGTTTCTGGTCCAGGGAAGACATGGCTTGGCAGTTCGCACTGGACTGTTCCCATGAGGCACAGGGTCAGATTGATTTGCATATGGCTATGTCTGAACTGGGGTGGCGAAGTGAGCTGAAGAATGATGATGGATTAAACCCAGATCAGTTGACTGGGGATGAGTGCTTGCAATCTTCATCACTCCGTTCATCATCCCCTTTGGATTTGCTTTGTTCGCCCTAAGTTGGCAGGGTATGCCCAGACGTGGGTCCCTTGCTCACTTTGCCACTGGATTCAATCTAGCCTGGCTGATGATGGCTGATTAGCCAGAAACCGGTCCCAAGGTGCTTGTTTCCGGTCCAGGGAACTCGAAAAGCAAGAGGAACTCGCACAGCTTGTTCAATCAATAAAGTTGCAAGTTTGTAATGTTCTGTAGCGTGCTTAAAGGAAATCACTGTCTGGCCAAACAGTGTGGAATCCACGAGTACTAATACATTGCTCCCCCTCTTGGGAGAGAGCACCTTCGAGCACAACTTGTGGGGGACCACGGGGTCTTATTCTATAGATGTAAAGTTCAAAAAAAGTTTATTCCAAACACACGATGGTGTTTATCCAACATTCACAGTTTATTAAACTCGTCATAAGTTCATGGCTTAATAAAGATCATTGGGTAGTTGGTATTCAAAATATCTTGATCAGCAATGCTTTGTTACACATGATAGCAAATCCCGATGCATTTCGTGCCACGCCCTTCCTCAGGGGATTACTCTACAAGCAAAAACAGAAATTCAAGGCATCAGCTATACATCCTCCAACTGACAAAATCCATAAAATAAATACATGCAACACACCTCCTATTTACGACACGAGTCAAAGAAAAAATCACAAAGAAAAATTAAGCAATGTACGACCAATGAGCAAAGGACTCAAGTTGTGCTCGAAGTTGCTCTCTCCCAAGAGGGGGAGCAATGTATTAGTTCTCCGGTCCAGGGAAGACATGGCTTGGCAGTTTGAGCTGGACTGTTCCCATGAGGCACAGGGTAGACTGATTTGCATATTGGCATGTCTGAACTGGGGTGGTGGAGTGAGCTAAAGAATGATGATGGATTAAACCCAGATCAGTTGACTGGGGGTGAGTGCTTGCAATGTTCAACACTCCGTCCATCATCCCCTTTGGTTTTGCTATATATTTAGAATGCATAATATATCACTCTGTTTTCTTGTATTGGCACTAATTATATCTCCACCCCATTGTTTGAAGTGGTAGCTGTGCCTCATTTGTTTGACCTGTTAGCCCTCCTCAAAGTACAGGTCTAATTGTATCCCTGCACCCAGTGACCCCGACTCCTCCTCCCCCCGCCCGTCAGAGCTCTCGCTGTCCACACCCTCCTCCCCCTGTATGGAGGTTGCGTTGGTGCCCAAGCCTTCATTGCCAGAGCCACTATTAGTAAACATGGCTGCAGGGGAACAATGGGGTTCTGGAAGTGATCAGGTGTTTGTGTTTGACTGTCGGCTGGAACAGAGTGACAGCGCGGAGCGGGTGCTGGAAGGGGCGGGAGGTAGTGGTTACCGGGACTTCAGAGCCGCTGTGTGCCCGGTAACTGGGAGTCACGTGGACTGGGGCATCTCCAGCTCACTGGAGCAGCTCTATGGTTAGCGTGCTCTGCAGGGTTGGCTCCCGCGCTTCGAGGGTTTGACAGGTTCAGCTTTACGCTGCTGCACCTCTTGAGCTGGTGTGCGACCCCCGGATGTGCTGCTCATCTAATGCTACTGTCGTCCTTTTGGTGCATTTTATTGCATTTCTTAGCTGTCATGCAAGCTAGATGCAAATTCAAAGTATTCATTTTGAGGCGTGGACAGGGCATCCCTACCGGAGTACTGCACCTCCCATGTTCCCGAAGCAACTTTCAGGACACGGTGACCATTGCATTGCTGTATAAAGGGACCTTACAGCAAAAAAACGTTCTTACAGAAACCTGGCACAAGGCTTACAGGGCTGCACATGAGAAACAGTGTGCATTTTGAAGTAGTTGCTGGGACCTAGGAAGAGGCCAGCAGGAGCGATGCGGGAGGCATCCCTCCTGCTAATTATTATTTACCCTTCCCTTGTAACCCCCTCGGCGCTCGCTATCCCCCCCCCCCACGCTATCCAATCCTGCCCCACCGCCCTTTGTTAGTGGCATCCACCACTCAGTACATTTGTCAAGGAAAACACTGTTAGAATAGAGACACGTTCAGCAAAGATTGGAGATTTTACATTAACAAAAAAAAGGACTTTTACTATTTCATGTCACAAATTCACTCTGCTTGGCGTCCACTTAATGCCATATTAACTGAATCCTACAGTGAGCAGCTAGACTTAGTTCACCCATATGTTCTTGCCCACTTCCAATTTTTTTACCTTGACCACCTGCTGGACATGTAGATGGCACTTCCCACCCCCTAAAGATGCCACAGTACACCTTTCCAGGAGTGTAAGTACTGCTTGTCTTACAGAAACTGCGAAAATCGCAAAATGTGTGCAAACAATACAGTCGAGAAGCTTCTTTTAAATTGGACCTTTAGTTTTTATTATTCTTTCACTTGTGTCAAATGTGTCTCAAAGCATTTTTAGAAAAAATACTTCTGACTCCTACTGTTATTTGTATGGACTCTTTTTTTTAATTATGAAAAACACGTTTGATTAGACCTTGTGCACTCGCACTAACCGCAGGTGGTGATCAGAAGGTTAAAAGTAGAAGTGGGGAAGGGCGTGGCTTAGGTGCCGCGCAAGATGGCCGGCTAGGTGCTGAGCTCCGCCGCACCTAAATACCTCAAGACGATTTTCCCGATGTGAACGGGACGTTTCCTGCGCCTTTTTGCCGGTTTGTGATTCCGGATCTCACAGGGAACAAGCGGAGCGGCTTTGAAGTTTTCGGAGTGCCGCCGGCATTTCAAATATGCGACGTGGAGGTCGCGCCTGACTGACCCGCCATTTCCGCCATTACTGGCACCTCTCACGCTGTTCGACCTCCGCCTCCGCCTCCCGGAACTCAACTGACCGGATACCATTATTCTACAGGGCTCTGTCCTGCACCAGAGAGCTTTGGGGTGAGCAACCGGAGTTTTTTCACTTTTTCTCTTGCTCTGAGGAAACGCTGCTCGATAGCTGCGTCATGGCGCCGCCTGCGCATATGTAATTTTCTCTTCAGCGCTATGAGCTTTCCTGGCTTGTGACTCCTTTACCTTATGGACAGTGCTTAGTGCCACTTGTAATGCACTACTAACAAATGACTGTTGGACACTGCCACGCCTCAGGAGACTTGTACTGAATAGTTATTCCTGTCACACTTGGATGGCTCGTGTTGTTGCGCCTTGATGCTCTCTATGTTTAATGTGTGCCCTGCCGGATTTCATGAGTTGCACGGTCCCTGTGGCATACTGGAGGGGTTCTGAGACTCCTGATGGGCAAGTGATTACTATTGCCATTCTCCATGTGACCCGGGGTATTGTGCCTTCCACATGCTCTTTTAATCTGCGCGCACAGCCACCTCCTTTTTACTAGTGTCACAGCTTTTTTGGAAGCTACAGCATACAATACCTCCTTGATTATTGAGACTTTATATTCGTATCTACAGCTCATAATTCTGATGTCCCATGCATGCCAATCTACAACACATGAGCATATGTATCATTTTCATCTCTTCACCCTAAGGATATAAATGACTTATTTTTCCCTTTTATATTGGTGAAGCCCTCCGCTTTCTTCTAGCCTCACTTCGTTATTCATGTTCTTACTTTTCAACAACTGACGATTCTACACGTTGACCTTTTCCTTCCTGCTGGAGCTAGTCAAGAGTATATTTAAATATGATACCTTTCTGAAACTCCTTGCAGTATAACATATTGACCTAACTGCTCTAGAATGACTCTCTGAACCACATTTACTCTACTTATTGCAGCCTTTGCCTTCTGCACACTTTTGATTACTTCTCAGAACATTGTGATTTGTGATTTGTCAATGGACTAGAGTGCACAGTTTCTATGGTGAAGTTATACAAACCTAAGTTTGTTTTCACTCCCTCTGTTCTTACTCCTGTGAGCTCTTCTTCAACTGCTATAGCTACACCTGGTCAACCTGCCATGATGGCGACTTCTTCTTCTCAACGTTCCCCTTCGGGACATTCGTCGTCCAATAGATCCTCGCCTCCTGCTACAACCGGCAAGCGACCTAAACAAGATTCTCCCACACCAGATAACTCCTCTTCTTCATCCTCCATTGATCAAATTTTGGAAGAAATTTGTGCAATGCGTCCGTTCATTGAGGAGACAAGCAAGGATATGCAACTTTTAAAAGATAAATGGGAGACCATGGATGCCCGACTATCCTCAGTTGAACAACAGATCCCTGAAGTTCAATCCAACACGCAACGCATTGCAACATTGGAAAAAACTGTACTCTCTCTACAACATCACACGGAGGATTTGGAAAATCGTAACAGAAGAAATAACCTTCGCATTTATGGTTTGCCGGAGACTCTTGAGGGTGATGATCCAGTGAATTTCTTTACTTCCTTCCTCCCGAAGCTTCTGGATATGCCCCCTTCTATATCCATCAGTATTCAAAGAGCTCATAGACTGGGAGCACGAACTGCTTCATCTACAAAACCTCGTGGTGTTATTATCCTCTTTTTGAAGTTCACAGATCTTCTCTCAATTCTTTCGGCAGCAAGAGCCAAGAGACAAATATCCTGGCTCGGTCAACGAGTCTACTTGTCTCAAGATGTTTCTAATGCTACTGCCTCCAGGCGTAAGGAGTTTCGAGCTCTCCGCCCTTCTTTGCGCTCCCTTAGAGCACGATATGGCTTGTTCCATCCTTGTACCTTCTGAGTTACTCATCGGAATAAGACATGGTCATTTCAAGAACCTGGTGAATTACGAAACTTCATTCTTCTGCAGAATGAGGAGGGATTGGAGGCCTCTCCTTCAAACAGTGGCTGAACTGTTAATATTATTGTTGTATTTTTTGTAATCATCTCTATTTGTTTTCTTTTCTATGTTCCTGCTCGAAGTCTCTTATTGTCGCTTCGTCTTCTTCTTTTTCTTGTATCTCAGCGAACCATGTTCTCGACTGGTCTTCTTATTTTCGACTTTTTGTATATTTCTATTTTGTCTTTCGTTATATGATGTTTGTCATAGTCTCCATGGTGTATTAATTATTTTCTTTCTTCCCCTTTGCAGATATATATCGGTTGTTTCCCTTCATCATCATGTTCCATCCTTTGTAAGTTGTGAGGTCTCGGTGCGGTTATGCGTCTGTTCCTAGTCTACCCGTCTTGTAACGCATCACCACTTCCCCACCTCCCTTTGTGTATCTTCCCCTTCAGGTATGTTTCTTACAGTCATCCTTACGGATATGTACTGTCTTCTATGCCTTTTCTCTTTTCTTTCTTTCCCTTCCTTTGCTCACCCATTTTTCTTTCCCTTCTCGTATGCAGACCCTCTTCCCTTTTCCTTACTCTTTCTCCTCTCATTTCCTTTTTCTCATCTTTCTTCCCTCACTTTTCCTACTACCTTTTTCATGGTTAGCTTATTTCCTAATGCTTTATTGCTTGACTTATTACTTGTACAGTATGTTTTTGCACTTTTCAAGTTTGAACAGTTAAAATGTTTTGATCTTCAGAGTTGTTTCATGGAATGTGAAAGGATTTAACCATCCTATTAAGCGGCAGAGAGTACTCTCACACCTCGCCTCTTATAATCCTGATATTGTTCTCATTCAGGAAACTCACCTGCCAGATGTTGAATCTTTGAAACTTAAAAGATTATGGGTTGGCACTGTTTTATTTTCTCCGGCCTCTCATAAAAAGAATGGTGTTGCTATTTTGATCCATAAACGTCTTAAATGTAAAGTAATTCTTGAGGAAAAGGATGATGAAGGTCGTTGGATTTTAGCTAAATTACTTATTAATGCCATCCCAATCACTTTGTTTAATGTTTATGGCCCTACAGGTTTTGACTCCTCTTTTTGGCCATTAATAACTGCTAAATGTATCCAACATAAAGATGATTCCTTCCTATTAGGCGGAGATTGTAATCAGATTATTGACCCCTTTTTGGATCGAAAGTCCTCGGTTCGTTTTACCCCTCACAAGCCCCATAAACAATTTCTTGACACTATTACACAGGTTCATCTCGTGGATTCATGGAGGTTCACCCATCCGGACACTGTTGATTTTTCTTTTTTCTCCCCCCCACATGCTTCTTTCTCTCGCTTAGACTATATTTTTCTTTCTTCATCTTTATCTCAGACTCTTTTATCTTCCTCTATTGAACCTATTGTCATCTCTGATCATGCTCCTATTATCACTGATTTTGATCTTCTTCCTCCTCTTCCTAAATCTTCTCACTGGCGCTTTAATTCTTCTCTCCTTACTGACCCTATTTTCTCTTCTTCCTTTCGTTCTTTCACCTCTGAATTCTTTTAACTTAACTCAAATCCTGATACTTCTCCTCATGTTCTTTGGGATTCTTTTAAGGCCACAGCCCGCGGGTTTATTATCGATTTCGTCTCGAAAAAAAAGAAAAGGTTTCTTCAAAAGCGTAAGTTTGCTCTTGCACATATTAAATCATTAGAGCATCAATTCTATACTTCCTCTCCTACCCATATGTCCCCGGCACTTTTCCAAGCCAAAATTGCGTTTAATAAGCTCACTACAGATTCAGCCTCTTCTTTTCTTCTTCGAGGTAGTGCAAAGTTCTATGGGGGCCGTAACAAATCGGGCAAACTACTTGCTAATTATCTAAAGTCGCGTAAAGAACGTACCCTCATAGACTCCATCTATTCCCCTTCTAATGTTCTTCTTCACACGGATAAAGAGATTTTGGAACAATTTTAATCATTTTATGAGTCTTTATACTCTCCTGAAAACCCTCCTTCCCCAGACCTCCTCCAAACATATTTTGAGAATTTGCCTACACGAGATGTCTCCCAACTTAATTTCTCGAACATTGATACCGACCTTACCCTTTCTGAACTGTCAACTGCTTTGTCTTCTCTAACCAAGGGCAAGACTCCAGGATCTGATGGATTCCCAGTTGAATTTTATTTACGCTTTTCTGACCTTCTTTTACCCAAACTTCTCTCTCTCTTTCAGTCCTTTTGTTCTGCTGGTCTAGCTCAAGGCTCATTTCAAGATGCGACCATTTGCCTCATTCCTAAAGAGGGGCGGGATCCCAAATTTTGTAAGAATTATAGACCAATATCTCTAGTTAATGTAGATTATAAACTTTTCGCAAAATTGTTAGCTCTTCGTCTTGATCCATTCATGCCACATCTCATTGGAAAAGAACAATGTGGTTTTGTCAAGGGCCGTCTTACGTCAGACAATTCCAGACTTCTTCTCAATGTTTTAAGCAAGGCCCCCTCTCTTTCTATTCCACTTGCAGCCATTTCGGTTGATGCTGAAAAAGCTTTTGATCGTGTTGATTGGTCCTTTTTAATGGCTTCACTGAAATGGCATGGCTTTGGCCCTAAATTTATATCCTATATTTCTTTAATTTATTCTATGCCCAAAGCATCAGTTCTCGTCAATGTGTCGTGTATTTCTATAGGTTCTGATTCGATCCCCCTATTCCTGACCCTATTCTGGTTAAACTTACTAGCTAGTTAACTAACAGTCAGCCCATGAGGCAAGAAATTCCCCATGATGCAGATACCGTTATCTGACGCAGTCACACTACGGCACAGGAACGTGTTATCTGATTAGGTCATAACGCTTGAGATCTAATTAGACAAGCGATATTCCTCCAGCCCCTGATAAGGCATACGACGTTCTCATAACAAATCAAACCTATGACAACCTGGATAATCCGTGCGGCCATTGTTTTGATTTCACAGAGAACTTTAGTAAAGAATGTGCTAACGAGCAAGTCGTATGACATCTTTATTGACGTACCTATGTCCATCCTTACGTCAATCCCGGCACCTTTAAGGTATAAATATTGCCGACCTTGCCCTATGCAAACACACGCGTGGTGACAAGACGGAGCAGCCATACTTGCCGAAGCCGAGAGCAGAAGCAGACCCCGCAGGCAGCAGCCCCGCCTTCCTGACGCGCTGAGAGACGCGCTGCTATCTCAAACCGAGAGACCCAGCACCGGCGCTTCTGGGCAGCCCTCGCAGGCAGCCTGGAATATTGAGAGCAGAGAAAGAGATACCATTCCTCATTCATCCTAAATTCCAGGTACAGAACTGAATAACCCCTCCTAGAGAATTCTTTAGTTATTCACTTGGCAAAAACAAACTTAAACTAAACTGTAACTTTCTATTCCCGCCCACGCATTAGACTTAGGTCAGGTACACGGGGTAGGCGTATTTAGAAACACCAGTTGAGTACGTTTAGTCAAATGTATATATGTATGTAAATATATTTTATTCATTTTAAACATCATATGGCTCAGAAACCATATCAATGTTTTTACAGTATTATTTTATACTATTGCTTCTAATGTATGCACTTTACTTAACTATAAGTATTGCAATAATATCGATCCATTTCTCTTGTACGAGAAAAGAGACTGATCAATAAATAACATCTTTATTGAACACGCCCGTCTCTTCCTTTTCTCTACATTCTGATGAGACTAAGAATGCACGTACTGACTGAGTAAAATAATTGCCTTGTGCTCACACGACTCTCGAGATTGACTCTTGATTAGGGGAGAGCAAAGTTGTCATGTTCTATGGTTGTCAGAAACTAAATCCCTTCTTGTCTAATCAGGGGAGTTAATCCTTCCTTGAACATTCGAGAAAGTTTCTAGCGAACTCTGAGCTTAGCTGGCAAACCCAAAAATTAAGTCTAGTATCGACAGTAGTAGACCTAGTTAACGTCTGGCCTAGGCCTTTACTGCTGTAGGCACTATTCCAATGCGCAGAGCCTATTGGGAAAATAGGAGCTACACTACATGGCGCCCAACGTGTTTGGAAAGGGCGATAAAACTAACGTAAGACATTTAGAGTAACTCAGTCGTGCTTTCTCACTCAGACCCCTTTTCCTAAATACTCCAAAGACGTCTGGAGTGGGTGAAAGGTTATTATATCCTCCAAAACCTCGCAGGAGGGAACTCCTATGTATGGTTCTTGGTCTAGTCAACGTTGAAGGATAAAACAGTTCCAAAATATTGTGCACCTACTCTTTGTTCCATAAAGAAACCTGATCTGCAAACAAAAGACATAAGCTTCCTGTCGGTAAAATGACAGAGAGTGATGAAGAAAGAGAGGCAATTAGATTAGCTACTGAAATAGCAGCAGCTGATACTACAGCACTCGATGCAGACCCGGATATAATACTCATCCAGGTCGCCAAAAGGAGAGCTATAACTCTAAAACTTATAGAAAATGGACTGACACCTAGAGGTGGCACAGTCATATTCGTAATCGAGGCACACGAATATCGGCAGACAGAGGTATACTATACATGGATAAATTTTCCAGCAGCAAATGCTGTAACAAAGTACTTCCACTATTACAAAGTAGAGGAACCTCCTAATGAGTACACTCCTTTCGAGGAGGTGGAAGTACCACTCAAATTCCAAGAGCATTTGCTCTTATTTGATGGCGCCCTAATACATAACAATCACATTACAAGGCTCGGTCCTTTAGGAAGACCAGGAGCAACGTGGCCGGTCCTAGCCGGATACACACCACATCCAGACATCGAAAGAATGCCTGCAGCAGAGCTGTTAATACAGCTAAAACAACTACTAAAAATTCACAGACAATTAGTTCAGTATGTAATGCGGACTTCAACAATTCAGCCAGCGATTAAACTTCCACAGCTGACCCCTCACCAGGGGAACACAAATAAAATCACACCACAGAACATCCAATCCTGCCTAGGTAAGGTTCCAGCTAAACGGGAACAAATACCATTCTGGTTGGCACAGAAAATTACCCAAATAGAGGCGGTGTTTCCTGACACCACCCCATTAGAAAAACACAGGATTCTGACTATATGTCTCCCAATGGGAATCGCACCACACATTGAGGACTGTGACACTTGGGGTACAGTCTTTGCTTCCATCTACACAAAAACGCACGGTGTCCCATCCATTTCGGTGATACCAGATGTGCTAAAACAAATTCAAGATGAATACGGTCCAGAACCTGCTTTAACTCTTGGTATGAAATTACTGAAAGACTTCAAGCAGGTCTCGGCTATATTATTAGCCAACATAAAAGGTGAGGCAGCAAACGTGGCGATCCGCCAGAGGTTAAAAGAGACAGATATAGCAGACCAACCAGCTGAAATTGCCAGAATCATAGAAAAATCCTATGAAGAACTAGGCAGAGATAGTCTAGGTGGAATACCAGTAAAACCGCAACTGACTACAAGTCCAGAAAAAATATTTTTTAATAATAATTCACCAAAAAAGAACTGGGATGGAAATAAACAATCCAATCCTAAAGAAAAGAAATTCCAGTCCAGAGGAAGGTCTCCTAGGCGAAGAGAGAAATCTCCAAACCCGAGACAAAGGTCACCTCAGAGTGAACCCTCTGGGAATAGATATAACCTTAGAAATAGGGATAATATTAAAAAACCTGATAGATATCAAGACATTGATACACGTCCCTCTCAATCTTTTCAGAATTCCTCGCAGAAATCTGAAAGAAGAGGACGATCAGAAGAGCACGCCAAGTCCAAAGACAAGGAACCTGCTCAACTGAAAAAGAAATCACAATTTCCAAAAAAGAAGGTAGCCAGTATCAAGGTAGTTAACAATGCCGAGAATACTGAGGACACAACTGAAAAACGGAGAATGGGCTCAGACAATGCTAGACAGCGCAGCAGAGGTGAGCATAGCTCGCAAAGTCCTTATGAATCATCTGGAGACAGTGGACACGAATGAATACCTTCAAGTGGAAACTGCAGATACCAGAGTTAGCAAGCCCCACAAAATATACGAGATAACATTACGTATAGAGGGAGATAAGACTAGGAAAATAAGGGGACTATTTTGGGATAACCTATCCAAGGGCTATGACATCCTTCTAGCTGAAAAAGACTGGCCACCAGAGTTTGTCAGGGAATGCCCTCATGGCGAAGAAGTAATTATGCCTGCCTTCTCGAATCAAATACCGATTCATAAAAAATATACACTTGCTAGAAAGTGGGCAGTGGCCTTAGCACCTGCTTTATATAAAAATCATGTAGGATGGGATGAGGATTCTCCTCCTCACAAAGTCCAGTTAAAATCACAACCTACTGCACAAAGGCAGTACCCAATTAAGCAAGAAGCTAAAAAACAAGTAAATGAAATACTAGATCAGCTAGAATACCAAGGGGTGATTGAAACTTGCACCTCACAAATGAACAATCCTTTATTTCCGGTCTCCAAACCAGACAATTCGTACCGTCTAGTTTTGGATTACCGACACCTTAACACATGTTGCAAAACTTTTGCAGTGCAAAACTCACACAGTGCTGCACTAATGAATAACATAGTGCGCAAAAAATACAAAACAACCTTGGACATCTCCAACGGATTCTTTTGTCAAAACATAGCACCAGAGAGCAGATATTTAACTGCATTCTCAGTAAATGGCACTCAAAAACAATTCTGTCGGTTAGCCCAGGGGTACAAGAACAGCCCGGGGGTATTCTCAGCGAGAGTAACAGAATTACTACAACTATATGATGATGAAGCATTATCTTATGTCGATGACATTTACTTAACAGATGATGACCTGGAAACTCACTTGAAAAGAGTGAACACCATAATACTTGGTTTCGCTGCAGAGGGTTACAAATTCAACTTCAAAAAGTCCAGAATTGCCCATCTGACGGTCCTATTCTTAGGATATGAGTTATCAAGTGAAGGCAAGAGCCTGGCAGACAATTTCCTAGAGAAATGTGCCGTAATCCAAGCTCCTAAAACACAAAAAAACCTACAGTCAATTCTAGGCTTCCTAAATTTCGGAAGAACTTACATTGCAAATTACGCAGAAAGGGTCAAACCCCTTTACGATCTAATTAAACCAGACTTTAAAAGATCCAGTTGGACTCAAGCACACACAGAAATTTTGAGATCCTTACAAACAGACATGCTAATTAAAACAAAATTAGAAACCCGTGATAATACACGCAACCTTGTGATCCGAGTCATCCCAGGGAGATGCGGATTCACATACCTAACCTCTAATGAGGGAGATAAGGTACCAATTGCATTCAAATCACATTTGTACACAAAAGCTGAACAGAGATTCAACAACAAAGGAAAAATTGTTAAAGCAGTTCAAACCGCAATAGCTAGAGAAAAAGACATAGCTGACGGTAGACATATCACAGTCAGAACAGCAGAATCAGCTTTTGAGGCATTAACAACACCGTGTAATTTACCAACAACAACATTGGATCCAGAATGGTTACAATGGGTAAATTCAATCACAACGGACAAAGTATATTACTTCTTTGATCCAGAACTAGAAGAATTAAAAAATCTAAAATATGAAAAAACGTATCCTCTGCCAATCGACATTCTGCCTCTACGACATTACGCCTGTGTAATCTATACAGACGGACATGCTCAACCCTCCGTTTGGGGAGAACATGCATACAATCCCACATGTGAGATTACAAAAGAAGTGTGGCACGGAGGTAAACTAAGACCTCTATTAACAAAATCACACTCAGTAGAAACTAATTCAGAACTACAAACTGAAATATTAGCTTTGAAAATGGCGCTAGATAATGCGGATCGCGAATTCCCGACACTTATAGTGTCAGATTCATATTTCTGCGTCAAAGCATATAACAAGGATTTGCAGACCTGGATTCAGAACGATTACAAAGATGACACGGATGCACCAATAAAGCAGAGACTGCTCTGGGAACAGGTAGCTCTTTTGAAAAAAGAACTACCAAAGACTCACGTGACACACTCACTGAGTCACCAGCGTGATGGCGTTCACGTTGTAGGGAATTCATTGGCTGAAACAGCCGCAGCGGCAGCCAGTAAACCGGCTCCCGTAGATCGAAAAAAGCGTACATTAAAATACATTGACGGCGAAACATTGCTGGCAGTAAAAACGTCATCAAAAGGCGACTGCTCGGCGTTACCGATCAACTATCCACTCAATTACACATACATCATAGATGCAAACTCCATTCCTTTTGCTCGAATCCCTGGAGTGGGGGATAGAGTGATTCCAAACATGGACAGGAGAAACTTGTTAATCGCAGACGCACACATGGGCGAGGGTCTCAGACACCTTAAATTAAAAGATTCTCTGGAAGAATTACAATCACGGTACTGGTGGCCAGGCATGAGCCTGCACTACACCATGTTTGTAAAAAACTGCCCAAACTGCAACAGAGATCGCAGTGGGGAGAGAAGCAGTTTAATACCTCGTCGTATCAAGGCAGATAACATCACCACTAAAAAGAATGGCTTGCGATTAACATATACAGGCTAATTCCCACTTATAATGTAGATCCACAGCACTCGGCTGACGTCCGGACTGTTATACAAGATTTGCGAGTCTAAATGGCATATACGCTAAGAGCATGCTACGTTCGACCATTGTTTTCACTCAGGCAATCCAGCCTGGGGGGGGAAAGAATGGCCAAATGAGCACAGCCCAGCGGGAATCTTCGCACTTCCTTCCTGAGGGTATGGGATGGTGTAAAGAAAAAACCAAGACAGAAAGCAATCTATAATAGAAAGGATATTAGGTTCGGGAGCTGGGTGGGTCAAACATCTAATAAGTGTCCAACGTAGTCTTAATAACTTGCCAAGAAATTCTCTGAAGGGATTCAGTCCGTACGAATTATTATTCGGAACTAGGATGTTGATCTCTGACCTTGATAGTCAGACTTCAGTGGTAACAGAAAAAAGCTTTGATGTCAAAGACCGTTTGGCTATTTTGCAGGACTTAAACAAAACAAGAAAAGACCTGAGCAACATACAGTTGAAAGAACAGCCAACGACCACTGAAGAATCACCACCTGTCCCAGCAAGACCTGTCTGGATTCCAAAAGTCGGGGATCTAGTCAGGGAGAAGATCGCGGTAAAGAAGGAATTTGGGCCTTCTTACAGAAAAGCAGTTCCTGTATTGTCTGTCAACGGGACAAGATCAGTTGTACTACCGCCACTTGCTGGAAAAAAGGAGAACCGAGTTGTATCCATCGACCTGGTAAAACCACAACATGTGGCCGATAACAAACAGTAGGCCAAGTGGACTCCCAATAAGTAGCAGAACACCAAGGTTTGCTACCAGTACAGAGGTCCTATCAAAGAGGCTCATCACATTCGAAACGCCTACAGAAGAACAACAAGGACTATGCAACAATGCAATAGAACTTAGACCTCTGAAAACCCAAATAAAGACATTTAGCAGAGACACACCAATCTATACAGAAGTACCAAGTGAAAATGCAAGAAACAAAAATCCTGAACCAATTGGAACAATTGACAGAACTGCATCCGGTTACTTCATCAACTTCGATGATTCCTCTGAAGGCTTCAGCGAACAAAAGACACAGCCATCATCAAAATCCTTTAAAGACAAAGGGAATGAACTTTTAAAACAACTGAAAGAAACATATCTAGTTTCTCCATGGATTGAATTTTGGGTGGGTTTTGGTGCATGTATCCTCATACTTTGGCTCATCATGGTATTTACTTTGGGACGCTTCATTGAGGGAAAATATGCTAAAATGGACACAGCAAGTCAGAACATCAACTTGGTCCTCAAACCACACACATCTTCACACGTCAAGAAACGAGAACTTTCTTCAGAACTTTCTTCAGCCAACTTCACAGCAATTCCAATACCTGGTGGGGTAGCCTGGGACAACACTGACTATGAAATTTATGGTCCGGTCGAGATCCTGAAATATCCACACCAAATCAAGATCTCCTTGAGTGATTTTGCAAAACCAAACTCATTTGCTGATGATTGGGACTTTGAAAGTATAAACAATATGATGTCTGACTTAGTAATGTCTGCTAAATTTACAAAACATGATTATTTGCAGGGTTCTACAAATTATGACAGCATGTACTGCTATAACCATTATGGTAACCATTTCTTGCATAAATCTGCACAACCTAGAAATGTTTTAAATTTTAATCAATGGGAACATTGTGCTACACCTCCAAAAGGGAGCTCTAGAACCGTATATGGCAAATATTCATATTTTTCAGGTTTTAACATAACTAATGCTGAAACATTTTATTACAAATTGTCAAACAAGACAGGGATGAAAACCATGATAACCAACACAAAATTGATATATTCAGATTCTTTCTTTGAAAAAATGAATACTTTTGGATTTGATTATTGGGACAAACATGTTGATTTGAAAAGTGTTTGGGGTACAAAAGAATGGCAAGTACAGGGTTTAGAAGCTTTGTTTAGAGCCTGCATGATCCCAGAACAAATGATATTTTTAAATGACACCGTTCAACAAACCACCTGTCTTGGCTTAGCCAAAATCAAAGATTTAAATAACCTGTCTATTCCAAAGCCAACAATGTTTAGCAATAACTCTGAAACAGATGAAGAAATAGACATAAACCATATACTTAACCAAAACAGAACACATCCTGATTGGAAACAATGGTTGATCTGGCCCACAGATACAAATAACTGTCAAGATAGATTCCTGAATAAAACACAGGGTTTCAAAATGACCAGGCCAGACCCTAGATATCCCCAAAGACATCACCCAGGGATAATAACAACCTACAGTGTGGGCAAATTATGCCTTCAATGGCTACAAACTTCCACACTGCCTGAAATTAAGCAACACCTAACTTTACTTACTGATGGTGCTGACTTGCGTGATTTCATACTGGGACCACGCAAACAGCGTCATAAGCGTTTCATAGCAGCCTCTGTATATGCAGCATACAATGAGGCCTGGAAGGTTACTCAAATTGAGACAGCAGAAAGAATACGGGAAATTGACCGTATTAATTTGGAAAAATCACTTTCTGTAGTGGACAATGGGTTAATGACTCTGTCCTCCAGAATTTTTTCATTGGACAGCATTGTGTCGTCAGCAATCGATATATTATCGCAAGACTTACTGTTATTACAACATGGTCAGTCACAATTGCGTTCTATTGTACAGCTTGGCTGGACGTTACAAAATCTGCGTTCAGGCTATGTGCCTTGGCGTTTAATCAACACAACGTCACTATTCGAAATCTTTAACCTTACTGATAGACAAATCGGTATGGCTCAGAAGGGTGCTGATTATACAATCTTGAGCATTGAAAAACTAGAAAGATTACCGTTGACAATGTCAGAACGACCTGTCAGTGAATGGATAATCCACGGAATCATAAATATTCCAATCTCAACCTTCAGGTTTCAATACTGCCAAAAATATATACAGGCTGGCATGTACGAGAAATTGGGAAAGGGGTACCTTAAAACAACATGGAACCTGCCCTATTCACATGCATGTGTCAGTAACAAAGGACAGAAAGTGTTTCTTAGTGGCAACAATTGTGCTATGTCACTAAGCGGCACGCTTCTGTGTAACGGTATTAGTTTGCACGGAGCCTGTGAAGGGAATTCATACAACCTTTCATGTCACCAGCAAGGCGCACCTGCAACTGAAATAGAACCATTCTTTCAAAGACTCTATAATGGGAGTTACATTCTTATTGTAGACCGCAGATGCTGTAGTCTTATGCCCGGTACTCCTTATCTCGTCACTACGACGGCGAAGGTCAAGTGCTGTGGACGTTCTTTGTTTCCCAGCTCCTTTCCAGACAGGGAGGCAAGGGCATGGCCCAGTTTGAAAATTACTTCTATTCGAATAGACACTTTAAGCAGAATGAAAACAGTGCTTCTTCAGACGCCTACAAGGCTCACGTCATCTAAAGAAACGTATGATCTACAAGTCGCAAGGACGACTGCAGAGATACATACATTATTATCAACTAATTCCCCCGTACATTTCGCGGAAATCCTGAGCGAAATCTTAAATATTTCTGATACCACAGGGGTCTCAAAGGTATTTAAGACAGTATTTTCGATGGCATTAACACCATTCAAAGCCATACTGGGTATTTTTCCAGACTTCGTCCATTCGATTTTTGGTGGACTTCCCCTGATCCTAGGACTAATTGCAGGAATCCTATTCCTAGTCCTTATTTTTCGTTATGGCAACCCATGTCACAGAACAAAATCTCACGACAATGGAAGATACGATCCTAGCCATTGGATACCGGGACCGGATATCAAAAATCCTGGGACTATCCCGGCTTAGAGACCTAAACATGACTTGGTTTCTATCATTTCGACCAATGTGGCAAAGGTGTGTTTTACCTGTACTAAGGTGTCTGCTATGCGGAGAAGAATGCGTGTTAGACACCTGTCTGACGCTACAATCGGATGCGCCGGTGGATGCAGATACACTGTTGGTTCCTACCAAGGTTCACGCACTGTGCTGCCCTCAAAGGCTGCCAATTCTGATGACGGCATTCCTGGAATCTTCACCACTGCGATTGAAGAGTAGTGAAGTTCAAGATGAAAGCAGCATCGAACAGGTACGACCTTCTGTCAGCAATGCAAATCAGAATGTCAATGGAGACAATCATGCGCATGAATGCATGGTTACCCCTATTTCCGACTTAGAGGAACTTTCCCATGAAGCTGTTGACAGTTTTTTCGAAAGCCTGAATGATATGATGTTCTCTCCGGAACAGAAATAGAGACTTTTGAGTAAACTCGCACACGGCGTTCCCTGAATTCGGCCTTCAACTTTAAAAATAAAGTCACATGAACAATTACAATCCAGTTCACGGACAGCAACTTTTTTCAGCAAGCCCCTAAAATATTTTTCTATATATTTTTTCCCGGGACACTGATTTTCTGCTTAAAGTAAGAGACTATTCCTAGAGAACTAAGATTTCTATTTTAGATACTTTATAGACTTTATAGACTTTAGCTGCCCGCTGGTATGTTCACAATAGATTTTATGTGATGAAATGGTTTCGACTTTTTTTCTGTATAGCCATATTAAGAGCCATTTCATGTGTATTTCTCATATACCAACAAGCAATAATGCATAACAATGCGTGTTTACTTTTGCATTTAATTCATAGCTTAAGTGCATACAATATATATGACTGCAATTTTTCAGTATATTTGAAAATTTCGAAATGCATTTTGTGTATTTTGGGGTGGTAAGGTATACACTATACTCTATAGTATGTTGTACTATGTTATACTATGCATAGATTAGTAGATATGACCATAGTTAGCGTGGAGTGGGTGTCGTGTATTTCTATAGGTTCTGATTCGATCCCCCTATTCCTGACCCTATTCTGGTTAAACTTACTAGCTAGTTAACTAACAGTCAGCCCATGAGGCAAGAAATTCCCCATGATGCAGATACCGTTATCTGACGCAGTCACACTACGGCACAGGAACGTGTTATCTGATTAGGTCATAACGCTTGAGATCTAATTAGACAAGCGATATTCCTCCAGCCCCTGATAAGGCATACGACGTTCTCATAACAAATCAAACCTATGACAACCTGGATAATCCGTGCGGCCATTGTTTTGATTTCACAGAGAACTTTAGTAAAGAATGTGCTAACGAGCAAGTCGTATGACATCTTTATTGACGTACCTATGTCCATCCTTACGTCAATCCCGGCACCTTTAAGGTATAAATATTGCCGACCTTGCCCTATGCAAACACACGCGTGGTGACAAGACGGAGCAGCCATACTTGCCGAAGCCGAGAGCAGAAGCAGACCCCGCAGGCAGCAGCCCCGCCTTCCTGACGCGCTGAGAGACGCGCTGCTATCTCAAACCGAGAGACCCAGCACCGGCGCTTCTGGGCAGCCCTCGCAGGCAGCCTGGAATATTGAGAGCAGAGAAAGAGATACCATTCCTCATTCATCCTAAATTCCAGGTACAGAACTGAATAACCCCTCCTAGAGAATTCTTTAGTTATTCACTTGGCAAAAACAAACTTAAACTAAACTGTAACTTTCTATTCCCGCCCACGCATTAGACTTAGGTCAGGTACACGGGGTAGGCGTATTTAGAAACACCAGTTGAGTACGTTTAGTCAAATGTATATATGTATGTAAATATATTTTATTCATTTTAAACATCATATGGCTCAGAAACCATATCAATGTTTTTACAGTATTATTTTATACTATTGCTTCTAATGTATGCACTTTACTTAACTATAAGTATTGCAATAATATCGATCCATTTCTCTTGTACGAGAAAAGAGACTGATCAATAAATAACATCTTTATTGAACACGCCCGTCTCTTCCTTTTCTCTACATTCTGATGAGACTAAGAATGCACGTACTGACTGAGTAAAATAATTGCCTTGTGCTCACACGACTCTCGAGATTGACTCTTGATTAGGGGAGAGCAAAGTTGTCATGTTCTATGGTTGTCAGAAACTAAATCCCTTCTTGTCTAATCAGGGGAGTTAATCCTTCCTTGAACATTCGAGAAAGTTTCTAGCGAACTCTGAGCTTAGCTGGCAAACCCAAAAATTAAGTCTAGTATCGACAGTAGTAGACCTAGTTAACGTCTGGCCTAGGCCTTTACTGCTGTAGGCACTATTCCAATGCGCAGAGCCTATTGGGAAAATAGGAGCTACACTACAAATGGTCAACTTACCTCCCCTTTTACTCTTCGACGTGGAGTCCGTCAGGTTTGTCCTCTTTCCCCTCTTCTCTTTATTTTGGCACTCGAACCCTTTATATCTTCTATTCGTAACAATCCTTCCATTTCTGGGTTTCCGTATGGAGATCACCAGCTTAAACTTTCTGCCTATGCGGATGACATCCTTCTATTCATTTCAGATCCTGTTACCTCTGTTCCTTCCTTATTAGCTGAATTTGAGAAATTCTCCCTGGTTTCAAAGTACAAGATCAATTCAGATAAAACGGAGATTCTCCCTATAACTACATTCTGTCTTCCACATCTCTTTGCTTCCACTGGCTTTACTTGGAATAATAAACAAATAAAATATCTTGGTGTTCTTTTCTCTAACTCGATCTCATCTTCTGTCAGACTTAACATGAATGCAGTTATCTCCAGAATTGAGTCTCTTCTCTCTTCTTGGAATCCCTTATATCTGTCTTGGTGGGGTCGTCTTGACTCGGTTAAGATGATGGTTGCCCCGATCTTAATTTACTTACTCTCCATGCTCCCGGTTCATATTCCTGCTCTTTATTTCCGTCGTATTGATTCAGTTTTGTCTAAGTTTCTCTGGAAACAGAAGAAAGCACGTATATCTCTTTCAGCTTTTCGTAAATCTAAATTAAATGGAGGGGTTAACTTTCCAGATTTTCGACTTTATCATAAGTCCTTTTCTCTCCGTCAGGCTTCTCAATGTTTATCACAGGACATATCCCCTCTTTCTCCACTTTGGCTTTCTGTGGAGCATGACTTGTTACTCCCTTACTCTTTTCAGGATGTAATTCACTTTACTGCTAAAGCTCCATGTCTTAATCCTCCACTTTTTAAACACACGTCTTCTCTTTTACGGCCCCTGGTGTCTACAGTTTTTGTTTCTCGTAACTCCTTTTTAATGTTGCCCATTTGGTATAATTCCCTCATTCTAATACGAAATAGACCTGTCGCCTGGACTACATGGAGATCGAGGGGAATTATTTGGGTTCATCATCTCTTTGATGGTTCAACTCCTTGTTCCTTCCCCCAATTTCAATCCCAATTTCACTGTCCTACCTCGTTTGCGAAGAAATACTACCTCCTGATGGAAACCATCCTAGACCGATACTATTCTCTCACATCAGATATATCACCCCCATCTTTTTCCTCCCTAATTACTATTCTCTCTACTATCCCTAAGGCTTCTCTTATCTATCGATATTTCTCAGCCCCTGATCCTGCTCGTCCTAAATCGAAAATAGAACTCTCTTGGGAAAAAGATTTAGGTTGCTCATGGCCGATTCCTCTTTGGGATAAACTTTGGGCTAAATCTTTGAAGACTTCCCGTACTGCATCTCTCACTTAATCTTTATTCTTCTTTTACCACAGACTCTATCTTTCTCCCCTTTCTCTTTCTCGTTTTCTTCCTTCTCATTCTCCCAATTGCTGGACCTGTAATGCTCCCAATACTGATCTCTTTCATCTGTTCTTTCTCTGTCCTTCAGTCCGAATCTTCTGGACGCAGATTTGGTCTCGTATTTCCCATATTTTTAACTTATCTACTCCTTTCTCTGCCTCTTTGGTGTTTTTGGGTAGCCTTTCAGAATCTCTTGATCTTCCCCCGCACTCACATGGTATTTTCAACCTTATGATAGCACTTGCACTCCAACACATTGCCTCCAATTGGAAGTCTTTGTCCAATCTATCCTTAACTTGTTGGTGGAACCTACTATGTCATTCCCATAGACTGGATGTGGCTTTTGCATCCTCCTGCAATCCTTCTCGCAATGTTGAATTATATTGGTTACCCCTTACCTTATATTTAGATCAATCCGCCCAAAAGAATTATGTCCCAATCTCTTCAGAGAATTTCAAGCCTCCCTGAACACTTGTACTGCTGCTTGTTGTTCCATGCTTTAGATTTCACTAATGTAGTTTTTTTTCCTTCATGTTTTTATAAAGTTCTTATTCCACATATCTTCTAGATATTTGTGCATTTACTGTACTTGTTGCCACCAATCATTATGCTTTCTTAATTTTATTCTTCAATTGTATTAACATGATTCTTATTCCCCCCCTTTCCTTCTTTTCCTTTCCCCTCCTTAAATTTTTTTTAAAAATGCTTTGATTTTTTTATTGTGACATCAGTGAACTGTGTTCTATCTTTCCCACGAATTCACCACCTCTCATTTTGTTGTACTGATGTTACCTTCTTGTATTAACAATTTTATTTCAATAAAGCTTTCAAACATAAAAAAAAAGTAGAAGTGGGCGGAACTCCACGGAATCTCACAGTGTTTTTATGTTATTCTACGGTATTCCGTGGAGTAAAACTCCAGAAGTTCCACCCACCCCTAGTCAATTCAACAAAATGCCAGTGGTAGTGGACACAAGGGTATGTGTGTTGGTGCATGGCTACCCAAAGTACTCTAGCGCATGGGGAGACAAAAAAAACCAATATATCTTAGGACAGACGTCTTCAATCTGGGGGGCGCGACCCCCAGGGGGGCCATGGAGGACTGGGAAGGGGGTCGCGCATTCCCCAGCCTCACTTGTGTCTGAATTCCAAAACGTTTGTTTTTGTTTTGGAAAAAGACAGCCCTCCTAGGAAGGCTAATTTCGCTCGTTAAAATGCTTAATATGAGTCTCCTGTGCTGTGTAACACTTTGGTGCCAGGGTGCCTGGTTGCCTGAAAGAAATGCAAATGTGCCCAATTAGTTAATCAGAAAGTGCAATGGGTGCTTGGGAACGCCTTGAATCACTCCAACCTTTGTGGTAACAAATATTTTGGGTTTTTTGAGTGGTAGTACAAAGAGTTAACTAGGCTGTGAAGTGCTTGCTTTTAATCCTGACTATATTTACACAGTCCTCAGTACCCCTAAGGAGGTGTTAAAGGGACAGTTATATAAAAGAATTGCATTACATACGCCCTGATATTACTAAAATCGGCATTTTGGAAGCAACATTTTATCGAAAAGCGATTTACACATTTTGTATCAGTCTATTTTATACTGTGTGTAATGCAATGCAAGTATAAAATAATGACTTGCATACTTTCAGTGCTTTCTGCCATATTCTGTGCCCTCATAGCCCTAAAAATACACGAGTCACTATTCTCCACTGAACCAACCAAGATTTATTTTTGTGGGTCCCTGGTTACACACAGACCATTGCAATGCATTAACTAATAGAGGTTTCATAATGTACAACAGTGCATTTCCCACTGAGTAACAACTTTTTAAATGTCTTTTTCTTTTACGCTGCCCATTATTTTACATGTAGGTACTCGATGGTGAAAGACTTAAAAAACTTACAGAATATTTTGGAACTTATTTATGAGAGTCTTGCACCACCAGAGCATCACTTCTTTTGATACTCCGGTGGAGCTAGTGTCTTAACCATACATATGAGGCGACGCAAAATCACCCTGCATGACTTTGCATGGCCTCATAGATATGCTGTCAGATAAAGCAGTGCAAGTCACTGCGTTGCCTTACTCTGCGTCAAGGAGGTATTCCATAAGCATTGCGTGGGGGTTCCCAGGCAACACCCATGGATTTTGATGCTGTCCCATATTTACAAAATCACGTAAACCTGGGGCAGCACCAAAAACATACACCTCCCCAGTGGAAGCGTAACGAGGAGAAAGGTTTTAGTTTCTCCTTGTTTTTCCTCTTTCCATGTGTGCTGCATTCTGCAGCTCACATAGAAAGAGGAAAACACCTCTTGGGATTGTTTTTGTGCAGGAAGGTGCCCTTCCTGCATGAAATAAATCCTGCCTATGTTGGTGCTAGGCAGCAATTTGTGTACCAACGCAGGGGGAATGGACAGGAATGCACTGTGTGTCATAAATATGATGTCTTCCTGCCCTTTCACATTGGCATAGGGAAGCGCAGCAGGAAGACTTGCGACGCTGCCCTACACCAATTCCTCATAAATGAGGCCCTTTGTTTTTAACTACACCTCTTACCACGCCCCCACACTCACTGACTTTTGGTTGGCTAAACACTATTTAATATTATTTCCCCACCGTAAAAATTATTTGCTGTAGGAATTGGAGGCATTTATGGTTGTAGATGATGAGGAGTACCAGGTTCTAGAAAGCTTTGTCAGGAGTGGGTCCTTACAACTAAAAATTTTGACAATGGGGTCATGGCATCAAAAAGTTTGAAGACCTCTGTCTTAGGAGATATGGCACAGTTTTCTCCCTAACTTTGACACAAGGCACCACAGCAACTTTGGTGTAGTGTTGCCTTATGCCAAAGAATGTAAACCTGGACCTCAATCTCACACAATCTCACTTACTACCTATCACTGACTTTCACTCACACACACATGCTGACACATACAGACACACTTGCTCACACATACACAGGCTCTCTCTAACTTAAACATACCCTCTCCCGCAAATACGCACAAAACATGCATTTAAAGCAATTTTTACTTAACACAATTGCCACCAAAGGGCCCATTCCAACTAATTGTGCTCCATTTTTTTTACATTAATAATAATAGAATGTTGTTCACTATTAGTATAATGAAAAACTGGCAAAAAACTATTAATGCAGAGCTGCCAATGAGTTTTTGGCACTGAGTTTGCCAGCTCTGGAGCCATAGGTCGCAAACAGGGCCAGCTCTAGGACGGCGTGACTGGTGCCACCGCACTGGGCGCTGACTAAGGGTGAGGTTGCCATGTTTCAAGTATATTATCCTTTTGAAAGCAACTGCAGCCCTATTCCTTTGTTCCACAATTTTCAGACATCAATAAAAATGTCAAGATAACTCTGTGATTAATGTTCATCTTGGATAGATAATAGAGTTTTGTCTAGTGGAAGTTTTGACTCATCGTAAGGTAGCGCAGAGGGTTAATATCTCTGCTGCAATGTACAAGTACCATGCAGCTCACAAAGTGCATATAATGTAAATAGGTCAGTGGGGTACTGCTTTTGTGAGAGAGATCCTTTTGATACTTCTAGTTTATAAGTGAAAATCCAAATAAAGAACAGCAAGCTATTAACTGTCATCAAAGAGCTTCATGAAAACTGCAAGGTATATATTAAAGCTGTATGTTTTTCGCCCAGTCTTTCATTATCCCAATCTTGCAAAAAGGGTTCATTTGGGTAGAAATCAATTATTATTATTAACCCCTTCCATGCTCATGACGAGCTCAGCTCGTCATGCAGTACACTGCTTGTGTGCTCATGACGAGCTGAGCTCGTCATGAACAATGGGAAATCTGGAGTAACAGCACTCAGGGGGAATTTCCTTAGCACTAATGTGGTTAAAGAGAACCCCTAACAACTGTGTTACGTTTTACATTCTGAATTTGTGATTTTCCAGACCAAGGACTCTCAAACTATACTGCCTACCAGTATGGATCACATCTGACTCCTATACCTTGTAGTCCTTTTTCTAATGTGACATTTCCTATACACTGACTTACACATTCATGATTGTCTCTGTGCAATGTATGTGTGATTTAAAGTACTCCAACACCTTACACTGGCATGAGTGGCCCTATAAAACTGAATGAATCTGAGAGAGAGTGGCTATGGAGACGTGATGGGCACTGTTAAATGGTGGTAGTGAGGGAATCAGTGGCAGAGGTGGTCATTGGGGGGCACCAACAAACATTGTCGCACAGGGTGCCACCAGTGCTAAAGCAGGCCCTGGTCACAAAGGCAGCATCAGGGGTCACAAAGGCAGTGACAGAGGCCATAGCTGTGAACCCTGGCAACCCCTAAATGAAGTTTGTGCTCTCTGTAGGTGTGTTGTTTGAAGGCTAACGGCTTCTGATGAAATTGCTAAACTTTTGCCATGTGTAATAGACAAAACTCGTGTACAACTTTTGCGTTTTACGATATAGTACCCATACACTTTCAAAATGGACAAGTTAAGCATTCTTAGAGCGACACATGTGGTCAGGGCCTACATCCTTATTTCAGACATTTTATACTCAAATCAAGTCTACCGCAATTAAAAATTACATAAAACACTACGCATTAGAAAAACGGAAATTATGCAAAATAATCATTTACATAGCCAGCAATTATCCTGAAACTCTATCTTGGTCCCAAACCTTCAAGATCTAGGTTGGACACCCGAGGCTTAGTAACTATGGCCAGTAATACGAAAAGGAAGTAGGAGAGGTCTAAATGACACTGTAAATGTCTGGGAAGGCAGGCACAGCAGGGGTCCTGAGATCACCACCTCCCACATCTGCTCCTACAGGTAAGGCTGCTCCTCTTCTCAGAGGTCAAGACATGTCTTCAGCCCACTCACCATAACATAGAAAAACACTGCAATGGCCCAACTACTTCAAATCTTGTTGGAGAGAATGGTGGCTTCTATTAGAAGATGGTGAAGCACTGGTATTAAAAGGGATCACCACACCATTCTGTGAACAATGCACACTGTGCCATGCATGCCCAGCACCTGCACACTTTTGCAGAGCAAGGATATGTGAACTATCTTCTAACTTCCTGCCACACTCCTGATTTTCTTGCTTGGGAATACCAATGTACTAGTAATGGTTTCTTCACAGCAGTGCTTAATCTCCACTACCCCCAAAATATAACAGGCATTGGCAAAACCAATATGTCTGGTGTTGGCTTACAGCCTTTTGTTAATTTTTTGTCATGTTTTTCATAAAATTTTATTGTTGGAAGAGCTGCTGGACCCTCATCAATATTTTTAAAAAAAGGTTAGAAACAAAAAATATTTATCGGCATCAAAAAGCACACATTGCCATTGTAGACCCACTTGCCATAGTGGCACTGAAGCAAAATATGCGATGGAAGCACTCTGAAGACATTCTCAGACTTATAGATCATACAAGTGGATCTTCTTTATTCATATCTGTTTTACACTATTCAATCTGGATCTAGCCAACATGTGTTTCATCGTATGGGGGGTAACCAAGGACTTCATCAGGGCTTACGGTAAAAATTGATAAGGAACTCCAAAATAAGAAATCAGTTGCCATCTGGCATATAGTAAGCTTGGTGGTATAAAGTAGGTGTGTGGTGTGTGGCGCTCCAAGGCGTTTCACAAAGAAATTCCAAGCAGTTGAAATTAGGTGCGGTGCAGAAAGGCAGGGAAAGCCACCATTTTCCCCAGTGAGTGGTCAGGTGACCACATACAAAGAAAATACTAGCCCCCTGCACATGCTGAGAGTATGTATATATGTATATATATATATATATAGAGAAAGAGAGAGAGAGAGATAGAGAGAATTAGACAATTAGTAATAATTAGTAATAATATAAATGAGAGTTGTCTTCTTTAGTTCCGTAGTTTTTTTTTTTTATTTCTCTTCTGTGGACGGTGTCTTTATGAAACCCCAGTTAGTTCTTTACGTTCGTAGCCAACACGTGTTTCGTTGCATAATAGGGGATGAACCCCCAACTTCTTCAGGGCTAAGGAAGTATACAAATACAATTGTGGTACACAAGAGTGATAATGCATACATATGTGTACACCTTAGTGACTTGGGGCCATATGTAGGTAAATTTATTTTACCGATTCCTAAATACCGAATTTTACCGAATCGGTATTCAGGAATTGGTAAATGAGATGTAGGAAAAAAATCGGTAACATTTACCGAATTGGAAAAATTCGGAAAATTTGTACCGAATCGGTATTTACCGAATCGGTAAATACCGAATCGGAAATTCAAAAAACAAGCAATTGAGGATTCAACCAATCCTGTTCATCCACCCCACAACAAGGAAGTGGCCACACCCATGCAGGTGCAGACAATCAGAACCTTCTGGAGAGCTTGGAGCAACTGAGGCACTGGCTGAACATTGCTGAGGAGAACTGCAGGATGGCATCCAATGAATCAGAGAGGGAAGGAGCAGAAAGAAAAAGGAAAATGAAGTTCAGTGCAAGTGAGCTTCAGGTCCTTGTGGAGGAGGTGGTGAAACACCACACACAGCTTTTTGGCAAGCAGTCCCTGCAGATAGCAGGGTCTGTCAAAAGGAAGATCTGGCTGGCAATCCAGGCAAAGGTGAATGCCATTGGGGTGAGCCCACGTTATGTTATGTTACGTTATAAAGTTTTTGTATAGCGCCTATCACCGCCGGTCTCTAAGCGCTTAAACAGTGCTGTCACCCCAAAACCCTCTGCCATCTCTGACTATGCCGGAAGTATTGCCTTTTTAAATAGGTACGTCTTCAATTTCTTCCTGAAGGAAAGTAGCTGTGAATATTCCTTCAGACTGGCCAGTAGCTCATTCCAAAGTTGCGGAAGAATCACCGAGAAAGCTCTGCCTCCTTTAGTTTTTAGTTTAAATCTGGGTTGAGTCAGATTGGAGGTCTGACCTGAGCGCAGAGTTCTGCCGGGAACATACCTCCTCATGCGCTGCTTAATGTACTCTGGGGCTTTACCAAAGAGTGCCTTATGGGCCACACAGAGACATTTAAACTGAACCCTGAGCTTCACAGGCAGCCAGTGCAGCTTCCAAAGGAGTGGGGTTGCATGTGAGTTTCTCGGTAGAGAAAAAAATCAATCTAGCTGTGTCGTTCTGCATGACCTGCAGCTTCCTCAGCAACTTCTGTGGCAAACCAAGATACAGAGCGTTGCCATAATCTAGCCTTGAGATGACTGTAGCAGAGACGATGGTTTGTAGGGTGGAGGCTGAAAGAATAGGGGTCAGCTTGCGTAATTGCCTCAACACACCCGTGCAAGAGCCTACCACAGCCGAAACTTGAGGGGCCACGGTAAGATCCGCATCGATCTTTAGACCTAGACTTTTTACCACCGTACCGGGAGTAGGAGTTTTTCCTAATTCTGGGGGCCAGTACAGATCACCCCAAGGATTTGCCTGGTTGGTGAACACCAGTACCTCCGTTTTCTCAGCATTCACCTTCAAGAGGTTGTTGATCATCCAATTGACCGTGAATCTGAGCAAGTTCCTCACTGACTCCTGAGCCTCCCTTGTATCTTCCAGCTGCACCAGCAGCTGGGTATCATCTGCGTAGTTAAAGATTTCACAATTCCTACGCATGAGCTCCTCCATCAGTGGTTGTATGTAGATGTTAAAAAGTAAGGGGGAAAGTGCGGACCCTTGGGGCACATCCCATGTCACCTCACTAATCCCTGACAGCTGATCCCCCATCTGTACCCTCTGAGTACGTCCTGACAGGAAGAATTCTAGCCACTTGAGCGCCTGTCCTGTTATCCCCAGCTTAGCGATACGGTCCAGCAAGATGGTATGGCTGACCGTATCAAAAGCTGCCGACAGGTCTAACAGAATCAGGGCGCATGGCTGTTTCTTGTCTGCCCTGACTCTCAGCTCATTGGTGACCGTGGCCATAACTAGTTCTGTACTATGCTGTGGCCGGAAACCAGCCTGCCTGGCATGGAGTAGATGGTGTTCCTCCAGAAAGCTGGCTAAGGTATTCAGGACGTTTTTTTCTAAGATCTTACTCAGGAGTGGCAGCTGGGAGATAGGCCTATAGTTTTTCAGTACCTTAACATCGGCTCCCGCTTTCTTGAGGAGTGGGGAGACTCTAGCTTCCTTCAGCTGGGCTGGAAGGTAGCCCGCTTCTAGTGAGGCATTCAGTAGACTCAGTAACTGAGACTGAATACCGGGCAAGGCCAGTTTAAAAAATTTCGGGGGGCAGGGATCTGTGCTAGAACCTGATTTGACATGGCCGACAAGCTCCACCAGTCGCTTTTCATCAATATATGGGAAGCTGTTCATGGTCCCAGTTTGCAGCTGACTATCTTGGCAGGATGGCAAAGATGGTCCAGCTGGGATCGTAGTAATATCCGTCAAGATGTCCTGTACCTTCTGGAGAAAAAAGCCTTGAAAGGTATCGCAATCGGGTTGATCACCCGCAAGACTTTACTCGCCCAGCTGCGTAAGTTCCCTTAAAATCACAAAGGTCTCCCTTTGTTTGTTTGTAGCCTCCCTAATTCTGTTCTCATAAAAGGCGGATTTTCTCTCCAGGATGTCCATCTTGTAACTAGCAAGAAGTGATTTAAAGGTTAGTGACTCTGCTGGACAGTAATTGAGTCTCCACCTTCTCTCCGCCTTTCGGAGGGCTTGCTTCTTTTCCTTAAGAGAGGCGTCAAACCATGGAGCTCCCTGTCCTTTTGTTCTAGTCCTCTCCATTCGCTCCGGGGCAAGCTTATCTAAGGTCATCAGGGGAGTAGTGTCAGAGTGCAGGTTCATCTGTGTCATCTTTGGGGGGGAGAAGAGAGCAGGGTCGATATTAGGGAGTCGGCCTCAATCTTCTTCCAAGACCGAACTTTCCTCCGCATTTGCTTTGAGGCAGCCGGCAAGGGATCTCCCGGAGCCCAGCACTTGATCAGAAAATGATCCGACCAAATGCAAGGGCTAACTTCAGTTATTTCCATATGGGACAAGGAGGACCAAACAAGGTCAAGTGTGTGGCCCTTCACGTGAGTAGGACCCATTACTAATTGTTGTAGGTTAAGTGTAGAGAGATTAGTTTCAAACTCTGTCTCAGTGGGCTCTCTGGGAATCTTATCCCAATGGTAGTTGAAATCACCTACCACTATAAGGGACTTATATCTAGAGGCCAAGTCTGTCAGCAATTCAAAAAAGGTGTCATTAAATTCAGGTGAGTTCTGAGGTGGGCGATATACTAGCAACAGCAGGATGCATGAGGACTTAAGTGACATTTTTATCCCTAGCAGCTCTGCGCAAGCACAATTTTCTGCTACAATCTGTGTCACGTTAAGACTCTTTTTGAACAGGATGGCAACACCTCCCCCTCTGCTGTCATTAGGGCGGTTGTACCAAAGTGCATCGAAATCAGGAGGCAGGGCTGCTAGAACGTCCGGTGTCGATGTCGTGCCCAGCCAAGTCTCTGAGAGAGCAAGGATGTCTATCTCGCCCTCCGCCAGAAGCGAGAATACCTCTAAGTGATGCTTTTGCAGAGAGCGTGTATTTAACGTTGCAATAATAAGGCCTTGGGTCCTGGTATGGGTGAGTACATCCTCTCCCTGCAACAAAGCCTCTGACCGTAGTTTGGCTAGGGTTATCCCATCTAACACAGTATTGCTTGTGTTGAGAGCCCTAAGGGTATCGGGCGAATATATACGTGGTCGGCCAGGGGGGGTGGCCCCTGGGCCCGTCCTGGCCCGGACGGGCATAGACGAGCTTTCCTCTGGCGCTCCTCCGGCGCGCCGCTGCGCGCGTCCGCTGCGCACTTGCATACTGGACGTATTAGTAGTGTGTGGCTAAGGGTACTCACAAAGACTATAGCGCTAACGCCCGAGACGTCTTGTCAGCGTCTCTAGCCCACACCTAAGATGGCGGTCGGGCGTGAGGCGGCGTGGAAATCACCCGAATGGTGAGTTGTGCTTAACTCTTAATTATAGTGCAGGCAATGCGGAGTTCCGGGGGAACGTGAATTACAAAGTGACAGTGACAGCAAGAATTTTTTTAAATTATTGATGCGAAGCAAATACAAATTTTTAAAAGGAGCAGGTACTCCAACACGTGACATAGATGACCTCAAAAAAAGGTGGTATGATCTTCGGATCATTACCAAGAAGAAGCTGGCTGCACAGAGGAAAGAGACCAGTGTCACAGGGGGAGGAAGGAGCAGGGCGCCTGCCCTCACTGACCTGGAGCAGCTTGTTGAGTCCATCCTGGAGCCCAAGAGTGTGTCTGGAATCGGGGATGCAGACAGCTCAGCCAGAGATGCCACAAAACAAGGTAAGAAGCATGCACAGCAATCCTCCCCCCCTTCCCTATCCCCATTCCCCAATGTGGCTGTGTGACTCACACTCCAGTACAGGTTTTAGTATACACCAGCAATGCATCATGGGAGGTGTAGTCAGTGAAACACCCATCATGACAGTCATCACACTAAACAACAAGGCATGCCACACACATCAGTCAGAAGCAGAAGAGGACATTGAGATAGTGTGATAGGATTTGTAATTTAATATCGAAATGCAGGGCTGCAGGACCACTGAGCTAATGTCCATATCTGTCCACAGGACAGTCATCGCGCAGGACTGCGCAGGAGAAGGAGGGAAGGGCACCCCGTAGGAGAAGAACTGAGGATGCCAACACAAGTGCAGGTCACGGCACTCAACCACCACCGGCACCAACACCACACACAGCTGCACCACCAGAGCCAGCTGCAACAGCAAAGCCAGCATCGATACTGCTGATTGACACCACCACAGCAGGCCTCACAAGATCTGTCCGCCTCACCAGCAGCAACATCACCTGTAGTGGTAAGGCCCAGAAGGCATGCTGTTGCCACTCTCCATGTCATGGAGTCGTCCTCTAAGGACACAAGGGGGAGTGACACACCAACTCGTCCACTGGAGGAAACAAATCCTGGGCTGCAGTCCTCCTCCCGAGGGTGCGCACACAGGTGCGAGACGCCACAGGGCCCGGGAGCACGGCACAAGTCAGCAGGGTGATGGGGTCTTCGGAGGGCTGGAGGCCAGTATGGTCAAGGTGCAGCACCTGCAGGGGAAGGCGATACAGTCTGTTCAAAGACAAATGCGGCACCTAAACCAGAACATGGTTAATATTGACTGGGGCATCAGCTCTATGGCGGAGGGCATCAAGGAGATGGCAGAGGGAATGCAGGACATGTCCCAGTCTTTGGTGGTACTTTGTGACAAACTGGACGAGGACAAGGCAAGAAGGCGCAGGGAGAGGCAGTACATGGAGCAGCACACCAAGGCAGTGAACCTCCTGGCAACTGCCACTTCCCTGCTCTGCAGGCGCTCGGTGGCAATGCAGGAGGGGCTTGTGCACTGCTGCAATGATGTCACCAGGGGGATGGGGAAGGTGACAACCACACTGGAAGTGCTGCTGACCACCTAGTCAGCCAACGCTCGTGCACTAGGTATGGGGGAGACCACCAGAAGGAGCAGCATTACACCCCCTGTCCAGGACACCCAGAGGAGCAGCAAGCGGCATGCTGCGGGCCCTGGCTCAGCAGACTGTGATGAAGGCCAGATGCAGGCATCCAGCACTGTTGTGCGTGGACGCAGAAGTAAATGCTGCCCACACATTTTTGAACATATTTAGGGTGTAGTAACCCATGACTACCTGTTAAGGTTGTCACCATTTGGATTGGCATGGTGTGCCGTTTGTTCTTTGTCGTAGTGCCCAGTTATTAAACTATGTCATGTACATGCAACGCCTGGCTGTGTCTCCTTACTTACTTAGAAATAGTTGTGTGTGATCTCTGCCCGTCTCTGTCTCCCATCTGTTGCTGGCACCACTCCTGCTGTGTTGGGCTCAGGCTTTGCATCTTCATCATCAATATCTGTGGCAAGGTTGTGCAGCATTGCACAATTTGCTATTATTTTACAGCAGATGAGGGGTGAGTATTGACGTGCGCCTCCGCTTTTGTGGAGGCAGCGGAACCTGCTTTTTAACAGCCCAAAGGTGCTCTCCACGACATTGCGTGTAGATTTGTGTGCCACGTTGTAACGTCTCTCACTCACGGTTGATGGGTTCAGGTAGGGACTGAGGATGAATGAGCAGACGGCATATGCGCTGTCGCTTGTGTGGAAAAGAGAGAGCCATTACAGTGGGTGGTCGGCTTTGGTAATTTGCAATAACCAAATTACTCACATGCACAACAACACGTACATCTACAATATCTATCTGGGTGTGTCACAGTGTTTTACTTTGCGGTATATTGAACAAGGGAACCCGTGTTAGGTAGCAAAGGACCTTGGGTGATTAGTCATTTTTTGAGGAACAGTGGTCCTTAGCTTAAAGAATACAAATAGTAGAATTGCAAACATAGACTTAAATAAGTACCATGGCGTAGTTTTCCAATGTCCAGCCGGACAAGGAACTGTTTATTTATAGTATTATAGAAGAATTTCTAGATACGTGAACCAAGAATCAAACAAACTGGGCACAAGCCTGTACCAAGTTGAAAGGAACAAACAATCAAAAAATCAAAGGAAAGTATAAGGATAGTTAGAGAACAGGCAAAAGAGAGTTGGAGCGAGTGGCGGCTTGCTTTTACAATCAAATCTTGTGCAAGCTCAAACCAACAGTAACTGCAATGATTATATGCAAATGAGGCATGCAGTACTATTAAAACAGTCGACGAACGTTTCGATCCCTAGCTCCTAATTTATACTGGGATCATCCTCAGGACAATTGTAAAGAAACTATTGTCTGACCATTAGTAGCCTTCAATGAGTCGGCAGATTTTGAGTGCGCTCAATGGCGTGACCGGGCTGCAACCAAAGCTAGCCAGGATCGGCTTCCAGGGGCCGTGGAGCCTTTGATTGGCCAAGTGGGGCTAGAATTTCAAAGGGACCTCGTGGGCTAAAATTTCGATGAAGCCTCGCAGAGGGGTTCGGGTTAGACCGCGGTTGCAGGGGTAAGGCGGTCCGCGTCACATGGATCCTTGACTGGAGCGTACAATCAGCTCGGTCGCGCCGAGTGCCATTGAGCAAGACACCCGCGACCGAGCTGATTGTACGCTCCAGTCAAGGATCCATGTGACGCGGACCGCCTTACCCCTGCAACCACGGTCTAACCCGAACCCCTCTGCGAGGCTTCATCGAAATTTTAGCCCACGAGGTCCCTTTGAAATTCTAGCCCCACTTGGCCAATCAAAGGCTCCACGGCCCCTGGAAGCCGATCCTGGCTAGCTTTGGTTGCAGCCCGGTCACGCCATTGAGCGCACTCAAAATCTGCCGACTCATTGAAGGCTACTAATGGTCAGACAATAGTTTCTTTACAATTGTCCTGAGGATGATCCCAGTATAAATTAGGAGCTAGGGATCGAAACGTTCGTCGACTGTTTTAATAGTACTGCATGCCTCATTTGCATATAATCATTGCAGTTACTGTTGGTTTGAGCTTGCACAAGATTTGATTGTAAAAGCAAGCCGCCACTCGCTCCAACTCTCTTTTGCCTGTTCTCTAACTATCCTTATTCTTTCCTTTGATTTTTTGATTGTTTGTTCCTTTCAACTTGGTACAGGCTTGTGCCCAGTTTGTTTGATTCTTGGTTCACGTATCTAGAAATTCTTCTATAATACTATAAATAAACAGTTCCTTGTCCGGCTGGACATTGGAAAACTACGCCATGGTACTTATTTAAGTCTATGTTTGCAATTCTACTATTTGCATTCTTTAAGCTAAGGACCACTGTTCCTCAAAAATGACAGTGTTTTACTTAGCAGGTATCCTTCTCCGAATTCCCCCGCTGTAAGGCGTATGTAGATCCCACTGTTCTGGAAGATGTAGGAGTCGTGGGTGCTTCCTGGAAATTTGGCCACAATGTCTGTGATTATGTTGGCAGCATCACAGATTACCTGCGCATTTATTGAGTGTGTGGACTTTCTGTTCCTGTAGATGTACTCAGTGGCTGCAGGTGGGCAGATTGGGATGTGTGTGCCATCAATGCAGCTAATAACATGTGGGAACTGTGCCATTTGGTAATAGTCAGTCTTGGTCTTCAGCAGTTCCGCATGTGTGTCAGAGAAGCTTATGTAATGATGCATTCTCTGCATAATGGCCTCCAGGAACTTCCTAAAGAAACGAGACAGGCAGCTCTGGGACACCCCACCTATCGCAGCTATCACCCCCTGGTAACTGCCAGGTGCAAACCGATGTAGGCTACAGAGCACCTGCACATGTGCTGGTATGGCGTGCACCCTTGGTGTTGGGTGCTGCAGGAGTGGGTGCAGGTCCCTTATCAAGATGGTGTGGGGTGTAGCCTGTACCTTTCATGGATCTCTGCCTCAGTAAGTTGGAAGAGTGTGATCCTCTGTCTGTAGACTTGCTCTTCCCATCTCCAGTGCCTCTCTCCTGCTGCCTGTAGCTGTAGCCACCTTGATATCACATAGAAAGCCGCCATTCTGATCACACTGTTGGATTTTGGGGCCTGTTTTATGGCCTGCACCTGGTTATCACCTGCTTTCAATCCATGGTAATTACCGACTCATAAATACATAATTTCATGAAATTCGGTATTTTCAAAGTTACTTACATCTCTATTCTCATTTTTACTGTTTCTTATTTATCGATTCGGTAAATAAGGATTCGGTAAATACCGATTCTGCAATTTTGAATTCGGTAATGATGAATCGGTATTTACCGATTCATATTTACCGAATCCTTAAATTTGGCCTCCTACATCTCAAATGCCTAAATGCCGGTCAGTAACAGCAAATTTACCGAATTTCGGCCGTTACCAACCGGTATTTGGCTACCTACATATGGCCCTAGGTGTCATGAAACTTGCGTATTCAAAACATAGTGTGCTTGGTGATATTTGAAACTGTATCATACACAGGCAGTGGTGGATTCCTCATATAGTCAGTGTCAACCCAATAGTTGTATTATGTATTTCTATTTATATAAGCAATGGCGCCCTAGTCAATGATTAAAAAGTAGCTTGAGTCTCGAGTACTCTGTACTGGCTGGCTTAAACATGTGTGTTTGCACCAGTAATAGGAATCCTCTTCTGATTTGAGTGTCTCTGTGTGTGATGTGTGTAACTGTGTCTCTGTGTCTAAGCGTGTCTGGGTGAGACAACACACCAGAGGCTACTACTCTTCAATCATATATCTAAAAACATTATTAAATCACAGTAAAATATAAGCCTGTCACCTTTTCAGGGGCTTATTCAGGCAGCACAGAGTAGGTGTACGGTGGTTAAATATACACCAAATATTTTAAAACTCAGCAGAAAAATACCACTTTCATTGCAGGTTTTGTCAATTTCAGTCAGTCCAAACCACGGGAATTCCTGCAGTTTAGTTTGTTTCTTTTCTAAACAGCGGCATAACGCAAAATGGTGTGGCCCCTGAAAATGTGATGAATGGCCCTTGACTGCCCCATTTCACACAGATATCCCTTGGCCTTTGGCTGTATGGGGTAGGGGCATCCCAGCACCCCAGGGGCTGCAGGGGCCTGCATTACGCCCATGCTTGCGAACTAAGAAGCAGGTTTAGCATCATTTGATGCAGCGCAACTCAGCAAGACAACTTGCTACGCGATGATGCACAGTGTCAAATGGAGAGTACAGGAATGTGTTGTATCTTTCAAGATATGGTGCATTCCTACTCTCTTACTGCGCTGGCGCTCTGAGTCCTGCCTATCCCCAACACAGGCACCCTAGTGCCAAGGTGTAAGGGTGCCTGTATTGCAGGCAAGGTTGTTTTTGTGCAGGAAGGTACACCTTCTTGCACAAAAACAATCCTTAGAGGAGTGTTCCTCTTTCTTAGTGTGCTGCAGAATACAGCATCCTTACAAAGAAGAAATAACAAGGCAAAATGAAGATATTTCTCCTTGTTGCTCCTCTAACAGGAAGGCGTCCAATTTTGATGCATTCCCAGGTTTAACAGGCTCGGTAAATCTGTGAATGCGCCAAAATGCATTGGGGGATGTGTAGGAACACCCACGCTCCACCCATGTAATGCCTTCTGAGGCACAGTAAAGCAAGGACACGACTTGCGCTGCCCTACGTTATTCTGAATTTACCAAACCGCACCAAACCGCACAGGGCCTGCCACGCAAGGTGCCTGCTTTAAGGATTGCAACACAATACCATGATAAATCTGGCCCTAAGATACTGAGGGCCTCATTTCTGAAAAGTGATGCATCGCTGCGTGAACTAAGCAACTTTTCACTGCGCCCTCCTTGAGACATGATGGATGCGTATCATGTCGCAAGGAATGACAGATACGTCAGTTTTACTGACATATCTGTCGGAGTAAAAATGACGCATTGCTGGAGTTGTGTCAAAAGCGTAACGCAACTCCATTAATGCAGTGGGGAGGGCTATGGATTTAACACTGCGTCACCCTTACGCTCGCCATGAGGGAGGCGTAAGGTTTTGACGCATTTGAGTCCTTGAAGTGGCTTCGTGAAATCTCATAGATTTCACTGTGTCACTTCTACGAGGCTTACTTGCGTGGCAACGCCCCCCCGCATACATTATACCTGACGCAGGTATAGTGTAGTGCAGGGTTTACAAAGTGACGCATCTGCTTAGATGTGTCACTTTGTAAATAGGGCACTACCTGGAGCATGTTTTACGCCGCCGATGCGTCACAAAAAGCGACACAGCAGCAGCCCAAAACTATCGCAAGGATTCATAAATAAGGCCCTGAATGCGCCTCACTGGAGGAATGCTCACGCCATGACAACATCCGGGCAGTGGTTTCCTGGGGCCGCTTCTACAAATAAAATGGAGCCTGTTCCTTGAAGCTGGGACAGCTGGCAGCCCTGTCAGCGGGTCCCATACGAGCCCCCAGGATCGAAGAAGGATGAGTTGAAGAGATTACACCGGCGGAGGTACCCGAGGAGGGGTTCTGCCCCTGCCAACCCATGCGGGGCTCCCCTGGCTCCTTCCTGCAGAAATATGTTAATTGGCATCTGGTGTGATAATGAACTTTAACGATCACAACTAATTAAGGTGTTCCACGAGGAGCCTTATAAAATTAAGGTCAGCACCTTAAAATATATGCGCCGCTGACAGCGGCGGCGGCCAAGGTTGTACATGGAGTGCCTCGAGGCCGTCTGTAGGACGCAGACCTGCTGCGCGCCGGCAGGCGTCTCTGCCACATCTGGAGGCTTCAATGCACTGCCCGACGTCTCACTTTTGAGACTTCACACACGAGGGCACGCACGGTGTCTTATGCTATGCTGGATGGTATATGTGAAGCCAACGTCTACCCACGCCCTGGCGTAGGCGGCGAGGGCAGATTGGATGTTATTAACTTGCTAAGTGGTGTGCCCTGGCGTCTGTGCTTCTTCCCCTTGGCTCTGTGTCACCACGTCTCAGTGTCTGTGCGGCCATGTTCCAGTGTCGATGCCTCCTGCTCTAGTGCACAGGATTTCCTATTGCAATGTTTGTGTCTCCCCACTGTCCACGGCCTACTTTGCAATGTGTGGGTATTCCTTCCCCACTGTCCCTGACTTACTTAGCAATTGTTGTGTCTCCTTTGCCCACTGTCCATTGCTTTCTTTGCAATGTTTGTGTCTATGTCCCCACTGCCCTTGGCTTACTTTGCAATGTATGTGTCTCCATTCCCCAGTGTCCATGGCTTACTTTGCAATGTTTGTGTCTCCCTTCCCCACTGTCTATAGCTTACTTTGCAATGTTTGTGTCTCCCTTCCCCACTGTCCATGGCTTACTTTGCAATGTTTGTGTCTCCCTTCCCCATTGTCCATGGCTTACTTTGCAATGTGTGTGTATTCCTTTCTCACTGTCCCTGACTTACTTAGCAATTGCTGTGTCTCCTTTCCCCACTGTCCATGGCTTTCTTTGTGATGTTTGTGTCTATGTCCCCACTGCCTTTGGCTTACTTTGCAATGTTCGTGTCTCCATTCCCCAGTGTCCATGGCTTACCTTGCAATGTTTGTATATCCCTTCCCCACTGTCCATGGCTTACTTTGCAATATTCCAGTCTCCATTACCCAGTGTCCATGGCTTACTTTGCAATGTTCGTGTTTCCATTCCCCACTGTCCATGGTTTACTTTGCAATGTTTGTGTCTCTCTTCCCAACTGTCCATGGTTTACTTTGCACTGTTTGTGTCTCCCTTCCCAACTGTCCATGGTTTACTTTGCACTGTTTGTGTCTATGTCCCCACTGTCTTTGGTTTACTTTGCAGTGTTTGTGTCTCCCTTCCCAACTGTCCATGGTTTACTTTGCACTGTTTGTGTCTATGTCCCCACTGTCTTTGGTTTACTTTGCAATGTTTGTGTCTCCCTTCCCAACTGTCCATGGCTAAATCTGCAATGTTTGTGTCTCCCTTCCCCACTGTCCATGGCTTACTTTGCGATGCTCACGTCACCATTCCCCACTGTCCATGGCTTACTTTGCCTTGTTTGTGTCTCCCCTCCTCAGTGTCCATGGCTTACTTTGCCTTGTTTGTGTCTCCCCTCCTCAGTGTCCATGCCTTACTTTGCCTTGTTTGTGTCTCCCCTCCTCAGTGTCCATGCCTTACTTTGCCTTGTTTGTGTCTCCCTTCCTCACTGTCCATGGCTTACTTTGCAATCGTTTCGTCTCCATGTCCCAGTTTCATGACGTCTTTATCCATTATTTGTCTCACTATCTTAGTACCCATGTCTCCCTCTCCCAGTTCCCATGTCCTACTGCCCAGGGCTTCCAGTCTGGCAAACCCTGTTCGGGGTGGCCAACAGGGTCTACGCAGCCTCTGCCGTTGGGGCTGGGGTCGCTTGCCTCTGATGCCCTGAGGCCTGTCCTACTATGGCTTTGTGAACTTGGCCCAGCAAAGTTCCTGCACTTGACTCTCAGTGGTAGTGCTGGCGAGTAGTCACAGGATTCTCAAGGAGGTAGTGTGGAGCTACAACAAGCTCAGCACTCAACAAAATACTCAGCGGTGCAATAATTGATTGCCCAACCCAGTGGTTGGCATTTAGAAAGGAAAGTACTTTAATTCACTCAAAAACGAAACATTACACACTACAGTATGCAGGTACAAATCTCCACTGGCACAGGTCCAATGCACCAAGGGTCCACGGTCCCATTCCCCCACCTTCTAACTAGGTATAAGATATATCATGACACGTTTCAGGTGCAGTGCGACCCATTTCGTTCAAAATGTGTGTACTCAGTTTTACAGTAAGTATCTCTCAGCAATGTCAGTCCTTTTCTCGCACTAGTCATGGTCTGGGCCCGCAGCACTGATCCTCTTCCTCCCTTTTCTAGGGGGAGCCTGGTCTGGCTCTGAGTGTGTCGTCACTCCCCTCCTGTCTGTAGTGGAAACAGTAGAGGACACTACCCAGTCTCTCTGAAGGGTTCTGCTCTTCTGCAGGCCCTCTTCCAGGTGTAGGGATGAGTTGGCCTGAGTCAGAGCTCATGGGCCACTGAAGGCACTCTTCAGGGCAGTGATGCAGCTCTGATATTACTCACGGTGATGAGACAGTACATAGGTCCAGCCGGTCGTCACGGGTGTGCAGTCTGCTTCGGCCTCACTTTCAGATTTAAGCGACATGATCCACTTTGGGGACAAATATTCAGTCACAGTGGCACAGTCCACTTGGGCACACTTCAGGGCAGTGCCAAAGTGCAGGCTGCTTTCGGGTTCACAGTGGCATGGTACTCTCTGGCACACTTTAGTGGTGCCACAGTGCAGTTGTTTCAGGCAAGAAAGTCAACACTCCGATCCGGGAGCAGGCTGGTCATTCCCTCTTGAGCCTTACCTGTGGTCAGCTACTTCAGCTCAGCCTGGTATTCAGCACCTTTTGCAGGTTCTCTCCTTTACTTTCCTTCTCCAGCAGGTCAGTCCAGTCTCCAGCCACTTCGGGACAGGGAGATGGCTCATCTTGCAGGTCAGACTCTACATGATGTCCCCTCACCTCTGGGAAACTGGCAGTCAGGCAGGACCCAGATCTGTTTACACAGCAGTCCTCTGAGTACTCTGTGGAGCATCACCTTCCTCGATCAACGATAACTTGGAACTGGAACAAGTGGGTCAGCAACTTTTTTTAAATTAATTAATTGTGTGTTTCTAAAGCGCTAGAATCGACTCCCGAAGGGGTATCTCTGCGCTGTAGACCGCTGGGGAACCCGTCCTGGCTTTCCCTGTGAGATGGTCCCTACTGGGTATCTCCAAGGTGAAACCAGGCATCCCCGGCGTATGTGGGGGGCCGTTGTGGAGATGAGGCAAGCTAATGCCCAGAGTTGCCGAGTGTGATCCCTGGTTAGAGTAGGCACCGAGGTGAGAATTATCGAGTCCGCTGACCCTGGTCCTCGACCCTGCCGCGTCGGGAATAGAACCCTGGTCGCGGGCCGTCCTCTGCTTCCGGGTCTGCCGCCTCTAACCAGTGAGCCACACCACTCCACTGTTATACAGATAATGCAGAGAGGGTCTGTGGATTTCCTGTTTGTACTGTCAGACACAGTGTGGGCTGGCACTTCTTGCATGTGTCCATTCCAGGCAGTGTTCCAGACTCAGCCTTTGTTTATAATGATGCTCTTCACAGTAGGGGCCTCTCCCTTTTGAAGCACCCACAACAGAGGCACAAGGAGGTGTGAGGTTTCCGCGCCTGGCTATCAACAGTCACTCTGACCAGTGATTAGGAAAAGAGACAAAGGACTGGTCTCACCTAAAGGAGCCATCACACTCTGAACAACAGACTGCAGTCCCACCCTCTACCCACCCTAGCTACCAAATATCAGGGCAAAGGGAGACTTATCAGCCCTTTCCTCCTTTTTCCCTATTTCAGTGCCTAGGTCTCCAGCCTACAGTTTCAGGAATGAAAGCAATACAGTTCCACTATCTGGGAAAACAACCTCACCTCCATCATGTGCACATGAACAGGCCCAGACTTCCAAAATGGAACTCATATGCCTCCATAACTCATATTCACTTATATCCACAATGCAGGCCAGACACAAATATGAACTACATATTAGTGCAAGCACTTGAGTTAGTGCGTAGTAGCAACATTTACAGAAGTGGGCCAGTAGGGTTCCACTCCTATAAAAAACTGATAACAACTACTGATTTATGCTGCCACCACCTCTACATACTAAATTCATGACATGACAGGGACGGTAGTCCATTTTAAAGAAAAATGAGGCTCGCTTTGTGTGCCCGTCAAGGTCTAGGATCTATCATGGACCTCACTCATGTCAAGGGATAAGTCGAGGCCTATTATTGATCAGTGTGAGACTGTGGCCAAAATCAGAATCCAGGATAGCCGATACTTGCAATCGAGCACCAAGTATCGAACACCATTCAGGGGACATTCCTGTCCCAACACTGTCCCATTGTTGAGTCTGCCTCACCTGGTGTCCTAGTCTTTTTCTTCCAAAGTTTCTGTCTCCATGTTTAATGGTCTGTGCTTTCCTATGACAGCGTCCAAGGAGTCCTGTTCCAATATTCGTGTTTCCCGATCCCAATGACTATAACTTTCAACCCTAATGTTTTTGTCTCCCTTTTTCAGTATCCAACTCCCCGGGCCCAGTGTTCATGACTGCCTGATCCAGTGTTCAAGTCTGCCGGTTCCAGGGTTCGAGTCTCTCGGTTCCAGTGCTTGAGTCTCCCGGTTCCAGGGTTCGAGTCTCATAGCTCCATTGTTCGAGTCACACGGTTCCAGTGTTCAAGTCTCCTGTCTCCCGGTTCCAGTGTTCGAGTCTCCCGGTTCCAGGGTTTGAGTCACCTAGTTCCAGTGTTCGAGTCTGCCGGTTCCAGGGTTCGAGTCTCCCTGTTCCAGTGTTCAAGTCTCCCGGTTACGAGTATTCAGTCTCACAGTTCCAGTGTTCGAGTCTCCCGGTTCCAGTGTTCGAGTCTCCCGGTTCCAATGTTCGAGTCTCCCGGTTCCAGGTTTTGAGTCTCCCAGTTCCAGTGTTCGAGTCTCCCGGTTCCAGGGTTCGAGTCTTCCGGTTCCAGTGTTCGAGTCTCCTGGTTCCAGTGTTCGAGTCTCCTGGTTTTAGTGTTCGAGTCTCCCGGTTCTAGTGTTTGAGTCACCCGGTTCCAGTGATTGAGTCGCCTGGTTCCAGGGTTCGAGTCTCCCGCACTCCTGCCAAGCATCACGCATCAGGTGTGATGCTCACACATTTCAGTGCGGTGTTCTGCATCACCGCACTCAAATGCATTGTCACGCATTTTGCCACCTCCCAGCACACGCAACCAGCGGCACTTGTGCACTGGCTCTGCTGCTCCCACGAGACGTGCCACGTTGCTGCCTGAGTTCCTAAATAGTTAAATCTATTCTGCTCTCAGCTCTGGAGTGGCTGAGAGCGCTACAATGTATCAAATCTTTGCCTTGCCTGTGTCGCCTGGTAACAATGCGGCAATATTCTGTCTGTGACGCTGGCGCGGCGCCGCAGCGTTAACACAGTACTCTACTCACTCACTGCTGCCAATTAGGCCGGGGGGCTGTCCTCTCAGCAGCAGTCGATGCTACCGCTGTCAGTCACACTGTGGCACACCATGGGGGCCGGTATTAATATCCGGGATGTGCCGGTAGAGTGCCGTCACGTCCGGAGGAAGTAGGCAGAAGCTGTGGGGGACTCGACTCAAGACGACGAGACTCGAGTCTTGCTTCTCTCCTTTCCTATTACCATCCCTTCCTTTTTGCTCCCAGTTTGTAATTACACTTAAGCAAGTATGAAAATTGTTCCCTTGTGTCCTAGACATCTACAGACCCCAGCAAGCCGGCCTCGGCTCGCTGCTGTCAGGACGCTATTTGGATTATAAAAGACTGTCTCTAAACCGCCTACCTTGTGCAGGCACCAGTGGTCACCTCTGTATCAATTTTTAACAGCTCCTGCTCTTTAAAATGGAAATTATATGGGACATTGAAAGAAATAGTAAAAAAAAACTTAAAAAACAGCTCTCTCATTGGCCGCCCGCCGCGCAAGAGCATGCAGATCCGTCATATCGATTCGTGGCGGGCGGCCGACAGGCGCAAACACTTGACACTACTGCGGCTCAGCTGGCCAGCGGCGCCGGGGGCCGGGACGAGTGTGTGGTCAGCAGCCCTGCTGCCCTAGAAGAAGAAGAACAGGCTGCAGAGTCAGTGCATCGATGCAGCAACAGTGCAGTCCGGACCGCATTAGTCAACTCTAAAAGTAAGTACTGTTTTAGTGGGCGACATTTTCAGGTTAGTACGTGTATGCAAAATGGTACCAAGATAAAAGTCACGGCAACTCAAGTATTTTAACCTGAGGGACCTTATAGTCCAGGGGGTCACTCGCGACTTCAGCAGGACCCTGCATGATCAGGTGGGACTGGGAGCCATGGTGTAAAGGGAACAAACACTGAGCAGGAGATGGCACAATAAACAACTGGGGCACAACTTAGAGAAAGGGGGTCACGTGAGGCAGAAAGGCTGTGAATGTAGGAACAAGAAGTTCTCAAAAAAAGAAATAATAAGGGTAGGCCAGCCAGAAGGTGAGACAGCACCTACGCAGAGAGGTAAGAACTAAGGAAACCTTTGCATTATTACAGCCCCCCCTTCACCTTAGTCCTACAAAGCACTGTGTCAGGTATTCACACCCACTTGCCCGTTGCACCTATTACTAACTACATGAGTCATGATCTCATCTGAAAAAAATAGTTTCACTCAAACAGCATCGATCTGTAGGGCTGCTCTGTCTGCTCATCCTTCCGGAGTCAGTGAGCCCGAGTCCTGGTTTAGTTTTATCTCTGCAGTCTCACTTGATTTTATCTGTAGCAGGCCCGGGAGTGGGCGCAGCCAGGCAGCTGCTCAGCTCTGTGAGTCTCATCTAGGGCACCAGACCACTGTAGTAGGGGTATTATCTTCAGGGTCAGTGCGTGACCTTTAACAGGGGTGCTCTGCAGCAGTTTCAAGAAGTTCTTGGAGTTTCTTGTTGCTCAAATAGCTGCAATTTCTGATATTTAGAAGTTTCCCTCGTCTTCATTGAATGATTTTTGCTCGCGAGAAAGTGTCACTCATAGTCGTTGAAATGTCACTTATATTTTCACTCAAATTTTTTAAATGTCACACATGGCAATCTGAAACCTTGGCAGCTATGCTCCTGGTTCTAGGGTTTGAGTCTCTGGGTTCCCATGTCTCTATTTTGCTGCCACCATTTTGGGTTCACGGTCTGGTGCATTCAAAGATGGCTGTATTTATGCAAGACAGAAAATAGTACTGCGGCTCGGTCATTAATCTCAGGAGAAAGAAGGTGACAGATTTGGAGCATTATGTGACTAACATATCTCATTGTTTGCCCACTTTTTCGAGGAGTTGTTGAATGCTTTTTAGCTTTGCTGTTCACAGCTCACTGAAGACGGTGAAATTATGCTCAAGACATGTCGTAGGTACGCAGGTCCTACAGGGCGTAGGACATGTAGGTACGCAGGTTTCAAGTCGCGCACAGTTTCACGGGATGGTCAGACTCTAGAGTAATTATGGAAATATTTTCAGGGCACACAAGTAATCCTGGGTTTTTTTTGGGGGGGGGGAGGGGGCGTCGAACATCAAACAGAAAATGAGCCACGAACCTCCCTTTTTCAAAATGTTTATATGCTTAAACTTTATTTGGTGGTTTGTCGTGTTGTGTGGTGATGGGGAGGGCGAGTCTGCAAACAGTTAAACTCTGTGTAATTCACAAATTTCCACTCAGCGGAACAAATTTGTGAAAGTATTCTGCAAGCAATTTTTTCGATCTGCAGATTTTGCATTTCAGTAAAATGTTTTAACCACTTCCACCCGGAAGGAAGTTAGGCATAGGGCATGGACCTGTGCATAAGTGCACTCAGTAAATATCTCTGTAAGTGCTGAACCCATGAGGAGACATAAATGTAAATGTAGTATACTTGTAAAGCGCACAGCTGCCCCAGCAACGGGGCATCCCGGCGCTGTATAACTCTGGGGAACCCGTCCTGGCTTTCCCTGTGGGATGGTCCCTTGCTGGGAGTCCCCAAGGTGGAGCCAGGCATCCCCGGAATTGGTGGGGCCGTTGTGGAGATTAGGCAAGCTAATGCCCAGAGTTGCCAAGTGGAACCCCTGATTAGAGTAAGCACCGAAGCGAGAATTATCGAGTCCGCTGACCAAGGTCCACGACCCTGCCGCGTCAGGAATTGAACCCTGGTCCCAGGCTGACTTCTGCTCTCGGGCCTGCCGCCTCTAACCAGTGAGCCACACTACTCCACATAGTCCAAGGATGAAGAGTTGAAGTGCACCAAAGCCCCTGACTGCTTGCTGACACCACACTCCCATTTGCCAGGACCACCTAAAAGATAGGATTCCCAGATTCTTCCATTTAATTGTAACTGCATTTATAAACGTTTACTACCCTTGATGAGGCGTTGAAGCACTTTATGGCGGGTAACATGTGACTCCGGAATCCCAAGATTAGGGGTTAATCTAGAGGTTATTGGTGATGTATAGTAATTGAGATTACTCTTGTGCTCTCAAAGAGTAGATTCCCTGCATTTACACCGGATTTTATGTGGTGGATTCAATGAACAGGAGCTAGCTGGGATTATCAGTGTGCATTCATGCACATGGTTGGTGAAGCGAGCAGATAAGCAGCAGGAGGTCAGTCATCATTATATTGCAAAAATATGGTTTCAAAGAAGGAGAGATTGTGAACTATGGGGTGAGGGGTAGGCAATTTGCAGAAATAAAATTTTAGAGAGTAAGGTAGACAGGCATGTCACAGAGTAACCTACATTCAGAGAGAGTAAGGCATGTACGTTACTAAGGATGGGTAAGGAGATGGCACCTCGATACTTGGGAAGTGATGGGACAATCAATAGCTATAGGTCAAGGTCTATTTTTCATGCGGGGATTTGGAATAGAGCGGGAGGAGGCGTTTTGGGGTCGCAGTATGTTAAAACTGTAGAGGGTTGATGGTGCTATATTTGGTAGCGTGTTTGGTGCTCCATTTGGCTATTGGTGGTGTTGATACGTCCTTTAAAAGGTAACATCAATAGCAAAAATGATTCCCATTCTTTTTGACTTTGTACTCTGCTCTTTCAAAGGTGGGGTACCACGTTATGTGATAATTCTGGATTGCCGGTCCTCTTGGTTTGACGAGTAAGATTTTGAGGAGCGAGTCATGTCCTGCGATTTGCAGTGATGATTTAGCTGTGGATTGGTTCTCATCTGCTCTGGGCATGTTTGAAAGATGATTGTGCTGATTTGGTTCTCCTTGATCTTAGAGGGTACTGCAGGGACGTCTGTCTGTAGCCAGAGAGCTAGAATGTGTGCTGGCCCTTTGTGAACGAGATCATATAGATTACCTGATTGATCATGATAGGAATAACCATGCCTTGACCCTTCTTCTGAACTTCAAGTCATCCTCAGTGGCTCTAATCTTTGCAGGTAGGGAATCCATAATGTGGTGGCTACAACAGAGAAAGTAGTGCCACCTGTGGTTTTCTTCCTGTAAACTGAAATTAATAGACCGTGCCAGTATGTTAACTAAGTACAGAGAAGGGCTTGAATCCAGTCGGGGGGCTCTTCTTTTATTAACCCTTATAAGTGCAGATGTGAACTACAAGTCCCACAATCCCCAGATTTAAGTGAAAGCCCAGGACTGGAACATAGAGTTAGGGGTTCCAGAGCGACCTGGAAAGAGAACATCCTTATTAATGAGCACAGCCCTATCTAGCAACCCTGTGCCCCCCTCTAGGACTGCTCGTGCAGATACACTTGACCTCGTGTAAAGCACTCTGCTGCCATGTTGGGTCAGGGTCGTGTTATACAAAACTGAATACATCAATAAAGCCTGATAATTGCCCAGGGCCGCCCCTCTATAGCCTGCTTCAAAGGCTGTTTGTCTGGCATGTGATAGTGGAGAGGAGGAGGAGTGGGGGGAGGGGTGTGTGTGTGTGTGTGTGTGTGTGTGTGTGTGTGTGTGTGTGTGTGTGTGTGTGTGTGTGTGTGTGTGCGTGCGTGCGTTTGTGTGTGTGTGTTCAGTGAGGAGGAAGGTATCTCCACATCTGGACATCACCATTTACATCAGCTGGCCACCTTATAGCATGAGGTAAAGTGCCAATGAAATCTGGTGGCCTACCCATATCATGAGGTGGGCACACTTTACTCTATGGTGGGAATTCCCAGCTGACGGTGGGATTCACATACAATAGATAGTGGACATGTGATATCTGGTTTTCACTCTTGGGATATGGTTGATCCCACTGCCATAGAGTGGGTATTCCTGGCCTGGGAGTGGCATTCTTTGCATAAAGCAGGCTGCATAACCTATCATAACGGTCGAAATACGGTGGCCACTCCTGGCATAGTATTGGAACAACTGTCATCCTTGCATAAGGTCAGAGATCTCTAACGTCAGATGCATTGGTGGTCACTGTTTGCATAAGGTGGTCAGTCACACTAAGGGTGGGCATTCTTGGCATATATTGGACATCTTTGGAATATGGTTGTGATCCCTGACATTTCCAGTGGTGTGGATGCCCCTACCATAGGGTGAGTTACAATTACAAAATAGTCCCTGACAGGGGAGATTCACCCAGAAAACAATGAATATAGGCCTGAAATCAGTGCTATATTAAAGCTGTCGAGCTGTAAAGAAAATGTAATAATATATCAAATCACATGAAACACAGGAATAAAGTGGGACACATTCCTACGTCAAACGCAAAATATATAACAAAGACACAAATAAACAGAAATTCACGAATTCAGAAAAAGGCTCAGGCAGGACAAAAATGCTTGTAACTTGTATAAAGAAATGCAACAAGCAAACAATATGTAGAGACACTGTTACACATCAGTAATTAATTCAATTCCATTTACGTTGCATATAAAGTTAATGACTTTTCGATCCCGTAGAAACAATATTGGGATCATCATCAGGACATAAAAATGACATTCTTGAGGGAATTTTAGCCAAGTGTAACAGCAAGGGGCAAGCAATGAGGCAATTGTGATAATGCCAGGAAGGGATTACTACGGTCGCACAGAGGTACGTTAGATCACTCGAGCATCTTGGCGCATACCAAAGGAGGTAGGGTGGGATTGGGGCAATTCCCAATTGAGGGTACTGGTATGGAGAGGAGCGGTAACCTAATTACACGAATAGGGGCAACCAATCCAATTTGCAAATATATGAAAGGTGCTGTGAGTCACGCAACAATGATGTGAGTAATAGTGAGACGGTACAATGACCTGTGTATCTTTTGGTATTCCAGTGCTTCTGGGGGGGGAGCGGTGACTTTGGGTCGAGTGCCCTGTCCCTGCAGTGAGCAGTGCTTTCTGTTCTGCAATTATGCCAGCGGGCAAATCGGATAGCCACAGTTTAATGGGTGGGCAATCGCTGATTTCCAGCACATGGCTATTCTGCATTTAGCTGAGACCAATGCTAAGTCAATGCATTTGTTGACAGGTTTACGTGTTGCAGAGTGGGAGGTGATCCCCATGTGATAATGTAGGCCATCCTTTCGGAGTGGGGTGTCCAAGACCTTTGAGAGAATTTTGGTTATCTCATCCAAGTAGGGAACACGCTGGTGACATGTCCATACCATGTGGATAAAGTTGGCTATAGTATCTCGACAGCAGGGGCAGGAGCGGGAATCCGTGGGTACATATGCACCAGTCTCCCGGGTGAGGTAAGTGTGGTGGAGGTAGTTGAACTGTGTGCATTTGAGACGGGCATTCATGAAAACACATTTTTGGACCCCAAGACATTGTGCCCATTGCTTGTCTGTGAGTGTAGTGGCCAGAGCCTCGTCCAGTAGGTGCATTTGCAAAATATACTTAAGCTGGTTTTTAAATAACTGTGCATGCTGTGCTGTGACAGGTACTGTCTATGACATTCAATGGTGCCAGAGTTCACTTACTGCTATGGCTATTATTTCATGTTTCATATAGAGATACTTTAGCATCTGTATTGGCAGTTTTAAAGGCATTATTATCATTATAATTTTAAGAGTCAAAAGCTTGTTGGATTGGTGTAACATTATGGTCCTCACACAAAAATAAAAACCCCACTGCCCTCATGACAAACACACGTCACTTCCACCCAATCACTCCCAGAGAGTAATGTGTTTCCCATCCACAAATGTTCTTCAGCGCATTCACCTCAGTTATAAAGTGTATATAAATGCTCGTATAATACAAACCTGGTGGGTTTCCATACCCGGCTGGTACCTCTGCTGTCTGAGCCTCGAAAATATTTCTAACCGGGGGGACAGATCTGCAGACTAATTCTTGAAATTGTGAGATTTGTGTAACTTTTCATTGTCCTGCCAGCTCATTCCAATGGGTTCTCAGTTGCAGTGAATTAATCTATTTTGCAAGGGGAAGATGGAAAACTGAAGGACCATCGTTTACACACTGAGAATGATAGGGATTCATCCTATATTGCACACCTACATTATCCCGACTCTTTGCACCGTCTCCACACTGATGACTGTGGCCTCCATTTTCTCCAGCTCCTCCTGTGGCGCAGGACTCCCACCTCCTGTCGCCGTTGCTGCCTTCCTGTTGACAGTGGGTCTGTGCTTGGTTTGGCTTTTCACATCATGCCAGCGCCTCTTGACCTCCTCCATTGACCTCCTCGACAATCCGACTACATTCACGTTTGTCAAATTGAAGTTCAGTTGATGGTTGTGTACTGTCCCCTCTGTGACCCTGAACAGGTTTTCCTGTGGACTGCACTCCGTCTTCCCCTTCTCCTTGGCCTTCCCCGACCCCGATGTTCCTTGCTGGTGGTCTGTGGTGCTTGTGGGGTTTGCGTTTACCTCTGCACTCGGTCTAGGTGCATCCATTGTGCTACGCAGTTTATTTTTGTTTCCCTTTGTTTTTGTTCTGCTTTTATGGTGCCTTTTCCTGCTTGACGTGTGGGAAATGCAGGCCTGTCGCTGGTTTCTGCTGATTTTTGTATCGCGATTGGCCTCTTTGCAACTTTTTTGCGTTCGTGTTTTGCATTTTTGCGTCGTTGCGTTGACTTTATCGCAGATATTTAACGCCTTATCGTGAGCCTATCGCATGGTACCGCCGTGTTGAGAATACAACGTTAACACAGAGTTATTTTCCCGCGATAGACTGCGTTGGGAAGAGTTGGATAAGCTAATTTTGCTGTAATTATCAAACGTTCTTGAGAATAGAAAACTAGCTGTACCCGGCCACGCGTTGGTGTGGCTCAGTCTGGGTAAATGGAAGAGAAAGAAAAGAGTGAGCGCACGTTTCTAATATGTTTAATTTCACAATGTTTGTGGGTATATAATATGTTTTTGTGGCTATTGTCTGTATGCGTCCCTTGTAGTTGTTGCGCAGCAAGCAAATCAATAGGGTCTGTTCGGCCTTTCGATTAAAAACATGTGCGTATTGGACACGTGCTTAATCGAATCCAACGTTGTGTCAAAATTTCAAAGCAATCGGTGAAGAACTTTCGGAGATTTAAGATTTTGAACAAACGAACATTGACATTTTTATGTGTCTGTTCGGGCTTTCGATTAAAAACACGCGCATATTCGACACGCGCGTATTCTATTCCAACGTTGTGTGTATAACAACACGCGCGTATTTGAATCCAACGTTGTTGGATTCAAATACGCGCGTGTCAGTGAAGAACTTTCGGGGATTTACGATTTTGAACAAAGAACATTTACATTTTTATTTATATAGATTATGATGTAAAATCAATGCACCTTTGGATTCCATTGGCTTTTTTTTTCTCAGAGGAATGTGAGAAAGGATGGGGAATCCCCACCCTTCGAACATGCCCAGGCAGAAGCCAGACTCACTTGCAAACTCGCTGCTACTTTGAAAATTCTCCCAAACACAACTGAAAGTGACAGAAACTATGGATACATCCATTTCTTTCCTTCCCGAGAATGAATGCAGTGATCAAAGCAGCACTGATTATGGTTTACACAAATTAGTCTCATTCTGAGACCAGGATTAAAAAACATTCCCCCTGGTTCCACAGTTTCCAAAATGCCCACCAGATTACTGATTTGGGGGTTGTTCTGATCGCAAGATGCAAAAAAGGCAGTCCCAGGTGTTTGACACTGTTGGGGGCCAAACCCAGATTGTAATGCAGCATTTATTATCAGCATATTTTATTAAAGTGGTAAAGGTGTAGTTAGACATAAAAGAAAACTTTCTAGACCCTTCCTTCTTCTATGCCTCCACTATCCCTTTCAATCCAGATAACATGCTAACATGTCCACTGCTCAAATTAATGTAATATTTCCCCAGACTAATTCACCATTATCCTTTTTTGGTTCCGGAATAGCGTGCTACTCGACGTGCTTCAACACCTCATCAGTGGTAGCAGACGCTATATAAATGCCAACCTTTTCCCTCTTCTATACCTCACTATCCTTTTCAGTCCTAATATCAGACTAACATATCCCTTGCTCAAATTAATTTCATATTTCACTATACTAATTCACCACTAATCTTTTATGGGTTCTAGAGTAGCATGCTACTTGCCGAAAAAGTGCTTTGTCACCTCGTCAGGGGTAGTAAGCACTATATAAATGCAATTACAATACAATACAAAACCGTGATTGGAATATTCAACATAACTGTAATAGTTCTACTCCAATGGTGGATATGATGCAGCATTATACAACCACATGCATCAACCCAGGACCCGAGAAAAAGGCAGGCCTGCTATTGACATGCAGTCATGCTGATCTGGTTCACATGGAACACCGGTTTTAGCCAAGTCTGCCCTGACAGGTCTACCTGGAAAGTATGGCCTGCAAAAGTATCAGTTCACCAAACAAGCGTTGGCAAAGCTGATTTGTATGGCTTTAATACATATTTAGTACGCTAGAGCAAGACACTCAGGCAGTAGTCAATAGGAGCAGACAGATGGCTAGAATTGTAAAACTGTCAATAATGCAAGCACTAGTGTGGCAGTGGAAGGATACACCCAAACAGCCAATAGTATTGCATGAGTGATCCTTACCCCGTCAGGGTCTTATGTAAGGGTGGCTAATTGTTTCACATTTTAGAGGTGTGTCCTGCATTTTGTCACCTGCCACACAAGAGGCATTACAGGACTCCAGTTGTGCCTCATCTAATTTTGGGTGACTGTGAGAAAGTGGCTCTATATATACTGGACTAGAATGAAGTACAGTCTGTATAGAGTCCACCAACCCCAGAGGTATAACAGAGGTTAAAGTCAGAACTGACCTTACTCTCCAAAGTTGTAGCTTGGTCGAGCAGTAAGGCAGTACCAGAGGACAGTGTAAAGCATTTGTTGTACACACTCAGTCAGCAAAAAGTTTCACACACTCAAGGACTGAACTCCAGGCCAATTGGTTTTATATCCACAGATATACCAACAGTTATAAAAATATACTTTTCTTGTTATGAGTTCTCTCATGTAATTACTTTGCAAAGGAGCAATAAAGTTTGTGCACACAATTAATACAGTATTAACAGTAAGCAACACTATCTTAAAACACACTATAGCATTGAGCTCAATGGGTTTTCCACATGTAAGTACAGTTGATTACTATATAGATTACTTTAGTAGTCCCGGGACTAGATCCTAGATGCAGTCCTGGGGTCTAAGCTGAAACCAGATTAGCAAAAACGTTTTAGTTACTGTAGTGAATTTTCATGAATATAAAGCTGTTTTAAAAGTTCACACTTAGAAACTTTGCAATGGAAATCTGACAATGTTATTCAACAGGAGAAAATTCAGGTTGCAGGTAAAGTACGATGGCGTTACTTTGGTTACCCTGCACTGGTCTCCTAGGGCCAGCACTGGGGTCTTAACTCAAAACAGGTAGGTAATTGCGTTTCAGTATTTCGTGTGATTTTTAAAGAATATTTCAAGTTTTCAAAAGTAGACAGAAGAAATTTCATAGAAAAGCAGACAATGGGTTCCTATGGAGAAAATACAGATTACTAGTAATCCCAGTAAGGACTACTTTTGTGGTTCAGTACTGGGCTGACAGGTACAGTACTGACTTCTTCCCTGATCACAGGTGAGTACTTCGGAATTCAGCTGATTTTATATGAATATTTTCAGTTTTCAAAACTCCACACTTAGAAAATGTTCGAGTCAAAATTGGTCAATGTTATCCAATGGCAGGTAAGTGAGTTACCAGTTTCCAGGTGAGTACTTGGTTGGTGAAGTTATGGTTCTGGGCATAGACTCAGGGGTCCTCCAGGGTCAGGTAAGTACAGTAGGTTCAGCCCCAGCCAGGGCCGTTTCTAGGTGTTGTGCCGCCCTAGGCGAAAATTGAAAAATGCCGCCCTCCCTCCTCCCTTTTTTTACCATCACTCTCTCCCCCGTCATCCATGCTAGAAGAATAAATGCATTAGATATAAAAGAACTTGTATTAACTTTGCAAACATGTGTACACATTTTTATACTGTAACCACTGTCAGAAGTGCAGTCAAAGCTTACAACATTTACTTAGAGCACTCACCCTAAAAATAAAGGCTTTCAATTAAGGAACCATAAATACAAGTTTGAACAGTATGAACATATGGACAACATATTACCTTAACTGCAGGCAGAGGCAGTGTCCTTCCCTGATCCATAATGTGGTACTGTAAACTGGCAGCAAAAGGGTTTGTACAGCAGGGGGTTGGGCCTCCTTGTCCCAAGGACAAAACACACATGAAAACTTGTTGCCCTTGACCCCAAACAATATGTCCTGGCCGTCCGGCTAAAGGATCTCCACATCCCTGACTCCCCTATGGCTGTGGTGAAATGACACCAGGCCCAGTTCCACTGTCCACGCACTGGAGGCTCTAGACCATCACGAAATGTGGAAAATCTACTGATTGAACCTCCCACTTTCAAGAAGGAAAGATTGATGGCCCAATCCTTTTCAGGCAGCGCAGTGAGAATCTGGAACTCACTTCTGCCTCAGCTCCGGACCACCACCTCCTCCCAGGCCTTCAAAACTGACCTCAAAGTTCTCCTCCTTCAAAGACACTTCCAAATGTAATTCATGCCCTCTCTATTATCTGAAGTCCTTCCCACTATAGAAAAATCTACTTTACATGACTATGGAAGTGCCTTCCCAGTGTGTTCTTGTGGTTTGAGAGTCTGCCATTTATTGCAGTATTATCCTTCTAACTGTTTGGTACTCGTTTGTAACATGCACACGTCACTTTTCTCTTGTAACACACTGTTTTGTACCTCTTACATTTTGTTTGTTTTCGATACTTGCACAAGTGCCACCATTGCCTATGTAACGTTTGGTGTTTGAGTGTCCTCCATATATTGCAGTATACTGCTTCCAGACCTGCCCCGCCCGCGCCACCACCATCCAAACCGTCCTCACTCGGAGTCTTGGACAAACAGCACACAGGGCGTCACCTCACCCGTCAGTGCTGCCTGGCCTGCTACCCAGCTCCTGCTCACTCACTCACATGAATTCATTTCATTCACAAAGAGTGCGAAAGAAGCTCCCAATTCAGAAATCATTTTTAATCACTGTAATTGACTCAACCATGGTAGACATGAGGCTACATCATTATCTCCACCTCCAAGCATTGAGGCTTTTCCATCACTATAGAAACCACCAGTAATTATAGATTTGGAAAAAAGGGCAAAGTGGAACACAGACAAAGCCTTGTACTTTCTTTCAGTGATAATACATCCAAACATATTTTACAATAAACGGAAGCACATCACTGCACAATAGGATGAGGAAAGATCGATGATGTGCCTGTCAGTAGTAAAGCAAGCCTCCCTCTCTCTCAAAAGTGCAGTATTTCATATTGCCCGAGGGCCGTAGACCAGATGTAGCAGGGCAGACTACTACAGTGACAGTGTACTTTTTGCGCCACTCTCCAGCCGACCGTGAGGACGGGCTCCGGAGTCAGGCCGCAGCGGAGATAACAGATAAATTATGAATGATTCACCTCACCCGTCACCCGCCCGCCTCCGCCTCATTTACAACATTAGGCCTGACTCAGTGGTGATGAACATTATTACATTAACATGATGATTGATTCATTTACAAATATTCGAATTTGCAGCATGCAAAAATGCATCCGATTCCGATCCGAAATATATATTTATTTTTATATTCATTCTCGCAGCCAGGCCCAGCGGCCTTCTGACTCACCGGCGGTGCTGCGTGCACTGATTGACTGCTCAAGTAGTCACTCACGACCTGCTGGCTGCTGCGTACCGTACGTACGACACGACCACCACCACACGGCCAGCGCTGACTCATTTACCCCCACGGCTATGCTGTTTTGGCTCGTGTGAGTTGTCGTGGTGCTGGGGAGAGGGCCGCCGGGCGGGAGACGGAGTCGGGACTCGGAACCGGACAAGTCTCTGTGTGGTGGCACTGGCTGGCTGGCAGGTGGCAGCTCCAGACCAGTGCAGTATTACTATAATTAAATTATGGGCAAAGGGGCGCCAGGCCAGCCCAGCCGACGACACGACACACACAGCCCGACCGTCCCCCGCGCGCGCCGAGAGATGGTGGCACTGGTGCGCCGTGCGCGTCACCGTCACTGGCCTGCCCTCCCTGGCCGAAGCACTGCTCCGGGATTGGCCAAGAATGTTCCCCAGGGCCGTCATTGGTAGCGCTATCCCAGCGCTACAAGATTGACGGCCCTGGGGACCCACTAGTGTGTCCCGCACCCCGCTCTTCTACTACACACACACGCCAATAATCTAGGGTGTGCTCCACTCGGCTAACCTGAACGCAACCACAAGCATCAGCAAATGCAATTGCGAACATCAGCAGGCCAGGTGTGTGCGCTTCACTTGCACAGTGCTGTGCACTGTCTGAGTCCAGACTCCACTACAAAATGCCACCCTCATCATTTTGCCGCCCCTAGGCGGCCGCCTAGTCCTGCCTAATGGCAGAAACGGCCCTGGCCCCAGCAGCACAGGGCCGGGTGCAGAGGTAGTTAGGCCCAATGTTATCCAATGAGGGGAAGGGGGCCTTCGGTTGGTGGCTGCTGGCTAGCAGGCCACGCGGCTGTGGGAGCTGGGCTCCTGATCACTTGCTCAGGGCAAGGAGGAAGGATAGGACATAGGTGGCACAGCCAGCGGCACTCGGGCAGCTGGGTGCAGGGTGCTTTTGAGCCGTCGGGCGCTCAATGTTATCCAATGGGAAAGGTCAAAAAGGAACAAAGGCTGCAAGCTCGGGGACGGAGACTCTCCAGGGGTGACCAGCACTTCGAGAGGTAAGTTGGGATCTTGGAGCACAGGTAGGTACCCCAAAGGGAGGCACAGGGGGCTGTAGGGTGCCAAGTGCAGGGGTGTCTTTGGGTGTCGAAAAGCTTACCCTCAGCTGGTCGCGGTTGGGGTGACCCATGGTTCTGAGTCTGCAGGCGTCAGCTGGTTCGTCAAGGAGGGTCTTTGGGCACTGGGCTTCGGGTCCCAGTCGCCGGGGGGACGTCCTCGTGGCCTTGGTTCGGTTGGGCCCGGCCCGGGCTCGGCGGGTGCAGAGTGGGCTGGTCCGGAGCTTCCTGGCTGGCACCAGGGGGGTTGTTGCAGAAGAGCCTCTGCTGATGGGAGTCCCAATCCTCAAGAGGGTCGAGGCAGGCAGGTCCTCTGGGTGCCCCAAGGTTGCTGTCCGCAGGAGTCACCGGGTTTTAGGCAGGAGCAGGTTCCATCGATCAACAGGCCGGTAGGGCTGGGGCCAAGTCAGTTGTTGTTGTCCTGTTGTTACCAGCTGCACGGCGGGTCTCCTTCTTCTTGATCTTCTTTATTCTTTTTGGTATCGGAATCTGAGGAAGGAAGGTTCAGGGAGCCCCTAAATACTAAATGTAGGGGTGTTACAGGTAGGGCAAGGACAGGGACCCTGTCCTAAGGTGAGTACACCCCCTAGCCTGCTCCTCTCCTGTGGGAGGGGGGCAGGAGCCTAGCTGGGATTGGGTAGGGCTCCCCATCTACAAGATGGCCGGAGCCCGGGGTCATGCTTCACCTCGCCTCTTCCACCTGAGGGGTGTAGTTGGCAAAGGTTGGCACACCCCCCTTCCTGACGTAGTTTTTCCTGCCAGTCTTCCCGCCAGAGTGGGGGGCAGGACTGGTGGGGGCCAGTTGCTGGGTACAGCAAATGGTCAGGGGAAGCTCACAGAGGCGGCATGTCTTTGAAGTTTCCCCCTGCCCATCCTGGTGGAGGAGACCTAGCACCTCGCCCAGGATGTGCTTTGTTGCAGGCCCAGGAGAGCGGGGGCTCTCCTACCCAGGAGTCCAGCAACATGTCTGCTGTGTGGCAGCCTCTGCAGCCACTCAGCCAGACGTGGATTGTAGGTTAGGGTTTCAGAGGGCATCTCTAAGATGCCCTCTGGTACATTTTACATTAAATCCCACACTGGCATCAGTGCGGGTTTAATGTGCTGAGAAGTTTGATACCAAATTTGTCAGTCTTCAGTGTAGCCATTAGGGTGCTGTGGAGTTCGTAATGCCAACCTCCCAGCACCATATACTCTTAATGGCATCACTGCACTTACAGTGCCCAGGTATGGCCCTGGGTACTGTAGGGGCACAGGACTCATGCACCTGTGCCCACACCTCTGGCATAAGGCACCCAGCTAGAGGGGTGACTGAAGTATGCCAGGGCAGTGGGTTCTGTGGGTGTGGCACACAGGGATGTGTGCCATGCCGACTCTGGTTTAAGTTCTGTACTTAGGCACTCAGCCTGCAAAGGCAGTGTGTGGGTGCCAGGGTACAGGGCCCCTGGGGGTGGCACAATAAGTGCTGCAGCCCTCAGGGGTCTTCTCTGGTCACCATGCCCTGGGTACCTTGGGTACCAACTACTAGGGGCTGACAGGTGGCCATAGATGCCAATTGGGTTTTGTTTCAGTACAATTTTAGGGAAGGAACACAGGCCCTGGGTACCTGGTTGGCAGGAACCCAGGGCACACTCAGTCAAAGCACATCAGCAATTCAGAAAAAAGGGCGGCGTACCAAGGCAAGAAAGATGGAACTTTCTCACAGTGACTGTCACTTTTAACCCTCTGAAAGGGGAAACAATTCTCTCTCTTTCAGCCCTTTATGATAAAAAAGGTACCAGTCGGTGAAAAGAGGGGCAGAAGTACAGGAGGGGTCCTGCACAATATAGCTTCAGGAGTCCACAAATAGAGCCACCTGCTAATAAACAGCCAAATCGTTCTGATAAGGATCAAAAGAATACATTCAAAAAGCAAGAAAATACGTTCAAAAAGCAATTGCCCAAGAGCACACAGTTTGGCCCTATTGGTGGCCAGGGTTTAAAAAAACTGTCTCTCCTGGTTTCACTTTTCCCACTAGCCAACTGGACCACAACTGGGAAGAGGGCAGGCAATCATTCGAAGCGCAAGTTCAAGGGGCCAACATTTGCAGGGAAAAGCCACTGTGTTGTGGCCACTGCCCAAGTTTAGAATACTGTGTTTATTTCCAGCATATATAGGTGAAGTGATAAATCTGATTTTGAATGTCCAATATCCTATTTCCATTGCTAATGTATCCATTGGACCAGGTCCTGTGGCAGTAGATGGATTCTAGACATTATGTTATGTTATGTTATGTTATGTTATGTTATGTTATGTTAGAAAGGATTTCTAGAGCGCACAGCTACTCAAAAGAGTGTCCCGGCGCTTAGAGGCGGAAAAGAATCCAACAAGCAAGGGGAAAAAAACGGAGAGGGAACAGGGAAAGAAGAAAAAAACAGAAGAGACCGAAAAGGTTATGTTGTCTGTTGAAACAACCAGGTTTTCAATTGCTTCCTGAAAACGAGCAAGTTCGTAACTTTCCTGAGTGGCAGAGGCAGCTTATTCCAAAGTCCAGCCACTTGCACTTGAAAAGAGCGACCTTCTTTGCGGGCTCTAAAGTGTTTAGGGGTGACCATAAGATGTTGGTGGGCAGATCTTAATGATCTGCCAGGTATATAAAAAGAAACTCTTTTAGAGATGTATTTAGCTCCTATCCCATGCAGGGCCTTAAAGGCCAGGACCAGAGCTTTGAAGCGGATCCTACTACGCACCGGTAACCAGTGCAGATCTCCGAGATGGCGAGAGGTCCGATCTCTAGGCCCTAGGCTCATAACAGCCCTAGCTGCTGTGTTCTGTACTACCTGCAGTTTGTTAAGCAAGAACTCCGGAAGGCCCAAGTAGAGGATGTTGGCATAATCCAGCCTTGAAATGATAAGAGCGTGAATAACCATTTTTCTATGCTCAGTCTGTAAAAGAAATAGGAACCTCCGAAGCATCTTCAGGAGACCAAAACAGGTTCCGGCTACCGACTGCACCTGTGATACTATAGATAATGCATCATCCATTTTTACTCCCAAGTTCTTTACAGTCCTGACCGCGGCCTGGGGAGGAGACATGTCTTAGGGCCACCATTGTTGCCAGAACATCGGGGGGAGCCGAAGAAAATCATTTCAGATTTATCTGAATTACATTTCAGATGGTTATGTTTAAACCAAGCAAAGGTTTCTTTTAGGCACTTGTTGATGTTCTCCCCGTTGAACTCCTCCCCCTTCCTGCAGGTGAACAGCAGTTGGGTGTCATCGGCGTACGATATTATTGTGACCTCGTTCTCTTCCGCCACTGTTGCTAAGGGGGCCATGTACAGATTAAAGAGTACAGGGCTCAAAATGGAGCCCTGTGGCACACCCACACTCAAAGTTGGCACACTGGCCACAAAGGGGGGTGACCAGACCTCCTGGTTTCTACCCTCTAAAAAGGAAGCAAACCACTTCGACAATGTGCCCCCGAGCCCACACTCCCTCAGTCTCTGAAGGAGGTGGTCGTGGGGCACGGTGTTGAATGCCGCGGAAAGGTCCAAAAGGACCAAAACCGCTTTGCCACCTGCGTCTAGGGTCTCCTTGATAGATTCAGACACCTCCAATAATGCCGACTCAGTGCTGAGATTCCGCCTAAAACCGGATTGGCTAGGATGAAACAGATTATTATCCTCTGCAAAATTGCTGAGCACTGTGTGGATGTATTTTTCAACTGTTTTTGCAAAAAAAGACAGAAGAGAGATTGGTCTATAGTTAGTGAAAACCATGGGTTCTGCCGTGGGTTTTTTTAATAGAGGAATTATTTTTGTGCTCTTCCATCTGACCGGGACCAGTCCGGTATGGAGGGATGTGTTCAAAATACGATTTACAGTCGGATTCAGAATCTCTGCCATAGACGCCAGGAATTTGGCCGGGCAAGGATCTACAGGCGAGCCATATTTCTCTAGGGGCATGGGCGGGAAGATGGAGAGGAAAAGACCATCTATCTGGCACTGGGGGCCAGCCTGTTGAATAGCAGGCACATCTTTAATGTCTGGGTTAGCAAACTCAGATTGTATAGTTACTATCTTTGAATAAAAGAAATCGGCTAAATTCCTAATCCACTCATCAGAGGGGGAGGCACACCTAATTGCAGCCTTAGGTGAGGAAAAACATTTGACAATGTCAAAGATCTCTCTGCATTTATTTTTCGCGCAATCAATCTTTGAGGCAAAGAAACTCTTCTTAGCTGCATATATCTTTTTATGATAGCCTCTTAATGCCTCTTTATAGTTCTTTTTATTTTCCGCCTTAAAGTCCTTCCTCCAGGCTCTTTCCTGCCATTTGCAATCTTTCCTACACTGGCGTAGGGAGTCACTAAACCAGGGAGCTGAGGATCTGATTGTTCTTGCAAGGCACGGAGTTGGAGGAGCTAAGGCCAAAGTGCCTTGTGCAATCCATTTTACCAGAACTACAGCATCCACATCTATATCACCAGTAAGCATTGGTGGGTGAAGATCTAATTCCTCCTTAAGTGCATCTTGGGTGATCTTGTAGAAGGGTCTGGAAATAAAAGATTGCTGCTTAACATGAGCCTGTACCAACTTTGATACTTTAGGTAGCCTAAAGCTAATAAGATAATGATCTGACCAGAGTAGAGGTCGAGGAGGCTCTGTCTGAATCAAACCGTTTGAAATGACCTGGTCAAGAGTATGGCCTTTCTCATGTGTGGGGGAAGATATGTATGACACAATACTAAGCGCCCCTAGGGATTACAGCAAGGAGAGAGATTCTGGGATATCCTGCCGCTCCAGATGTATATTAAAGTCCCCTAGGACGATGAAATGTTTAAATCTGAGGGCCATAGGTGCGATATCATCATCAAAGGACTTTAAAAACGCTCCCGCATGTCCTGGGGGTCTGTACACAAGGACTCCTGCTAGGCACTGGTGAGGGGACAAAGCCGCCTGAAAACCTAAACATTCTGCCCCTTCAATTTCCTCCATGGGAATGCAGGTAATAGCTAAGTCTACTTTACTGATAATGGCAATACCACCTCCCTTGCTTCCGGCCCGATCTTTCCTTATAATAGAATAGCCAGAGGGGATGGCTGAAGCTATTGTGGGGTTAGACGAGGTAGACAGCCATGTCTCAGTCAGAAACAGCACATCAGGTTTAGTCTCGGCTAATAAATCATAAATGTGTAAAGCGTGCTTATTAAGTGAACGACAGTTCAAAAGCAGGGCCTCAATATATTGTTGGTCCTTGTATATAACAACCAGCTCTTCCTTTCCTTGTGCATGATGCATGGACACTCTGTTTAGGAAGTCATTTGCGACACCCCAGTTACAATGTTGGCACCCTAAGGAGGAGTAACTGGATTCTATGTGGATGGCTTTCTTACACTGGGAAAAGGCACCTAACTCTAAAAGTGACTCCCTATCATATGTGAGTACCTTATTCACGGAAAGAATCAACCCAGCAGAAATTCCGGCACCGGCTGCCTCTGGGACGCTGACGGGCGCAGAAGAGCTTGCCTTTGGGGCGCCTTCGGCGCACCATCGGCGCGCCCGCTGCGCGCGTCTGCTTTGCGGCCGGACATCCATCCTAATTATAAACCGTGCCATCTGCGAAAATGACGGAGGCAGGGAGAGGAGCCGTGTCCCTCCACAGCAAACGGTCGCTAGGTGACCGTGGTGGACCGGGGACCGACTGCACTATGCCACAGGTAGCGAGAATATTCAAAAAAATCAGCAGGAGAAAAGTAAGTTGTCCCCAAAAACAATTCCCCAGTTTAAAAGAAATACGTGATGTAAAGCACAGTCAAAAGCGCTAAAATAAACAGTTTAAAAGAAAAAGCGGGCGCTACAGCTGCCGATCGAGAAGGCTTACTGTCTGGTAGATAAGGATATTTACCACTGGTGAGGTAAAGTGTAGAATCATTTCATTCCATTTCCATGCCAGGGTTGTTCATTTTCTAAATTTGACTTTCAGAAGTTGCAATAGTGAGCAGTCAAGGCGTACACCTGAAGGTGGTAAAGAGATTATAACTCAAATTCAGTATGAATAGTAATGACCCTATGTAAACTCAATCTCTACCCAAGTTATATATTTTAAGATAGATTAAGAGAAGGGGGATTTAGAATTCAACCCCAAAATGAGCTACAAAATATATGGTCTCCCCACTCCCCAACAAATGTCTTGTGATGCCTCTGTGCATGCAGTGTCTCCGTAACCGCAATGTGTCTACATATGCTCAAAGTGTCCCACAAAGTGATAAAGGTAAGTTGGCCACCATAGTCTTCAGCAAGACATGATCCAAATCCAAGTTCTGTCTCTGTTTAAAAGCCCAACAGCAAACTGTAGAAACGTATAGAGCAATATTGTGCCCTGTGGTCTTCAGGTATTTTCCTGTGCCTCAATTTCCTGTCACCTCTCCTTCTTCTGTCTTATCTATTCCCTCCTTTCTTGTCGTGTTGAATCTTCCCTCTCTCTTATTTCACCCTCCACTCTCAAGTTTCTCCTTTCCTCTGCTGTCTTCCTGTGGCATTCTAAAGCAGTATAATAGAGGCATCCCCTACTTTCCTCTCCTATTTCCGCACAATGTTTCTACTTTGTTCTGGTTATGAGCAGTTTAAGTGTCATGTAAGCAATTTTTCTGGCCAAATATCCCTGTCCTATTTTTTGTGTGTTTCAAGAACTCTGCCTCAGAAGGTTCAACTATCCATTTTACATACAAAGCCCAGATTGGGAGCGAAAGCTAGAGAAAAATCTATTTATTCTCCTTAGGCCTCAATTTACTTGAAGCTTTGGCGTCTCTTCAGTTGCAGAAGTTCTCAAGGAGTCATGTTCAATTGATCTTTCCCACATCAAGAAATAGTAGTGCTTTTCTGCAATAATAAGTGCTGGGCCCAAAGAGTTGCTGAGTGAGAAGTCCATATTCAGTCCTACAAATACAGGGGGTGCACGTAACAAGCCGATGTATTCTTGCTTCTGCCTCGTGCCTCTTTATTCCACCACCAGACGCCCACTGCCTCTTTATCGCACTGTTGCATGTTCCTTTTCACCCCTGCTTCCTCCCTTATTAACTGTTTTTCCATATTTCTTTACATCCTTCTTTATTTTGTGTTTTCTCTCTCCTGCTCTGGATCAAAGTCTGTTGAGGCAAAATAAGTGCTGGCCTCCAAAATTCAGTGCTGGTGGGCTGCACCTGCAATCAACGGCTCAAATTAAGCACTAGCTGTGTGTTGCTCTTTCTTTTGCTCCCGTTTCAGTTTTGTGTCCAGCAGCAAGTGAAACTGCCCAAGGTATCCTCGTGTCAGCACCTCTGTTACCTGTGGCTAAGTTGACATGGCCTGGGATCTAAAGGTAAACTTTGTACAGATCCTGCTCTCAAGTTACTTGATATTATCTCTCGTGGCACCCTCTGTGAGCGGGTCCAATGCTAATAACTGGCTAACAGTTATCATTACTGCACCAGTGTCTGTGTTGCCTTGAATTATCAGATAGGACCATACTCTCACGGGACCCTGAATGTCAAAGCTGTAGTCAGGTGTGCATGTTTTGTCGAAAATTCTGCAGAGAACTTACTCTAATTGTTCACTGGGGACCAAATGGGGATCTTAACCTTTTGACTTCTGTGGACTTCCACTTAATCTTTCCTGGAATCCGGCGACCCACGCTGAATCATTAGTGGAATCTGAGGAACTCCATTTTGAGTCATTACTAGCCAGGGACCTCAAACTAGGAATGTTCTATTATTTAAACTGCAATACAATACTCATAAAATACAAAAATATGCATCCATCAAGCAAATACACAAGTTAAAAATTATTTTACTTCATTCTAAACAAAAAAATCTACATTTAATTGTAATAGTAACATTGTAGCTTTTCTAAATTCAATTGAGGACGCTCTTCGTCCATACTGTATTCTGTTTGATGCACTTTCAAGGCTTTCATGAATCAATCTGAGGATACTAACTTATTTTTTAGCCTCCAATATCAAATTCCTTTACGTTCACGTAACATTTTAAAAGTTTCAGTTTACATTTTGCATCGCTATTAATCTGTTAATATTTTTTTTCTAAGCAGTCGCGGACCTCCTGAGTGAGTAGGGTTCTCTGACCCCTGAGTAGGCTTCGCTGGACCCCCCAGTAGGCTTCGCAGACCAGGTTTAGGCGGATCCCCAGGGGTCCCCGGACCGCAGGTTAGGAACCACTCACTCTAGTCTAATGCATTCTGCTGCCGGTAGGCCCTCCTGCAGTTCCATATTCTGTCCACCGAGTGTCACTGCTGCACTGCCAGTGTACGTCTGCTCTCCCCCCTAAGCAAGGCGTATTCCTCTGACATCTTGTGTCACTGGCTGAACTATATATATGGTACTCACACGGACGCTGTTTTCCTCGCTGCTGACGCCACTTTGCTGCCTGCCCACGGACCTTCAATCACACCTAGTGGAACCCGCTTCGCGGGTCCCACGTCGCTGGAAGGGGCATTCCGAGGCTGTGCTTTCTCCTCTGCTGCTGGGCGGTGAGTGTGTGACAGGGCTGCGAGCAGCAACCCGGACTCAGTATCCCAGGAGTCCCGGGTTGCCCTGGCCGTTTCCAGCTGGCCTGCTCTCCCTGACCGCCCCGCCCAGCCCCACCTACTTCAAAAGCGGCAGTGATTTCCCTCTGCCTTGGGACTCACACGGACGCTGTTTTCCTCGCTGCTGACGCCACTTTGCTGCCTGCCCACGGACCTTCAATCACACCTAGTGGAACCCGCTTCGCGGGTCCCACGTCGCTGGAAGGGGCATTCCGAGGCTGTGCTTTCTCCTCTGCTGCTGGGCGGTGAGTGTGTGACAGGGCTGCGAGCAGCAACCCGGACTCAGTATCCCAGGAGTCCCGGGTTGCCCTGGCCGTTTCCAGCTGGCCTGCTCTCCCTGACCGCCCCGCCCAGCCCCTCCTGACCGGCAACGGCTCCTCCCCCTTACCTTCAGTCAGTACTTACTGAGCCAACTGCCCAGCTGCGCGGGAGCGCGCGGGAGGGCGCCGGGAGAAGCCCGGGACAAGGGCGGGACCGTCCTAGGCCGTCAGTGGCCGAAGGAGGCCGGGCTGGGCCCTCTCTCTTGACTTCTTCCCGTGACATAACCAAGGTAATGTCCTCGCCTACACACCGGGAAACCCCCTCAAGGGATGGAGCCGCCAGCTCCGGGACTTTGGACAATTATTTCAAACCCAATAAAGGTGAGGTGTTTATGGACGGTTCACTTGAGAAACGCAGGGCGGAGCGCAGGCGCTCTATTGAATCCATAAAAAACAGGTCCTTGATCGACATCAGCCCCTTCCCCAACACTCAAGAGGGAGGCGTGCTATCTAGCATTATAAATAATTCGACATTAGAGGACTTCCCTGTCCTACTAAGGGAAATCCCCCCCACTCCAGGGATAGCGCTTGTACAAAACATAGAGCCAGTTCCCCTAGGGACTTCGAATTCTCCTGTCAACCTGCTAACCCAAATTCCACCTATCCAATTGGCCAATAAGAGCAAGCCCAAAATAAATGTAGTGGTGGAGTTACATAGGCCCCCACCCAGTAAACGTGCTCGGAAAACAACGGGGGGGCGGGGGAAACCTAAAATATCCCACCTGGATTTTGGCAAGAAATTGCAAAATAGTGTTCTTCAGGGGAAGCAAACGGAGATAGTGCCTCTTTCTAAACCCTCAAATACTGGTACCACTGCCATTACCAAAGAACAAGAGGGTACTACGCCAAATCCAAACAATCCACTCTATGCTAAAGGGAACATTGAATTTCTACTCCGTTCCCTTCTGCAGCCGATCACCGATAGCTTAAAAAAAGTCGAGATTAGGCTCACCTTACTAGAAACTTCTCTCACCACCTTGAGCACTCTAGTAAGCAAGCAGACAAAGTCAGTGGAAAACCCTCCCGCGGCTGAGGAACCTCCTAAAGAAGATGTCGCAAATAATGCTAATAGAGCTCCACCAAGAGGCACGCCATCTGCTCCCCCACTGCAACCCCTTATGGCCATTCAATTTCAGGCACAGCACAACAACCAAAGCTCCAGACCCACTCATCCTGTGGATTTAATCCCACATAGCTTGCAAATAGAGTCCTCTGGAACGCATCAAGGACAGGTCAATGTTCCCCCACTCACGCCCGTTTGTCCAACTCCCAGACCACGGAGGCCAGACCTTCCACCTGAGGCCAATAGATTAACGGCGGTTCTAGCGGGTGCCCCTCACTTAAGATCAGGGGAAAATGAGGATTACCAGTCTCTTAAGAAAAAGGTAATCAAATGGCTCAACTGGAACCGACCCTTGCCTCCCCAGTATAATAATGAAATCATCATGGTGAGAAGGGTTCCATGGCTAGGGAAGACCAGGAAAACTATAGTGGGGGATTGTATCTTGGTAACTTTCAAGGATCCAGGCACGGTTCGACACATTTGCAGAGGAATGAACCGATCCCTGGATTCCACTATACAGACCCTCGCAGTATCCTTTTTCTTCCCCCCGATCCCTAAACGCCAGGCCCCAATATATGATGACTGGACAAGGGTGGAACAGAGACGCAAGCACAAAGGCCCTGTACAATGCCCGTATTTGCAACCACCGGATACACCTTTCTGGGATTTCAATCGCTTCAACTGCCTGGACGGCTTGGATGGGGTCGACTGACTTACTGCTGGCAGGATAGCACCAGGGGTTTTGGGTTCCCGTGGGCCGTTGGAGAATTTCATTCTGTCCTCCGGCCCAAGTTTGGGCCCACTGAATGATCTACTCGCCATAGATCATGGCAGAACTGAATTCTCTTACCCAGCCACTGATGGAGTAGTTGCTGCAGAGGGGACATCTTTGGTTCCCCTCCCTGTGGGTGAGGGGGAGAGGGGATCTATGGTGCCACATGTAACTGATGCCGCCCCCGCTCCAGGCCCGGCAATACAAGAGGACCCAGGACTTACCTCTTCCAACCCTTGTGTCTTGATATCTCCCACTTCTGAACACCTGAGGATAATCTCCTGGAACATCGCGGGACTAGTAAACAAATTGGAAGAGCCGACCTGGGAAAAGTATATAGAAACTGGCGATATATGCATGTTCCAGGAAACCTGGGCCAGAGAGGACCATGGACACCAAGGCTACACATCGTTCTTTATTCCAGCTAGGTGGGAGGGCAAAGGCCGCCCTTCAGGGGGCCTTGCGATATGGGTTGCTGCTCACCTGGGCTGTGTGGCATCACGGCTCCCATGCAACTCTGATGACATCCTGGCGGTCGCACTAACATGGCCAAATAAAGCCAACCTCTTGCTGGTTAACATCTACTCCAGGCCGACGGGAAAGGCAAAAGAATCACCGACTTTTAATGAACTTTCGATCTTTTTATCTGAACTGTCGACTGATTCATACTATGTGGTGGGTGGGGACTTTAATTCTCACTTTGAGCCACTCCCCGGCCTCCAGGAAGGGTTCTTATCAGATGAAGAAGCTAGGTGGGCAGTACCAGGGGTTGACGTCCCATCTCCGAAAGCTTGGACCCCATTGGCGTTGCAAATCACTGCCCTCACCTTAAGGTATGGACTTAGAGCGTGTAATGGGAGAGTTAACTCGGACATACCAGGTAAAAATACCTATAACCGCCGGGGAAGAGAGTCACACTTGGACTATGTTCTGGTCCAATTGGCAAGGTGGTCAACTATACAGGATTTTAGGGTAACAGATAGGCTGGATAGTGACCACAATGCCCTTGAGTTAGACCTTGTTCATCCAGCACCTCAGGGCTTAGTGACCCAGGAAGAAGGGAACTACCCCACGCTCCTCATAGATAACAGTAGGAGAAGAATTAGGTGGGAGCATCTGGTCACAAAAAAGGACAAACTCCCACTGCTCTATGCAGAGATTACCCCCATCCTGAAAATTGTGGGGGAACTTGATAGTGTGGCAAGCAAAATAGACATAAGGAGTAAATTATTTGATGCCCACAAGGAACTTATAAAAGTTGCAGCACCCCACTTCACATGTAAGGCACGAAAGCCAAGAGAGAGGTGCCAAGGCAAAACTCAATGGTACAATGTGGCCTGTAGACGGGCCAAAACAGAACTCCTTGGAGTAATAAAGGAGGGCAAGGGAGGGGAACGCCTTAAGCAATGTAGGCAAACCTACAAGAAACTTCTCGCCCAGGCTAAAATAGAATGGGAGGAGAACCAGTGGGAAGAGCTCACTAAGGCCTTAGCAGTGCAAGACCAACGCCTGTTCTGGAGAATGGTGAACGGGGGATCAGGGAGTTTACATTCGGCAGTGGAGCCTAATATAGCTCCTGGAGTGTGGCAGGCCCACTTCCAGTCCTTATATAGCGCCGAGTCCGGAGAACTTCCTGTGACAGTTGAACTGGAGAGGCGGGGCTCTCAGGTGGATCAAATAACACTGAGCGAGGTCACTGCTGCTATTTCAGGCCTGGCTTCGGGGAAGGCCCCTGGGCTGGATGGGCTACCGGGAGACCTGTATAAGCAGGAGCCTACCGTCTGGGCGCCCTACCTCGTTGCTCTTTTTAATGGTATCCTCGGTGGGATGGAAATCCCTAGTATTTGGCTGGGGGCAGAGGTGGTCCCGATATACAAAAAGGGATCCCCCCTCCTCCCAGCCAACTACAGACCGATTAGCCTGATAGATGTAGCGCAGAAGCTATTCGGCAGGGTTCTCCTGAATAGGCTTCAGGAATGGATTGAGGAGGTAGGCGCCCTCAGTCCATACCAGGCAGGCTTTAGGAAAGGGGTATCGACTGTGGACCAGGTCTTTAGATTGAACTTGGTCTATTGGAAGACAGTGAGGTTCGAGGGCGGCAGTTTGTACACAATTTTCGTGGACCTACGTGCCGCCTTCGACCTCGTGCCCAGGGGAAAACTCTGGGCCACTCTGGCAGGGATGGGCGTTCCACCAGATATTTTATTGACCTTGCAGAGGCTGCACCATAACAACTATGCCCAGGTGAGGTGTGGGAGGTCGGGGGAGCTGACTGATAGATTCCCCGTGGGCAGAGGGGTAAGACAGGGCTGTGTGCTGGCGCCGACCCTGTTTTGCCTCTTTGTCAACGGGGTAATCGCTCATCTGAACGCCACCGACTACACAGATGCCCCCAAGCTAAATGGCAACAGTGTGCCCGCAATAATGTTTGCGGACGACACGCTGTTGGTATCTAAAACTCCCATGGGCATCCAAAGGATACTGGATGCCTTTGTGGCCTTCTGTCAGGACAGAGGACTGGAAATCAATGCCACAAAAACCAAATATATGGTATTGAATCCAAGCCCCAAACAGCGCCCGAATCCCCTGCTGGGAGCAGCACGGCTGGAAAGAGTAGCCACGTTTGAATACCTCGGCGTGACACTCAACGAAAATATGACCTGGGGGACCCACCAAACTAGGGCTAACCTTAAACTAGTACAAATTGCCGGGGGGATCTCCCGGATGATGACTGGTTCGACCTATCGCCCATTGGGGGCCCTAATTCAGATATATAAGGCACAGGCCAGGGGGGCGATCCTGTATGGGGCTGAACTGTGGGGCCACACTCCATGTCGGAATCTGTCATCCACGGAAAACAGATTCATAAGACAAATTACCGCACTTCCCCCTAGCACACCACTTCTCCCTTTGAGGCTTGATCTTGGGCTACGGCCTCTCGCCGATGAGATAAGTCTAAGACCCATTGCCTTCTGGCGCAGGCTTTGGAGCAGCGACGATCTCACCGACTATAGGGCGGAACTGGCCGAACTATTACAACACCCTAAGGCGCTCAGTATCCCCTGGGTCCAAAATATCCAGTCCACCTGCACAGATCTGGGGCTCCCCGAACTGTGGACTAAACCAGCAGATACAGCAACTAGAATCTCTAAGAGATTTCTGGCGAATCTGTATCATGAACACAAAAGGGTAAGGGCCTTAGTTACCCAGACAGAGGGATCCCTTTCTTCCAAATTCCTGCAAAATAAGGACCTCTACGCATTCGAAAAGGCTTTTGATCCCATATATCTTGTACTCTCTAGAAAGTTATTTCTCCAGTGGAGATACGGTACACTGCCTTTGCGTTCCTTTTCTAGCACCTGGTCGCAAGTCCCTTCCACCAAGCATTGCCCTCTTTGTGATGACAAAGAGGAAAATGACTTGCATGTGATCTTTTTTTGCCCAGCATATAAGGCAGCCAGAAAGTACTGGCTGCTGCCTCTGATTAAGAACTTGGGTGGTAGGGAATATATCCCTATGTACAGGATTTTAAAATGTGATGTTTCCGGCCCAATTGTTTTTGCGCTTGCCAAATTCTTTACAAATGTATGGTATACGTGTAATCGTCTTTTAAAAAATGCTGGGTAGCTTGTAGAATTGCTCATTTTTAACAATGTTAATAATGTTTGATGTGGATTTTTAAATCTTGCACTGATGTTCTATCAAATGTGACAGATTGTATGTGATTTTTAACCTATGTGCATCTTTTATGACCAATTGGTCGAAATAAAGATTGGAAATGAAATATATATGGTATTGTATTGTAGTGTATTGAAGTGGTGTTTATAAACACTCTCAGGACCTCAGTCAATACCATATTCCCCTGCTCACTGACTGCCACTGCTGAACTAATGTAAGGACCAGAGACAACCAATGGCATCTTCTCACAGACCTGGGGATGCCCTCGTCTTCGCTGGTGTTCGCCCCCTGCAGGTTATCAGAGTTTCGACCCCGAAAGCTTATCGATGCATTTTAGCTTCCCAAACTCGCAAACCTCCCTAGCACCTAGCCTTAGCCCACACCATATTCAGTCTGACAATCCCCTAAAGTCGCATTGTGTACCCACTGGGCAGATTCCTTCCGCCAGGACCGCGGCTGTGTCTTCGCTACAGCTGGCCACTAGGCGGCACTGCTATGCTCGCTCTTGCTACAATATGTCACAGCTGCCACCGTGTTCATCTCATGCCACTCATAGTACAAGTCAGTTACACTCGGCGGCCATTAAAGGTTACCGCTGCACAGGTGCGCACCCGCCCCTTCCCTGCTGCACTTCGGTCAAGGCCATACAGAAAACTCGATGCTACTCGTTAATCCTCTCATTACACTGCATGAAACTACTACAACCAGATTATAACTAAAGCACTAACTGGGCTCCAGTAGGTAACGGGTTACCTGTCAAAAAAAGCAAGTTAGCGCCCCGTCAGGGGTACTAGGCGCTAAATCAATACTCTCATACCATACCATACGCCTGGCTTCATCTGGGAAGGCTGAGGTACGAGCCAGACCGACGCCCTGAGAGGTTAATAATAGGTGTCACCTCTGCTGAGATCTCCTGGACATTTGACAATCTACACTGGGTCTGGCCTGTGGGTGGCGCTGTTGTGACGCTCTATACTCCTCCAATGCCACAAGCCCCACCACGCTGATCAACCATTACATTTAAGCTGAACATCGATGCTTACTCTGACACGTGAGTGTAATTGCCATATCAATGTTGTAGTGACTGCGTGCTAATTCAGTAAGTGACTCGTCGACACCCAAATCTTCACCGCTTCACACAGGCTGTATTCTTACCACGGGGTAGAGGTTTAGTCAGCGGCAAACACTCTAGTTTAAATGGTCTCCTCCAGTGACGCACCCTGGCAGGTGGGGCACGGGCCTCTCGAAATGAGCCCCTGTCTGCTGCCGCGCGCCCCGCTTCGGAGCTGGGGAAGTATCAAACTGCGCTCGGGGGGTGATGCACAGATCAGCAGGCTCTCAATACTCCTCATTCCCCCACCATAGCCTAAACACATACTTGGATCTCACCTATAACAGTGATGGGTCTGCCGTGTGATTATGCAGAATATGACCGTGATCTCTCCTGTTGGCACAGAACAGCAGGTGAGGGGAGGAGGAGATAAAACAGGATACGCTTGGAAGTAAGAAAGCATGAGAAGGAGCGTTCAGATGGATAGAGTCAGTGCTACTCTAGACAGAGACTGCCATATTTAAATCAGTTTTGAGTATGCATAAATAGGAACATTCTCGCCAAACTATAAAGCCAGGTCCCCTACAGACGGGAACGCAGACAACACCGGACTGGCTTCAAGCTCATTAGGTCTCATCAGTGAGGTATTGTTTTAGTCATGTGGCACACTAAGCACAAGACACACATCGGGCATTCTCGTCACACTTAGGGTGCACATTGAGCACAGGACCTGCACCCTGGGCAGCATGATGCCTGATTCAGGTGCACAGTTAACTCCTGCACGTCATCAGCATTTCCGAACCATAGGTGTAAGAAACTGGGAATATTATTTGAGGGGGTTGACAACCCACAGCAAATAATAATCACATTCATTGTCAGGATGAACCACAGAGCCACTAAATAAACCTGTTCTTAACACTCTGGTTACTTGGCACAAAGCAGTCAGCCTTAACAATAAAAAAATGTAATCTCACATAGAATTAGGCAAATAGAGGAAAGTTTAATAAACATAAATACACAAAAATGGCATTAATCTCTTAAGAGGAGCCAGAGTTAAGATGTTTTAAAGGTTTTAGTAAAAATAGCACCAAGAAGGTCCAAGTGCTAATAATATTAAATGGTCGTGGTAAAACAGGACCTAGACGCAATTTGACGCGAACCGTGAATGAGCGTAAATCAGGTACAGCAACCGGGTTTGTCCTGGTCAGAGTTTATCTTCTGCCTTTAGTCTGTTAAATCCTGATACCCAGCAGAAGTACACTTATAAAGCCCAAAAGGACATCAGGCAAGGCACCTAAAGACAGGGTGGCAGGTAGACGCTACAGCAGGGTCCAGTCATGATCAGCTGGGCAGTTGCAGAAAATGGGCTCTTGCAGCTTGTTGTGTCCCTATAGCTTTAACAGGAGGTAAGCATTATGTCCCTTGGAGTCTACTTCTTTGTCTCGGATACAAGAGTGTTGTATTTTATTATTATGTAGTTATATAGCCTTGTGTGTGCACTTTTATGGCTGTTTCATCCACAACATAAAGTTCAATTGATTGATTGAAAGAGGGAGAGCATGTCTGGTCTTCAGGGCTCTTCGCAGGTCACAGACAGCAGCGCAGTCCTTCTGTTCTTCTCATGCCAACAGTGTTCTAATGTGAGGTTCTGGGTTTGCTAATTGTATACCCACTGGCAGCCTATGGTGGAGGGCAATACCTTGTCCACCCCTAAACCAGGTTGGGCTACCCCTAAAGTAGGCCTTAAATAGCCCATAGAGCAGGGTGCATTGTATTTAAAAATTGGACAAGTGTTTTTAAGTGTTACATGTCCTGGTAGTGAATAACTCTGAAATGTGGTTTACACTACTGTAAGGCCTACCTCTGCCATAGGTTATTATTGGGTCTCCTTATAACATTTCATAAGTGCTAACTTTTGATTGGGAGGAGGTAGAAATATCATGTTTAGACTCAAATTATTTGTAATCTAACATCCTCTTTAATGGTCAAGTCGGATTTTAGATTAGAATTTTGAAAATTCTTCTGTAATGTCCACAGGTCCAGGAGTTTACTGTAGAGGTGGTCTAAGGGTCCAATATTTATACCTGGTGCCAGCTTTTAAAGGGGGGGTAACATCTAGGCTATCCCCTGCCTGGTTTTGAAAATTTCCTTCCATCCCCTGCCCAGGCTCCAAGTGGTCTAGGGTGACAATCGGCTGGTGTCAAGTTAATTTGTGAATGTGCTGGAGGCACCCCTTTGAAATTTAAGTGGGACAGAGAACAGCTCCACGCAGCCCATCCAGGCCATCTTCCACTTACACCCAGGTCTTATTGTTCATAGTCTGGGCCCAATACACATTCCTGATGGGGGGCAATTAGCAGGCACATGCACCTGGAAACTCCAACAAGGCCTCCGAAAGTTTAGGGCAGGAAAAAGCCAACTTTCTAAAAGTCAAATACCTAGAATAGGGAATGGGACCATAAACAGTGAGTAAGGCTAGGTCACTCAAAATACAAACCACCACTCAAATTGCCAATATTTACTCTATTACTACATACCTTTATTTTTATTCATGATCACTATACTCAATACCAGTGATCCCCATTTATTTAGTTTATTTTTTCATACATAAGTCATAGCAAAAAATGTTTTTAATGTTAAGTATTGCAGTAAACAGAAAACAAAATATGAACACATCACCAATGTACATTCCAAAACATATCTCCCACCCCACAAATAACAACATCAATTACAAACAAAAACATTGCAAAACATCATATACATTCTTATGAACAAATGAGGCAGTTCTGAAATTGAATGCCCTAGAGGAAATACTCTTTAACACCATCTACCACATAAATGTGAGTTCCTCCTTGCTGGGCCTCCCAGCTACACCGTGCCGAGCTGATTGGGGACCAAGGAGTAACTCCGTTGCTGCTCAATACCAGCGACCATAGGTCCCAACACTCCTTACTATCGTACACTCATTGCCTGAAGATGTGTTAATGCATTTCAAACCCTTTTTATTTCAAGGGTCTCATCAGGAATCAGAACTGATGTCAATTCTCATCCATTCCATCGAGGGACAGGATCATACTTCGGAACCAAGCCTTTCCACTTATTTGAACCACTACTGCAGTTAACAACTTACATTCTTTTCAAGACCATACTCAAAGTCTCTTGTAATATACTCCTTCATTTGTTTCTAGGCTTCAACAATTGCAATCTTCCTCCTTGATTCTCCAGCCCGAGCAAAGCAGGATGCTGATTTCGATCCGGGCATTTGGACTTACTTACCCGATAATTAGATACACGTTAATTAAAAAGTGGCAAAATGCAATAAGAAGGTACGCATAAACATGATAGGTACCAGACTGAAGTTACCAATACACCGCAAACTATTCCCACAGAAGTGTACATCGATTTGGCCCGATGTATCGATAACAAAAACACTTTTGCTAGCATCGCAAGGGCTGCACATGAATTTGAGTATATGACAGTGGCGGTCTCTCTCCGAGGGCGTTGGGGCTCCGCCCCGTTATCAAAAGTAGTGGTGACATGCTCAAAATCAAATTTAAAACCCGTTTTATAATATAATAGTAAATGCATAATAAAGTCTGTCCGAGTTTGTCTATGGCATCTGCGCAGCACGCCGTGACAGCGAGTGGCTGTTCGTTATGGTGGCTGGCTGAGGCTACTCACGTGACTCTCCCTTGCCATGCATGCTCCCCCTTGCGGTCCCAAACTCCCAAAGAAGCCTAAGTGTTTGCCGGGCTGACAACTTCACAGCCCTGAAGGCTGTGATGTCATCAGCTCGGCAAAACCTAGCTTCAGGGCCCAGTCTCCACCCCCGATGGCGTGGAGGCAAAGTTAGCCCCGGACGTTTTAGGTCCAAGCCCGGGATCGCTAACCATCCACGTCAATCAGGGAGTGGAGAATGTCACCCAGCCCGTTCCCAACTCATTACAGGGCGTGGTGGTACCCACCCTGTAACGAGTTGGGAAAGGGGTGTGGCTGTGACAGGTGGGAAGGAGAGGGTTCGAGTCTGCGCAGACTCGACCCTCCCCGCACGTGTCCTACAGTCTTGAACATTCTGAAAGGAAGGAGGATCCGGTCGGAGTGCCAGGAGACTGCACTAGGAGTTGGATTAACTGATTCATCACTGCCCTGCCGTAGTAAGGCCCAGGCGGGCATTATTTTAATTTAACTAAATTGCTATTGCTAACTATTTGCTACAGAGCACTGTGCAGTGCACACACCCATTACCAGTCTGCCTGCCATTATTACACCCATTAACAAGTGACGCTGCACAGCAGGTATTCTTCTTTGGTAATGGCTGCAGCAAGGTCGCAAGGTTGCACAGCACTTCCAGTGTGGCCAATAGTAGATGGCGATGTGTTCCCAACTTTACGGTGGTACTGATATACTTTGCTTTTAGTTTCACAGTGGCCCCAATCCTGCATGATTATTGCCTTAACCTTCGTGTGAGCCTGTGGGTTCTGTGGAGGGTTTGGACGTGTACAGGAAGTGTGGCGCATTAACTGGTAGCGATGTGTGTTAGGTAAAAAACAACAATATTGAAGGCGTTGCAGCAAGGTCAGAGGAGACCCCGAAACCTCTGCAGAGAGTGGCCTGGGCCCAATCGGTAATTATGACAAGAATCCTGTGCACACGTTAAACGAGGTGTCTACATGTATCATGCTTAATCAAAAGAACACAATAGGTAGTAAATGGAACAAAGTGGACCCGATAGACAGTCTTTTTGTTCTTCAAACGATTGTATTTGACCTTCCTTTGTTGAAAGGTAACTTCAAAAGCAAATGACCAGCCGACACGTGTTTCGTCAAGCGGGCAAGGAGCCCGTGACTCTTCAGGGCTGTAAGCACTAATGGGGTAACGGTCCGTATAGCCGGTGATATTTCCGACCCGGCTTCTGCGGACTGGGTTGAAAGAATCAGCGATAGTGAGTCACTGTGGACTCAGAGACGGGTGGGTACATCCGTCTCAAACCAGCTAATGCCTGGGATATGGCAGCGGAGAGACGGGTCCTGTCTTCCTAAGGGGCTGGCAAGTGAGCACCCTTTGAGCCTGGTCTGATATGTTCCACTTCGTGCATGCAGTATCTGCTCTGAATGGACCCCTTTCTTTTCTGCCCGGTGCATATGCAGGACTTTGTATTTTCCCCATGAGTCCTGTCCTTTTTTTTTTATTTGTTTGTTTGTAAGGTCCAAATTGTGCAAAAGTCTGCGCCCGCCCTGTAAAGTGCTGTTCACTTCCCGCAGCAGCGTGTTTATATGGACATGTGCTTTACATTGTATTATGCTACTTTGAACCTACATTTGCTACTCTGCATGCAATACGTTTGTGCTCTGCATTACTCCGTTCAACGCTGAATAGATTGCTTGTAAACTGAACAGTGCGGAATACAGTATTCTCTTGGCGAGGTGTATAACGTTGGGTAATTTTTGCAAGTCTATATTATCCTTTTAAAAGCACCTGCTCCCACGTTCCTGGCCTCCAGCAATTATCTGGCATCAATTGAAATGTCATAAAAACTCAGGGGATTAATGTCTTCCTGGATAGAGATGGATGTTTGTCTAGTGGAAGTTTTGACTCATCCAAAGGTAGTGCAGCACGACATCAGAGGAATCGCACGGAAGGGTCTCAGAGTGGGGTCGGCTCAACCTGGGTGCAAACCTGTCTCTGTCCTCGGCAAGCTTTCTGTGCTTCGTCCTTGCCTGGCAGTCAATATGGCACCCTCCTGCTCGTAATACAGTCAAACCTCACCTCTGTTGAAACCAAAATGGACGCCATGAACACGTGCATCGATACCCTGGCGCACAAAAGCGACGAATATGGGGAGAGGCTAAAAGAAGCATGGCCAAGCCCAAAAAAACAGTGGTATGCAGTAAGTTTTCAGAGCCTACAGGGACACGAGAGACAACAAAGCTGCGATGTAGTTACCCCACTCTGTGATTGCTCCTGAAATACTGCCTGTACCTGCCTAAAATGACGGCCGCAACAAACCCTCCTGCATCTCTCCTGACCTTTTCTCCCTCCTCTCCCTACCCCTCTCCACTCTACTCCACTTTCCGGCTACTGACCTTTGCCCTCACCTTTCCTGGCCCTTAGTCCCCACCCTGTTTATCTGTGAATTTTCCCACGTCAATTGAGATCTAGCTATTTTGTCTGATGCTCAATGGAGCTACCTGGTTTAGCTATAGGGGAGACAGGCCGGGGATGCACTCCTTGGATGTCACCTACCCAGTCGGTCTTTAGACAGACTTCCTTTCGTCTCTCCTGTCGTCTCCTCCCGTATCCTCCCTCTATTTATGTCTCTCCTTCTCTCATCTCTCAATGTATTGAGACTGAACTATTTAGTCTGATGCCCGATGGAGCTACCTGGCTTAGCTATAGGGGAGATGGACCGTGGATTCCCGCTTTGGTCGTCACCTACCCAGTCGGTCTTTAGACAGACTTCCTTTTAGTCTCTCCTTGTTTGTCTCTTCCCTTATCCTCCCTTTCTCACCTCCCCTGCTCCTCCACTACTTGTCTCTTTCCTTTCTCGCCTCTCCTAATTGTATTGACTATTTTGTGATGCATTGTGTAATTGTTGATCTTTTTCTGTAACATTGTTGATTCTCATGTAAAGCGCTCTGATACCTTCGGGTCTAGCCAGCGCTATATAAAACTCTTTAAATAAAGAAATAAAATAAATAATGTGAGATATAATGTAAATAGGTCAGTGGGTTACTGCTTCTGTAAGAGAGCTCCTTTTGTTACTTGTCGTTTGTAAGTCTAAATCGTAATATAGAACATTGTGCTATTAACTACCATCAAACAGCTGTGTGTATACTGTAAGCATTATGTTATAGTGATATGTTTTTTGCCCAGTCTTTCATTATCCTAATCTTGCCAAAAGGGTTCAGTCGGGTAGAAAACAATTCTTGTTATTAAAGAAAACCCCTAAAAATGGTGTTACATTTTAAATTCAGAATTTGTGCTTTTCCAGAATATGGACTCTTAAACTATATTCCCTACCAGTATCACTAACATGTAATGGAACTGATGATAGTTTGAGGGGAGGCAGTAGCCTGTTTCTGTTTAGCACAGTGGCTTCCGAAAGTCTTGAAAATGCACCATTTCCCCACTCATTTTTCAAAATTTCCCACAAACCCTCCTTAGGTCGTTTGGGCTCGCTCGCGTACATGGTGTGCTGCACCACTAATTTTACATCTCACCTCTTTCAAATGTCACCAGCCGCCACTGGTATATGAGCATGTAAATACGCTTTAAAGCTGTGACAATGGTTTCCACGCCAATGTGATATGGATGAGGGACAATAATCTAATCGGTTGTCCTCCGGAAAGGCTGTTTGCCGGATCTTTACTGGAAGAGATTTACACATAAAAACCCTTTAGCACATGAAATTGCGGCGGTTATAAAGCAAGAAAATGCCTTACTTTGCACAAATACACATGGTGGTCATATGTGTTCAAATACGAGGCACAAACTAATATGCTTGTCCCTGTACGCAGAGGCTGTATACATGTTTAGACACATAGGACGGGTGGTCCCTTTTTATACAGGTATTTTTTATGGGCACTATAAATATGTTAGAAAAACATAACTCTATGAGTTTACTGTAGAATAGTACCTATAATAATAAGTGGGTATTTTATGTTTAATTTAACCCCTTCGGCGCTGATGACGAGCTCAACTCGTCATCAGTTGCGCCGCTCACACGCTGATGACGAGCTGAGCTCGTCATGTAACGCGGCTTTTGGAAAAAAAGCCGCGTAGCGCAAAAATAGCCGCAGCGCGCATGCGGTTAAGGTATCACTCGTCTTGTATTGTCCTGAGGATGCCAGAAATGTGATAGGCCTAAATGCATCAACTTTTTTCTACATAAGGAGTCCACACTAGATGGAAAACAATCACAAGAAAATCACCAATCTATAGAGATAACAGTCTAGGATTCTGACATGAGATTGGTTGATAATGGTATACATTAGTGGATGTCCGTGAAAGATGGATCAAAAACATATACAAAAGCAGTGGATTGCCTATTTTTTTAAAGAAATATATGAGGAAAGAGTGTAATTTTTTCATATTTGTGAAGACTTGGTTGCATTATGAAATATGATAAAATTGTTATTATTCTGTGATAAAATAAAATATTTATATGAACTAGTAATCGCAGCTGTCCCAAACAGTTTTTCAACTGTAATAATTAGTTGAATTGATTACGTTAAGTGAGTACGGCAAGCCACAGTTAATATAATGCTGTTGTTGATAAAAATAATAGGTTCAATTGAAACCTTATGGGTCACTTTTTCTATTTCATAGTTTTCAGCATAAACCTAGGCCTGAGAGGGTGACCTTGCTTTCCTCTTTGTTATATACAGTATACTCCCAATCAAACGTTAGCACTTATTAAGTGTAATAAGGCAACCTAATTTTATCCTAAGGGAGAGGTAGACCTTCCAGTAGTGAAAAATTAATTTAGGCGCTTTTCACTACCAGTGCATGTAAAACTTAAAAACACATATCCTAATTTTTAAATACAATCCACCTTGCTCTATCGGCTGTTTAGGGCCTACTTTAGCGGAGACTGAAATGTATTAAAAAGGAAGGTTTAGGCCTAGCCAAAGGTAAATTTTGCCAGGTCAAACTGGCAGTTTAAAGCTGATCACAGACTGCGGTGGCCTGAAGTGGTAGGTCTGAGACATGTTTTAAAGGGCTACTTAAGTGGATGGCACAATAAGTGCTGCAGGCATTTAATTTCCAGGCCCTGGATACATGTAGTACCGCTTTACTAGGTACTTATAAATAAATTAAATCTGCCAATCAGGTGTAGGCCGATTCTACCATGTTTTATGGAGTAAGCACAACCACTTTAGCACTGGTTAACAGCGGTAAAGTGCACAGTATCCTAATGCAAACAAAAATACATTTCAGAAACCTGGAAGGGTGGGGGCGGGATAAAACATTATGGTGTGACCCTGCGGCCAAGTCCAACATAGCATATGGGCTTTTAGGGTTATCTTAGGGTGACTTACAAGTATTAAAAAAAGGAAGGTTTAGGCTTGACAAAAGGTTTATTTTTCCAGGGCGAAATGGCAGTTTACAACTGCACAGACAGGCTGCAGGAGCATTTTTTACAAGGATACTGTAGTGGATGGCACAATGGGTGCTGTAACTCAATGGTGAGTGAGTGTGTGAAAAATACAATGGGTAACCGAATCAACCCTTGACGGCTTGGGTAGTATAAAATAAACAGGTAAGTGTGCCAACAAGGGATTTGTTTGTACAATTAATTTGAATTATTATTACTTTTTACTTCAAGCAAGCTTTTATGATATGCTTGTAAATTGATTTCTTTTGAAATAATTATCTGTACAAAAACAACTCATATAGTTTTTAGTTCTCTATGAATGTGAAAACATCAGCATATGTCAGAAGAATACATGAAACACATTTGTCAATGAATAACGTTTCAAAACACGGGTGTATAATGAAAAAATAGATTTTATCGTATTAAAATAAAATATTCAGGGGTACTTGATTATTAAACACACAATGTAACAGGAAGTTATATACATAGATAGTTATTCATTATACTTCTCAGTGACAATTGTGTACACTTTTTTCAAAAATAGAAATAAAGGCAAAAGAATAAAACAAATTAGTATTGCCTATATAGACGTTATACAGAAAATAAGTGTAGCTGTCGACGTTTCGGACGATGGGCTGTCGTCTATTCAACCATCTTCAGGACTGTGGGAGTTTGCAATGGTTGATCCTCGAAAGACCAATTCAGAGGTACAATATAAATGAACAATCAGGTGTTTGATGTGCACAAACTATCCTATCAGAAGGATCGGATCCGGATCTGAGCGCTGTCATAGGGATATGTATCAAAGTCTATATTCGACCACGTCCTGCAGGTCTGAAGTTATTTTATTGATCCTGGCAGTTAGTGCATAAAATGCAGATCTGAATAATGTCGTGGCAGTCGGCTTCAAAGACTGTGTTCGCTCGCAGAGGTAGCCTCTCACTCGCATTTATCGGTATGTATATGTTTCTGTACATAGCACGTGTGCACTTTTTGCACCAATAGTCACTTTTACTGCGCCGTCACTCTCTAGGAGCACCTCACAATTGTTTCAAGTCTAATGATTTGAATTGTATATCTCAAAAAATAAACTGAACAAAATGAATATATAACTTTGAGCTAATTGTGTTAGTGGTGTTTGTTCCCTGACCCTAACACTCTGCCGTAGAAGTCAACGGCTACACTTCCCCCATAGGGACCACTTTTTTGGGAAGTATGTCAAAGTTCAAACAACAGCCAGGGGTCTAATTTTTTTCTTGGCTATAACCCCATGGCTGCGGGGGTTATTCCCCCGCTGTGCTGGGGGTTTGGGGGGGCGCACAGCGCCCCAGTGTTGATGACGAGCTCAGCTCGTCATTAGCCACGGTGCTCGTGTGCTGATGACAAGCTGAGCTCGTCACGGCCACCCCCGTTTCCTTAGAACGCTCAGCACAGCGGTTGAATTATCCCCGCGTGTGAGCGTTCTAAAGGCCATGATGAGCTCAGCTCGTCATCAGCACACGAGCACCGTGGCTGATGACGAGCTGAGCTCGTCATCAGCATGGGAGGGGTTAAGGCTCATGACACACTGGATACACCTCTGGTTAAGCAATGACATTACATGACTTACCCCAGAGCGTAATTTGAACCTGTGTTTGCTGGTGGGGGCCACCAGCACTTATTTTTGGGGACCGGAAGCTATTTTTGGCATCAGATGTGTCCAGAGAGCAAGAGAGGGTAACAATAAACAAGTCGGAATAACAGAGGAAGACAAAGACTGAAAAACCAATACAAAGGAAGAAAGCAGAATCCTGCAAGAGGGAAATAAAGCGGCAGCGAGTTTCTGGAGGTGGAATTAAGAAGCACGAGGTGGATTTAAGACTACACAACCTTGTTATTTGGCACGCTGAATTTTAAATGCCCCGGGCGCGGACTTCTGAATAGGGGCTTCGGGCACCAGCACTTTTTATGTTACAAATTAAGCACTGCTTAACTCTGTTGATGATGTCAGCTTAATACTCTGCAGTTTGTGACCTTCCTGCCAACATCAGTATTTCTTTCATTTTGTGAAGGTTCTGCAGCTACTTTTTATGAAAAACCACAGATTTGCATCCAGTAATTACCTGGAATGGATGCCTTCTTTTATTGAGTAATTGCTAAAATCACACGATGAATACTTTCTTTAAAATGAATCACGAATGAGTCAACAGTTTCACAGGGCTTTTGAATAGTGGAGTGAAAAACGTGCTTCCAGTGGCTGACGTGTTTATAGGTTGTCATTTAGTTACAATCAGCGCCTGCTTTCAGGCAGGTGGATTGGGAGCGACTCTGACGCACAAATGAATTTAATCTGAGTGCCTTCTGTCCCGCCCCTTGAACTCCCTTCCCCTGCGTCATTTTCTCAGTGCAGGAGAAGTGCCACACTGCACTCAGGATACCACTCACAGATCAGGCAGTTCGCGTTCACTACAAATGTTTGCTGTCTTGTGTAGGCTGTACCTATAATAAACACTTAGCACATTTTAATTAAATATTCTGTTATTAAATTCTAAAGCACACTAATACCTATACAGGTGGCCTGGCACTTGGAAAACCGATTTAAATAGATATTAGAACATTGGAATGTTGGTAGCTCCAGTGAAAACAATAGAGTGCTCCAGGCTTATAATGGCTGGTATAAGCTGGAGCTCCAACATTCCAATGTTTCTTTGTTCACAGTTCTGTCTGTGAACAAAGGCTTCATGGAGCCTGAGGGCATTCCAATCCCCTCACACTCCCATAAGGCTTTGTTTTTTTTGTTAGAACTTTCTGCCCTCTAGTAGCAGAATGTTCTAATAGCCTTATAGCCCTTCGTAGCTGGGCTATATCGGCTATTAAAGTCCCTCTCCCTTGTTAAAGGACCTCGCCGGTATAGCCCTCTAAGGCGGGCTATAAGGCTATAATATAATCAGGTTTATATGTACTTGCAGAAGCATAAAATGCCATGGATCACTGTAACCGCTTCCACATCTTAACTACCGAAGAAGCCCTCCCCGACCTGAACCAGCTTGAATCTTGGGGCCACCACTAAGGAGGTATCAGAGCATCTTAGTCTCCTGCTGGGGTCATAGTAAGAGCATTTCTCTTTGAGATAGCCAGAACCATGTAATGCTCTATGAAGAACGCACAAAGCTTTCAAACTGATCTGCTATGCCAAGCAAGGACACTGCTCCTTTCATATGAACCACTGAAAAGTAATGCTTAATATCCAGCTAACAAAAAGAAACAACAGCCAAAAGCTTGGCTAGATGAACAACAAAAGTTCCCTTATCTATATGGCAGAGGGGAGATCTGAAATTCAAATATAGTGTGCCAAGCACCTTCTATGTCCAGCAAGCTTTGAACAGAGCTGTGGAGATGTTTTCAGAATGCCCATGGAAAAGAATTACTGTCCTCTAAGTGCAATATTCAGAAACTTTTACCACTGAAGTCCGCGGGCTTACCTCACTATCGAGTTCAAAGCTGGGCACCAAGTAAGCTTTAGCACTTGACCCCCAGGGTAGCGAAGGCTTACTCAGGGAGGTGGTGTGGGTTAGAAACTCAGAACTCAACTGACCATCCACTGTCAATCACTACATCAATGTCCCGTCAGTGTTTTACTTTACATGTACTTTATTTTGGCACACAACACTATAATATATATCAAAAATCGTCTATCACCTGGTAGCATTTCCCTGTGTAAAAAGTATCCCGCTTTTCCCTGCCCATGTGATGGACATACAAAACAGAGCACTTTGCACTTTCTCCTTATATAGCTGCTGTATATCTTTATAATGTGTTAAGTTAGCATAGGCTCATTAAATGTTTAAATGCCATTTTTTCCTTTTGCTGCTTCTGCACACGACACTTAATTGTTGATTTAGCTTTCAACCTAGTAGTTCGTTGTGGTTTACTTGAGAATAATATGTTGTTACTCTGATATCAGCTTTGCTTAATAAACTATGTCTGCACATAGAGTGCTGAAGCCTCAGGAACAACACGATACAGAATTGTTATGAGGTCTGATCTTCGCGCCTTTATAGACATAACATAAGTGCAGCTTCTGCCAACTTTGGGCTTGAGGGGGTTTTTATATCACTTTGCTTGAGGCACAAACACACTTGATGCTGTTCGCATGCAGAGAGAGCTGGTGTATGCTGATGTGATCTCTTCATTCTAGGATCCTGAGGTATGGGCCCGCCCTAATACAACCCAAAGAGACCTTCTTAGCTATTAATATAATATGCGAGTTAGGGAGGGTGAGAAATAAGTGTTGTTAACCCTTATTGATTTACAGCATGGTAACATGCTGTCACCATTCGCTTTCTATGGACTAGTAACTATGCTTGTAGCTTTGTTGCTGATAATATGTTTACTTGTATTATCTAAGATACTGCGCCTGAGAAGACGGCATTAGTAAATAAGCATTTCAAATGCTCACGAGTTCTTCTTTACTCCATGTTCTGTCAGTCAGTCAGTCAAATTATCTTTATTCGATTATTAAAAATCATAAAAGAACGAGCATAAGTACATAGCAATTCATCAGCACGGAAACATACAAAATTTACATAATCAACATGTTTAAAAAGGTATGTATTAAAAAAACATTTTAAAATCACAGTATACACACGAAATATATTAAAAATGTTAAAAAATGTTAAAAAGAGGGACCCTCCGGGAGACAAAGAAAAAAATGTTAAACTTTAAAATAGAAGACATTATTCAGTGATCAGTAAGGTGCCTAGCTCTAGTGCGATTCTTATTTATCCGTGCACCAGCAACTAAAAAGCTAGCCACGTGAAAAGCTACTTTAGCATTGGGAAGGAGTTGCAAAAATATCAGGGCTGGTTTAACCTGAATAAAACCTTGATTGCGCAGGATTGGGAACAGATATTTTTTCCTAATATCAATATAATGTTCACAGAACATAATGAGGTGTGTCGTGTCCTGAATGGAAAAGTGGTCACAATCGCATGGATCGGCATCACCAGGTCTACTCCAGGTTTTATAATTACCTAAAATAAGATGGATCAGGTCAAGACGGAATCGCGTTAAAAGGAAACGATGGTATGGTTTAGTTACCAGGAAGAGGTATGGTTCTATTCCTGGGCCAGATTTCAGCATACAATGTTTCCTTACCGTGGGTTTGCTTAACTCTGTAGCTTCCCTCTCCAAGACATATAACTCAGTCAAGGTATTTTTTACAATTTTGAGATCATCTTGAGTTATTAGGTCTGGGGAAGAAAAAAGCTCCGGACGACCGGCAAGAGTCAACTGTGTTTGTACAAATTTAATCCACGGAATATCTAAGGCTCTATCCAGGGCTAAACAATCTTTTAAGATAATGTGATTTAATGTGAGCTCCTGATTGAGCCAGGTTTTCATCCATCCAATAACAGGGGCTAATTTTAAAGAGTCCGTTATGTAGCCCAAACCTAGCTCTGCGTGCAATGTATAAGTAGGTGTCGATTGGGGGACTGAAAGCAGAGATCTCAAGAATTTATTTTCTACTTTCTGAATTTTATCATGGCTAGTGTACCCCCAAATGGCAGAGCCGTACAGGGCAATGGACACGCATTTTGCCTTGTAGACTTTGATGATGCTTTCCATGGGGCGGGCACCTAATTTCTTAGCAAAACCGAGCAACCCTGCGGCCGCTCTAGCGACAGCGTTGCTTTTAACGGAGTGCTGGGGGCCCCAAGTGCCCTTTTCATCAAAGGTCACACCTAAATATGGAAAAGATGAGACTCTCCTAACCTCTTTCCCTGTACAATAAAAAGTTTTAGTCTTTCTTTTCCTACCTGCTGCTCCTGCAATCATCACATGGGATTTCTCTGTGTTAGTTTTCATGTCCAACGAGGTCATGAAATCTCCGAAGGATGAGAGGAGTTTATTTAAAGCCACTCCAGAACGTGCTAATAGGACTGCATCGTCCGCGTAAAGGAGGACAGGTAACTTTGTCTCACCTGCACGTGGAATGTCAATGTGAGATGCAGCCATAACTTTCTCCAGATCGTTTATATAAAGAGTGAAGAGGAGGGGGGCAAGGATACATCCTTGCCTTACCCCCCTCTCTGAGTTGAAATGGCAAGTGCATCTTCCTTCCCTGGTCACTCTGACCGATGTCTTAAGCTCTCTATGTAATTCTGATAAGTAATTGACCAAGGGGGGGTCAATGCCCACGGCCAAGAGGATCCTCCACAGCTTACCCCTGTTGACCAGGTCAAAAGCTGAAGAGAGATCCATAAAGGCCATGTACAGAGAGCCCCCCTTGGCAACTACATATTTATTTAGAATTAGTTCCAGGTTTAAGCATTGATCTAAGGTGCCCCTTTTAGCTCTGAAACCATATTGTACGTTTGATAAAATGCCATTCCCCTCTATCAGCTGGGTCAGTCTGCCTAAAAGGACTCTACCTAAGATTTTAACGCTTGAATCTATAAGGGATATAGGCCTATAACAGGCCGGGTCTGTCCTTTGTCCTTTTTTAAAAATAGGTACTATGGTAGACTTTGTCCAACTAACAGGAAAAATAAGGTCCCTGGTAACATTAAAAATATTTGTAAGGATCTTGGTACTAAATACTGGGGCACTTTTGAAAAAATCTGCAGGGACCCCATCGGGCCCTGGTGCCTTTTTGCAGAGTGTATCATCAATCGCTTTCCTAACCTCCTCAGGGGTGAAAGGAGAGATTGTAGTCATTGATGGTTGCGAAGATAGCGTCTCGCAATCTGAAAGGATGTCAGGGTGGCTATAGATTTTACTAAAGTGTGTCACCCATTGATCATCTGGTATGATGCAATCTGCTCTCTGGTTATCTTTTCCAGCAAAATATGGGTGATTTATTATTGCCCAAAATTTAGCGCTATCTCGTTGTGTTTCAGGCAATAATAATTCACTCCAGGCATCATTTTTTATCTCAGATTTCCTAAGCCTGATAGCTTGATTATATTGCTTCCTCAACAAAGCTATCTGTGCTTTGTCTCTTGGTTTGTTTTTTAAAGCCTTTAAGAGAATTGACTGAGCCTTAGAGCAGTTTGAATCGAACCATCTGGGGCCCCTGGTCCTAACAGCCTTTATCTTTACAGTTAGGTCTAAATTAACCTGACGGCAAATGACATCAAAGGCCGCAATCAGGTTAGGGCCAGGGTTCTTATTATCCAGACAAATTGCGACCTCCCCCTCTACCTTTGTCAGGGTTTCCTGTAAGAAGGCAATAGGGGTCACTTGATCCCATTTTAATCTTCGATTCTGGTCTTTTAAGACTAAATTTGTCGCACATAAAGTGTCAGCCTTTCTTTTTCCCAAGACTCCTTGAGATATAATCTCTAAAATCACAGGATTGTGATCACTAAAAGCTGTGGTCTCTACCTTGTAATTAGTAACTTCGGGTAAGAGACTAGAAGATAAAAAAACATAATCTATGATTGTGCCCGTGCTTTAGCACTTGACCCCCAGGGTAGCGAAGGCTTACTCAGGGAGGTGGTGTGGGTTAGAAACTCAGAACTCAACTGACCATCCACTGTCAATCACTACATCAATGTCCCGTCAGTGTTTTACTTTACATGTACTTTATTTTGGCACACAACACTATAATATATATCAAAAATCGTCTATCACCTGGTAGCATTTCCCTGTGTAAAAAGTATCCCGCTTTTCCCTGCCCATGTGATGGACATACAAAACAGAGCACTTTGCACTTTCTCCTTATATAGCTGCTGTATATCTTTATAATGTGTTAAGTTAGCATAGGCTCATTAAATGTTTAAACGCCATTTTTTCCTTTTGCTGCTTCTGCACACGACACTTAATTGTTGATTTAGCTTTCAACCTAGTAGTTCGTTGTGGTTTACTTGAGAATAATATGTTATTACTCTGATATCAGCTTTGCTTAATAAACTATGTCTGCACATAGAGTGCTGAAGCCTCAGGAACAACACGATACAGAATTGTTATGAGGTCTGATCTTCGCGCCTTTATAGACATAACATAAGTGCAGCTTCTGCCAACTTTGGGCTTGAGGGGGTTTTTATATCACTTTGCTTGAGGCACAAACACACTTGATGCTGTTCGCATGCAGAGAGAGCTGGTGTATGCTGATGTGATCTCTTCATTCTAGGATCCTGAGGTATGGGCCCGCCCTAATACAACCCAAAGAGACCTTCTTAGCTATTAATATAATATGCGAGTTAGGGAGGGTGAGAAATAAGTGTTGTTAACCCTTATTGATTTACAGCATGGTAACATGCTGTCACCATTCGCTTTCTATGGACTAGTAACTATGCTTGTAGCTTTGTTGCTGATAATATGTTTACTTGTATTATCTAAGATACTGCGCCTGAGAAGACGGCATTAGTAAATAAGCATTTCAAATGCTCACGAGTTCTTCTTTACTCCATGTTCTGGTTTGTAATGATTGTATAACGAAAGAGTGCTCATGTTTTCCACGTAACCTGAGGTTGGTGAGTTCATGTTCTGGTATGTCTAAACATTGGGAGTTGGTTATGACCAATGAGACACTGTAGCTAGCTCGGTAAGGGGTTTGTTGGGTACTAAGGTGAGTTTTGGGTCACCCTAATTCGCTGAGGTTCCAATCCTCTGTGCACAGTTCTGTGGGAGAACAGAAACCCTGCTACATGGCGCCCGTACGTTGGTGGTCGTATATCATGGCACTCGAGTATTATATCATTCAAACCTTAACCCCTTCACTGTCGTTTCCGGAAAACGGTGGTGTCGGTGAAACCTACCTGTTTTTTGAAATAGGTCTTTATTCAAGCTTGTTTCTTTCTAAACGGTTTCCTTGAATTACTACCCAGTTGTGCTACAAAGTTCACTTTGTTTTTCAGTGTTTCCGGTGGAATCATGGCTGTGGCCATTGCGCAACATAGTCGCATTGCGGTGCGCAACCATTTACAAACTTACCAAGTCCCTTTGGAAGGCATGGCTGTGATTTTGGTGGTGTGTGCAGATCCGGCGTACCCTTTCGAGCTATTTTACTCGTGGGTCACATTTCCGGAGGCGGACGCGAATTCTCAAGTGTTCCTCCACTACACACCCTCCCCTGTACCGGCTGAATATACACCGTACAGGGCACTGGAAATACCTATTGATCATTGGCAGCATCGCGTTTGGTTTGATGGCGCCCTCCCCCACTCTTTGTCCGCTGCGAGGTTAGGTCCACTGTCCATTCCAGGTACAAATTGGCCTGCTTTGGGTGGCTTCACCCCGCACCCGAATCACGGCGCTTGTCCCCTTGCGGATATTCGCAGACTACATGTTGTCTCGATTGCTGTGATTCGTGCATTAGTGCAATACATAGGTCGTCATCTCCCGGGTGGTCCCCCGGGGGGTCCGGCCGTTCAAACGGAACGTGGTGGTTTACGGCTCAATCCGGTTATGGTAAATTCGGTTTTTGGTCAACGCCCTGATAATAAAGATGATTTTCCTTTTTGGCTGGCCGAGAAATTTGACCAACTGGAAGCCGTGTTTCCAAATTCTACTCCTGCTGATAAACATAGAATGTTGACGATTACTTTACCTAAGGATATCACTCCCGAACTCGTTAACTGTGAAAGTTGGGGTAAAACCTTTGCGGCTGTTTATGCGAGGTGTTTCGGCACCCCATCTATGGCTGTACTGCCTACGATCATAAAACGTGTTCAGGATGATCACGGTCCATAGGCAGCGGTTGAATTGGGCATGCGCCTGTGTGGTTCTTTTGAGATTGTAAGTGATCTCATACTCTCCAACATCAAGGGAGATGCTGTGAACTTCCAGGTTTTTAATGCATTGGCGGCGTTACCCGATGCCGAAAAGCCCCGTCAGTTGGCGAAGATTGTGGTGGCCGCTTATAAAACTATCGGTCGCACAAGTAAGGGTTTAAAGTACTTCGCGGTTAAGGAGAAGAAACAACCACAAGTGCAGTCTGCTGCGGCAGATGTACAACCAAAGTCCAAAAAACAGAATTGGCCTCAGAAACAGAAACAGGGGAAGCAACAACAGCAGACTCAGGAATCATATCCTGCGTCACAGGTCCCTGCGCCGGCTGAGAAAGTTTATGATTTGCGCGATCGCGCGATGATTAAATCACCTGATCGATTTCAGGTTTCTGATCAATGCTCTCCTCGTTCCTTTCAGGACTCATCGGCCCGAAGACCGGTGGAGGAGGAGGCGGACGGGGACGTGGTGGCCAACAAGGACGTGGCCAGCCCCGCCAGACAGAAGGCGCTTGGAAGCAGGAGGATTCTACGCCAAAGAGACCGCAGTTTGCGAAAAAAAAAGTCGCAGCCTTAACAGCGCATCGATATGCCACAGATAGTGAGAACGCGGCTTCGGAATCTGACGTGGGCTCTGACCTTGCTGGACAGCGCGGCGGAGATTACCATAGTCAGAGAGGCGCTGCGTCCACTACTGAGGGTGACAGCGACTGATGTCTACGTGGTAATAGAAACAGCAGATACGAGACTTGCTCCCCCTGAAAGACTTTATGAAATTGTCCTGTTAATTGAAGGTGACATACAGCATACCGTAAAAGGGGTGTTTTGGGAAAATCTGTCTTCTACGTATGATATTTTGCTTTCGGAGGCTGACTGGCCCCCACCTTTTGTGCTCGCGGCGCCGCGAGGGGAGGAGGTAATCCTCCCCAGTTTCGCGAACACTGTCTCGAAAGAGCATGCGCAGCATTTTGCAGAAGAGTGGGCTCGGGCTCTCGCACCGGCTCTGTACCGTTACCAATGTGGTTGGGATAAATTGTCGCCTTGCCACGAAATTCCGTTGCGGTCTCAGCCGCAGCCTCAACCTCAATATCCCATTTGGCGTGAAGCCAAAGCTTCCGTCGCGGAAATCCTTGAACAATTAGAATATCAGGGAGTTATTGAAACTTGTGTGTCACCGATGAATAATCCTCTTTTTACTGTAACCAAGCTTGACGGATCGTATCGTTTGGTATTGGATTACCGGCATTTGAACTCGCATTGCCGTAACTGCGCAGTACAGAATACTCACGGCTCTGCCCTTGTGGATAGTCTAGTGCGTAAGCGTTTTAAGACAACGCTTGACATATCCAACGGTTTCTATGCCCACAGATTGGACAGCTTTAGCTCCCAATGGACCAGTTTTACGTGCGCTGGGGTCCAAAAACAATTCCGGCGTCTCCCAATGGGCTATAAGAATAGTCCTGGTGTATTTACTGCACGCATTGTCTCTATTTTGGAGGCTCTCGACCAGGATGCTTGCTCGTATGTGGATGACATCTATCTCACAGACGACGACATTTGGATGCATCTGTGTCGAGTAAATTCAATTATTTGTAACTTTGCAGATATGGGTTACAAATTTAACTTTGCAAAATCGCACATTGCTGAGTACACAGTGTTGTTCCTGGGCTATGAGCTCAACAATGAAGGTAGAGGTTTGGCTCCTCACTTCTTGGAGAAATGCGCTCAGTTGCGCGCTCCTACAACACTGAAAAAATTACAATCTTTACTGGGCTTTTTAAATTTTGGAAGGACATACATTCCGGAATATGCCCAGCGTATCAAGCCTCTGTATGCTCTGATACAACCTACTTTTTCCAAATCATGCTGGCTGCCTGAGCACTCAGCCATCTTGCAGTCCTTGCAGGCTGATCTGCTCGCTTCTAAATTCTTACTGACTCGTGATAACCACACAAACCTGGTGATAAGGATTGTCCCTGGGACAGTGGGTTTCACGTACCTCACTTTTAATGAAGGAGACACAGTACCTATTGCTTACAAGTCGCACTTGTACACTTCGGCTGAAATGCGGTTTCCCACTGTGGAAAAGGTTTTAACAGCTGTGCAGATGGCGATTCTTAAAGAACGAGCTCTGTCACAGGGGAAACGCATGTTGGTTGTAACACCCTGTCCTCATTTGGAGGCAGTCACGAAAGCCAGTGTACCAAATTCAAAAGCTTTGCACCCTCGGTGGATTCAATGGGCTGCGTCCTTGACGTCCACGGATGTCACGTTTATTTTTGACGCCTCATTACGGTCGCAAGAGTTCTTGCAGTATGAGTTCGTTCACCCTGCTCCTCTGGCCATGCGACCTTTGGAGGACTTCCATTGCATCATATACACTGATGGTTCGGCGCAGGTTGCGCATGGCTCTAAACACGCCTACGTTTCCGCATGCGCCATTGTGGTCGGTGCTATGTTGAATGATGAGTTCATCTCCAGGGAAGTGCACACGTTGCCACTGGGGGATTGCACCGCACAATTGGCAGAGCTTCGTGCTCTCTTACTAGCGTTGGAGTACGCTGATCCTAGTGTTACTACTCTTATTGTGAGTGATTCTTATTACTGTGTCCAGTCTTACAATGAAAACTTGTTCTTTTGGATTCAGAATGAATTTCGTGATTCCAAGGGTAGCACAATAAAACACAAGATGATCTGGGTTCGAGTGGCGGAACTTAAGGCTAAGTTGCCGCTCGTTTATGTGATTCATGCTCTTGGCCACCAGCGTATTGGGGTTCACGCTGTTGGAAACTCGCTTGCTGATGAGGCGGCGAAATCAGCAGTATCTACATACTTGGTTGCAGCAGTTACTAGGTCCAAAACTAAGATTGATAGTGAAATCTTGGCGGCTGTTGCTGCCACTGAGAAGGGAGGTAAACATCCTACTGGATTCCCTTCGAAGTACACATACCACTTAAGTCCCGAAAAGGTTCCTTTTGTGAAAATTCCTGATGTTGGAGAACGTTTGATTCCCAACTCGGATCGCAGAGCTGACTTGATTACAGCGGCACATGAAGGTGTGGCGTCTGCGCATGCGGGCGTCTCGGCCACTGTAAGTCAATTACAACAACGCTTCTGGTGGCGGGGACTGTACAAACAGACGCGTGATTATGTCCTTCTTTGTGACATTTGTCAGCAGATTAAACCTTCAACTGCCACGCGTCCGCCACAGACACAGTTGTACATTTCTAATAAACCACTAGGTTGTGTTTATTTGGATCACTGCGGTCCTTTTTCATCTGATACTGCGTATAAGTACATCTTAGCAGCAGTTGACTCATGCACACGCTTTGTGTGGGTATGGCCCCATCGCAGCGCTGATTCACGGACTGTCATTAGAGATTTGCGTGTCTTTGTAGGGATTTTTGCCTGTGGTACCTTCCATTCGGATTAGGGTCCGGCTTTCGCCTCTAAGGCGTATAAGGATGCCATGACTTCGTTGGGGGTCCAAGTCAAGTTTTCGTCTCCCTACAGACCTGAGGGTAACAGTGTAGTGGAGCGAATGAACCGTGATTTAAAGCAATCTTTGACAGCTCGAGTTATAGGCACTGGCAGAAACTGGCTGACCCACCTCAATGGTGTGCAGCGTGCGCTTAATAATCTCCCTAGAAGGTCTCTGGGTGGGCGGACCCCATACGCAATGCTCTTTGGCATCAAGATGTACGTCCCTGACCTTGACGGTCTAGACTGTGTGGTTCGCGCCACTTCCTTTGACGCAGATGAACATTGCAATGTTTTACAGAATCTACAAAAGACCAGAGACGGTCTTGCAAAGGAACATTTGCCCTCCACGTCGGATGTTGCATTGCAGATCCCGGTAGTCGGCTGGCTACCCCAAGTTGGAGAACTGGTTCGTGAGAAGATCGATAACAAAAAAGAATTTGGTCCGTCCTATCGAGCTCCGGTTCCAGTCCTTGGAGTGAAGGGCACAAGAACAGTCATTTTACCACCGCTTCCTGGTCGTAAGGAAAACAGGTTTATTTCAATTGACAATGTCAAGATACACAGAGTGGCCGATTCTTCTTAGTATGACACCAGCAGTTTCCTGTCCTTCCATTGTGAGAAATTCAGTTGTGCCCACTGCTTTTAATCATGAATCAGAAGTGGCCATTGAATTACCTGCGATTTCCAGTCCTTTATTGAGTACTTTGCCAGGTGCGGATCAAAATGAAATAGACTATACATATCCCACTGATTTGTCCATGCCTGACCTGCAAGCACGTTTAGCCACGGAATCCAGATTTTCATTTGACTCTGTTTCCCTTGCCTCGAGGAAACCCTCTCGTTTTGCAGTTTATGCTACCTTATTCAAAAAACATTTTTTGATTCCCCCTTGGACATATATCTGGCTGGTGCTTTTTTCGATATATCTTTTTATGTCAATTGGTTTTGTGTTTTATTTTTTCTGGTTGGTGAATGGACACTATGTCGAGGAAAGAACATGCATTCGCCATCTCAATGGAACTTTGGCTCCCCTTTCCTCATCGCATTCTGCACATAGACTGAGAAGAGACTTAACATTTGTTAACATCACTGCTTGGCCTGTCCTTGATGGGATCGTGTGGGATGCCGTTCGATTTCAAATTCATGGCCCTACGGAAGTTGTTAATGTCCCTAACGTGCTTAGAGTTAATATGGGGGATGTGGTGAAACAAAACATACGTTCTGATGATTGGGATGTTCAGGCCGTAGAGTCTTTATTTTCTGATTTGAAATACTATGCTGCCTTTGATGCTGAAGATTTATATTTAGAATCTGCTAATTATGGTGATTTATTTTGCTTTCAACATTTTGGCAATCACTTCTTACATAAAACGACATCCAGAAGGAATACTGTGAATTATACACAATGGGAGCATTGTCCGGCTCCTATACAAGGCAGTTCAAGTACTTTTTTGAAAAAGTACACATATTTAACTGACTTCAATCAGTCTAATCCCGAGTCCTTTTATTTTAAAATGACACAGAAGCCTATGTCCAAGGTTAGACTTACCGATACCAAACTATTGTATTCGAAGTCCTTTCTAGATCAGCTGGCTATTGGCGGTTATGAAGTATGGAAGGAAATAATTGACCTAAAATCAGTTTGGGGTTCTAAGGACTGGCAGGTACAAGGCGCTGAGGCTTTCCACCGTGCATGTCTCATCCCTAATCAGATTTTGTTTTTGAATTCTACTATTTCACAAACGACATGCTTTGGATTGGCTACTGCTAAAAAACTAAATTTTCCTTCTATCCCCGAGTTAGAGGAATATTCAGGCTGGAGTAATCATACTCAATTTTCGATTAGAGAATTACAGACCCTGTTGCTGAATTCTTCTTTTAACATATCCAGTATAGACCCTAAAGGTTGGCTAGTGTGGCACAAGAGTGCTGATTCGTGCCAGCGCCGTTTTCTGGGTTTGTCTGACGGCTTTGCTCAGGTTAAACCAGATTCACGTTTTGAAACTGGGCATTCTGTCACAACTTACTCTGTGGGTAAATTATGTCAAACTTGGCTGAAGCATTCTAAATTATCTGCAGTTAAATTACATCTTGCAAAACTAAATGATGATGTAGATTTAAATGATTTCATAAAAGGCCCGGCTAGTGGTAGGTCGAAAAGATGGATATATGCTGTGTACAATGAAATATGGAAAACATCGCAGATTGAGGCTGCAACACGACTTAGGGCTATAGATCAAGCAAATCTAGAGAAAGTCCTTGCAGTGGTAGATAATAGTATTAACATGCTTTCTTCACGCATTTACACTTTAGATAACATTGTGTCTTCTGTAGTGGATATTGTGCATGATGAGGTATCTGTTTTGTACCATGGTCAGAATCAATTACGTTCTATCATGCAATTTGCATGGACCCTGCAAACGCTTAAATCTGGCAAGGTGCCATGGGGCTACATGAACGTGTCCTCTCTCTTTGCACCTTTTAATTTGACTGACAAACAACGCTTGCTTTCTATGCGAGATGCTTCTTTTTCTATGTTACATATTGAGAAATTGGAATCCTTGCCTTTTTCTGTGGCAGAAGCCTCAGCTGCAACGTGGCTTATCCACGGTCTGTTAACATTACCTTTTGCTTTGTATAAATTTACTAACTGTATGAAATATGTTGCCATAGGTCGCTATGAGCCTTTGGGTAGTGGTTTTCTCCATGAAGTATGGTCCCTTCCTTTCACTTATAGATGTTTGAGGGACGGCCAAGAAGTTTATCTAAATGGGGAGGAGTGTACAGAAACTCCAGATCATTCGTTAATGTGTAGACACATACAATTACACGGTTCTTGCAACCAGGACCGACCAAACTTGGCCTGTGTTTTAAAAGGTACTCCTGTACCAGCAATTACCCCGACTTTTACCTTGTTAGGGAACGGAAGTTATTTACTTTTGAATAATGAAGATTGTTGCGGGTTAATTAAAGGTGTAGCTTATGTGGTAACAGTAAGTGAACGTGTCGTTTGCTGCAGAAATGTCCTGTACCCACCCACACATGAAAATAGGGAGGTTTCCATTTGGCCACGCATACCAACCTTGAAGGCAGAGTTCAACGGCATGACTAGACTGAGGGCTCTATTGTCCCAGAAAGAAGTGGCCTTGAGTTCGGCTCGGGAAACTTTTGTGCTTCACATAGCTAACACCCGGACCGAGGTTCAGGCCCTTTTAAATACTGATTTACCGTTGCATTTTGGCGAAATGATACATTCTATCTTTAACGCGTCCTCGACATCTGGGCTACCGCATTTTTTTAAAGCAGTTAGCAGCGGCCTTGTGACTTCATTTGAAAAAATATTTGGAGTAATCCCTAGTTTCTTTCATTCCATTTTCTCGAGTCTGTTTGGTGGATTCCCGGTTTTACTGGCACTAGCGGCAGGCGTCCTAGTTGTTCTCTGCTTCCTTAAATATGGATGACCCACATGTGGAAGAAGCGGCCCAGCCTCTGCTGCCTCTGTTTCGCAACCGAATGCTTGAATATTTTGGCACACTGCCGCTTGCGATTTTAAGCACGGCATATGGATTATCGTTTCGATTTTCCTACTTCACCTGTGTCCAGCCTGTGTTTCACTGCCTGAGCTGTGATTTTGATTGGGCCATTGATTTGTGTCTCTGCGGACCGGTTTCTCCTGGCGTCGATTTTAATCAGCTGATGAGTCCTATCACTACTCAGGAGTTGGTTTGTTCTGACGAAAGGATTATGGCCATAGCAGCGGTGCATGGACTAATGGGTCCCTGGGATATATTCACGGCAGCGCAGGATTTCTTGGAACTGAGCTTTCTGGAGAACCCACCAAGTTGTCCTCTGATGGTAATAGAGGCTCCGATACTTGGGGAACACGTATGTTCTTTTCCACTTTTGAATTGGATGGCTGAATTGTTTTCTGATATAGACGGTGATTTCATGCTGGAGGCTGTTGCTGCATATTTTGCTTATACGGTCTTGTCCTAAAAACTTTTCCATGGTTTATTTCCGACAATTTGACTTTCAGCTTGCATATTTTGCGATTTTTAGTACATTGATCAATTTCCCAGACCTATTGACTTGAGCAAAATATTAGAATTTTTTAGAGTATTTTCATGGCTCGCAGTTCTTGAACTCTGCTTTCATGAAGTTGCCCTTATCTTATCTTATCCGTCCTCGGATCATGGGGGGGTGTCATATAGCTGCTGTATATCTTTATAATGTGTTAAGTTAGCATAGGCTCATTAAATGTTTAAACGCCATTTTTTCCTTTTGCTGCTTCTGCACACGACACTTAATTGTTGATTTAGCTTTCAACCTAGTAGTTCGTTGTGGTTTACTTGAGAATAATATGTTATTACTCTGATATCAGCTTTGCTTAATAAACTATGTCTGCACATAGAGTGCTGAAGCCTCAGGAACAACACGATACAGAATTGTTATGAGGTCTGATCTTCGCGCCTTTATAGACATAACATAAGTGCAGCTTCTGCCAACTTTGGGCTTGAGGGGGTTTTTATATCACTTTGCTTGAGGCACAAACACACTTGATGCTGTTCGCATGCAGAGAGAGCTGGTGTATGCTGATGTGATCTCTTCATTCTAGGATCCTGAGGTATGGGCCCGCCCTAATACAACCCAAAGAGACCTTCTTAGCTATTAATATAATATGCGAGTTAGGGAGGGTGAGAAATAAGTGTTGTTAACCCTTATTGATTTACAGCATGGTAACATGCTGTCACCATTCGCTTTCTATGGACTAGTAACTATGCTTGTAGCTTTGTTGCTGATAATATGTTTACTTGTATTATCTAAGATACTGCGCCTGAGAAGACGGCATTAGTAAATAAACATTTCAAATGCTCACGAGTTCTTCTTTACTCCATGTTCTGGTTTGTAATGATTGTATAACGAAAGAGTGCTCATGTGTTCCACGTAACCTGAGGTTGGTGAGTTCATGTTATGGTTTGTCTAAACATTGGGAGTTGGTTATGACCAATGAGACACTGTAGCTAGCTCGGTAAGGGGTTTGTTGGGTACTAAGGTGAGTTTTGGGTCACCCTAATTCGCTGAGGTTCCAATCCTCTGTGCACAGTTCTGTGGGAGAACAGAAACCCTGCTACAATATGTGATTTGTATCTGAACCTCCGTATTGCTTTCCTTAAACCTTTGTTTAAAAAATCTCGCGCTTTAACTACCAATGCTGCTATGAGTCTGCTGTTTACAATATCTGTTTTTATACTGAGACATATATTTTAAGATCAATTTATGTAAGGAAAAGTATGTTGTTCTAAACTGTATCAATAGTTAAGATTGTATTCCATTGAGTTAATGAATTGTATAGGCTTTTAACAATGTTTTAAATGTGCTTTTATGGTTGTTTTATCCTAACTGAATAAAGCTTATTGAATTGAATTGAATATATCAAATCAGGGGGCACTTCAAGTATTACACTAGTATTTTATCTATAAGTCACAGTGCGTTTGGGGGAGAACAGCCTTGCATACTCCACAAGGACAATTGGAGCTCCATAACTTAATGTGCAAGCGGATCTTCAGTTCTCTTGAGAGATTACCAGGGAACTGTTCCTGCCGTGTCCACTATGGTCTGACTGACCCCTCACCTAGGAGGTAGATTAGTTCTGTCAACCAAGAGATAGTTCCTCTCCCTCCAGGAGTCACAATGGCACAGTACCATCTATGTCCTTGATGGTGTTTGTGGAGTGCAGCCCTAGCCTGCAGTGTTTGCAGTCGGTAAGGGCAGTGCGGCCTGAGGTGGTATGCTTCCACACACGGCCCACTGCGCAGGGGTCGCATTGTCTCTGCCCCGGACCAGTCGATGTTATAGTGCCCCGGCCTGAGGTGGTATGCTTCCACACACGGCCCACTGCGCAGGGGTCGCATTGTCTCTGCCCCGAACCAGTCGATGTTATTGTGCCCCGGCCTGAGGTGGTATGTTTCCACACACGGCCCACTGCGCAGGGGTCGCATTGTCTCTGCCCCGGACCAGTCGATGTTATTGTGTCCCGGCCTGAGGTGGTATGCTTCCACACTCGGCCCACTGCGCAGGGGTCGCATTGTCTCTGCCCCGGACCAGTCGATGTTATTGTGCCCCGGCCAGCCAATGTAATTGTGATCAGCGGTCAGGTGAGTGGCAGCCGTTCAGTATTGGCGGTGAAGTAGCTGTACACTAGGTGCACTGCTCGCACAAGCCAACCACCAAAAGAAAGTTAGGAGCCCACTCCAAGGTGCAACAGTGATAGTCAAGTGTCAATCATGTCCTCTCTGATGACAGGGAATGCTTCCCTCCTTTGCACAGGTAAGTTGGATGAAACCCCATAAGTCAGTCATGATGCATTCAGATCCTCACACTTTCAAGTGTTAGCGTTTTTCAGTGGGACCGCACACCAAAGTCACCGCTAGTCATTAGCCGTACCCCACAGTCAAAGGCTTTCCATCTTCCCCATCATCTGCTTCAGTGACAACCGGATCACCGACAAACTACCTTCTACCTTTAGTTATACAGGACTTCCAAAGCTGCGGCATCAACTCTACTTTATCACTGCCTTAGCTCCTTCACTCTCCCTGCCCTCTTCTAGGCAGTGTGTTCTTCAGGCAAGGGCACCTCCAGTGCCACTCATAATCAGTAAGTCAGCTCCTACCTTAAAGGCTCATGCTAAAGTAGCCTCTAGTGGCCGCTGTCGAACTCCCAAGGTTTCTAGTCCCGAACCTGGCAAAAGGCAGTTGGGTTTCCAGCTCTGGAGCACAAATGCTATTCACAATTGCCACTGGTTTGTGACCCTAGATTCTGTTAGACCATTCATGGCACCCTGGCAGACAGTTTTTGCCCCTTCTCCAAACGAACGTTCCAGACAGCATTTGTGTATTTCAATAGTGGACACTGGGATGTTTTTGGGCAGTTCCTGCCTTTTGCTTATCCCTCCCAGACTGGTCCAGACAAACAGCCTGATTTTGAGTTTAGCGGAGATTCCTCCATCACAAACAATGAGTACCCTTGTCTGCCTTATACAAGTGCCACAGGATATAATGGACTTTGTGACGGAGTAACTCATCAGCCAAACTCTAAACCATGCCCATAGTCACTGTCTTCAGGTGGCATCAGGAAGGAGAAGCTGAGTTTAGAGTGACCTGCCCGGGAAGACCGAAAACAAGAGCACAAAAGAAGGGGAGGTGGTTCCACTTAACTACCTGATAACCTGGGTGGGGGAGGGCGGGGAAATTTAACCCCAAGCGAACAATGAGGTAGGAAAGATTCGGGGAATTTCTCCAAGATTCAAAAAGATCTGGTGTATCCCCTTCTCCACACCCTGGAGTCGGGCCCAGCACTTCACACCTCTGTCTGGGGGTCCCTCCATCCTCCACCTTAGGCACTATTTGCATTTAGGACAGCAAAATTGGTTCCTTTATGGACAAATTCATATGTAAAAGGCACCATCTATCCACACCTCTGGACAAAAATATAGCACATACACATTATCCTTGCCTTGCAAGGATGGTGCAAAGGACGAAGTTGCAGAGGACAGACAGAAAAATTCAAAAATACAAGAGAAGCCAGTAAGTGGCTGTTCTTGGCAGAAGACAGGTAAAAAGCATGCTCTGCCACCATAATCTTGTTGTTGCTACCACTGTTAGTCCTCAGCGGTCGGTGAGCTTACTGTAGTCATGACAAGTGTGGCCAGTTTAAAAGGGGTTGCCCCTCTAGACCAAAGAGCCCAGCTCTGTGTCACAATCTATGACACAGGAATCCCTCAGGGCAAAATCCATGATTGTAATTTAGTAGAAGCGATAGTCAAATACCTACAGAACTTGCTACCATGAACACGAGCAAGGGGCACATACTCTAAAAAGTCACACAGGGAAATTTTTTGGCCCACAGATACTCCTGCAAACCCCCAGGGCCTGGGCCTTCCTCCATGTTGGAGAATCCCAATAATTGGATTCAGTAAATCAGCTGGAAAGCCCATCTGTATGCCCAGCATCCCGATGCCTCACACCTCACAGTTGGGTGCAGTCCCATCAAGAAATGGCTTTAACCCTTCTGTGGAGAGTTCTGGGCCAGTTATTTTTACAGAACCCAAGAAACATTTTCTCAGGCCCAAAGGACTATTGCAGACTTTGAATGGTATTTTTAGAGCCCCTCTTCATTGGGAGCAGCCACTACAGCCAGACCTAAGGCCTAGCGGTCAAGATCACCACCCCAGATCCAGGGGTGAGCAGTGAGTGAGTCACCCTCCGTGCCCTGCAAATTCCACCAGAAGACAGGCCAGTGGTCTATGCCTGCATGTACCTCTCCACTGGATGCTCCAGAACAAGGCTGCAGCCAAGGCATGGCGTTCTGGCTACTTTCCCCATCTTTCAGGCTGGGATCCACCACAAATCGTCCCTAAGGGGAAGACTAGCCTTTTGTGGCCGGTAGTTCATTTGAAACACAGACATCCTTGAGGTACTACGTTCCCTTTCCCCTTAGAATCCAAGAGGCAGTTCCTCCATACAGTGATCCTACAACCCTGCTACTGAACTGGGAGCTTCTAGTGCGGGGATTTAAGGCAACATTTGGGAACCATCTTTCAAATGGGGCTTTCCTGTCCCTGGTTGGTTGCTCATGGGAAAACACATAAAACTCTTCCAGGTGCTTCCTGAGGTGAGATCATAAGCGACTAGCTCCAGCTGTTCTAACACCGCACAAAGCTAATCTTTGTAAGCGGTCTTTGTCAGAGATGCAACAGTTGCCTGTGACCACAGAATTTCCAGGGGTAGTTCAGGCTAGCTTCTCCTTACCTGAACCTTCCGCTCTACAAATGGCACCCTCCCCCTCCGCAGTTCATGCCTTTTGCTTATCCCTCCTACCTTGGTGGAGTATGAGCCCTCAGCATCCTTTACTACACCAGAGGAGGTTTGTCCTTGGACTTCATTTTAGAAGCTCATGAGAGTAGAGTACTCTTCTTGTACCTCATCAGACTCCCCTGGGATGGTCCTCCAGCAGCCAGCAACACTTGGTGCTCTGGCAGTGATCCAGTCCCTATCGCACAGCACCCTCCTGGGTGTCTGCCAGCCTTTCCCCCCTGAGATGGGGCACAGGTGTCTAAGCCAGCACCTTGGTCCGGCCTCCCAACTTACTATATTCTTGACAATCTAGACAGGTTGTGCAGAACCTCCCAGTATCTTGGGTTATATTTCACCAGTAGAACTGAAGGTATCAATCTATCTTAGGTCATCTTGGTGCTCAGGTACCCAGTACCCAGCTAAATGTACCACTTGTGCTAGTGATAGTGATAACAGAATATGACTGTGTATATTTGGAACTGCCATCTTCTAGTTTGCATCAGGTTCTAGATCTCTGGGTTTGATCTTCAGCAGCCCGTCCTCCCAGAGCACAATGTGTTTGCCGACCACTCTGATGACAACCTATTTGTGGGCCTACCAGGGTAGAACACTCTTTCTGTGATTTATGGAGAACTCCCAAGACAGTCTTCTAATATTCAACAACTCCTATAGCTCTGGCAGACTCCAACACATTGTTCCAAATCTGGGGCCTCATCCTCCTCTCATCCTCCTCCCAGTCTGCAAAAGGGGCTATAGGTATCACAGTTGAAGTCTTCTCACAGCCTACCTGGCTTTGCAATAGAATAGACTCCCCTGATTCCTCCATTCTAGGATTGACCACAGTCTCCTTCCGAGGCAGACATGCAGCCTGTGCTCCGGTCAGCACAGCTGGTGTTGTGTAGACCATGTAGACATCTGACCCTGGCACTAGCCTGGCCACAATGAGGTATTGCTAGGCAGGCACACAATATCTTATTTTCCTTGCACCACAACATCGACATTGTGCAGTTGACTTCTACATCATCACTGGTCAGCAGGTTGTCCATGTCATCCCCATGGGCTACCAGATCAGGGACAGTGGCTCTAGGAAGAATCTCGTCAGGTTTGAGATACTTCCTCTCAACCATAGAGTCATAGAATGCAGTACCCCTGGGGCAAGAACCTTCCTCCTCTTGATACTCATCCCACTAACAAATGTGTTAGTGTTTGAGCTAATATGCATGAGATCATCTGGATGGATCCCTCTGCCAAATATCCATAGCAACCAGGTTGAGAGTCACTGGACCCTACCTGGTACCCATCCCTACTGACAGCATACTGCCTATCAAGGGTGCTGCTGGTGGTGGGTCATTAGCTGGACAATGCTTCTTGTAATGCCCTGACAGGTGGCACCTAATGTAGGTCACCATACTCGGTGAAGAGGGGGCCTCTTTCCTCCTACTTACAGTTCACCTTTGGCTTCCGTTCTCACTACTTCTGCAACAACTTTGGTGGCACCTCCATTGTGGTTTGGAACCATTCCATTTCCTAGAGTCTGTCCCACTACAAAGGATCTTAATAATGTCTTGGAGCTACCCTATAATTCACATTCCTGTCCGGGGCTCTCTCCATCCTTCATCATAGGTACCCCTTAGATTTAGAAAATCAAAATGGATTCCTGGGCGGCCACTGCCACCAGGAGTAGCACACATCACCATGTCCCACATGGAGGGAGCAAAGGTTTGCTGCTGGCACCACTGTCAGTCATCCACAGCCTAGTGAGCGGATAATAGTCGTGACCAATTAATAGGAGGGTACACATGGTATGCCCCTGAAGACCCCAGAGCCCTGCTCTGTCGCAGTCTGTGACCCAGTGAGCCCTCAGCACATATGTATAATTGCCGTCTGTGCGGAGGCGATACTACAAAACCTATAGAAGCGTATATGACGAACACAGGGTATTGGTGCACACTCTTCAGAATCATGCAGTGACCTATTCCAACCCAATAAGAGGCTTTTGCAATATATGGTTTGGGTCAAAAGACTGATCATACTTTAGAAGGAAAGGACCAAGTTGATGTACTTGCTGTCCCACCCGCCATTTTTTTCCCTTTGCCCCTGAAATTCCCCTTTATCTTTCCTTTTGTCTGGGTGCGAGGATTTCTTTTATTTAAGAACCTCAAAAGCTAAACAGCCAGTGCTTCTCATGGATTCCCATGATACAACCTGAGACAGTGGCACACTCAATCAGACCTCTCTACACCACAGCCTCAAGTGGTAACTTTGTCCAAACCTTCCCAATAGTTATTGGCTGGTGGCAGCTATTAGCTTTGAGGTAGAGCATTTTTTACACAGTAGTGAGCTGTATGGGCCCCTTGAAATGTACCTGTAGTGTCCACTGCTAAGGGACTCCTTTCAGTACTTTTCTAATGAATGTAACTGTGATCATTTATGGTTGCATTAGAACACACTAGCCTCCGTCTGATGTGGTGCTGAGGGCTGGTTCATCAGCGTCTTGTCGGTTTCACAGGGCATCAGGATAGAAGTGTCCAGAGCCACTTTTGGTTCTTCCCAGATTGAAGGGACAGAGGGTTTTCAACCCCAGGCTGGCTTTCTAGTAGCTCCAGAACTCAAAGAAAATCCTGTGTGGTCTTTGTGTGAGACCTAGGACTAGAATGCCCCACAACACCAATTTACACCAAGGGATATATTTCTGTCTAATCCAACTCTGATCTTGTTACCAAGCTCTGAAACACCTGGAAGCAAATCCAATGGCCCAGCGCGATTGAAATGCTTGGTTTGGTGATGTTTAACTTTTAACTGAGAAAAAGCTCATCCTAACCGCGGAGACAAAGCAGTACCGTAGGCTAAAGCGATATAGTTGATTATGATAAGCTATGAACTTCATGAGCAGGGAGGTAGCTTCAGGTGGGGTGTTTGGGGTGTGACACCTCCAAAATAAATGCATTCTTTGGTTAGTAGTTTGGTATGGGAGTCCAGAGTCGTGTCTGCTATGTCTGTGCCAGTATTTCTGCCAAGAATAAAAGACGAACAGTTACTTTGGACATGAAAATAGAGAGATCTGGAGCAAAATGTCAAATTGTGAAACTAGATAATCTGGACTCATCACCGGCTTCCCTGCTTGTCCAAACTGTCTGATCCTAGGTGAACATTTTATTTCACAGTCTCCCTTTTCTTTATTATCACATATGAGAGCACTTTTAAATACTTGAGTTGAGGATGTGCTCTGTACAAATACCCTTTACAGTTGTGGCTGGCACCCTAAATAGGTGGGGCAACTACTGACCAACAATTCCTGGTCAGGACCAAAGCTGTCAGCTAGACTCATTATGAACAGAGTTTATAACGAACCATGCCCGAGAACTCTGACGCTGAGGCTGAAGGTAGTGCGAGTACATCAGTGGGTTAATAATAATAGATCAAAATAAACATGTACTCACCCACATGTATTTGCTGGCTTGCCTCCGGTCCTCCTTCTTTGGTCCCTCGGCGCTGAACTGCAGTCTGCAGCAGTTCTGCACACCAATCTGAACACTGCTTTCATGCTGCTGCTAATGTTCACTGCATGAGATCAACACCAGGATTGACTCAAGCGGACTCCCTCGACGCTCCAGCAGGCACTGGGGTCTGTGCCTGCTCTCCACCTAGCTGTCCTAGACAGCTTAGGCTTTACACTGTGCATGTCAGGCTGGTCGTCGAAAGACAGGCGGACAAAGTAAAATGTGCAGTGTAAACTGATGGAGTGATCACCACTCCCCTGCTGCCATTCAGCAGCAATAGCCCTGCCCCCAAACACGGCTCGGCTGGGGAAAGGGAAAAATAAAATGGTTATAAATTGATTTTATTACCATTTTATTTTTCACCTTTTGTGTTGCTGGAAGTTCCTAATGGGCGGGCTGCTGCGGCACCTTTATGTTTTATTTAATAGACTTTAATGTTGCTCCATCTATAATAAGAATCTAGGGCACGGTTAGGCCTTACATGATTACTGACTTGCCTCTTAGTTCACTTATTGCATTGTCACTAGGGAGCCGGAGCCATAATTGTTTTTAAATTAAGAACGGAAACTTAAATGAATATATAGTGACTGGTTTACCAAAGAAATAGTAAATATGCATGCATAGAAAAGTACTCCTTAAATGAGTGCAAATTTACTACTTTTTGGAATTCACAAACATTGGCAGCAGTAGGCTTAGAAAGAGGCACCAGTCTCAGGTTTCCAGGAATACCACTGGCAATCAAACACTAAAACTTGATGGGATGAATGCTTGCAAATAGTCTCTACAGTGACAATCACCTGGCACCCTCTAGGGATCAATGACATAATATCGACCACAACCATATTGTGATACATGAACATTGAGTCAAAAATATTGATTACAAAAATATAGTTTTCCTATACTTCTAAAGGTAAGTACAAAATTATTGGGGAAAAATATAAATTTAACACTAATATCATTTACAAAAATCATACAGAAATAGCATGATTACCTACTGGCGGTCGCCAGTAGATAGTTATAGTTAGGACCAAGTTTCCATAGGAAGAGCATTTTTTGTTTTGCTTATAACTTTAGCGTCATTTGATGAATCATCATGAGATTTTTCAAACTAATTCTTTGTTCATATCAGCTTCTATGTTGAAAGTTTGGGAGTGAATGGTCAAGGTGGGGCCCAAGATAAAAGGGGGTCCCAAAACGTGTTTTCTCCATGTTCATTTCCATAGGAAACTTTAGACAAGGCTACAGGTCGAACGGGTAAACGGAATTACCCCAAATTTGGCAGGGAGAAGGGTCTTAGTCTAGAAAGCACGCTTTTCTTTATTTGGTGTAAATATGTTCAGTAGTTTTGGAGAAATATTGAAATTTATAGATTTCGATATTTGGGATTTCTGCCATATGATTGGTTGAGGCGTTACGAGCACAAGCTTGCTGCTTATTGGTTGCGAGCGCTGCGGGCGGTTGCAACTAGGAAGTGTTGGCCGACATTTTTTGATTCCGTTGAAGAGAGTAAGGGGAAAAATGGCAACAAAAGTAGTAAAGGAGGGTAGGAGCACTGTAACCTCTGTGGGGGAGTGCGAAGTAGTCACTCCTACTGGTCTGAACGTGCGGTGTTGCTCAAAGTGACATGGTGCTGAGATGATATGCTGCTACACTCGGGTATGAAACCGAGAGCCTAATTCTGAGCTCACTGCTGTAAAGTGATGTGCTCTGGTCTTTGTAGCATACGTGTGCAAGTAGTGTTAGTAGGCATTTATACCATACAGGGAGTGGGAAGCGAACTACTGACCGCTATCATGCGTTTATACTATACGGGAAGCGAAGTACTCACGCCTACCGGTGTGAAGACTTGGGGATCAAACCGAGGTAATTGCTGTAAAGGGATGAGCTCTGGGTGCTGTAGTATACGTGTGCAAGTAGTGTTAGTAGGCGTTTATACCATACAGGAAGTGGGAAGCAAACTACTGACCGCTACCGTGTGTTTATACTATACCGGAAGCGAAGTACTCACGCCTACCGGTGTGAAAACTCGGGGATCAAACCGAGCTGATTGCTGTAAAGTGATGGCCTCTGGGCGCTGTAGCATACTAGCTGCTGTAGTATAACTGTGTTAGTAGTGTTAGTATGCATTTATAGTATATAGGGAGTGGGTAGCGAACTACTTTCTCCTACTGGTCTGAAGACTCGGGGATTAAACCATGAGCCTAAATCGGGAGCTTGATGCTGTAAAGTGATGTGCTGTGGGAGCTGTAGTATACCTGTGGAAGTAGTATTAGTTTGCATTTATCTAATACAGGGAGTGGAAACGAACTACTCACCCCTACCGGTCTCAAGACTCCTGGATGAAACCATGAGCTCATTGCTGTAAAGTCATGTGCTCTGCTCTGTGTAGTATTCCAATGTAAGTCATAGTAGAATGTTAGTATGTAATTCTAGAATGTAATTATGTAATGTTAGAATGTAGGGCTGTCATGAGGGGAACCTTGGGGAGTTTGCTCACGGTGCTGGAGATGACGATTGCCTTGCTGTCTGCTCCTGTTGGTGGGTGTTTAAGGTGTCTTGTTTTCCTGCAATAAATCTACTTATCTGATCCACTGCTGTCTGCCTCTTCACTACATAAATTTGGCGATGAGCAGGAGAAGGTAAAAAGAAGGCAGCACTCACCAATATTTCAAAGTTGCTTGCGTTGTGCTGAAGACCCGTTTTCTTCGTGTAGCTGTTTCTACTCAACGCAGGGTCGTCGACTCATTGAACTATGTCATCTGACCTCTGGTAGGATTTATATTTTTAGATTTTGCGCTTCCTCTGCCTCTTCACTACACTCTAGTCGCTGTACTACACGTGTGTAAGTAGTGTTATTATGCGTTTATACTAACCAATGCATCATGGTCCTAGGGAGCTCGACCACCCAGGAGCAGCTCATACAATGTCCCGGGGTGTGCATCCGCGGGACATTTATGTTTGCTATTAGAGGGCGGGTGCATGGATTCCACCCTGTGATAGCAAATCCTTGTTTGACTAGTTGAATCGAGAGGAGGAAAACCTCGTATCGCTTTAATAGAGCGGATCCGGATGATAAAACTGGAGAAAAAAAGCGTGTCTCACTTGATTAACATGAGGCGCCTGGTGGGTAATATTCCGTGGCTACTCCTATTATTATATTGCGGGGTCTATGTGGGACTGGGGATCTTAATGTCACATGTAAATTAGGCACCGAGACGTTTTGCAGCTTAGGGGATCGCCACCTTCCCAGGTATTGTTTACTAATTGTTCGGCGGGCTTCGAGGCCAGCTGAAGTCCGGGGATCGCCACCCTGCAGGGATTTACTTAAATATGCAGGGTGGACCTCGGCAGTCCCTGAAGCCGCAGTGGTCCTAGGCAGTACCCTAATGGTTCTGTAATCACAAGGGAAGTACTCATGGTGTTATAAAGTGATACACGCATAGATCCCTTGCAGTTGTAGAATTACGCAGGCTTCATTTATGGAATAGTCTGTTGGTTTATATATGGTAGGTGCACTGCAAAATTACAAATGTTTTCCCTCATAAGCTCCTATAAACAGATGATTTTCACAATAAACTACAAACAAGTGTTGTCAGAAAAAGACCTATACACTTTTTTTTTAAACTTTATTAACACAACACAAATAAATGGAAATGCAAGTGTATTAGAACGAACAACAGTATAAATTGAAATACGTGGGTGGGGCTCGTCCGGAAGCAGCGTACAAAACCAGAAAGACAAAAATGAAACATAAGTATGTGTGCCATGTGGAAGAGGAAAAGAAAGGTTGTCCGATTGAAAGGAAGATAGTGAGAATGGGAGGGAGAGGGATTTGGTGGAAGGGAGAAGGGGAGGGAGAGTCAAAAGAAGAGAGGGAGGAGGAGACAGAGCGTCGGCCTACTGCACCCAGCCCTCAGTGTTTACCTCCCGTCACCCGCTTGTCTAGGACGCTGGGGTCTGCAAGAAAGAGTGTGGTCCAGCAACTCCTTATAAAACAATTGAATGAGGCCAGAGATTACATTATTAGCTACGGGAACATGGCTTGCCTGCACCTGTGCACCCAGGGTGCTGCACCCCAGCACCTTCCCTCGCACTGTGCTCAATTGTAGGTCCTGTGCACTGAGGCTTCACTGTTCCCCTGCTACCATCGGTGTGTCCAACGACGTGTTGGTGCAAGCTCCGAGTCCGGGGTACCTTTGTAGGGTGGGAGAGCAGGTCTCCGGTCGGGGACGGTGTCTTGATACCACGATGGAAGGCGTCAGAATGCCGAGGGCATCATGACTTGGTGAGCACCCACTCTGCCCGTTTTGGCTCAATCAATTCAGTGTCTGAAAAGGGAGAAATCATTTCATGGTGGAAACGTCTGGAGGTAAATGAAGGTTTATTTCAAGCTTAATAGAAAACACAAGTTGAGTGCATCCTTCTGTTAGTGGTAATCGTGGTTCAAAGAGGAGTTGGAGTGCACGAGAATACACAAGGTTAAATAATAATATGTTATGCCAACGTTTACATACAAAGGAACAGCGCGCTTGCTAGAAGCATATTGTGCACGTGTAATGCAGTGGCGGAAGCCTGTGTGCATGTATACTTAGTAATGAGCTCACTACAATGCCCTAAAAAAACCCTGGGCAAAGCACTACGCTACGCTCGCGTGGTTTGCGAAGTTTCCGTTATTTCGCACTACGCGAATTGCACGTAGCACAGTGCAAACACGCGTAGTGTAGTGTAGCGTAGTGCAGCGGTCATTTTTTGCTTGCTCGCGGTCCTCAACATCAAGTTGGCAGCCGCGAGCAAGCAAAATTACATCACTGCGAGACTTTTTCCTCGTTTGCGATCAGCAACATCAAGTTGCCGATCACGAGCGTGAAAAATAAACCTCCCGCCGAGATTCTCAACACGGGGAGGTCAGGTTTCTCACTGCGAGTGGTCACGTATGCTCGCGATGAGAAACTACAAGTCCGCGTTGAGAAAGCTGCCGCTCGAGTAAAAACCTACTCGAGTGGCAGAAAACTACAGCTCGCACTGTGCAAGATGCCGTTTTCAATGATTGCACAGTACCGGATGCTTGTCCGCACTGTGCAGTCATTGAAAACGGCATCTTGCACAGTGCGAACAGACTACTATGCAGTTCGCGTAGTGCTACGCGTAGCTCGCGAAGTGCACTTCGCGTAGCTACGCGTAGCGCTACTTCACAACTACACCCAGGGTTACCTGAAAGCTAACACCACGTGTCTGTAGGGCAACGCTGCCCGCTGGCTCAGGCCTACAGTACCATCCAGCAGGTCCTTAAAATGAGACAGAGATGAGACTGAATCAGGTCAGAGATCATACCATTACGCACGGCAACATCGCTTGTTCGCACCTTCGCACCCAGGCTGATGCACCCCACCCCTCCTGCAGCACCGCACTCTACACGTGTCTGTAGGGTAGCGCTGCCCGCTGGTTCAGGCCTACAGTACGGTCCAGCAGGTCGTAAAAATGAGACAGAGATGTGACTGAATGAGGTCAGAGATCACATCATTACGGACGACCACATCGCTTGTTCGCACCTGCGCACCCAGGCTGATGCAAATAACCCCTCCCGCAGTATGGCCAGATATGAGATTATTAGCTACGGGAACATTGCTTGCCTGCACCAGTGCACCCAGGCTGCTGCACCCCAGTCCCTTCCCCCGCACTGTGCTCAATTGTAGGTCCTGCGCACCGAGACTTCAACTGCTCACTTGCCACCATCGGTGTATCCAACGACATGCTTGTGCAAGCTCCGAGTCCTGGGTACTTTTGTAGGGTGGGAGAGCAGGTCTCAGGTTGGGGACGTGTCTTGATACCACGATGGAAGGCGTCAGAATGCCCAGGGCATCATCATGGGGTGAGCACCTGCTCCGCCCATTTTCGGTTAATTAATTCAGTGTCTGAAAAGGGAGGAATAATTTAATGGTGGAAACGTGTGGAGGTAAATGAATGTTTATTTCAAGCTTAATAGAAAACACCAGTTGAGTGCATCCTTCCTTTTTGAAGAACGATATACCAATTGTTAGTGGTAATCGTGGTTCAAAGAGGAGTTGGAGTGCGAGTAACTCTATGGATGAGTAGCGGAGTGTTACTGTATGTATAGGTATATGAATGCAAATTATAGTATTGTATTGATGAGTAACTGCATGTATAAGTGACTGGATGTGTGTATAGACCTAGAAAATAGTGGGTGGTAAGTAGTTTCTGGGATTGTTTTGTGTTTTTTTTTTTTTTAAATAGTAGTCTGTATATTAGAGTGTGTGTTTCAAACTTTATATTAGGGCATCAGTATATGCATCAGATTTTCATGTGGATGATGTTATCAGTGATGTCATTTGAGATGTCATCAGTGATATCAATGATGTCACTGACCATGTCATGAGTGATGTAATATGTGACATCATCACCAGTGCATTGCGAGAGCGCGAGTTATAGTTAGTTCAACTAACTACAACAGGCAAATTTCTCTGGTTTTATATGAGTCAAATGTTCAACTAACTATAACGTCCCCGACACCTATGTTTTGTTTAGTGAATATATATATATCTGAAACGCGTAGATGTGACTTCGTCCTAAAAATAAACTGACCGAGTGTCTAAATTTCTTACGGAGTGCCAGATGATTATTGTTGTGGAAATGTAATAATCTTATACTGAATATATATATATAAATATGATTTATTATATGTATTAACACAGTTATAATTGTACGGTTTAAGTAGTAACATTTAAAAACTGCTTATCATTTTGTATAGGAGAGTCCTGTTAGTAGTATTCTTTCTATGTCCATGGGTGTGGTCATGTGACTCACAGAAGGAGGTGGCACACAAAACAAACTTTAAAAAGAAGGGCTGACGCGGTGCTCGTTGTGTGATGAAGAGCACTTGATGCTTGAAACGCATCATCTAGAAAGGTTGGAAGAATAAAAAACATTTCCTTGCCTGAAGCTGTGGGGTCCGCCTCTTCATTTCGCCTGTGTGGAGGTTTTGAAGATTGCTATTATATCGACACAGCAATCTTACAATTATAACTGTGTAAATACATATAATAAATCGTATTTATCTGATTACAGAATAGCAAAATATGTATTTTAAACCGCATAAATGCTGGTAATAATGTAAGTGAAATTGGCTGGTGCAATAAATACCTATAATGAGCAATAAGTACATTTATACAATATATACATCTAAAATGCATTCCTATGTTTAAAATCAAGAGTGACAATTGATTATAACTGTTTAATGCATTTTGCTCGGCTCTTCATCGAACTTATATAAACATTAATGAACATGCCCAAACATAATAAGATTCAATTATTCCTTGTCATCAAAATTCAATAAACTAGTGTAATTCATGCATCCTATTCCATTAATGCTAATACTATTTGAAAAAATATTCTGTTTATATTTACAGATTTTTCGAGCCAATGCATTGATTTTTGCCAAAACCTTGAATTTACACTAGCACCGTCCACTTCATGATTACTTAAACCAATTTGCAAAATCCATGATCTGTACTTATATTATATCAAAACTTTATACACAATTAATTACATTTTTTCTCTCCATGAGTCAATGTGGTGTCCTACTGTGTGCTAACCACAACCTTTTACCTAAAAGGTCCATCATATATTAAGTGATATTTAATAAAAAGAAAAAAGATCTTTAAACACTAATCCTCACAAGAAAGTGTATGTACAGTATTTCACAAGTGATATCTTAAAAAAAAATATGTATATACAATGTCTGGTCATATCGGGAATTTCATCACTAGAAAATGATTATCCATGCGTGTAAATCTCATATATAATTTCACAAACATTTCATCATGTCCTTAAAAAACTCGTTGTTCAATTCATATACGGAATATCAGTTTCAGTGAGGCTTAAGGAAATTAATATTGATCTTAAAATGATGTTATAAGAAATTTATAGGAAATTATGCAAATCTTCTGTAGTATTTAACCCATTAGGATGTTTACTATCAAGGGTAAACAACCATTACTTAGCATCTTTTACTTCACCCTTATTTTACTTAGCATCTTTTACTTAGCATGTCTTTTACTTCGCATGCTTTTACTTAGCATGCCTTTACTTCGCATATGCCTTTACTTAGCATATGCCGTTACTTCGCAGGAGAAGAGTGGATCTATGGTTGAATGTGAAGAGAGGGACTACGGGCAGAGAGAGGTAAGTGGGGCAGTGTAGTTAGGGTAGTGTAGTAGTGTATGTGTAGGGTAGGGTGTAGTGTTTTAGTGTTTAGGGTAGTTTTGTAGTGTATGTGAAGTGTAGGGGGTAGTGTTTTAGGGTTTAGGGTAGTGTTGTAGTGTATGTGTAGTGTAGGGTAGTGTTTTAGGGTAGTGTTGTAGTGTATGTGTAGTGTAGGGTAGTATTTTAGGGTTTAGGGTAGTGTTGTAGTGTATGTGTAGTGTAGGGGTAGTGTTTTAGGGTAGTTTTGTAGTGTATGTGTAGTGTAGGGTAGTGTTTTAGGGTTTAGGGTAGTGTTGTAGTGTATGTGTAGTGTAGGGGGTAGTGTTAGGGTTTAGGGTAGTGTTGTAGTGTATGTGTAGTGTAGGGGGTAGTGTTTTAGTGTTTAGGGTAGTGTTGTAGTGTAGGGGGTAGTGTTTTAAGGTTTAGGGTAGTGTATTGTATGTGTAGTGTAGGGGGTAGTGTTTTAGGGTTTAGGGTAGTGGTGTAGTGTATGTGTAGTGTAGGATAGTGTTTTAGGGTTTAGGGTTGTGTTGTAGTGTATTTGTAGTGTAGGGGATAGTGTTTTAGGGTTTAGGGTAGTGTTGTAGTGTATGTGTAGTATAGGGGAAGTGTTTTAGGGTTTAGGGTAGTGTTGTAGTGTATGCGTAGTGCAGGGGAAGTGTTTTAGGGTTTAGGGTAGTGATGTAGTGTAGGTGTAGTGTAGGGTAGTATTTTGGGGTTCTGGGAAGTGTAGGGGGCGTGGAGGGTAGTGTTGGTGTGTAGGGAAAAAATAAAAAAAATAATCTTTATGCGTAGTAAAATCCTGCAAAGTAATGTACTGCCAAGTAATGCCAATTTAATGCTTTTAATTCATTTTGTGAAGTAATGGTATGCGTAATGAAATACTGCTAAGTAAAGGCATTTCCGAAGTAAAAACTTTGTAAAAAGGGCATGCTAAGTAATAGCATGCTAAGTAAAGTCATACATTCCTATCAAGTTCTACTATGTAGCTTGTCTCCTTTCTCCTTAACATTTTTTCTCTGTTGCCCCCTCTTCTGAGGGGTGCCACTGCGTCGATCACAAAGTATGTAAGGCATGCTAAATTGTTAATATGTGTAGTTCTAAAATGTCGTGCAACCGGATAGGTATTATCATTATTCACAATTGCCCTGAGATGCTGCAAAATCCTGTCGTGCGCCTGCAGCTTGGTGCTGCCCACATAACGCAAGCCACAGGTGCACGCCAGGACATAGACAGCATACTCAGTACGACAACTATAGTTGCCTTTGATTGCGGTCTGAAAATTGGAGAAAGGAGTATCAAAATGGGTTGTATTGGTCCCAAATTTGCACGCCCGACAGGTTGAGCATTTATAAAACCCATCTTTGGTTTTTAAACAGGTACTGGCACTACCTAATTCTGGATTTGCTCTCACTACTCTGTTGCGCCTGCTCTTCGCCCTCCTGTAAGTTATGGTTGGGGTATCAGGCAATCTGCTGCCTAAAACTCCATCAGTCATGACGATGGGCCAATTGTTTTTAATGATTGATTTAATCTTTCTCTCCTGCTTGCTAAATGTCATTATCAAGCGAGGAGTATCATTATCATCCACATCATTAGGACTTTTGGGTACCAATAAAGATTCCCTAGATCTTTCTTGGGTCTTGGAAAGTGCCTTAAACAGGGTTAAATCACTATAACCCCTTGCTTTTAAACTCCCTATCATTTCTTTGGCTCCTTTCTCAAAGCTCTCAGGAGTGCTGCAGATTCTCTTAAGTCGCAGAAGCTCCCCATAGGGGATGCTTTCAATCAGGTGTCTCGGATGCCCACTGCTGGCATGTAGATTACTATTGGTAGCAGTGGGTTTACAGAATAAAGATGTTACAATTGTGTGATTTTCTATTTTAACTTGTACATCTAGAAACTCAGATTTAGTTTTACTCACATTAGATGTAAAGAAGATGTTGTAATTATTGTTGTTTAGTGACTCCACAAACTTCTGGGCACTAGATTCATCCCCCTCCCACACACAAAAAACATCATCAATAAAGCTCATCCAATATCGTACTTAAAACCTCGGGTGACGAAGAGATCCCGCTCCTCCCACCAGCCAACATGTAAACATGCGTAGCTGGGGGAGAAGCAGGATCCCATCGCCACACCCCTTATTTGTCTCCATATATCTTTACCGAACATGAAGAAATTATTATTCAAACACCAGCATACCAATTCATATAACATTTGATAGTGACTATAATACTCGCATTATCTACGTCCTAAATAATGTTTTATGGCGTCCACTCCTTTCACATGGTCGATGCTGGGGTATAGTGATTCTATATCCAACGTTAATATACACCAGTAATCTTGCCATTTAATCAGGTTCAATTTATTTAAAAAATCTCCAGTGTCCTTGATGTAACTGGGTAGATTTTTCACAAGATCCTGCAAGTAAAAGTCAATATATCGGGAGATATTTTCACTTATGCTGCTGATTGCCAAGATGATCGGTCTTCCAGGTGTTGGAGATTTCATCTTATGTACTTTGGGTAACAAATACATACTCGGTATCACAGGGTTTTCAGAGTGAAGAAAACCAAACTCTGTAGGTGATATCAAACCTTCCCTTTTGAATGTCGCTAAGCGCTTTTTCAACCATCCTTTGCTTTTTTGTATTCCATACCATTCGTTTTAACATAGCAATCAACATTCTCCAACTGCCTCATGGCCTCACTGATGGAGTCTTTTTTTTGCCAGAGTACATTGTTCCCTCCCTTATCGTATTTATTGATTACAATTTCATGGTTTTTGCTGAGTTTGTTTATTAGGTTTGCATATTGTACTTCATTATATGTTTGGACGCGCTTATGACTCTTCACTTTCCGATTTAATTGTTTAAGTTCCTCGACCACACACTCATGAAATATGTCTACCGCGTCTTTAGGCATCACTGGAACAAACATACTCTTCACTTTAGGTTTAAGTATTTTATTAAGGAAGTACAGTGGTACAGCAATGTAAAACAAGAAAAAGAAAATCAGGCGATAATAGACAGTTCCTAGCGTGAAAAATTGATGCTTTCTCCAGAGCTCCCCGCCACCTGCAGAGTTCTACAGTCCTTGCTAGGCAAGAGCCGCCATGGGTGGCGTCCTCGGGCATTGCAATCGAGTGTCGACCAGAAAGCAAATAACAATCCCTCTGTACCTCACATTTAGTATAACAAACAACCCCAACAGTCCCTCATGCCCACCCCTTCCCCCACCCCCAACTCCCCGTCCGGTGTTCTGCAAAGAAGATCTCAGAAACTCACAAGCCCTCTCCTGTTATTTACCCAACATGCGTACCCGGCCCTCCCACTCCCTACTGGCCGTTCAAGTGATCGGTGGTGTAAGCCTAAGGAGTCTCAGGTATCTAGAGCACGTAAGCTCCCTGAATTCAGTAGCTAGTAAAGTATGGAATGGTTGCCACAACTCAGTGAATTGGTCGACCTCCCCAGCCAGTGTAAGCGAAATTTTCTCCATGCCCAGTACGTGCCACAGCCTGTGCAGCCAACCTGTGATCGAGGGAACAGTGGAAGTGCGCCAGTGTATTAGAATGTTCTGCACAGCTGAGCCCAAAGCGATGGCTATGTGTCTCCCTCTCCGGGATTTCAATGGGAACATTAAGGCATTAGGCAGGCCCAGTAGAGTATAGGCCGGGAAACGAGGTAACTCTATCCCAAAACATTTATCAATTTCATCGATCACCTCCTTCCAGTAGTCCTGTATCAGTGGGCAGTCCCATAAGATATGTGTCAGTGTCCCAGTGTGCCCACAAGCGCGCCAACATGTAGTGTCTATGAGCCTGTTCATTTCGTGCAAGCGTTCGGGAGTGCGATACCAGTACGTTGACACCTTGGTGAAGGTTTCTGTGAGCCCCACATGATATGCAGAATGTCGCGCTCGGTATGAGATTTGTTCCCATTCCTTGTGGCTGAGCGTTCTCCCCAATTCCCTGTTCCATCTCTCCCTACCAGGATTATATATGTGTGTGGGTGGAGGCTGTAGCATTTTATACAGATCCGATATGAGTTTCGCATCCGATGTACGCGTCGCCATCCATCGCTCGTAAGGGAACAAGTCCCTGTCCGCCGCGTCCCGCACCTGCGGTTGTAGTGCCCAGTGTCTGACTTGCCAATATCGCATCCTATCTGCCTCGGCCAGCTGGTAACTCTCTTTAAGGTCCTCAAAGGGGAGGATCCCCTCCCTCCCGTACACATGAAAAAGCGCTCTGCAGCCTTTCTCACGCCAGTGCGCAAAGGCACCCGGTTCCGTCCCTGGCGTGAAGTCTGGATTGTTCACAATAGGAGTGAACGGAGAAGGGAACGAGGTAAGCTCGAATAGTTCACTAGTGGCATCCCACACCCTCAGCGGCACCCTAGTAACATAGGAGGCGTAGAGATTTGGGGGCCTGTGTTGTCTGCGCAGGAATGGTATTTCCTGCAATGGCCGGCCCGCCACTGCCTGATCCTGGAAGAGCCAGTGCTTATCCGACTCCCATCTGCTCCATTCCACCAAGTACCTCAACTGTGACGCCTGGAAGTATTTGTGAAGGTCAGGGACTCCCAATCCACCCGCTTCCGGTGCTAGAGTCGTCAATGCTCTCTTCATTCGGGGTTTACGGCCTTGCCAAACGAAGTGGGATAGAGCAGTCTGCATCATCCGTATCCAGCCTTTAGGGGGCTGCAGCGGAAGTGCCCGGAAGAGATATAGGATCTGTGGTAGCACTGTCATCTTCAGCGCCGCTATCCTGCCTAGCCACGATATCGTCCCCTTATTCCACCTCCCCAGTTCCTCCTTCACCTTCTTGCCTAACACCTCGTAATTAACCGCCACCATCGCTGACAATGTGGGAGCCAGCAGGATACCTAAATAAGGCACGTGTTCCCGTGACCATCTTAGTGGGTAACGCCCCTGCAAATCTCGTCTCGTCCCAGGTGTCAGGGAGATATCTAACGCCGTGGATTTTCCCAGATTCATCTTAAACCCGGCCGTTCTCGCGAAAGCCCCGAGCTCTCCCATACACGCGGGTAAAGCCCTCTGCGGATCCTCTAGCGCAAAAATGACATCGTCTGCATATAAGCTAACCGTGTGGGTATAGCCCCCCATTCGCACTCCCGTAGCATCTGGATTTTGTCTCACTCTCTGGGCAAAGGGCTCCATATAGAGAGCGAAGAGTAGAGGAGATAGCGGGCATCCCTGCCTCGTGCCGCGCTCAATATAAAAGCGTGTCGATCCACAGCCATTGACACGCACCGTCGCCGACGGGAACTTATAACAATTAAAGACCATGCACCTAAATTTCTCCCCTATGCCCATTCGAGCCATCACCCGTTCAAGATACGGCCAGTGCACCCGGTCAAACGCCTTCTCGGCGTCGACCGAGAGGAGCATCCTTTCTCCAGGGATCCGCGAAGCTTTCTCCAGTACGTGCACCAAACGCTTGGTATTATCCACCGTTTGCCTTCCGGGTACAAAGCCGGACTGGTCCGGTTCAATCAGCCCAGGGAGATACTGTGCCAGCCTCGCAGCCAGGATCCCCGTGTAGATTTTAAGGTCAACGTTTAGGAGGGAAATCGGCCTGTACGAGCCACACTGAGCTCTGTCCTTCCCCGGTTTTGGTATGACCGATACCGTGGCATGCAGAAGATCCTGTGGGATAGCACTGGGGCAGCCGAAAGAGTTAAACAGCTTGGTCAATATTGGAGCCAAGGTAGTGCAAAATGTCCTATAGAAGAGGGTGGTGTATCCATCCGGTCCCGGAGCCTTCCCAAGTTTCAGCCTAGCGATCGCCGTAATAACCTCTTCTATCCTAATCTCTCGGTCTAGGTAGTCAGTCTGTATTGGAGCTAGGGACGGGAGAGTCACCGAGTCCAGATATTCATCAGGGTCCCCAGTTATCGCGCCGTCCTCCGCATAGAGCTCAGAGTAGAACTGTCGAAAAGCTTCAGCTATTTCGACGTCTTCTGTGACTGTGCGCTCACCTGGCACCGCAAGTTCTTTGACTCGACGGCATTGGTGTGCGATTCTGAGCTTAGCTGCCAATAACCTGCCACAGCGATCCCCTCCCGTGTAATATGCGTGTTTCAGACGGAGGGCCGCATATTCAGCTCTGTCTAGGTCCAGAGACGACAGGAGTTTCCTCGCCGCCTTTAGTTGCTTCCAAATTCTAGGAGCCCCCGTTCGTCGATGCACCTGCTCTAATTCCCTGACCCTGTGCGTGAGTTCCTCCCGTTTAACTTTCCTCTCCTTATTTTCGGCTGCCGATATCGCTATAAATTCTCCCCGTAGAACCGCCTTAAGCGCTCCCCATTGAGTCGCCAATGTGGTGTCGGGGTTAGAGTTACGCAGTTGAAAGTCAGTCACTGCCTCAGTGATACGCTGCACCACTACTTTTTTGTGTAGAAGGGTGTCTCGCAGACGCCAGACTCCGCGCTGAACCGGGGTCGACGGGGGCAGGAAGGTCCCCGAGACCGGTGCGTGATCTGATAGGGAGATGACCCCTACCTCAGAGGCAGTGGCCATGTCACGAACCGGGCCAGAGACCAGCAGATAATCCAGCCGTGCATATGTTTTGTGTGCGTGCGAGAAATAAGAATAATCCCTATCTGTGGGGTGAAATCCTCTCCAAAGATCGTGCATATCGAGGTCAGCTAAATGTGTTTTCATAGTGGACGACAATTCCCCGGTCTGTGGGAAGCGCTGTGCTGATCTATCTAGTGAGGAATCAAACACCAGGTTCAGGTCCCCCCCCAGAATGAGATGCCTGTCGGGAGATGCTGTGACATCCATCAGTGTAGTGTGGAGGAAGTGTTCCTGACGCTCATTCGGGCAGTAAACCGACCCCACCGTGAATTGCAAAGGCCCCAACTTAAATCTGTACGCCAGCAGTCTCCCCTTTTGCTCAGCTAATTTGTGTAGCACCTCACCCCTAAAGGAATTAGAGACCAATATAGCTACTCCTGCCGTTTTAGTGGTGTTGGAGGAAAAGAACTGTGTGGGGAAGGAACGGGACCGTAACCTGTGACAGTCACCAACCAGCAAGTGCGTTTCTTGCAGCAGACAAATGTCTGCCTGTGAGGCCTCTAACAAGGAGAGAACCGCCCTACGTTTCGTGGGATTGTTTAGCCCTTTCACATTCAAAGTCACTACTTTCAATCCTGCCATACCAGATTAATGTAACCTTCCAGCACCTGACAAGCAAAAGCAGCAAGTGCCAATCCTGCCCTCGGATCGGCCCGTGAGGTCTGGCTAAGCTGAGCGAACATAACAGCAACACCGGACAAAGCTTCCCCGAACTCCCCCCTCTCGGATCCCAAGGCCCCCGAACCCCAACTCCCCGATCCCCGCAGTCCCTCCCCCTTAACCCCAACATGAACCCTCCAACCCATCCTTACCAACCGTCCGTAGTCCAATTAGTCCCAGGCCTGCCCCTCTCGGACAAGTCCGTGGTGAATTACCTTCGTGGGCGACTCGCCACCAGCACCCCTCCCTCGCCTTCCCGCGCCCACCCCCCCCCCCCAAAGCCAGCTCCGTCAGTAATGCATTGTCAATCTCCCCCCGGAGACATGTTATGCGGTTAGCGCCACTTCTTCCTCGACCACCGAGGACTCGGCTGTTGTTCGAATTGCGTCCGCCATCCCAGATCTGATTGTGGGCGAAGCCGGTCTCTGTGGGGCTCTCTGTGTCCTGTGTCTCGAGACTCTCCGCCAGCCTCCATCAGTAGAATTCCTCCTCCTCCGTGGCGTGGACGATCCCTCTGCCTCTGCGGTGATCCCTAGTACCTCGCAGACATCTTGAAGAGATCGCAGCTGGTGCGACTCTCCATTCCACCGGAATATGAGGCGAAAAGGGTGCCCCCAGGAGTAGGGCGTGTCGCTCTGCCTCAGGAAGTCCGTTGCAATCTTGAATGCCCTGCGCTTCTGGAGCGTGGTCGCGGCGAGGTCTTGATACAGCGCTACTTGATGACCCCTAAATGCTATCGTCTGTTTCTTCCTTGCTTCGTACATAATCCGCTCCTTCAGCGGGAAGTCAGGAAGGAAAGCCAAGACATCTGGCGGCGGCCCAGTTGCGCGCCGTTGCGGACCTACTCTGTGAGCTCTATCTATCTTGACGGGGAAATCCGCAGGTTCGCCAAGGACAGTGCGGAACAGGTCCTGCAAATAGGCCACTATGCCGGAGGTCTCTTCTGTGGACGGCACTCCCCGGACTCTAATGTTGTTCCGTCTTGATCTGTTTTCCAGATCCTCATTATGCAGTTGAAGGTCTATGTGTTGGTCCCTGAGGCGGAGTACCTCCTGCTGCAAGTGCGTAATCTCCTCGTCCTGTCTTTGCGTTGAGCTCTCAACCGCCTCCACCCTCTCCCCGAGTCCATCTACCTCTCTGCGCAATTCTCGTACTTCACCTGCCACTTCCTTTTTCAACTCCTGAAAGTCGTCTCTCAGTGTCCCGAAAAGGGATTCTAAAAAAGATCTGGTGACCGGGGGTTCTCCGCTGCTCCCCCCTTGAGATCCGCATGCGCCTCCCGACTGCGTCGAGGTCTTGTCTCCTTTGCTTGGTGGTTTATTGAGCATTTCTGTGAGCGTGCGGTTGCTGCCTTTGCCGCCCTTCTGCCCAGCCATCTTCCTCTCTGCTCCGCAGCTCTTGAGTAAACTATAGCAGGCCCCGGTCAATCCGTCCCCCGATCAGGCTCTAATCCCTGGCGTGAGCCCTCGAGAGCTTCCGCTACGTAGGCCTGTCCTTGATGGTTTCCTCGACTCAAGGTCGGGCCCCCGGCAGTCGTCCACTCAGTGGGAGCCCGGTGCCACCCAGTTGCCGTCCCCAGGTCACTCCTTCTTCCCAGTTGTGCACCGGGTATCAGGTGCTGTCGTGTACCCCCGGCCACCCTTGTGCGATATATCGCCAACTTTGCGCTCCACTTATGGCAGTCTGTAGCTCCTCTGGGGGTCCCGCTTCCCCATGCACTCACCCAGCCCACACCTCACCTCTTCCGCTGAGTTCGTGGGGAGAGGGGAAAGTTCTGTCCAGGGCCCGGTTCCAGGCAGCCCGACGCCGATGCTCCAACCTGCACCACTCCGGCCCTCAGGCGTGATCCGTAGGGCGCCGAGGATCCTCCGCTACCGGCAGCCGATCACTCGAGAGGGGCCTCTCCCAGCCCCGCACCGCTCTCCTGGGCAGCGCCCCTGGTCTGGCTTGGTCCCTAGGCCCAGTGTCGCAGCGGCGCCAGCTCCATGCCGGTGTTGTGCTCCGCCAGCTCTGGCTCTTCGTGCGGTCTATCCGCAATGCCCCTGGTCGCTCTGTACTCCCCTCGTCACCCCGGGGCGCTTCTGCCTGATCGTGGGGGGAACTAACGCCTGGGGCCCGGCTCCACCACAATCCGGCCTCGTTACCCCCGACCAGGACCACTGCAGTTCTCGGGGCAGGCCGCCGATCGCTGGTGACCAGCCCGACGGAACCCGCTACTCCGCTGGCGCTGCCTCACTGGCGCCCTCCGCCGTCGAGTGTCCCCTGCTAGGCCGCAGCCGCGGCCTCGCGTAGTTCCCGGCCCGGGACCGAGCCCTCCTCACTACCGGGGAACCGGTCAGCGACCATGAAGTCCGTGCACACTGCGCCAGCGGGTCGCCAAAGTTCCTCCGCGCCCCTCCTGAGCATCCGCCAGTGCCCGCTGTTGCACCTGTGCAGCCTCACCAGCGGTCCTGGCCTGCGTCTTCTCCCAGCCCGGCCGCAGCCGCGGTCTCGATTAGCCCTGGGGGCGTATCCGGAGCCTGCCGCCCCGTCCACGGACCGCTCAGCTCACCTCGGTCCTGGGCCACCGGCACCTTCGGTATCCCTGCGGGCGATTCCGTCGCAGCAGGTCTCCCTCCGCAGCCCCCAGGGTCTGCGTTACCGACAGCCGGGCCTCCAGTCGGGGCCGCTCCGCCGCCGCTGCTCGGGGTACCAGCAGTCGGGTTCACCGCACTCGACTCCGCGAACGGTGAAGGAACCGGAGCACCACTCAGCTGCGCTCCGACGCTCTCCTGATCGCACCCGGACCACCGGGCCGATTAGGGGGAGAAAGGCGTAAATTCAAGGCTCAGGGCCTAGGCGGACGCGGGAGCTCAGGAGGAACACGTCCGTTCACTCCGCCATCTTGGCCACGCCCCTCATACTCTTCACTTTAAAAGGGCTTTCTCCCGCTCCTTTTTGCATAATGTCAATTCCTTTTAAGCCTCTCTGAGTGCTTGGTATTTCCGTCACCTCTAGTTGTGACACTGTACTAGGTGCTTTTCCCAAATCACACAGCTTTAACAGTAATTTCGCATTCGCAGCCGCGGCTAGAGGTGTTTTGCATTGAGTTTTTGCAGGTACAGTGTTGCTGTCTTCTTCTGCAACATTTGTTGATTTAATTGCAAAAAAACTTCTATAACTTTCATTTTCGTATAAAACAGAAAATATTTGCCCTCGTACTAGTATAGTTGAAAGTACTCTCTGGGCAGAAATTCAATATATATATATAAATATATATACACACACACATATATATATATATATATATATATATATATATATATACATATATATGGTTCAAAATAGTAAATCTTAAACATGTTAATATATTAGAATAATTTAATGTAAATTATATAAATTGTAGTAACATTTACTACCATATATAAATATAAACTGATATAAACATACACAAATATATATATTTGTCCCTGTCTATATATGCACATTTATATAATATACTATTATTAAAAATATATATTTTACATGATTTACTACTATAAAAATCATATATATATATATATATATATATATATATATATATATATATATATATATTCCCGTGACCAAGGTGCGGCTGCACCAAAACGCGTCTGGCGTTTGGCTTGCCACATGCTGCAATAAACTATTGCGTAAACGGAACTGGGCTTAAGTATTTTTTTGTTGATACGATAAAAACTAGGTGAAATTTTGGAGGATTCGCGCCCTTGCTTAAGCCCGCCGCCGTTAGCGGCAGAGAGACTTGCGAACTGTTTTGCTGTTTATATAGATATATATTTATATATGTGATCAAGGGCTCTCGAGCCCGAAACGCATCATCTGTCTAAAGCTGATTTGGATATACACGGTTGAATAAATAACATCTTGCCTGAAAACAAAGAGGTTCGTTTCTCCTTCTTCGCCGCCGAGGCTTTGGTGGAAGTGGTCGGAGTGTTTGTTCGATTATATATATATATATATATATATATATATATATATATATATATATACCTTAAAAATGTCAATAAATAAAATGCAAAACATGTAATATATTATAAAATTATTTACATTTAAAAAACATTCCCGAAAAATATTTTTTTTAATTACATATACAATGACATACATGTAAATAAATAATATAAAATTGAACAAATAAACAAATAATATTAAATATATTTAAACAATATTTTAAAAGTATTGAAGTTTCACAATAATAGATATATTATTTCCACTCCAGTCTATGCAACAGTGGTGAAAGTGTTGAAGTTCAGCAGGGTAAAATGTACTATTCCCACTCCAGTCTGTTCAACAGTAGGGGATGCGTTGGACTCTGGAGGGGTAAAGTTTAGTATGCCCACTCCAGTCTCTGCAACAGTAGGTAAAGCATTGGAGTTGGAAGTGGTAAAATTTACAATTCCCACTCCAGTCTGTGCAACAGTAGGGAAAGCTGTAGACTGAAGGGAAGCGTTGAACTCCAGAGGGGTAAAATGTACTGTTCTAACTCCAGTCTCTGCTACAGAAGGTAACTTATACAAAATATAAAACTCTTAATATAAACGTTCTTCATTAATCCCAAAAATATACATATATTATATATATATTTATAAAAAAAATAAACAATTATCAATTATTAAGTAATTTAAAAATTAATTCTCAACTTAAAAAAATTGACCATTATTTATTACTTTACTTATTACACTATACCCCCTACAAACCTAGCAGCCCACACTTAAAATAACTAAAATAAATGTAACACAATTAACAGAATGAATACCTAATTAAATATTAAATATAAAATAATCATTATTTATTAATCAATTACCAATTATTTAATAATTAACTTCCCACCCTATATCCCTACAAACCCACCAACCCACACTTAACAAATAACAAAAAATATAATTACAATATTTTCATAATAATCACTGCTGAAGTCCGTGCTGTGCAGGTACTAGGGTGCATGCACACAGGGGGGCACATGTTGTGCCCCCCTGTGTGCATCCACATGGGGTGAGGCACCAGGGGACTCTTTAGGACCCCCTTTGTTTCCTCTCAGCCACGGTGTTCATGGCAAGCTCACCGCCATGAAAACCGTGATGGAGAGGAAACTCATAATATGCTTGGCGAGAATGCAGTGGTCGCGCCAAGCATATTGCTGCCTCAGGAACGCAGCACAACTGTTCCCTGGTGGTTGCGCCGATCCCAGGGTGGCCCGACCACCCTAGTCATAGTAGGGCAGTCGGGAGATCTCCAGCATGAGTCTGCCGGTCCGTGGACCGCCAGACTCTTAATAAGGCACTAAATATTTATCTTGCATTTTGCATACAGTTCCTACTGTTTCATAACTCATAAAGCTATATTACAAGAGTTGTACATTGTCACCTGCTCGTAGCTCAGTAACCCACTGAGCTATACGCCTAAATTACAAAGCTGGATTCCTAACAAAGGTTCAAGTTAAATATTCCATATAATGTAAAACACAGAATATCAGTGACAGAAAATCAAACAAAAAAGTAAAAATGAAATAATATAACAAAATTGATTAGACAAGAAAATTACAGGAAGGTCTCTGACAAGAGATACCCCTACACAAATTTACAAAATTTAATACGACAATGAAAATGACAACAATAGAAAAACAATGGCGCTCAATAAGTTACACAAACAACCATAAAGACATTAAGCTGTGTAAACATAAATAGTAGCTGAGGAAAGTTACATATACATTGTTTGAACAAGGCAAAAACAAAACATAGCAAAAAATGTGTCCTCTTCGATTAAGGCCACATGTAGGCGTCAACAGCATTTGGATCACGTTAAAATTTGGTGGTCATCATCAGGGCAAACAATATGGAATACCAGAGTGTCCAATAGAAAAATCCAGTAATAAAAGCAATTAACGAGGAGTCCACAGCACAGAAATAAGTGGGCTTCACTTGCTTATGCTCCAAGCACAGTTGCAGAACAACGAGTGACAAAGCACGCTATTCACAGAATTATTTTAGTGATTAAAAACTTCACTTGAATCACGTTAGGAGTAGCATATAGCAGCGGCAAAGGGCCAAGTATTAATTAAATGGTTCTCAAGTCTAGCAAGGCTGCTCCGACTACGAGCAAACCTGTACGGCGAGCCAATCATTAATTAAGTGGTCCCACCAGTCAAGCCAGGCTGCTCCGACTACGAGCAAATCTCTACAAAGTGCACCATGCCGGTCGAGTACCCTTCTGGGCAAAAAAACGGAACAGCTTAGCTCGACTGGTGGGGCTGCTTAATTAATGCTTGGCCCGCCGTACAGACGGGCCAAGTCGGAGCAGCCTTGCTTGGCTTGAGGAGCATTAAGAGAGTAAGCACTAAAGCCTGGCCATTACTACAGCTTGGATCAGGGCCAGTGTTGCTGCAAGCATCAGTAACGTCACAACATGGTGTATTGCTTCTTGAATTTTCTGGGCTTCAAGGAGCATTGGTTTGACATCTTTGTGCATTAGTTTCACTGTTGTAGGTGTTGAATTGTATACTTGTTGGTACGTTAGCGGCTAGTGGATGGTGTTCTTGGACTTGCAGGATGCATATTTCCATATGCCTGTCCTGCAATCTTCCACGCTTTATAAGCAGTTCAGGGGAGGCCAGGGACACTTTCAATTTGAAGTAATCCCTGTGGGCCTTCTCCTTGGTCCATTGGGTGTCCACAAACGTGATGTTAGTAGGTTCTGCCAATATTTGGAGGTTAGGAAGTACAGGTAAAGCAGATTGTGGGTCATATCTTCGCAATGGGAAGCGTTTGCAATATGGGACCAATTGCCCAGAATCCAGCTTGGCTAGCTGGAAACATTGTGCCCAGCATTAACATGGAAGAGGATAGTTATTTTTTTCCTTGTACGCAGGGCTCAACATACTTTCATTTTCTAATGCTGGTAGAGGTAGATTGCGGGTCATATCTCTGCAAAGTGAAGGGTCAGCAGGATGGGACAAAACGTCCATGAATCAGAAAGTCTAGGCTAAGACTGAGATCAGCCTCCATGTGGTAGAGGGGAGTTTTACTTTTCCTGGCCAGCAGGGCTCAGAATTCTTTCATCTTCTAATGCTTGTAAAGGCAGATTTTGGGTAATATTTCCACAATGAGAAGGGTCAGCAGGATGGGACAATCGCCCAGAAATAAGTAAGCCTAGCCTGAGACATAACAATCAGCCTTAAAGGAAGAAAGTGTAGTATCGTCCTCATGTAATTCCCCATCGCCCCTCTCCCATTGTACGCCTTGGAACACTCGAAGGTGACATCACTTAGAATGTCAACACCGTGAGCGTTCCAAGACGAGCGCCCTCAGGGCGGAGCGATTGACAGCCTCCCTCAGACAGCTGTGGCTGAGGTCGTTGTACCTGTACTTCAATAAAGTATCGTATGTCCACTTCTTGGTGTCCCTCTTTATTAAGGCGATTCTACAGAAAGGTTCTACTAATTTGCTGTGCAATGTGCCTCTATGGCCCAAGACCAAGGTTGTTGAATGAACAAGGCAGACAAAGGCTCTGTTCTCCCAATGTAGACTAAAGCGGCATCCACTATTCTCCAATAGTATCCAAGTCGCTCTTCTGGGTGGAGCAGCATTCAGAGGGGTTGAATTAGGAGTTGTTCAGGACAGGAAATGGCACCGATTGGAAACTACTGTTTTAGTTCAAAGGTCTTTGGCTAGAGGTGAGAGCAGAGATAATCGACATGGTTTGGTGGGAATCGACCACACATAGTTGATTGGAAGGGAAGTTAACTTGTTGAGATTTATATAAGTATGTGTTTTTCACAATGTTCACTGGTCAGAGAAGACCTGGGCTACAATTGATCAAACTGTCAACAATCAAATCGGTGCTATGCTGCTGTCCTAGCCGAAATAAAATAGGGTAAGTCTCCTTTCACTAAGTTGTCTCTTTTTGTACCCTGAAATGTCATTCACCTATAATAATCAAAGTTGAAGTTGTTCTGGGAGGGAATTCCAAAACGTCAAGAAGAAGCCTCAATATGTAAGTATAAAGTACAAGGGCCTCTGGGATCCATGAAAAGCATTGGGCATGCTTGCAGGGGAGAGGATAGCAGGGTAACACAAGCAAGCTGATTCGCTCTTGCACTATCAGGGTGGCAACCTATCAAGTGCTTCATCTCACCTTCTTATATGCATGGTGCCCTTCTAGCTGGTGCACATCCACCTATGAGACCCCTTAGGAGCCTGAGTGGGATATAGGCCGTGAACCCCTGCTCAAGTTTTGGCTTCCATCCGTCTAGTAGAAGTTCTTAATATGAGTAGGTGGCTGCAGGTGGAGCCACCGGCCCTTATTTTTGGGGACCGTCACTTATTTTTGCTGATCAGACTGTGACCCAGAGGAAAAGAGGGAAAAACACACAACGTGGAAAGAAAGAGGTAGAGAAAGACAAAAAAATTATGACAAACGGAGGTAGCCGGAACGTGCAAGAGCGAGATAAGCGACAGGGAGAGTATGGTGGTGAATTAAAGAGGCATGGGTGGAATCAGCACTACACAGCCTTGGTGTTTGTCATGCGAGAAATCAGGAGAGCCGGCCATGAGCTTCTGAACAGAACTTTGGGCTCTGCCACTTATTCTCCTACAAACTAAGCACTGAGCGGAGTAAGTGGAACCTGGACCTTTTAAAGCGTGTGTAGTTTCTGTTCAGGTTGCCTGCCTTGACTGCTCTTCCACATCCTCCCCCCTTCATGAGGTGTATTTTCTCAGCACTTGGCAGTCTAAAATATATTGAATAAAATAAAATGGTGCATGCTTTTGTCACCAATGCCCATTCTTGTCCTTTTGGTATCCTCTTACTCATTTGACTAAATCTCTGCCTGGTGCAAATAGTTGTATGTAGAACTGGGCCTTCACTTATTACCGCTCTTTTTGGTGTAGGGACACGCAGCATCCCACTGCCACTGTGCCTAAGTTGGTCAGTCCTTTTATAATGTGTGCCTCTATCTCTCACACACTCACCCATCACCCCACCGGGCGCTGTGTCCCATAACACGATAACTACACCCTGGTGGTCATCAGGCACAACTGAACTACACACATATAGGTTCAATACAAAAACAACACACCCTACAGGGTGTACCTTGCTATCTGTGAGAGTAAACGTTTCAGTGCCCCACGTAAGGGCTATAGAAATACAATACCGGTTGTCTGTGTTGAGATTGGCTCGCCAGGCATTGGGTAAACCCCAAAGGTGTGGGTAGAACACTCAACCAATCCGAACAAGCCCATGAGTTCTGCTCCCTAGAAGTGAATCTCTTTCTTTGTCCTAAACATCTCTCTCTCGGCAGTCTGCCAGCAGGCTCGGCGGGTGTGCTCAGTGCTGGCTCGGCAGCTTTCTGGAAGTCTGTGCTAACATGAGAGGTTTTATTCACGCATCCTTGGGGTGTACCCACTTCTTTAGAATTACAGGATTGGAGAGAGTCCACGGCAGCGATAAAGACAATCGCAGAACCCCCTCGGGTACCAGCCTGGTGCTTAGAATAAGTTTGCAACGCTTCCCGTTCTGTGAGGCCCCGGTGCAGTAATTAAACCGCATAATGGAGCCGGAGGAAGCGATGGAATTAACATACGTTAACCTCCCCTGTTTATGACTCAACGAGGCACCATCCGAGCGGGAACTGCCCACGTGGGATGCCCACACGCCGTGTAGCGGCATTCACGTGCCATCTGCCACCCAAGTGCGGAGCTGTTTCACCACACTGATGCAAGCAGAGAGCTTCCCGCCCAAAGTCTGTTTAAGAAAACCCACTCCGGTTGAAAGATGCATCCCTCCGATACTAAGAGGCGCGCGCCAGGGCTGACTCACAGAATCGGATGACTGTGAAAGACTGCCAGATCCGAGGCCCGCGTTAGAAGTACCTATCATTCGTCATAACTCTATCATTCATCCGAGCATCCGAACTGATTAAGGAGAAAACATTGTAGAAGGCGTACCTGGGGCAAACTGTACCCTGGGGGTCAGGGGCGTAGAAGACACTAAAATTCTGGGGGGGACAGGGACAACCTTGTGGACTTTCAAGTGACCCTATACAAATCACCGCCCGTTAAACAAATACAATCGCATATATATAAAGTGAAATATTGAGATAAGCAGGCATGTAGTCACAGTTTGCATGTATGCTTTATTGTTATTTACATTCACATAGTAATCAGACCAAATGTTAAGAAAACATGTATATGAATCTTCCATCTTCATGCACCAAGCAAACAAAGGTTCCGACTTCGGGTGAGGGCGTCATGTTTGCAAGTGCATTATGGTTTGAAAAGTTCCTGCTGCTGCATTTCTGGTCCCCAGCAATTTTCAGGCAACAATAAAAATGTGAAGATAACTTCGGTGATTAATGTTTCTTATTGAGAGATCAGAGGTTTGGCTAGTGAAAGTTTTGACTCATCGTAAGGTAGCCACCGTGTGTTAATAAGCCTGCTGCAAAGAACGTGTACCATGGAGATCACAAAATGCTTATAATGTAAATAGGTCAGTGAGTTACTGCTTTTGTCTGAGAGGTTCTTTTATATATATCAAATCTTTATTTCGGCCACTGGCCATCAAAGATGTACAATAAAACATACACTAATCACTGTAAAATCATCATACACAATCAGTCAATACATACTTATTCAATGAAAACCTTAAAATTGAGTACTAATAAAATACATTCATAAAACTAAGGACCTTTACATTTAGGAGGGAGCTTGGGTCTTCAGAATGCGGGTGCGAGTGTGCCACACATTGATGAGAAATTTTGTTATTGCAAACACAGTTAGGGTTGAAATGTCCGTTTTTAAAATTCTGTATATTGGGAGGTACTCCCTGCAACCCAGATTTCTGATCAAAGGCAGGAGCCAATACTTCCTCGCTGTCTTATATACTGGGCAAAACATGACCAAGTGTAAATCGGTTTCGTCCGCACCTGCACAGGCCGGGCACTGTTTTGTCGAAGGGGGTGCTGACCAGGAGCTGGTAAAGGATCGTAGAGGCAGTGTGCCATATCTCCATTGGAGGAACAGCTTCCTGGCCAGCACGGGGGAAATATCATCAAGGACCCTCTCCAGCCTGTATGAGTCTTTACTTTGCACAAATGCCGAGGTAAGTGACCCTTCACCCTGGCTGTCCAAGGCCATGACTAATTTTTGTTCATGGTAAGCAGCGGCAAGAGCTCTCTTAGAGATGTTTAGCGACTCATCGGCGGGATTAGACCAGAGGTCAGGGAACCCTAGGGTCATACAGGATTTGTGGATATATTTTATCCAGGGGATCGATAGTGCTTTCGGGTGGGATAAAAGCTCCATCAATTCTACCCTGTAGGTAAGAAGTTCTTCACTGCTCCATAGCCTTCGCCAAAAGGCTATGGGTCTCAACCCTAATTTGTCCACTATTGGTCGTAGACCCAGATCCAGCCTCAGGGGGAGGAGGGGGGTGCTAGGCGGAAGTGCGACTATCTGCCTGATAAAATTGTTCTCGGTTGTTGCCAAGCTGCGGCAGGGTATGTGTCCCCACAGTTCCGCACCATACATAGTAGCACCCCTCGCCTGTGCCTTGTAAATCTGGATGAGTGGCCCCAGCGGACGGTATGTGGAGCCGTTCATCATCCTGGTAATACCCCCTGTGGTCTGTACCAATTTAAGATTAGCCCTATTCTGGTGTGGTCCCCAAGTCATAGATTCATTGAGAGTTACACCAAGATATTCAAAGGTGGAAACTCTCTCAAGCCGTGAGGCTCCCAATAACGGATTCGGCCGCAGTTTTTGCCTAGGGTTCAGCACCATAAACTTAGTTTTGGTTGCGTTGATTTCTAGACCCCTGTCGGTACAGAAGGACACAAATGAGTCTAGGACCCTCTGTATCCCCATAGGAGTTTTGGACAGCAGCAGGGTGTCATCCGCAAACATAATTGCAGGCACCCTGCTGCCGTTCAATTTAGGAGCGTCAGTGTATTCAATGGCATTTAGATGGGCGATTACCCCGTTGACAAAGAGGCAAAACAGGGTTGGTGCCAGCACACAACCCTGCCTAACCCCTCGGTCAACGGGGAATCTGTCCGTTAGTGCCCCGGACCTCCCACACCTAACTCGAGCATAGTTGTTTTGGTGTAGTCTCTGTAGGATTATCAGGATGTCCGGTGGGACGCCCATCTCACCCAAAACACTCCATAGTTTCCCTCTCGGCACTAGGTCGAAGGCGGCACGGAGATCCACAAAAATAGTGTATAGGCTGCCGCCCTCGAATATCGCCGCCCTCCAGTAAATAATGTTTAATCTAAAAACCTGGTCCACTGTGGAGACACCCTTTCTAAAGCCCGCCTGGTACGGACTAAGAACCCCCATCTCTTCTGCCCAATCCTGGAGGCGGTTCAGCAGTACCCTCCCAAACAACTTCTGTGGCACGTCAATCAGACTAATTGGTCTGTAGTTGGCTGGAAGGAGAGGCGAGCCCTTTTTGAATATAGGAACCACCTCCGCCCCCAGCCAAGTACTAGGGATGTCCATCCCACTAAGAACTCCATTAAAAAGAGTAACCAAGTAGGGGGCCCAGATATTGGGCTCCTGCTTGAACAGATCCCCGGGTAGGCCGTCCAATCCTGGCGCCTTTCCCGAAGTAAGTCCTGCAATTGCAGACTTAACCTCGTCCAGTCTTATTAGATCCCCCTCATAGTCAGGCCAGGCAGCTGCGAAGTGGTTGGTAGGTTCTCCCAGCTCGGCGCTATAAAGGGATTGAAAATGCGCCTGCCAGGCCGCTGGTGCTATGTTTGGCTGGATTGCTGAATGGAGATTCCCCGACCCCCCGTTAACAAGTCTCCAAAACATCCGATGGTCCTTTGTGGCTAAGGACTTGTTAATCTCCTCCCATTGGTTCTCCTCCCATTCTTTTTTAGCGTGGGCAGTTAGTTTTTTATATGCCCATCTCCTTTCCTTTAACTGCTCTCCACCTAGACCCTCCTTGATGGATCTGAGGAGTTCCCCCTTTGCCCTTCTGCAGGCCATATTATACCATGAGGATTTTTGTGGCTGCCTCCTCCTTGGATTCTTTGCATCATTAAAGAGGATGGGGGCAGCGGCCTTTATTAGACCCTCGTGAGCCTGATATAATTTGGCCTGTGAATCTTTGTTGGCCACCCCAGTGGCTAGATCTCCCACGATTTCTAAAGAGGGAATCAGTCCTGCATAGAGCCTGGGAAGTTTCCCATCCCTCGCTACCAGTTGTTCCCACCTGATTCGTCTGCGGTTGTTTTCCAGCAGAAGTTCAGGTTTGCTCCCCTCCCCAGGCATTATACATGTTTGGTTGCCGGGATGGATGAGATCTAGTTCAAGGGCATTATGATCACTATCCAGTCTTTCTCTTACCCTGAAGTCCCGAATAGCTGGCCAGTTCGCTACCTGTACCAAGACATAATCCAGCCGAGATTCTCTTCCCACTCTGTTGTATGTGGTTCTGCTTGGTATGTCAGATCTAACACGCCCATTACAGGCTCTAATTCCAAACTTCAGGGCAAGAGCTGCGATCTGGAGTGCTACAGGAGTCCATGCCTTCGGGGGGGGACCTTCTACCGGGGGCACTGACCACCTGGCCTCCTCCTCTGTCGGAAAGCCCTCTAAAAGGCCTGGGAGCGGCTCAAAGTGGGAGTTTAAATCCCCTCCCACGACATAAGGTAGATCTCCCGGCATTTCGGACAAGTACTCCGAAAGTTCGCCTATAGTCGGTGATTCCCTAGCAATTCCAACTGGCCTAGCATAGATGTTTATTAATGCGAGTTTCGCTTGGTTTGGCCATGTCAATAGGACCACTAGGATATCATCGGAGGGAGTTGGTATCCTTGTGGCCTCGCAGCCTAGATGGGACACCACCCAGGTTACGAGCCCCCCAGAAGGGCGTCCTTTGCCCTCCCATCTGGCCGGAATGTAAAATGAGTGGTAACCTTGCTGCACATGTTCTTCCCTTGCCCAAGTTTCCTGGAACATGCAGACGTCCCCGGTCTCAATGTAAGTTCCCCAGTCTTGATCTGCCAATTTATTTACTAATCCGGCTACATTCCACGAGATTAATCTCAGATGTTCTGTAACGGGAATTGCCGGGATGAGAGGGCTAGAGGGGCAGTTTACACCAGTTGTCATTTCGGGGGCAGTTTCAATAGAGAGTCTAGGTATCTCAGGAATGTCACAAGTACCATTGTCCACAATGTTAGGATTGGTAGGGAGCAGTCAATCCACCCCATCAAGCCCGCTCAAGCAGTTAAAACGATTAAAATGGCAATAAGGTTCTTTTGCTATTTGCAGTTTATCAGTTAAAATCCTAACATTGAACAGTGAGCTATTACGTCACCAAAGAGCAGCATGAAAAATGCAAGGTATAGATTAGAACATTATGCTTTTTCCCCAGTATTTCATTATCCTAATGTTGGAAATTGGGTTCATTAGAATGGAAATCAATTCTGATTATTAGAGAACCCCCAACCATGGTGTTATGTTTTAAATTCTGAGTTTTTGCTTCTCTAGTGTTGCAAAGCCATCCTGTGTCCTGGGCACTCCCCAACCTTTTGTTGAGCGGTACTGGTGGTACCCGACTCTGACTGACCCAGGGCTCTGCCTAACCAGGCCCAGGGCCAGTGCTATGCTGACAGAGACACTTACAAATACAGTGAAAACACCTACATACACTAGGGTGCACCATGGGTTAGGTTACCCCTATGATTGGCATGACCTCTCCTACAAGGCCCTAGTACATAATAGGGCATGGGGATTGAAACTACCTTTAAGTCCCTAGTATATATTAGGGCATGGCAATGTAGAGGCCAGCAGCCCTTCCTGCACTTGCATGTGTGCACTGCTGAAGCCTGAGGTCAGTTTAAAAACAGGCCTGTGTTGCAGGACTGCTTTTAAAATGCAAATTGTGCCCAAACTTGACTTCTGGGTGTGGGGCACTTACAAATTGATAAACTACAATGTTGGGGCATATTAGGTATCCCCAGGGTTTCCCTCAGGTGTCCCAGGGGTGGGGGTCGGGTATCTACCAGGAGGACCCTTATAAAATGAGTTTTATATGCCCGGGGTTTAGTGAAATTGTACATAAACAAAGAGATTCTATCAATGTGTGGACAAGTATTTTATTGATACTTTTACAGTGATGAAAATATAGTGAAAGTCTCTCTCTTAGGGTGATAAAGATGAGAGCGTTATGTGCTTTTTAAAATACCCCTCACACACTAAAAAAATCCAGTAGTGTCATGCTTCATCATTGGGGTCTTCCCGTCCCTCTACGGGGCGGGGCGTGCTACGACCTGACCGACTACGCGGGAGCACTGAAGTGGTGACAGGACTATGTGATGGTGCAGGGTGTCAGTGAAAGTGTAGGGACCTAACAATGTATGTGAGTACAAAAAATTAAAAATCCTCTGGCTAGTAGAAAAAAATAATTTATTAGCTTCTCTAGCTGGGGACGTTAAGAAGGGGGTTTTGGGGTTGAGCCGATCGCTACAACCTGGTCTACATGTTTCGTAGGCAGTCCCCTACTGCCTACTCATCAGGACCTTCTACTGGTCCCTACAAAAATGAGCTCAGTTGCTAAGTATTATCAGCCTGTCTTCCTAAAAACTCACAGTAAAATTCCACTGTAAGTTTATGCTACAGGGCATGAGCTGGCCCTCGGGAAGCAAAAATTTTGTCAAAAATAGTGACCCAAATGTGGTCTCTGTAAAGAAAAGGGAAAAAAAGGGAGACACAGATATTTACATTTATAGCTGTGAATTTTGCGCTTTCATTGTTGTTTGCGCCACAATTTCACTCGTCAATTTCATTCACCCATTACACAAAGAATAGCTTTTAGACTTTATGGACAGAGTGATGGTTCAGTCTGCCATCCCCTGGCTGTCCGTGAATGGTGCCGAACAGTGGACAAAGAACACACAGATGTTCATGGTTGAAACTGCGGTTTGTCACTGCGCTTTCATAGTTGTCTGCGCCACAATTCATCTTTTCAAATTCTAATAGCCCATTGCCTAAAGCCCTAATGCAAGACTTTATGGACAGAGTGATGGTTCAATCTGCCATCCCCTGCCTGTCCGGGTAAATACCCAAACGTATACATGCCCTTAGTAATTAGGGCTGAATCTATCTCCACATGCACACACCATCGCGACTCAATACATACAACGACATTTCACAGGATTAAAAGTGAGGAACCCGTTCTCTCGTGCTAGTCTTAAGGTTAAGGTCACTGAATCATTAAAATCCCCACAAAATGGGACGCACCCCTGCAATGGAAAAGTAACCATACATACTGTTGTGGCAAATGCGTTGTGCCCCATGAGCTGGCAATCGGTAGGAAATCACCGCGGCGCTCTGCAAGAAAGAGAGCCACGCCCTTAGCGTATTTGTGCAAACTGTGCGAGTAGTGGAAAAATGTCTCAAGACCCACTTGTTTTGAGACCTGGGGTAAAGGTCCGTAACTTACTTTGTCCGCATTGTCCCTAAATCTTACTTCTACCAGTCTTGCCGCTCTGCTGAATGCTCGCGTGTTGGAAGCGGTGAATCATTTAAGCTTCCCTGCGCGCTGGTGAAGGGTGTGTCCAAACACTAGCGCGCTAACCCAAAATGGCCGCCCGTAATGGAACGCGGGAGGGTGAAAAAGCGGAAGTCTATCTTCTGTGTCTATTGGCCCTGAGGTGTTGCCTGCACACTGTAGATATAATTGAAAAATAGATCGTTTTTCACAGTTTGTCACAGCGAAGATTATACTATACTGTTGGTACTCAAATATAGCTTGCACCATGTAACTCTTAATAAATAGATCGCTATTCACAAATAATGACAGAGGAGATTATGCTACAGCTAATTGGTGCGAAAGCCATACTGTAATAACCAGGTCAGTAGTGGTGGACCTAGATTGATATAGCAATTGCTAGAAAAGGTTATTAGAATTCAGCTAGGAATCTTTACGCAGGTCGATGCCCTGAGTTGGACAAAGATGTAGGGATATAGGTTGGTTTAGAAGGACATATATGTATTTGTGGGTAGAGACTGGACCCCTGCGTTAAGGTTGGGCACAGTAGTCGTGCACTGTTGGTGCTGTGTTGTAAAGGGGGGGGGGTTTCTACATGCCATTAAGGTTGATAACTTATAGGGGGCCTCTGTTATTGTTTGGCCACAGTTAGGGGTGGTGCCTCAGGGAATGGGGGTCTTGCGGGGTACGGGGGTTCTATAACTGACCCCATGGAATTTCATCGTTCAACCCATTTTTATTGGACTGGACACGAAAAACCCATCTCTGTTCCTTTTCAAGGAGATGCCTTTCGTTGTCGATCTGTTCGATTACAGTCCACAGTATGTCTTCAGGTTTATGACCACTTTCCAGGAAGTGGTTTGTTAATTTGGTACTCGACTTTTTGCACTTGATAGTGCTTTTGTGTTCACCTATTCTTAACTTCACTGCCCTGCTCGTCATGCCAATATATTCGAGTTTGCAGGGACATGTGATGAGGTATACAACGTTGGAACTATTGCAGTTGCTGAATGTTCTTTGTTCCCATGTTGTCCCGTTGTTGAAAGTCAATTTTTTGCTTTTCCTGGTCAGACAGCATACCTTGCATCTATATTTGAGTACCAACAGTATAGTATAATCTTCGCTGTGACAAACTGTGAAAAACGATCTATTTTTCAATTATATCTACAGTGTGCAGGCAACACCTCAGGGCCAATAGACACAGAAGATAGACTTCCGCTTTTTCACCCTCCCGCGTTCGTCCCCAGCTAGAGAAGCTAATAAATTATTTTTTTCTACTAGCCAGAGGATTTTTAATTTTTTGTACTCACATACATTGTTAGGTCCCTACACTTTCACTGACACCCTGCACCATCACATAGTCCTGTCACCACTTCAGTGCTCCCGCGTAGTCGGTCAGGTCGTAGCACGCCCCGCCCCGTAGAGGGACGGGAAGACCCCAATGATGAAGCATGACACTACTGGATTTTTTTAGTGTGTGAGGGGTATTTTAAAAAGCACATAACGCTCTCATCTTTATCACCCTAAGAGAGAGACTTTCACTATATTTTCATCACTGTAAAACTATCAATAAAATACTTGTCCACACATTGATAGAATCTCTTTGTTTATGTACATCGTTTTGGAGGGTGATTCTATCAACTCCTCTACACTTCCCTTTTTGTTTTGGGTTTAGTGAAATTGCACATTTCACTGCCTACATTGTAGTAAAGTGCTTCCCAAAATTGACTTTTGTGCTAGGAGCACTGTGAAGTGAGGCTCTGCAATATGTTGATATAACTAGAACCCCTAAAGTCTTTCTTGGGTATTCCAGGGGTGGGGGGTTCTGTAGGTATAAGCAGGGTCCTTATATAGGCCCTGGTATTGGAGAAATTGGCCGGGTCATTTTTCCATTGCAGCTCTCCAGCCCATAGGTTAACATTGCAAGAGGTTATTAATTAATAACAGGAGAAAGGAAAGCCATAAAACTAGGATTAAAGGACTCAGAAGAATGTTAATTATAAATGCAACAATGTGGTATTGTTGAATTTATTCTAAAATGTACAGACAAGAAGTTATAAGACTTTCTTGTCTGTATGCCACAATTCAGCCCTCTAGTGCTCTGCCTTGATTGGTCGTAGGTAAGTGGATTAAAATGGCTGTTTGAAGAGGTGATAAATGACCCCTAGAGTTAGGAAGCCTTTCTGGGAGGAGAGGTTGCTGGGCATGGGAATGCCAGAGCCAGGGGGACGGGTAGTAAATAATGCTCTTCAAGGGATGGAGGAGACAAGCTGGAGAAATCACTTTCATTTACACCTCTTCTCCCGGTACCACAGCCGGTTAGGGGGATTAAGGAGGAATTCCCAGATGTAAGGGGGGTGGACCTAGGTAGATGAAGCCATCCTGTAGGCTGGTTTAGTTAGTTCTGCTCCATCTGCTGGAAAATCAGCCATGATAACATTTTGGAGAAATTGTGCTCTCTGTGAGAAAATAATGCCTTTAAAGGATGTGGTCATACCCTGGAGCATTGCCCTGCACCTCATTGGACAGGAGTAACCTCCTTCTTGACCCAGAGAACTTGGAATAAGTATCTTAGAGGGACAGAGCCTCTCAGATGATGCTGCTTCAAACTTGGGAGAAGAAGGGTCCCTGCTAAGGAGTTTGATTTGCACCAACCAGGCCCGGGACTCTGAAGATTGTACCTGTTGCACAATCTGGAATTACAGCCCTGTGGACTACCTTGCTTCAAAAGGATTAAAGAGTGGACTCCCTGCAAGTTGAAGGTTAACAGATCTCACCTGAACCACCACCACCAAGAATCCCCAGCCTGGAGAACTACAAGTGAATTTGTAAGAGTTTTGTCCAAGTGGATTGTGGGAATGAAAGTCCCTTTCAAGGACCATCTTGGAGATTCTAGCCCCGTGGAGTAAGTTTTGGACACTTTGAGACCCTTTGGAAAACTTCAGGAAGAAGTTCCAGAGGTTTGGAGAAGTTTGGAGCAACTTTGGAAAAAAGCTCCATAAGTGGACCAGCTCACCCTGGCCAGCCAAGCCGGCAACCATCAACCATGAGTCGGCCTGCCGTCCAGGTTCCTTCTGCTGAAAAACTCCAGGGGTCTGACTTCCAGAGTTTGATGAAGCGTAGGCGGAAACCCAAGCTGGCGAACCCTCACCGAATCCAGCGTAGTGAAAAGCATTGAGGGACCCGCAAGAAAAAGCTCTGTAAAAGTTTCTAATTCCGAACGTAGGAAAGGTGACCGGGACCAACCACAAGAGCCAAGCCACCCACCATCAACTGTGTGCCAGCCTGGATCCCTGGCTCATACCCCTGGAAAGCTTCGGAGGTTGGACTTCCATAAGTTTGACCAGGAGCTCGTCACAAGGCAAGCCGGCGAACCCTCAACGAATCAGGGCTGGGTGAGAGCTACGTGGGACCCCGGGAAGAAAAGCTCCAGAAAAGTTTCTAATTCAGAAGGTAAAAACTTTGACCGAGACCTACCGCAAGGAGTAGCCCTGCAGGGTATCATCGCGGTGAGCCTGAAACTTTGACTTTGAGCAGGTCTAGTGTGACCAGATGTACCAAAAGGGGCTATAAGTTTCTATGTGTTATATAGTGCTAACTCTTTAAAAAGTCACATCCCAGGTTCCCTACATTGGATTTTTTTCCTTTTAAAGAGAAAAATATTTGCTATTTTTATAAATGGGTGTTGGATTTTTATTGTGTGTTGTGTCTTAATTATTTACTGAATGTGTGTTTTTAAATGCTTTACATACTTGTCTTTGAAGTTAAGCCCGCCTACTCACAGCCAAGCAACCACGGGTTGAGCATGGGAATAATTTTCGAAGACAGGTACTGAGCCGAGGTAGTGGCCTTATTTCCGGGGACAGATAAACATTTGCCCCTACTATTAACCCACTTTCCAACATCCAGACCAAACACTCAAACAATACTGTCTACAAGTATGGATGACATGTGACTCCTACACCCTGTAGATTTATGTAACATTTCCTATACACAAATTTACAAACCTATGATTGACTGCCTCTGTGTAGTGTGAGTGATGTAAAGTGCTGACACCCTGCACTGGTATGAGTGGTGCTATATAATGAATTAAATGCATCTGAGAGAGTGGTTATGGAGACTTGAGCAGCACTATAAAAGAGTGGTAGCGAGGGAATCTGTGGCGGGGCTGGGTTGTTGAGTACCAAGGCTGTCTATTTGATTTCAGCTCCTGCCTCGTTCAGCCACCAACATACTCTCACTTCACATTATCTCACTCTTCCAGGTTCTTTCTTATCTTTGCTTTCTCCCTTTTCTCTGTTTTCCATATTTCCCTTCCTCCTTCTGCCCACAACTCTTGATGCCTTTCTCTCTCGTTTGGTTTTACAGTCGGATGGTTTAAATAATGTACCGGTCTCTAACAAAGAATGCAGTTGGGCCTCACCTGCAGACACCAACTTAAATTACGCTTCATTAGCTTGCAGCCCACAAACAAAGGAAATGCCCGAGTGGCTAGTCTGGTCCTTTCTGCATTGTATATCCTTCCTGAAAAGCAGATACAACCTTTTCTCTCCTTTCTGCAAGACACAAGGACCCAAGCCTTCTTCCTTCCCCATGACGTAGCACAGAAACATTACATATGACCAAAATAAGGGCCACATGGTCAACCTCATTTCAAAGTCCCTGCCCTCTTTCTACCCAAAACTTAGGGACTGATTACGATAGCAGTCGGACCTCAGTCCACCCGCCATCAAATTGGGGAATGGGACTGCTCGCCTACAAAACGGAGGCCTCACGATAGGCATTTCAATGCGACTGGCGCTTTGGCGATCGCAATGCCTATCTTTTACATTGGGGCAGGCGCTGCTGGCTGCATCACCCGTCGCAGTGTAAAAAATGGGACATCTTACGTATATCACTGCATTACGTGGCAGTGCCACATGGTGCAGTGATATGTAGGGGGGCACCATAGGTGCCCCTCAGGTCTCATGTCTGGGTGCAGGAGTAAAGGGGTCTGCTACGGGCCCCCAATGTCCTTTTCCACCAGCTTTTCTATGGCGGGCGAACCACCATGGATAGGCTGGTGGGTAAAGGACATCATAATCCCTACTGCGGTGCCTGGTAGGCACTACCAGCATTGTAGGAACTACGAGCCCCTCTGCCACACAGGAGGGCTCAAGTAGCCCGTTCGGTGCGTGGTGATCCGTCGTGCCGACTGCCAGGGAACCACCTGCCATTGTAATATGGCGGGCGGTGATACAATCACTGATGGCGGTGGGACCGTCACTGACGGGTGATGTAGCAGTTCCACCTCCATTATAATCACCCCCTAAGTCTGGTGTGCATGCAAATCCTACATTGCCAACCCCTGGTAAGTTGCACTACTAGTGCTGGAAAAGGCCAATGGAGGCACCAATGGGTAAGGTGGACTGGCCTAAAAGGTCTTGTGACTTCAGTGACAGTCATTGTCACTCTAGTGTGTGCTTCTTTGTATGCCTGCCCGCAAGACTGGAGGTGAGCTGCATGGATTGTGGTGGAGGCCTTCAAGGTTAACTCACACTTGCCACCGTTAGGGTCCACCTGCTGGTGCTAAGACACCAGGGCTTTTAAGGTTTATCGGGCCTTCTAAGGTGTAGCATCGTAATGTACTCTGTCAGGACGGTGGTCTGGTGGACTGGTCATGAAGGCTGAACATGGTTCTCCATTTGGCAGCTCTGACCAGAGTACCACATCCTCTCCCACACTGAACACCATACTGCCCAACTGGGAGAAACTCGCACTGCCTTCAGCTACAACCCAATTGTGCTGCGACTCAATTCAATTTATGCATTAGACAAGAGTAAAATGCTGCCTGAAAAAAGTTATAACACCCTGAAAAAAAGCAAACACGCATAGCGAATGAAAGGATGAGCAAAGCATGTGAAATGTAAGCAGGAACATGGTTACCGTGACAGTTTTAAACTCATTATTCGGAAATCAGTAAGTGATTTTGCCTGATATGTTCTGGACATGACTACAGAACCAGGAACGGACCTGTTTCAATGTCGATTGCTTATATCCTTACAAAATGTAAGCAGTTTGGATTAAAAAAGACCACATTTCTAAACACAGAGCTGCGGTACAGATTTTATATGCTAAAATCATTAAAACAGTTGAAAACGACAATATTAAACGCTTTCCACTCCACCCATCAACAAGGCATTGCAGTCCCTTTAGGAAGGGTGCACTTCCCCACCCTGGGAAAACAATGTTAGTCAAAGAAAGAAGATAAAAAGAAAGTAGCGCTTCACTGGCAAACTATTTAACGTGGTGCTAATGTGTGTGGGTGCGAATAACACCAATCTGGCCTGTCTGCGAGCACTCTGCATTGCTTTATTTGGATATTTCATAATTTTTCATATTTTGATATTATTTTTCTCTCCGTCCCGAGGTTGTACTTTGGAACAGAAAACGGTCAGAAAATGAAGACATTTCCAGGCAAAGTGTTCTTCTCGTTTTTGGATACATTTAACAGGGAACAAATAAAGAAAAGGAGAGTCAAGAGAGAGTACGTAACAGCTGTCTCTTGAAATCAGCACTTAAGGAGGAGCTAGACAGAGACAGAAAGAGATGGAGAGAGGGGACGAGACAGCTGCTAGAGGCAGCGCAGAAGCAGACACTGTTCTTGCCTTCTCTGGGCATGAAGGAAAAGAGACAAGAGTTTGTTTTCCTTCTCTGCCCCCCCCCCCCCCGACCGGCCAAGCCTTATTGCAGCATAACAAAGGACAAAGAGGGTGGGTGGCCTCTTTGACTGCAGGCAAGTCACAAGTCAAGTACAGGGCCATTAGGTAGCGCTTTCGCGCGCTAATGGCCCTGTGAATAACAGAAGGGAGAGGGGAAATTCTTTTGTCACCTCGTCACTCCCATCCTTGTCCCCCGTGTCCCCCCCACTCCAAAATCTGGGGGGGATATATCCCCCGCGTCCCCCACACTTCCTACGCCCATGCTGGGGGTGCAATGGGCATGTGCGCCAGTTTTCTGCGCCCCAAGGCACTGTAGTGTTACTGAAGAAAGCACAGACGCTTGTGAGCTCTTTCCAGGGCTTTAGGTGGGGGGGGGGCTGTGGGGGCTGAGCCCCTCCAGTTTTTTTGGGAGGGCCTTGAAAGGGGGCTCTATTTTCGGGCCTCAAAGGTCAAAGGTAGGGTGAGCAGACGTCCCGGTTTTTGTTTGGTGTTACTAGTGTTGGTAACATGTCTTGATAGTGAAATACTGCCAATTTCGTTTTTCACTATTGAAAGGCTATCTTGCCCAGAGGATAACATGGGGAATGCTGTGTGACATGTTTACCTGCATATCTTCCCATAACGACAAGATAGACATATGGAATCTGGTATCCCTGAACTCAGACGCGCAACACCCATTGGACTCAGAGGGCTTCAGCCCCCCCCCCGTCGTGTGTGGCAGCCGGGATGAGACGCTTCCCGGGCACACACACAGCCGCACCCACGCACTTCACAGGTCTTTAAAAGACCATTTGCATATTAATGAAGAATTGTTGTTGTCTCTTCACCCCTTCTAAGAGCCCCTGCAGCTCCACTCTGACTATTGCTAAAAGATTCAGCCCCCCCCTGAAATTTATTTTTGTCCCCCCCCCGAAATTTGGCTCTAGTTGCGCCTCTGACTGAACTCAGAATTTAATAACATACTTTAGTGAAGATGGTTTTTAAATTCTAAGTTTGGAAATAGCAAATGTTTTTTTTAAGTGTTTGGTATTTTATGGCTTATACTTAATAAGTATACTTTTTTGCCTATTTTATTATCCTTTGCTGGATGCGACTTCATGATTTTCTTAAGAGCACACAATGCTAGTTATCAAGATTTAGACCACGCCCCTACTCGGATAGGCCACACCCCTTTAAGAACGTTGCCACGCCCCTTTTAGAGCACCCCCAGGTTTTTTTTCCCACTTAAAGCCCTGGCTCGTTCTCTAATTCAGATAGTGCTGGTGCACGCAGAGCGCAGGCCCTATCTTCAGGGGCGTTCCCTCATTAGCAGGGCTTTTGGTGGGATGAAAAAACTGGGGGGTCTCTCAAAGAGGCGTGGCCAGTGTAATTAGAGGCGTGGCTTTAACAAACTTACTCTAAAAATCTGTGTTTAGCATAGTGTGCAGCCCGACTTGTATTTTGCTGTTTCTGTCATTGCATCCATATATGTGAGACAACAAGTAACATCATACCTACAACAAGTAAGAAGTATTGGCTTTGTCAATGGTTATTAGTGGCATAAGATAAATAAGCTGCAACTATAGCTTGTTACATATAATATTGAAAAAGCTTCCAATTAACCCGTTAAGTGCTGCCGTCGGCCGTTGAACGTTCGGAGCACTACCTGGCTGGTGCTGCACACGTTCAACGGCCGACGCAGCCCGCCCGTTTTTAAAACGGCCGTACTGCCGCAGCGGCCACAGGTTAAAGCCCTGGTGACCCTACCACAATGTTGCTGCTCTTACGTTTCAGAAAGAGAAGGGAAATCTTGAAGGAAAATAACTCTAAAGGATTTCCCTTCCCCCACAACTCTCACCTGGCATGACGTCATGCCGTAACTTCTCCGCTAGTGAGAAGTGAACAGTGTGGGCAGTGCACATTGATGTGCCTGCTGTCTCAAAATGGGTCTCTCTCGGGCTGTTTTGCACCCTGCCACTTTTTTCCAGACTGCAGTGACAGCAAACTGCTGTCACTGCAGTCTGGGAAAAAAATGGACCGTCTGTGCCAGGGCTCAAAACAGCGGTACAAAAGGGGGTGGGAATGGACGGAGCATCTGAACCAATCAAACACTCACACCCAGTCAAAAGATCTTGGTTTAATCCATCACCGTTCTTTAGCCCACTCTGCCACCCCAGTTCAGACATGGCTATATGCAAATCAGTCTGACCCTGTGCCTCATGGGAACAGTCCAGCCCGAACTGCCAATCTATGCCTTCCCTGGACCGGAAACAAGCTTCTGAGGACCGGTTTCTGGCATTACAGCCGTCTTCAGCCCGGCTTGCTTGAATCCAGTGGCAAACTGAGCAAGGGACTCACGTCTGAGCATACCCTGCCACACTTATGGCGGCCAAAAGCGGTACAAAAGGGGGTGGGAATGACATGGCTTGGCGGTTCTGGCTGGACTGTTCCCATGAGGCACAGGGTCAGACTGATTTGCATATATCCATGTCTGAACTGGGGTGGCAGAGTGGGCTAAAGAACGGTGATGGATTAAACCCAGATCTTTTGACTGGGTGTGAGTGTTTGATTGATTCAGATGCTCCGTCCATCACCACCCCCTTTTGTACCGCTTTTGGCCTCCATAAGTGTGGCAGGGTATGCTCAGACGTGAGTCCCTTGCTCACTTTGCCACTGGATTCAAGCAAGCCGAGCTGAAGACGGCTGGAATGCCAGAAACCGTTCCTCAGAAGCTTGTTTCCGGTCCAGGGAAGACATGGCTTGGCAGTTCGGGCTGGACTGTTCCCATTTATTTTATTTTTTTTAAGACGTTTATTAGTAGTCAAAAGAGCAGTACATATAGCAAAGCCTACAACGCCGTGGGCCGGCCGCATCATCACAGTGTTATGAGAGAATAAAGGAGCATGGAGGAGGATGTTCAGTTCCTTCGAGCGTATCGTCAGTGAATACGCTTTTAAGTACAACTTCCATGCCACGTGTGCTCAATATTCAGTTATGCTGTCAAATGACGTCTTATTTTATCTTATTTTTTTTATAAGTAAACATATTAACTCTGCAAACAAAACAAATCTCATCGGTGTGTCCCAATCTTTGGCTGCTCTATCGCGCATCTCTCTGGTATCTATAACACTGAAACCCATGGGTTGTAACATCAGACCATGGAGGTGTGTCAATGGGATAGGGTTTAGTAGTGCACGTGTTCAGTCTGTCTTCGTCGTGGTGTACGACAGTCACGTAGAGCGGTAGGGCCCCACGGGCTGTCAACGAAGTGTGTAATGTGCCAGACGGGCAAATGGTATAGCCATGTTGCATATTGGGGAGACTCCACCTGCGTCCAGTCCCGTGGCTGGATATGTATCCAGGTGAGTCTTCCGGACGTGGCGTGTGAGGAAGACAGGGCTGTGTCTGGGAGACAAGAGTCCGAAACGATGAACATAGGTGTGCGTGTGGGAGGGGAAGCGGTAGGGGAGAGTGTGCCTATGGGTGCGATGTTACAAAAAAGGGTCTAGGAGGATATTTCAATATGTCATGGAGTATTGGTCCCCCGTGTGGGCGGTCGTCCAGGTCCACAGCCAGCTCGTCGGATGCGTGGTGCAGCCGCTACCTGGGGCGTCTGGGGGGGGAGGCAGGCCACCTGGCGAGAGTCATGGGGGGGGTAGCAACCCGCGTCCTTGTCTTCGCCACGGATACCCCAACAGTGCTATCCCAATTGTGGCGGTCTCTGAGCGAGCCCTCCGGCCGTGCCCTCCCCCTGGAGGGAACCCAGGATGCAGTCCCAGAGCTGCGCTATCGGGAACTGCCGTAAGCCCGCTATCTCCTCCCGGTGCAGTGCCGTGCTTTCTGCTCTAGCCCAGTTGGTAAACGACGCATACCAGTATTTGGGGAGTGGCGGGTCTCTTTGTTGCCAGTGTTTGGTGAGTAGCCGCTTGGCCGTGATAAGGCCTAGGTCCCAGAACCTAGCTTGTGTCTTATTGAGTTTGGTCCTTTTGTATAGCCCGAGAATGCAAGCCTCCCATGTGTGTGGCAGCCCCGGGCCTGTGCTATGTGTCAGGAGAGATGTCACCTCCCCCCAGTATGTGGCTAGAGAGGGGCAGTGCCAGAGCATGTGTAGGATGTCCGCGCCCAGCAGGTCGCATCTGGGACAGGTGGCAGTGTTGACCATGAAGTACCTATTGATTCTGTCCGGCGATAGATATGCCTGGTGCAGTATGTAGAACTAAATCGTCCGGAAGCGGGAGTTGCGTGGGATATTCACGGGGCCAGCCAGTACCTGGGTCCATTCCTTATCTGTCCAATCCCTCCCTCGGTGGGAGGGCTGGACTGTTCCCATGAGGCACAGGGTCAGACTGATTTGCATATAGCCATGTCTGAACTGGGGTGGCAGAGTGGGCTAAAGAACGGTGATGGATTAAACCCAGATCTTTTGACTGGGTGTGAGTGTTTGATTGATTCAGATGCTCCGTCCATCACCACCCCCTTTTGTACCGCTTTTGGCCTCCATAAGTGTGGCAGGGTATGCTCAGACGTGAGTCCCTTGCTCACTTTGCCACTGGATTCAAGCAAGCCGAGCTGAAGACGGCTGGAATGCCAGAAACCGTTCCTCAGAAGCTTGTTTCCGGTCCAGGGAAGACATGGCTTGGCAGTTCGGGCTGGACTGTTCCCGTGAGGCACAGTGTCAGACTGATTTGCATATAGCCATGTCTGAACTGGGGTAGCAGAGTGGGCTAAACAACGGTGATGGATTAAACCCAGATCTTTTGACTGGGTGTGAGTGTTTGATTGATTCAGATGGTCCGTCCATCACCACCCCCTTTTGTACCGCTTTTGGCCGCCATAAGTTTGGCAGGGTATGCTCAGACGTGAGTGCCTTGCTCACTTTGCCACTGGATTCAAGCAAGCCGGGCTGAAGACGGTTGGAATGCCAGAAACCGGTCCTCGGAAGCTTGTTTCCGGTCCAGGGAAGACATGGCTTGGCAGTTTGGGCTGGACTGTTCCCATGAGGCACAGGGTCAGACTGATTTGCATATAGCCATGTCTGAACTGGGGTAGCAGAGTGGGCTAAAGAACGGTGATGGATAAAACCCAGATCTTTTGACTGGGTGTGAGTGTTTGATTGATTCAGATGCTCCGTCCATCACCACCCCCTTTTGTACCGCTTTTGGCCGCCATATGTGTGGCAGGGTATGCTCAGACGTGAGTCCCTTGCTCACTTTGCCACTGGATTCAAGCAAGCCGGGCTGAAGACGGCTGGAATGCCAGAAACCGGTCCTCGGAAGCTTGTTTCCGGTCCAGGGAAGACATGGCTTGGCAGTTCGGGCTGGACTGTTCCCATGAGGCACAGGGTCAGACTGATTTGCATATAGCCATGTCTGAACTGGGGTGGCAGAGTGGGCTAAAGAACGGTGATGGGTTAAACCCAGATCTTTTGACTGGGTGTGAGTGTTTGATTGATTCAGATGCTCCGTCCATCACCACCCCGTTTTGTACCGCTTTTGGCCGCCATAAGTGTGGCAGGGTATGCTCAGACGTGAGTACCTTGCTCACTTTGCCACTGGTTTCAAGCAAGCCGGGCAGAAGACGGCTGGAATGCCAGAAACCGGTCCTCGGAAGCTTGTTTCCGGTCCAGGGAAGACATGGCTTGGCAGTTAGGGCCGGACTGTTCCCATGAGGCACAGGGTCAGACTGATTTGCATATAGCCATGTCTGAACTGGGGTGGCAGAGTGGGCTAAAGAACGGTGATGGATTAAACCCAGATCTTTTGACTGGGTGTGAGTGTTTAATTGATTCAGATGCTCCGTCCATCACCACCCCCTTTTGTAGGGCTCAAAACAGAGCCCGATAGAGACCCGTTTCGAGGCCCCTTTTCAAAAAGTGCCGGTGATCAGACCCCATGAGACCCGGCCCACTTAAATCCCTGCTCATTAGCATTGTGGTACCCTCTTTAACCCCTTGCATTCGTCGGACGGCCCCCGGCCGTCCAACGTCACAGTGGGCGTGTGCGGAGGACGCCCGGGGGCCGTCCGAACCCCGCCCACTCATTATTTCCCAGCACCGCTGCGGAATTTGCACCACGGTCAAGGGGTTGAAAGGTCACTTGCACAGAGAAAGCCACTGTAGGGAAGTATAAAATGATCACACAGAAGGTAGTTGTTACATCCGGATGTTTATTCCGATGCTCTCGTTTCAGGATCCAAGTCGGTTATGCCGGATCACAGATCACGGGCATAACCGGCAACACACAACAAGTTCAAATCATAATACAGTGTTATCATAGCACGAGCTTGTCACGAGCAACCAGACATACCTGAACGCTCGTGACAGCTCGTGTGCATATGTACATTCCAAACACACCTTCCCCCCTTTAAAAAATAACAAACAAAAAAAAACCAAAAAAATTTTTTTTAGTTCATCACAAAATCATTAAATCGAACAGGTAAACGATGACATCGTGTTGCTCTTGTATTGCTAGAATTATCTTCAGCATGGGAACGTTCCATATTGTCATTCTGTTTTCCAACATCAAAAAAAACATTGCTGTCCAGTTCATCCACCGATTTACTGGGCCCTTTAAACAAGGAAACTCTGCTCAAGTTCCACACAGAACCACCATCAACCCAGACTGCATTTCTAAAAACTTCGATAACTTCCTTAGGACTTGACCAAACAGGTAAACCTTTACTCACACCCTCTTTTTTTTTTTATACGGACAGAATCACCCACCTTAATGGAACGACAAGATGTAGAACCAATTCTTTTGATCATATCATGTTTCATTTTATCCTTATACGATTGAACCCTGTTATGAACAGCTTCAAAATCTACCTTCAAACATTTTTCGGAACCAGCTAAATTTCTTTTTAACCACCAAGGAACTAACTTAGTACTGGGCTTCCTTCCTCTTAAAAGCTCAAAAGGAGTAACTAAGGTCACAGAATTAGGTGACGTCCTATAAGCCAACAACATGGATTGCAAAGCATTCCTCCAATTCAAATTGCCCTTGATAGAGAGTTGTATGGCTTCTTTGATCACACGGTTGAAACGTTCAACCTGGCCATTGGCTTCAGGATGGAAAACTGCAATTTTCCTATGAACAATACCGCACTTAACAAAAAACTGTTCTATTTCCTTGCTCACAAACTGCGGACCATTGTCAGTCACAATCTCCTGAGGGATACCCTCTCTGCAAAAATTCTCATCTAGAAATTCTATTACTTGACACGAAGTGACCTCCTTTACCATCTTGACCTCCGGCCATTTAGAAAAATAATCTATAAGTACAATGCCATAAGCCTCCTGTTTTGGTAAACAACTAAAAGGCCCGATGATATCTATCCCCAGTTTACGCCATGGACCAGAAGGTAAATCAATAGGACATGGTTCTGGACGTAAAGCAGCAGCTGTTTTGTCACTATTCGAGCAATAGGAACAAGAACATACAAAATGATCCACACAAGAATCAATACCTGGCCACCAAAAGGACTCCTTTAAACGTCTTCTGGTGAAAGATATCCCCAAATGTCCCTCATGAGCAATCTCAAGAAGAGAATTTCTAAGAGTAAAAGGTGGAACAATCTTATCACTTCGAAGAATCAAGTCATTCTCCACTGCAAGTTCTTCTTGAACCTTATAAAAACCCATTAAATTCCCAGATAACTTCCTCTGTTCTGGCCAACCATGTACAAGGTACTTCTTGACACTGCACAATTCTAAGTCCTTACTCATCTCTTTCATCCAAACATCCTCTTGCAAGGAAAGCCGCTCACCGCACACTAAATTGATATCAAGAAAAGTAAAAGCAACCTCACACTCCTCTTCATTAACTGCTTCAGAGGGATTCAAATCAGAAATCAGTCTGGACATGCAATCGGCATGTACATTCGCTTTGCCTTGAACATATACAATAGTGCACTGAAAAGATTGTAATCTTGACGCTAATCTCGCAAGACGTGCCGACATAGTTCTGCCTCCACCTGGAGCGATGAGATACACCAAAGGCTTATGATCAGTTTTTATTAAGAATCTCGTACCCCACAAAAAAGGTCTAAAGTGCTCAGCTCCCCAAACACACGCCAGTAACTCTCTTTCTATGACAGAATAATTCTTTTCAGCATCCCTCAGGGCTCTTGACGCATAGGCAACAACCCATTCTTTCTCATTATCTTTCTGGAGAAGTACTCCACCCAAACCAGAAGAACTAGCATCTACCATGATGATACATTTCACGCCAACCACAAAAGGTTTGAGACACGGAGCATTCACAACATACATTTTCAAAGACTGAAAGGCATTTGTCATTTCATCAGTCCAAACGAACTTAGCATTTTTCTTCAATAGGCACCTGAATGGGTCAACCTTTACAGAAAAATTTGGGATAAACTTGGCATAAAATTCGATAAGACCTAAAAATGCTACAAGCTGTTCTTTCGATGTGGGCACAGGAGCATTCGTGATGCTCTTAACATGATTTTTCTTTGGTTTGATTCCCATTCCACTAATAGTATGTCCAAGGTATTCCACCTCTTTTTGTTTAAATTTGCATTTGTCAAGACGTAGTGTAAGACCTTTGTCCGCTAAGGCAGCAATCACGCACTTTAAATTATTGTCATGTTCAGTGTTATCTTTTCCATATACTAAGATGTCATCCTGAAATGCTATGGCACCACTCAAACCCTCCAAAGTATCCCTCATTAATCTTTGGAACACTGAGGCTGCACTCGCTAAGCCAAAAGGCATGCGACTAAATCTGTATAAACCTTCAGGCGTGATAAAAGCAGTTATGTTTTTGGATTCTTCAGCAAGTACTACCTGATGGTAGGCACTGGCTAAATCAACACACGAGAAGACTCGTGCGCCAGCCAGCGTCGAGACCATCTCATGGAGATTGGGCAAGGGATGTGAATCGACCCAAATAGCACCATTGACACTGCGGAGGTCAATGCATAATCTGAGTTCCCCTGTGGACTTAACCGAAATTACAATGGGGGAAACCCATGGTGATGACTCTATTGGTTCAATAATGTTTTTGTCACATAGATCTTTTAGCATTTCCTTAAGCTTGACTCTATATGATAAAGGAACATTCCTTACTCTATGTCTTACAGGAATGGCATTCTCATTTAACTTGATGACATGTTCGAATCCCTTATACTGGCCCAATTTACCACTAAAGACAGTGGGAAAAGATTTACGCAAATCCTCTACAAGTGGTGAATTATCATCAGCAACACTTGAAACATTCAATATTTGCTCAACATAAACAGGCGGATTGGCCCTGGGATCAATTTTCATTCCTAATTGGTGTGGCCAACTTAGGAGTGACAATCCAGATCTTGACACATAGATTTTCCCTGAAATGTGTCGGTCAGAAAATTGTACGTTTGCTATAAAGTAACCAATTAAGTCAATTTTGTGGCCTGTGTATCCACCAGGAGAAACATCAGATTCAAGTAATTTCTTGTTCGGGAATTTATCTCTAAAAACACTTAGGGAAATGATGGTATACCATGCGCATGAATCTACGAAAATTTCCAAACTTACTTCATCAATAGTTATAATACAAGATGGAAATTTAGTGCAATCTCCATCCCCACATACATTGATAACTGTGTTAACCTGAAACCTTTCTTCATCGTCCGATTGGTAACCATCGCAGTATTCATGTATACAATTCATTTTCCCTTGTGCTGATCTGCAAAATTTTGTAAAATGGCCCTTCTTGTAGCACTTTGAACATGTTTTCCCTAAAGCAGGACAATTCTTATAATCTGCTAAATGTCCGTCACTACCACACCTAAAACATAGTAGTTTGGAGGTTTTCCTCTCATATTTCTGATTCCTGAATTTGTTATCACTTCTAGAAGAATATTCATTTCTCTGGAAAAAACTTTTCTTAGACTTAAACACATCTTTAGGTATGCTAAAAACATCACTTTTATCATTGCCCCTAATCTCTTTGACAAACTTCTCTGAATGTTCTATAGACTTCGCAATATCTATGGCATTATTAAGAGACATATCAGATGTTGTCCAAAGACGTTCCTGCACTTTTTTGTTGTTAGTTCTCATCAAAATGTGGTCCCTTAACACTTGTTCATACGATATGTGTTCGAAATCACACGTGACAGCCAAAGATCTTAAAGCTGATACAAAATCATCTACAGGTTCATCAGTGCGCTGCTTCCGAGAATAAAATATAAACCTCTCCATGACTACATTCTTTTTTTTTTCCATATCTTAAACTTAACTGTAAAAGAAGCATATTCATATACATTAATGTTCCCTGGGTTTACTAAAGCTGGCAATGTTTTGAACTCTTTTAAGGCTATACCACCCAAACAATGTGTTAGGAGTGACAGCTTCCTTTCTGGTTCACACTCCCCTTCTTCCAATACATCAACATAAGCCAAAAAAACAGGTTCCCAAATCTCCCAAGTCATGGGTGGTTCACCAGGTGATGACAAAAATGAAGGTGGAGGTACAATACCTGACATGTTAATTCACTATTTAACACACTAAGTGTAAGTCTAAATGCAGGATAATAAAGGGAAAAAAAGGGAAAGAAAAAAAATTATATATATATATATATATATATATATATATATATATATATTTTTTTTTTTTTAAACTTTCAGCATTAAAGTTATACTAATTAATTTAAATTACAGGACACGCAGTGTGCGTATCACTGAAAACCTTCCAATGAATGATAATCCTCGATGCGATTTCTCCAGAAGGTGGAAAGTTCAGGGTTAAGCAGGTTGACGATTCAGAGTATCGTTGTGCACTGTTATTTCAAGGTTTGGGAAGTGTCTCGACAAGATCCGAAGAGCTGGAAAGATTGTCTCCAGGAAACTCGTCTCTACTGCTCCCAAGGTCACGCGATGACGTCAGACGTCGCGTTAATCAGTGCTGACTCAATTACTCATGCGCGAGCCTTTGCACGCATATACTGGTAAAGAAGGCTCGAGAGCTGGAGTCGGCGATTTTTTTAAAAGACGCCACAAACCAATAAGTAAGTAATTTAATTCACAAATCTTCTGTTGATCGTATTCTTCCCTCAGTAGTAATCCAACGCTGTACTGTGAATTTTTGATGGCGCTGGTCGATTTTATGCAGAAGTGAAAAGAAAAAAAAACAAGAAAAAATTCCCTTTTTTTTTTTTTCAGGATGGTTAAAAAAAATCCTTAGATGCAGGTAACGAAGATCCCGCCCGTCGCCAGTGTAGGGAAGTATAAAATGATCACACAGAAGGTAGTTGTTACATCCGGATGTTTATTCCGATGCTCTCGTTTCAGGATCCAAGTCGGTTATGCCGGATCACAGATCACGGGCATAACCGGCAACACACAACAAGTTCAAATCATAATACAGTGTTATCATAGCACGAGCTTGTCACGAGCAACCAGACATACCTGAACGCTCGTGACAGCTTGTGTGCATATGTATATTCCCAACAGCCACAGTAGTAAAATATGGAACGGCTGCTTGAATCAGGCACATTGTATTTCACTACAGGGCTGGCCTTGGGCAGCACAAGTTTGTGGCTGCCCTGGGAGCAGCACATTACTTGTAATAGGGTGCACTGTCCCTGTTGAGGCATGGCGCACCTGTTTAGAGGTGCACCATCGCATAAACAGTGTCCATTACATATTGAGGGCATTTCTCTTAGTCCTACTCACCCTTGTCTCAATAATTATTTTATTACTTCAGGAAGTGAATTCCACCCAACGCCCAGCCATCCGCAGCCTTACCTGGGGACCATACAAAGCCTACATTCACAGCATTCCCCTAAATCTAAAACAGTGAGAGAGAGCAGGCAGGGTCTCTGATGTTTGACGGGTAGGTTCCCATTTTTTCCCCTTTTTAAAACTCTTTGAGTTTTAATAGGAATTAGAGGTAGGCAAGCCAATGAAAGCTCAAGCTAGGTTCGAGTCTGAGGCCTCGTTCTGGCTCAGCTCCACGTCCTGCTAGAACCTCAAGCCCATTGCGAGCCAAGCTTTCATGTGAATTCTGTCTGCTGTACTCCCTCTAGCCAGAATGTGGTGTTACGGCCGGAGCTGCCAACATTGACCCTGTAGCTGCTTGAGTTTTCCACTAGATGACTGCGAGTGCCATTTTCATTCCCTGCCCAGTGTTCACCGGCCTATGCCATGGTCTTTAGTTCCCTGAGCTACGGATTCTTCCTAGTGAACTCATGTTTTAGTATGTCCAAGCTCTTATCTACAAGTCTTTTGCATTTTATTTAACTTTTAGGATTTGTGAAGCCCCACTGTCTGGAAATGTGTTTCAGGCACCATATAGGTGGATGGGGATACTGTCTGCCACCCTCCCTCTACTCAACAGTGCTTAATTTGAGCCGGTGGTTTCCAGTGCTCGGCACCGGCACTTATTATAGCTGCCACATATTGGTGCTGTTTGCCTAATTTAGAGATGAGATGTACAACAGTTGTTTATTAGTTCATTATACATTAAAAACAACTACTATATGTTGCCCAAGACGTTCTTATAGCTTTGGGTGTGTTGAACTGTCTGATTTGACAAACTTGTAGCAGTGTGATGGTTAGTAGTTGTGTAGGTACTGTAATCGGCAGCGCTGGCAGTGGCAATTGGTGGTGCAAGTTGAGGTGGCCTCCTAATGAGTGCTCCGGCACTTATTTTATTTACAAACGAAGCACTGCTACTCAGGATGTGGTGTTACGACCAAGGCTGCCAACTTTCACCCTGTAACTGCTTGTGTTTGCATTTAGCAGTTACAGGGTCAACTGGTGACTACCTAAAGTAAAACTGGTGATTACCTAAAGTGCTCCCATACCTCCGGTCGTGCTTGCAGTATACAAAAACTAGAGAAAATGCACAAAGAGTTGACATAAAAAAATGAAAGACTAATATATGCCCATTCAGTGGCTGATTTGTACAAAGTGAAACCAGAAAATATGGATAACTTGTGACTTTCCTGCCTAAATTGTGTGGCCGTAGGCAAATATTTTCTTTTACCAAAACTCCTTTTCCCTCATTACTGTATATGGAGACACTATCAAATATGTGAGGTCGGAAAACAAGTTATACACAAAACTATTCTGTTTGACTTAATAGACCAGCGGCGGCTACTCCGCGAAGGCGGAAGAGAGTCACCCCACCGATATGCAAGCAGTGTAAAAAGGAAAATGATCATATTTAACATTATCATTTTCGTTTATGTAACTGCTTGGGTGTGGGGTGGGCTGGGCTGGCCAGTGCAAGGGGCTGGGGAAGGAGTGGTAAGCACACTCCCTAAGTGCGCATGACTGCTTGGCTGGCCCTCTTGGGCCGACCAAACCGTCATGCGCACTTTGCATTATCCCCACCAGTTTAGGAGGGTTGCAGCCTGAGGTCCACTTGTTGTGGCAGTGTTGTGATTGGACAGTGGATTCAGGGAGGATTTGCTGCCCCAGAAGACAACAGTGGAGAGGCAGCTATTGCACTCTGCGGCACCCAGGTTAGTCCATTTTTTTTATTTTTCCCCCTCCAATTTCCCCCCAGCCCACCACCCCGCACAGTAGCAGCTGCTACTGTAATAGACGGAGACACCAGGAACAGAAGGCCCTGCGAAAGATTTGACTCCACCAACCACGAGCCCAGATTGGCACAAATCTGCTGGGACTCCACCACCGGGACATTGTAATGCCCGAACAGGGAGCCCACTAGGACATAAGTTGGTTCACCAAGAGGTACAAATGGAGCCAAGCCCACGGCAGTGCATTGATGGTCGCCGACATCAAACTCTGAACCCTCAACCACTGATGGACAGGGGCGTAGTCCTGATCCAGGAGATAACCCAGGTCCCTCCACAAGGTATTCCTCCACTTCACAGGCAGAAACACCAACCCCTGGACCATGTTCAAGCAACCCCCGATGAACACCAAACCCAGGGAAGGTAACAGGTCAGACTTCTCGAGGTTGATCAGGAATCCATGGGTGGAGAGGACCTCGAAGACCCTCTGGACAGGTAGAGTCACCTTAGAAAGACAAGAGGCAGACATCAACCAGTCTTCTAGATAAGGGAAACCCCTAATTCCCTCCCTGTGGAGAATCCCAACCAAGGGGGCCAAAGCCTTTGTGAAAACCCTTGGGGCCAAGGACAAACCAAAGGGAAGTACCTGGAACAGGAAGTGTCGACCCTCCACACAAAACCGTAGGAAACGCTGGGAAGACGGGTGGATAGGTACATGGAGGTAAGCATCCAGGGAAGCTACCACCTCCCCCTGAACCAGCAGCTGGAGCATCTCCTGTAACAAGAGCATCTAACATTTTACTTGGGGAATGAAAGAATTAACCCGCTCATATCCAACACTGGTCAAAAATCCTGTGACACCTTCCTCACCAGAAAAAGGATGGAATAGACACCCAACCCCTGTTGAGAAACTGGACCGGCTGAATGGCCCCTTTGTCAAGGAGGTTTTGAACACCGGCTATTAGAGCTTCCTGATACTGAAGGCCTCGGGGTGGCAAGGAAACCGTCCGGAGAAGGGGAGTCGAACACGATCGAATAGCCCTCCCCAACAATTCTTAGGGCCCACTGGTCCGAGACGGAGGACTCCAAGGCAGTGATGAAATTCTGCAGTCGTCCGCCCACCGGAGCCCCGGAAGCTGGGAACCGAGGAAGGTCAGGACTTTGATACGGGGGTCGAAGAAGCTGGCTGGGACCGGAATTTGTTGAAGAACAGGGTGCTCCGGCCGCCACCCCGAAAGGGCATTCCACGCCTGGAAGTAGAAGCAGATGTGAAAGATTTTCTGGGACCAAAAAAATGGCCACAAGAAGGGTGGATGGGAGCCAAACGTTTCCTGTCCGCTGAGGATTTTTTAATGATCTCCTCCAGGGAAGCGCCAAACTGATTTGTCTCTGTAAAAGGGATCTTCATAAGGATCGATTATTGGGCCGCATCCGCCTTCCAGTGAGGGAGCCAGACCTGGCGACGGGTCTGGATAGCAGCACCACTAGCCCCAAAGGTGTCAAAGGATGTATCAGACAAGAGGCTGAATGGCCCCTTTCTCAAGGAGGTTTTGAACACCGGCTATTAGAGCTTCCTGATACTGAAGGCCTCGGGGTGGCAAGGAAAGCGTCCGGAGAAGAGGAGTCGAACACGATCGAATAGCCCTCCCCGACAATTCTTAGGGCCCACTGGTCAGAGACGGAGGACTCCAAGGCAGTGATGAAATTCTGCAGTCGTCCACCCACTGGAGCCCCAGAAGCTGGGAACCAAGGAAGGGTAGGACTTTGACACGGGGGTCGAAGAAGCTGGCTGGGACAGGAATTTGTTGAAGAACAGTGTGCCCCGGCCGCGACCCGAAAGGGCATTCCACGCCTGGAAGTAGAAGCAGATGTGAAAGATTTTCTGGGACTCAAAAAAATGGCCACAAGAAGGGTGGATGGGAGCCAAACGTTTCCTGTCCGCTGAGGATTTTTTAATGATCCCCTCCAGGGAAGCGCCAAACTGATTTGTCTCTGTAAAAGGGTTCTTCATAAGGATCGATTTTTGGGCCGCATCCGCCTTCCAGTGAGGCGACGGGTCTGGATAGCAGCACCACTAGCCCCAAAGGTGTCAAAGGATGTATCAGACAAGAGCTGTGTCCAATGTTCCACGATCGCCAGCGTAGGAAGGACGTCAGACCCCTGTTCCAACAGCTCAGACAATGATTGGAAGTCTTTTAACAGGGACTGAACTGTGTAAGGCAAATAGGCAGATGCCTGGATGGAGAAGTTGGCAGCCGCATAGGTCAGCTTAGCAGCCGCTTGCACTCGCTTGTCGACCGGGTCCGATGGGGAAGCATCTTCAGAAATGATCGCCCCCTGTAAAGCAAAACCAGCCATGAGGGAGTCAACCTTTACGGAGGAGGGGAATTCGCAAAATCCTGTAAGGCATAGAGTTTGGAGAGATAATGTGGAAAAGTCTGTTTATCCACCTCCTGCTATTCATTGTCATTCACCTTCTTCACCGAGGGATGAAGAGGAAGGGAGTCGGGTTCCTAGCATTGATACAGCATGAAGAAACTGTCTGACAGCTCTTCGAGAGTAGGCACCGGGAAGGCCATGTTGTCTTTGATGTGCTGCAGGACTTCTCTCAGCTCCTGGCTCTGCACATACCGACCCCTGAGGTCCTCCTCCTCCTCACCCTTATTACCCAGAGGGGGGGGCTCAGACATTGGTGTTTGGGGGAAGAGGTGTCCTGACCACCATCGCGCTCTTCAAAGGCAGCAGCCACGGCCATCCTGCCTGGATAGCCTGTAGAGACAGGGATTCAGCAGGAGGTAGAGAGCTGGGCCCTGCCGCCACAGGAACATCTGTACCTTGCTCCATGCTAGGGAAACAGAAATGCAGGAGAAGAAGGGAAGAGCACTCACCCCGAAAAAAGAGGATAGATCTCATGCGTTTAGAAAGAGGATAGATCTCATGCGTTTAAATACCGAACACTGTCGTAAGCGTGAGGTGAACCAGCAAAAAACCTCACGGCTACTCCATAGCCAGGCAATCCCTAAACGCGGGAAACCAGCCAAGGGCGACGCAGCGCCCTGGAGCGTGGATAGGCCCTGGAGCTTAGCTGCCGTAAGATACATGCTGCTGCGTCCAATAAAAAATGCGGCTTTCACCCCCCGTAATTGCTGCAATATGGACTGAGCTGGTGTGGGGAGTGGAACGATCAACACAATGCCCAGAAATGCCCTGGCACAAGCGCCAAAGAAAGAGGGCAGACCAGAGGATTGCTAGCCACCAATGCCGGTAAGGTCGGCCGCCCCGCAGACAATCCCTGAATGCGTTTCCCAGACTGGACGACGCCATAGTACCCGATCCGACCCACAGAGATGCCGCAAGGAACGAGGCGGCTGTGAATGTGAACCGTTGCCGAGACAGGGCGCGAAGGCAGATTACCGGCTCCAAACATAGAATGAACGCGTCCCTGAGCTCCATGCTAGGCAGACCGCGAACAAACTTGACCGCACATGGGCGGCTCACCCCGCCCCCCACCTTCCCCTAGGCTTACTATAGCAGGGCCTAGCCCACCCTCACAGCCAGAGGTAGAAGGGGAGGGTAAACCCCAGAAATGGGCCCACTGGAGCAGGGACTCTAACCCAAGGCCTTGGGACCTGATAGAGCAGGACTGAGACTTACCTGTAAGCGCACATTGAGAGTCCAGCGCAGAACTAAAAAAACAGGCAGTGGGATGGGCCGGCTCTCCTCTTATGGTGAGCCGGCCGGCCATTTGGGGCCATTTTGGGCCATTTTGGGGAGGGATGGGAGGCATGAGATGCTGACTTTTGCTTTGGAGGGTTCTAGTGTGGCGCTGAAGCTCACGTTGTTACTCATGTGGCGAGGAAGTCTTACGAGGGGGTAATGCAGGCTTATAATGAAGTTGGCCCTAGTTTTCAAACCAAACTGGGATGCATGGACTGAAACAGGGACACTTTTTATTCCCAAAAATGTGTGCATCTAGTCTTATTTTGTGTTGAGTGCCACACTGTATATATTTTACAAAAACGTGTTTTCTTCAGATAGAAAGCACAGTCTTAATATAATCATAACAATGATATTCCATTGCTTCCATGGCGGACAAAATCATTATTTTATTTAGTCGGTGCCAGGTAGAGAAAGCAGATGACAAGAGAGGCAGTAAAGAGCCTGACTGAAGCAAGTGCTGTAAAGATGGGAACCCTGGCCATAGATTTTGGTCAGTTTAGGAGGGTTGCAGCCTGAGGTCCACTTGTCTCGCATGGAGAACCCACATGAACTAGATATTCAACCAGAGATGATAGTTTCATGAAGCTAGAGGCTAGAGGCTTGGGTGCCAAAATATAGATTTTGGCTCACAACCTTGCTGCCATTGTATGTGTTATACAACATGGAGCTTGGTTTTCAGTAACCTCACAAAGACTGACAAAGAAGACATTTCTCCGAAATGTATGAAAGAGCACTTGCAGAAATAAATAGGAGCTCTACTTTTCCTACTAATCGGTAAGCTTATTGAATGTCTGATTAACATAACAAGGTAGTTGGAAGGAAGTCACACAGAAAAATACATAATTGTGTTTAAAAGGAGCGACAACTATAGAAAAACAATTAGAAGCAAGATGTATTTTCCTTTCACAGCACTCAAACTCAATAGGTGGGTGAGCAGTGAAATAGTTAACAATTGTGATCTTCGTAATCAACAGAGAGGTGCAATGGTTTATCAATCAATTTTTCTTGTTGGGTTTGTTTTTCAGTATGATATGCAACTCTCTACATTATTTTGTTGTTGTGTTTCTAATGAAACACAAAATAAGCCTACATTTGGTGCACTGGTAATTCGGGGGAACGATTTCCTACAAAACTACGTTTAATGATGTCTTAAGTATTGTAAATGAATTCTAGCACCCATCTGGTACCTCACGTCCTATGCATGTATTTATGTAGTATTTGCATAGCACAAACCTAGTCAAAAGGCAGCTGAGAGCGGTCAAAGGCAAGCATGTAGGCGCCGAGTAATAGGACAGGTGGCTTGATTCTGGGAACCGAAATGTACTGTTACAGCACTGTGGTGTAATGCTCTTTAAAGAGGTGTGTCTTGAACTCGTTCCTAAATTGGAGCAGCATTTTAAGGCAATCATGGTAGATACATAAATGTTGTCTCAGATCCCGGGTGCACCTGAGATGGTGAGCTTGTCTGCAAGATAAGCAGGGGTGCTGGTTGCGGTGACTTTATAAATGATGCAGCTGGTTCTGAGTATGGTATATGCTGATAAGGGGAGCCAATGAAGTTCCATCAGGATGTGGGTGATGTGGTTGTATTTCTTCAGGTTCTGGATAAGATGCGCTGCGGCACATAGGATGCCCTTAAAGGAGCCAATGGTGAGTCTGGGAGGCCCCCGGATCAGAGCGTTACCACCACCCATATGCAAGAGTATGAGGGCTTGAACAGTAGTTCTGGAGTCATTTGGGGGAGGGGATAGTTTCACTTTCTTTAGAAGAGAGAACTGGTACCAGGACATCTTTGCTTTATTTGGCAATGTGTACCTTGAGGGTGAGGCTGATCTCCAGGGTAAATCCAATTGACTAGTAACCGTGAAAGTTGGGGATTGAAGTCATCAAGGTTCACAACATTGAACATGGTTTGTTCTTATTTTTGCTTTTTGGTCCTGTCAAACAACAAGAGTTTTGTCTTCTTAGGCTTGGGCTTCAGGTAGGTACCCAACTTCCATGTCTGGATGAGGTGCAGGCTGTGTTTGATGCATTGGATGTCTAGAGCGGCGAATAATTTTAGGTAATGATGTGCATCATCTTCAGATTGGTATATTTTGATGCTGTTATCTGTGAGAAGGGTGCTGAGGGGCTCCATGTAGAGGTTGAAGATTAGAACGGACAATATGGAACCCTGGGGAACCCAAAAGGAGGTAGGAATCTTTTGGAACCAAAAGGTGCCCATAAGAAGGAATGAAATGGTGCTGGTTGGAAAGGTTGGAGGAGAACAGGTGAAAGGCTTTGCCAGTGAATCCCATTCAAGACTCCAGGGTATGGTTGAGGCTGGGATGGTTGACCGGAAAGGCAGCTGACAGGCACAGCCAAATCAGAAGGCATGGCTCCTCTTCAGGAGGGTGTCTATGATAATGTGTTTAAGGTAGCGGTCTGCAGCATGATCTGAAGCCTAATTGGTTATCGTGCAGGAGAGAAGCATTGATTTGATCTTGCAGTTGTACACACGTGCTTTTAGGAGGACTTTGCCAGTAGTTTACAAGGTCATCAGGGTCTAGGGTAGGTTTCTTTAGGAGTGGTAGGATCTAGTGTATCTGGAGAACTTCTGGGAAGATGCCTTGAGTGAGGCATAACCAATGGTGAGTAGGGGTGAGAGGGCTTCCCTGGAGAGAGCTTTGATTGAGGGTAATACATCACCTTTATAGGAAGTACCTTTGAGGGAGTGAAGTAAGTCAGTGACGTGTGAGAAAGATAAGGATTCGAAGGATGACTATTGTGGGATTCTACAAGAAGGGAGGGTGTAAGAGGAGAAGCTAGCTGGTGTTGGTGTGCTGTTGGATGTTATTTATTTTCTCAGAAGAAGAGATTGATGGCATTGGACTTGTCTGTGTTGTGTGGGATAAGAGGATCAGGCAAAGGGTTGATGCAGTGCTTGATTGTCTTGATTGGCTAAAAAGTTAGAAATTTTACACGTAGGTATGCGAAAGCACCCAAGAAGAATGCTTCTCAGTAATCACTAATCACAGATATGTACAGGCAAGTAATAAGTAAATATGTACATATGCGCACATTTGTGTGTTTTGCTCAAATATTCAATTACACTAGAGCATTGGACATGCATTCCACAGCATAATAATGCTCAATGTGCCAGCCTGCTACAGGGCACTGCTAAACATGCCGCCTGATTCCATCCAATATAAATGCGTGTCAGGGGTGATCTGATAGCCAGCTCACCTGCACTTGCATAGGTGATTTCACAGTGCCCTGGCCCAGGGCTTTAGGTACTAGGTCTGCAGTGGTTAGAAAAGTCCCTCTGTGTCCTTTGATTCTTCAGCAGTAGAGTTGATTCAACAATGGGCCAATGCACTGGAGGCGGTGGGTGGTTGGTACAAGATCTGGTGTGATAAAAAACTATTACAATTATTAAAAGTCAATCTCCATTCAGACGTTTTTCTTTTGTTAAAATCTGTGTTGGACCTCCTAGGACAGGGCTTACCAGCTGGAGCCAATCTTTAACCAAGAATCTTTGTTGTGCATCACATGGTGCAGCAATGGCAAAAGGGGCCCAGCTGAGAACATCTTTCATGCCAGGATGTTCCACTTACCACCGGGCACTAAGTGAGGGGGAGTCCTGGTCCAGTCATGATGGGATGAATAAGGGCAATAGTCAATCAGGGCTGTTTTGTTCAGCCTTCAGCAAATCACTCACAGGATTCGGTGACCCAAGCCATCTGTGCCACTCTCATCACCGAAGCCTGGCACCCCAAGTGCTGCTGGGAGCCGGGACAAGTGGCCTTCCATCCAGCAGGGGAATTAAAGTGTTGTGGCAGAAAGCATGAACCTTGGGCCCCCCACCAGGCACGCTGGTCCCTCTGGTTACTATGAATGAGCCGTGAGTGATCCAAGAAATGAATTCCTAGATGTTTGCTTCTACAATATTTATGAAGCTATTGGGCTTCACTCTATGACCAAGCTGTAGGGTCTGGGACTGTGGAGCTTGTATTGGGGTTGTCTCCCCACCAGGAGAACCTGGACTAACTATCCACCCTTAGAGGCACCATTCACCTGAATTAATGAAACTTTGGTTCTGAAGAATAACTATTTTTTCCTCTATTATCATTCTTCAAACCCAAAACGAACACTATGAACACACGGTCACCCCTTGATTTATTTTCCAGTTTCATCATCTGCACAAAGGGTAGATTCTAGTAGGCGAATCCCGGGACACCTTGGTTTGAGGAGTGCCAGCAACAAGCATGCAACTTAAATTAAACACCCTTTCGTTTCCCATTCCCTCTCGTTAGATCGAACCCTCTCACCATCACGCGCACAGCACAGCACCAAAGCCATATAGTTGCGACAGTAGAACCAAATCAATAGTACCGACCCACACCACACAGACATCCATCCTAGAAACACACAGAGAAAGATAGGTCTTCTTAGAACAAACTCATTTGACTCTCGCATTTACTCACACAAACCGTTTTGAAACTCAACACTGATCTAACTCCCTGCTAAGCACCCACAACCAAACATCAACAAAACACCAGACACTATCAAGCAATGGTACCTCTAGCTCGACTAATGGTCTTCTACAATCTGAACAAAAAGACGCCCAGATCGAAAATGACTGATGCCAATAACAATTGTGGCTAGAGCTATATAGATGCGAATGTGCAAGTAAACAACAAATCATGTAATGCTGGACACATGTGACACATAGCAAACAGTTGCCTCCTTTCCCGCACAGCCATGACGTATAGTTCAGCCCTGATAGCAGCCACCTTGACATCTCTTTTCAAAGATTGCTAGATAGCAGGCACCCCCATAGGAGCAACATATAACAAGCATTTGTAATGCAATCGGTCTCGCCTTTGGGACCTTATATGTATTTAACTATGCAGCACATTAGCCTGGGTGCTGAAACATCTACTGTTCCTTAACATGGAGGGAAAGTAAGCACCAAACTGCGTGACACGCCAGGTATGGGAACACATGGAGAGAAATATTGCCTTTCAGCGGGAAAGGGTATAGTCCAAAGTTCTGTTTTTAATATAAAATCAGGGCCTTCGGTGGTCATATCACTGAAAATACAAGATTTGAAAAAAATATTATTATCTAAGGGTGCTCGTGGAAGACAATTTCTATGGACTGGAATCTAGAGAATGCTAAAGTGATTCTGGTATTTTACTGACCTCTGCTGCTCTTTTTATATCAAGAAAGTTAAATAGAGGCAGTTGCCAGAAAAATTAAAAAAAGAAAGTCTCTCAGAAGAAAGCAATTCTGGTATTTTACTGACCTCTGCTGGTCGTTTTCTATCAAGACAGTTAAATAGAGGCAGCTGAATATAAAAAAAAGTCCCGAAGTGGAAGCAGACAAGTTCTACGGCTGATCTCCAGAGCCCACCTAGTGCATACACATATAAGTATATAATAAGTATATACTAAAGTATATACAAGAGGTCTGGAATGCCCGACCTAAAAAGTACATATATCGCATACATTGAATTCCATCTACAAAAGTACATTATGCAATTTAATCTTAGACGCTGTCAAGCACGCACTGGAGCCATCTCAGGTGCCAGTGGGTCGCAGCTCAAATCCTTGCAAGGGGCCATCTCAGCATTCATCCTTTTACACAAGGGTCTAATTCCCACCAGCTCATTATGGACAAGGTTTCCATTCCTGGACCTCTATGAGATAATATAATGCATTCTGGATGTTGTAGTCTTATTTTGCCTGCACTGAACTAATTAGATAAACGCATGAAATCAATGATTTGTAAGTTAAAAGTTCTAGGGAAGAAGACAGTGTCCCTAATGACCTGGAACAAGGTGGCCACAGTCGAGAGAAATAATTTGAGTATTATTACATTGGACATTAGATCAACACCCGCCCACACCATTAAATATGCTTAGTCACCTGTAGGCGACACCGAAGTACATTTAAGACTGTATAAGATTTCAATTTTAGACCAACCCCGAACATGCACATTTTATGGAACCTGGAGGAGGTGGACGAGGCGTCTGAGGTTTGGGCTCTTTCAGGCCCTGTTCCTAATGCTTTCCGGCCTTCTATTCCAGATTCCTAGACTTCCTTCTTGTTTAAACGCTCTTTGAAATTCAATGACATCTTTAACATAATTCCTTTCCGACAGAACTGTGCTTTCTTTCCAAATGCAGGATCGGCAGAGCTTTCCCACTGTATTCTCCAGAGAGGAACATGGCACTTATGACGCTTGCTTTTTTAAATTATGCAGCCTCCAAACTACTCGAAATAGCTCTTTCTTGGAAAGCGAGTGTATTGAGAAGCATTGCCTTCCAGGCATCTGCAGGATCGTATTTTTAACTGAGCAAATGAACAAAAAAGGACAAAGATAGTCGCAATTCGAACCAGGTCAGCCGCATGGTAAACTCAAGAACGAGGGCACCACGAACAATGGATTCAAAACTCCATGTGACTAGAATTTGGTGAGTCCAACACAAAGTTATGGTTTGGAGTCAAGAGATCTGATGAGATAAATCAAACAGATATCTATCTGTTCTACTGCACGACTGGAGAAAATTAGGTCTAACCTGAAGGTCCTCGACCCGATTCCCCTCTCAACCTACTCAGCCTTCCGAGACTGATAATACCAACCATGGGTCCCATATTTTAGCACCTTTTTAGGGGCAACCCCATCTCGAATATATCCTGGGCTCTGCTGCGGCACAAAGGGCCATTGATGTGGTCTACTCAGGTACAGTAGGAGCAGCCGCAGACCGCCACATACGGGCAGGTTCTTGTTTGCCAATCAGCAGCCTCATGCCACAAATTTTCGCCACCCAGTTACCGCCCCACCCTGACATTATTCCCAACAAATAAGGCCAACACCTGTCCCCCGAGCCAGGGTTGAGTGAATTTTGAACCAATATCTTTGAACTGCTGGACACTGCCAAACAATGTGAAGAAATGCCCACCACACCCCACATGATGTGCAGGTTGGTCAGGGACTACGCCCCATTCTATGGAGGCAGGCCGGCGTTAATAAATTCTGTGGAAGTATTTTAACTGAATAAGGCAAAGCCTCGCCGGGATCACCTGTCCCTTAGCAGCCATCTTGCCTCAGCCTATTCATCATCATCCAGAGAGCCCAGATCCAACTCCCAGGAATCTCTATATAACCTAGAAATTGCTTTTATGACTATTTGTTGAAGGGACAATTTGGACTCAAGGAGGTTGAAATCGGGAACGCCTGCAGGCGCTTTCTCCAGCCTTCAAGTGTGTGAAGAATTGCAACTTGTCTAAGTACAAATCCTCTTGCATCTGGCCAATGTTTTCATATTGTAAGATTCCCAAATATCACCCACCTTAGCTATCCAATGGCATCCAATCTTGAAAATCCAGGCAACTGTTGGACTCCCGGTAGCAATGTGGAATGCCAGAGGGGGGCTTCTTTTGCTATCTGACCATGCCACTTCATGTCTCGGAGTGCTCAGTGACAGCACTTAAGGGCAATCCTGGTGACCAAGGGCACATCTTTGAGCATTAAGTAGCTGTGTAACTGTGATAGAAGTGGCACATCCATTGCCACAAACTCCAATCAGATTGCAAAGTCAGCCGTGTCAGAGAACAACCAGTTATTTTATTGGATGCAGCTGGGCAGTTAGTTAAGGCTGCATGAGATCCGCTAATCCAAGCGACCCCCTCACCAACATATGGAGATTGTATATATTTACTAAAGGCAACTCTCTGGATCTTACCCATATGTAAGTCGTTATAATGGATTAGAGAGAGGTAAACACAACTCTTGGTGAGGGTCATTTTGTAGGGCGTACAATAGCTACAGCAGAGCTACCATCTAGAATAAGGCTTTCGGCCTATCGCCTAATTCGAAAGTTTGCTTCAGACTTCAAAATGTGACTTCATTTGGTGGATTACGGAGACAATATAGAGCTCCCAGCACATCTTCGATAGCAGTGCAACACAGACTCCCATGCATTTGAAATTAGGGGGACACCTTGAGCCTCTGCCTATCCCAATGGGCGAACCGGTGATTGGAAAAACCACGGATTTCATCCAATGCACTCTTGGACCCGAAACTTCTCCATATGCTTTGAGAATTAGCATAAGCCAACAGATAAAAGTCTTGGGCGCTGCACATAAAATAGGGCATCATACACATAGAACATTATTCGATCTTCATGATTCTGATAACCCTGTAGCCCCCACACCCGAGCACCAGTTCTCACTCATTCAGCTTGTTCCAATACCAGGGTAAACAAGGAAGGGGACAGCCCTGTCTGGAGCCGCACTATATCAGAAAGGGAGTCGACGATCCCCCATTGAATCTAACTGTAGCCCACAGAAGATTGTATAGCAGTTGGACATACACCCTGACCAGCACAACATTCATCTCCTCCAAGACTTATGTAAAAGGACGGTGCACCAAAGGGAGTACTCGAAAGCTCCAATTCTTATTTCAAAATTCTTTTATTCAATTCCAATTAAAACAAACTCCTCCGCCAACGCGTTTCGTTCACATTGAACTTCGTCAGGGGGAAACAAATTACAATTACACAATCAATACACAGCATGAAAAAGCCCAATATAAAACACCAACTCACAATAAATACCAAAGTTAAAAACAACTGTTGCTCATGTACATCATCCATATAATATATTTATAATTCATAACTTGGAAGGGAAAAGAAAAGGAACAGCACATATCAAGATAAAACATATAAATTCAGTTTCCGTGTGGTGTATTGAGTCACGAACCTTGCTTTCGAGTGTTTAGTCTCACCAATCCTTTTTTCCTTTAAAGTGTCATTCCTACTTAAATTTTTGACTCTCTGTTCTGCTCTTTCGAGTACACCTTTGTCATATCCCCTCTTTGTGAACCTACTAACAGTATCTTTAATGTTTGCAGTGAAGGTATCCTCTTCGCTGCAATTCCGTCGCATTCTTATCATCTCTCCATATGGAATATTATTTTTCACTGAGGGACGGTGTGCACTCGCCGCATGCAATACTGAATTGCACGAGGTTTCCTTTCTGTACAGGGTACTATTGATCCGACCATTTTTGACATAAAATTGAATATCCAGGAAATTGATGTGTTCTTTGTGGTGCATCATAGTAAATTTAATGTTAAAGGTGTTATTGTTTAAGAAGGCAACATACTGCTCAAGCTGCCCAATAGCACCAGACCAGAGACAAATCACGTCATCAATGTACCTCCCCCAGTACACGCTGTTGTTGGTCCCGTCGGGAGGCACCTCGACCCCAAGCGTGCTCCCTCTCAAACCACCCCATAAAGAAGCAGGCGTAAGAGGGAGCAAACTTGGAGCCCATAGCAGTTCCATGTATCTGTTGATACCAGCAGTTGTCAAACAGAAAGAAATTGTTAGTCAGGATAATTTCAATCATTGAAATGATCATTTTGTTGTACTGATATAACCCTGCGTCGTCTCTATCCAAGAAAGAGCGTATCGCTCTGACCCCATATTCTTTATTGATGGAAGTGTAGAGACTTTCTACATCAAGGGTTACAAACAAAAGATCGTCAGACCATTCAAAATCACGGAATTTTGTTAGGATATCTTTACTATCCCTAACAAACGATGGTAAATTGGGGACCAATTTTTGAAGTTTTTGATCAACAAATTGGGAGTTTTTCAGTTGGAGAACCGATTCCGGATTTGATGGGTCTACCAAGGGGAAAATCGCCCCCCTTATGTACCTTGGGCAGTACATATATGCAGGGGAAAGATGGACTATCTACCCTCAGAAATCTGTATTCCTCCTGATTAAGGAGTCCCATATCCCTCCATTCGATGAGCTGGGTGTTAATCATAATAGTACTCGTTGGGATCGGATTATTACCAATCTCCCTGTAGAACATCGAGTTTTTAAGTTGTCTTTTGATCTCCCCCGTGTAATCTATATGATTCATTATGACAATATTGCCTCCCTTGTCGGCCTCTCTGATGACTATGCTCGTGTCATTATTCAATTGTTTAAGAGCCAACCTTTCTGCTGTAGTTATATTGTGGGTGGTTTTAGGAGCATATTTATTGGGAGTTTCCAAGTCATATAGATCTTCTGTGACTTTGTCAAAAAAGGTGTCAATATTCTGATGGTAGGAGTGTGTTGGAACAAATTTCGATTTTGGATGAAATCCACTGTCAGTATTACTACATTGGGAGATTTCAAAGTCATCTAAAATAGAGGGGATATCTATCTCTTCATCTTCTTGATTTAATGTTAATAGACAATGGACTCCTCTAACTTTTCCAATAGTATGTGACCCCACATGTTGATCTACTTGTGTTCTTTTTTGTTGTTCATGTGGTCTATTGCAAAAATAATCTTTGAGTTTTAGTATCCTGTCAAACTTAAAGAGATCTATATGCGTGTTAACTAGATCACCTTCTTGTGTAGGACAATAATTAAGACCTCTAGTCAGAATGCTGATTTCATCATCATTCAACACTTTATTGGAAAGATTGATGATTTTTAAATCTGAACATATATCATTGCATACAACAGTGTCAGAGATTATATTAGTATCAGTGTTTTCACAAAGTTTAGAAGAAATGAGGCAGGATTTACCTGCAAAAATTATTGCTTGGGTTTCATCACCGTATTCTGTTTGTTGCTTAGGGTACCTCTTGTATCTAGCCTTTGACCTCTGCCACCTCTACTTGTTTTTTAGGTCTTTTTTCATTTGCAATCTGTTGCTTATCCTGAGTTTGGCCAGCTCCTTTTGAAAGGAGGTGGCCACTTCTTCTAAAGGGATGTCTGGCAGTGTGATGATAGAAGCGGAGCTACTTACAGATGATAATGAAATATTGCTATTAGAGCCAGTCTCCACACTTTCCTCTCTACTCTCTCTGGCACGCTTTTTACTTGTGTCCTCCATCCCCTGAACACTATCAAATTTCTTTACAAAAGTGTACACTCTACCGTCGTTATAGTCCTTGTCATCCCTTTTAATCGTATTGAGTTTTTTGTTTTTAAGATAAACTTGATGTCCCTAAATAATGGTTTTCAGAAGTGCATAGTTCTTTTCTATAAGGTCTTTTTGTGGCATATCATTAATCTCATTTTACAGAGACTCAATCTCTGATTCCAATTTTTCACCCTTTTCTGCCGCATGTCTCACTAGTATCTGCATCATTGTTATCGATGCCCCTTCCAAGTTACTTTCCCATTCTTTCAAATGGTCGCCACTTAGGTCCTCAAAGGTGGGAAATATTAATATCCGTAAACCTCGCGGGATTTTTTTTATTTTTCATATACTGCTCAAGGGTAACCCCATCCCACCAGCGGCTTAGTTCTTGTTTCCGTAACCGTTGAAGTTTAATGAAAATAGTTTTAAGACTTGTTTCGACTGTCTGTGTTTGGACTGGTATATTCTTAACATTACTAGCCCCAAATAAATCCTGGGCTAATTCCTCACGTCCGTCCTGAAATCTAGGCATTTTTCTACCAATGCACCGTTGTTTAGACAAATATCAAAGAAGCACAAAAACCATATAGAAATACGTGCAATAACAATCAATAATAATCAATTAGAAAGAAAAATGCGGCTGACCAAGGTTATGCACAAAGTATTTCAAAGTATGATACGTAAGTCCATATGTTGTGCACAATACGTCCAGAGTATGCCGCACCAATACTCTCCTGTAAAGCAGATCCCAAAGTTCATATGTAAAAGGACGGTGCACCAAAGAGAGTACTCGAAAGCTCCAATTCTTATTTCAAAATTCTTTTATTCAATTCCAATTAAAACAAACTCCTCAGCTAACGCGTTTCGTTCACATTGAACTTCATCAGGGCCGAAACAAATTACAATTACACAATCAATACAAAGCATGAAAAAGCCCAATAAAAACACCAACTCACAATAAATACCAAAGTTAAAAACAACTGTTGTTCATGTACATCATCCATACAATATATTTATATTTCATAAATTGGAAGGGAAAAGAAAAGGAACAGCACATATCAAGATAAAACATATAAATTCAGTTTCTTCATATACTCAAAATGACATAACATAACATATTCATAAAGTGTGCAGTTTTGTAATTCATAATTAGGAACAAATGTGTAAGCAAATTATAAACAGCAAACAAATGTTTTTTAAATCACAATGTGCTCATCAAATCAATAAAAACTAATTCAACATCTATAATCATCCATAATCAACAATAGCAACAAGAAACAGAAAGAATAAAGTAGACCTAAGAAAAAGCAGAATACGAGAAAAGGCAGAATAAAATACAAAAGAAAGAGGGAGAAAGAGAGAAAGAGAGAAAAGAAATAGAAAAGAAACGAATCACACCCAATACCTTTGTAATTAGGTTTATAATATACAAATGATTGGCAATTGGATTCTATCGCGCCTCCATCACCAATCCAGCATGAAGGTGGGAGAATATCATAATCACCAGATCCCCACCCAGCCGTCCCCTATTTAAAGCACACTCCTCACCTATTCAGGTGAAGGAAATGTCCCGTAGAATTGAACCCATCGTTGGGATGTCATAAAAGTTCGACATACGATAATTCCACAAAAAAGCCAATAAGGTAGTTAGCTGCTAGACGGACAGAATAGTGGTAGTCCGTTCTGTAAGTAAACAAAAACTCATGTCAGTACCATATTAACATAGAATTTATAAACCGACCAGTATCTGTCTGCACACCTTCACCACTAAAGGTGCACTTGACAGGTATTTAAGGTCCATAGTATGCCCTACATTTAAAACGGGAGAATCTTACCTCAATTAAGTGGCCGATTCGGTCCCCGCGGTATGATAACGTTGGTAGGGCCGACCTAATTCTCGGCCGCCCGTTCTGTCATAAAGGGAGATAAGTTAGGCGCAACATAAGTAAACGGGCAAAAAAGAGGGTATAATCTACAAAGTAAATAACCATATATAAAATAGCATGTGTGAGTGCGTATAGTCAATGCTACAGAAAACACCTAGACGATAGTATATTCGAACCCATATGGCCAGCTGGCCATACGAGAAACGTCCGGTGCCTTAATAGTACATACAGGACATGAGAAAATCAAAGGGCAAGAAGAACAGTCTTAGTTGATTCAGCGAAGGACTAGCCGTCATAAGGGCAAGATAAAAGAATGTAACATTGAACTATATCAGTATTAAGTCCCTCCATGATCCCACTAAAACCCAGAGTGTCGAGAGAGGGTGCGCGTTTCCTGTCGATGTGCCTGTGACAGACAACATTATGTGTGTCACTTGGTACCGAGAGCCATACATTGCTCCCGGGAACATCCCCACTCCCCCTCCTTCAAACTCATCGGATAGCTCGAAGTGTAGCAAGTAGATTAGTCACAAACCGAGCCATCGTAGTTACCCGATTTAAATATCCCGGCAAGTCTATCCGTAACGCCCCTCTCCGCGTCTCGTGCCGCGGTTGGTTGGAACTCCTGGCGTAACACAGGCCCCCGCAGCCCACGCGGTGCGGGGGGGCCCGAAGCTCCAGCGGGCCCCCTCGGCACTGCACTGTGTCCAGAGAGCTCCTAATTGAGCCCGGAGGGGGCCCCTCAACATACCTTGCAGGGAGGCCCCCTCAATTTTCATTACGCTAGTGCATTGGCGCCATCTTAGAATGTATAAAAACTGACATTAAAATGCAGCACTCATCTGTATTTAGAGTACTGACTACAAAATGTCAATGTAAGGTTGAATTTTCTAGCAAGACCATGTTTATATCATATACATTTATCTATTTGAATGTTGCCCCGTCGTAGGTCGGTCGTCATATTAAAGCGGTGTATCCGTACCTAGCACCCTGGTTAATTAAAACTCATGTATTTTTTACCTATCACCGTCAACGCCATCTTGAAGTGTATAACACCTGATATCACAGGCAGTATTCATGTGTATTTAAAATGATAACACGAAATATAGAAAACGGACTTGCCGAATGAAAGAACAGTCGCCATCTTAGGAAGGTGAATTTGATCTCAACGTAAATTATGTTAACACCAAAATATACTCCACCCCCCTACAAGTAAATGCTAATAATTAGTATGAAAAAAATATATATTTTTTTTTAAAAAGCCTAAGAATAATCGGATCATAATCAAAGATGAAGCAGACCCGGATCCGACATTAGCAAATAATAAGCATATATATCAATTGAATAAGGACACAACTATTCGGAAAACCAAATCTCTAGCAATTATTATCCATAAATCATATCCAATAGAACTGTGATCCGGGACGGGTAGGACAGAAGAAAAGAAGGGAAGGGGGAGAGAGGGGAGGAGATGTGAAAAAGGAAGATAAAAGGGAGGGACCGGTTATGCCAATAATATCATATATTTTGTATTAATTGTAAACTATGTGTACAATGTCTGTTATCAGCAAGTACCTTACTTTATAAGGATTTTCATATATTTCATTCACATTTTCCTAATCCCATTGGTTCAATACAAAATCATACACATATGCCCTAGATAGATTATATAATGTTAGCCACTCCAGTACAATCATACTCAAACTTCATTTGCACTGTCTACGCATTACCTCTCCTCCAGGACTGCATACAAAATTAATCAAAAGATTTCTCGACGTCCATCAGGATCAGCTCTTACGGGGCATGGGGTCAATGAGCCAAATCTAGTGACAATTGCAGCCTGGTTCCCCCACCAGTCTATTGGCATGCACTGCAGCTAGAATATTCGTTTCCGCATTCAACAAGATGGGTCTGTATGAGACACACTCCAGTGGAGTAGGCCCTGTTTATGCAGAACCGTCAGAGTGGCTCCTCGAGGGTCATTTGGAAGAAACTTCATTGTGAGGGTCTCTGTGAAAATCAATTTCAATTGCAGGACCAGGTGGGACGCTTAACGTTTGAGAATTCCGTTGGCAATCCATTGGGACCAGGAATCATTCCCCCAGTTATATCCCTGATGGCCCTTAGGATTTCCACCTCTGAAATGGAAAGTTCTAGTGGCACGCTGTCGTAGAGTGTCAGTCTGGGGAGACGGAGATCACTGAGGATGGGCCTATCTCTTGTCCCAGATGTCTGTTCTCGCCTGGCCAATAGCCATGAATAATATTTGGCAGAGACAGATACCATCCTCTGAAGGCTAGTCACAATGCTCCCTTTGGGTCTAAGAAGCGAGGGGCGAATCTAGCTTTGGCTACTCTATTGGTGAGTCAATATATTAGCTTGCCAGCCTTATCTCCAGCCTCATATACTCTGTATTCTGAAGCCAGTATTGCCATCTTAGCCTGCACCCAGAGATTTGTTTTCATAGCCTCTCTGTCAACTTCCAGGCATCTGAGAGCCAAAGCCTCCAGCATGGATCAACCCTCCCTTTCAAGTCTGCAATCTCACGCTTTATGGAGAGAAACTTCAACTATTACTTCTTGCGTTTTATGGTACGGGAAATCACTATAATATATAACTGTTTTGATGGATTCCCATAATATGACATTGGAGGAGACCGATCCCTTATTGGTTTCTAGGAACATGTCTATCTCCTCTCTGAGCCACTCCATAAAGCCATCCTCCAAGAGGAGCCAAGAGCTCATACGCCAGTTAGACCATTTGTGCTCTTTCTTAGGTGCAAGTACCAGTTCGATATGGGAATGGTCCAAAAGGCATCGGGAGAGAATGCTCGAGTTTACAAACTCCAGGAGCAGGACAGCAGTAGCAAAGTAGTAGTCTAATGTACACTGGGTATTGTGGGCATATGAAAAATTTGTGTACAGAGCACCATGGGGGTGCCAAATATCGTATAAGCCCATAAACTGTTAACGGCCACCAAAGGATGTATTCCGAACATGGAAGAATGAGGTTGTGGAATCCAGTCCAACATTAATGAGTGAATTAAAATACTTCCCCCCCACTCCAGTATTAAATGTCCCATTAGATCCGTCCGTAACAGTGCATCATCCACCAGCAAAGGCAGGACATGAACAATGGCAATGGTCCATGGTCTGCCTTCCATCATACCGGAGACCACAAATCATCAGCCCAGAGGGTTAGTAGTGACCCCACCCCACCTCAGTTCAAATGGGAAAATTCTAGAAAGCAGGACAGTCATCCCCTTCAAGTCCTTGGCGGATCCGGAGTGGAACACTCTAGAAAACCTGCAGAAGAACTGGCAGTTTGCGCACAGGAGGTGTGTCTCCTGCAATAGCAGAATTGCCAGGGCCTATTTCTTGGTCTGCAACAAGACAGTGTCCCTCTCAATCTTATTGTTCAGTCCATTCACATTCCAGGCTATGACCTTAAATGAGGGTTGTGTTATACCAGCTGATAGTTGTGTGCATGTGGTGTCAGAGACAGTGAGAATCGAAAAAGGGTGAGCTGAATAATAACCATTAAACAAAACTACCCAAACAGTCCGAACTACTTCCTACCCCACACTTTCCAGAAATGAAGAATCTGTCGCCCATGAAACAAAACATATAAGCTAACAATGAGGACTGGCTTACACATGCTCTATGCCTCTCTTTGTGCATAATACGAAAAGAGAAGTTGGCAGGTATTGGTCGATCAAGAAGAAATAATTCAATGTGGTCCCAGACGCAGTACAAGGATAAGTTCAGTGCACTCCAATGTCTGCCTTCCCCAGGCCAACACTTGCCTCTGTATGCCTTTACTTCAGCAGCAAAAGAGCGAAGCAAACACACAGTCATCCTGCTTGGGTTGTCTCCATCACTCATCTCCAATGAGGAGATCCCTTCAGCCTATCTGCCAGTGCTCATTTGTGTCATATGTGGCAGCATCTTCTCCTGTCCTGAATGGAACTGGGTGGCCAGTGGCAGTCCCTAAGAGGCCTCCCCTTGCCCCAGGTCAAGTTTGGATTGTCCCCCCATGGGCGGCGGTCTCCTCTCCTCCAACCACTCCCAAGCAAACTCACGAGTCTCAAAAAACAAGGACATTTTCTGCCAAAGAGCACCTTTAGATTAGCCGGGAACAGCAGGATACAGGGTATTTGCATAGTTGTCAGTTTTTGTTTTACATTCAGGAAGGACTTGAATTACATTTGAATTCTGGTAGGATAGTCAGGGAAAAGGAGAACTCTAGTGGAGTAACATAAAAGATTCTGCGTATGTCTAGCCATGTAGAGGACTGTGTCGACATCAACGTAGTTGAGCACTCTCATAATGATGGGGCACAACGGAGCCCCGGGCAGGGGCTTGGGGACCACAGAATGGTGAGCACGCTCCAGCACGAAACATGATGACAATTCCCCCTCGGGAATCCGGGATTTTAACCAAGTGGTGAAAACTACTCAGGTTTGTTGTCTTCCAGACCATCCAGGAGCCCCACCATGCACTCACTGTTCTTCCTGGAGTATCCCTCTTTATCTTCTACTCTCTGTTCCAGAACGACTGTTTCAGAGAGGAGGGCCGCAGACTTCTGCTGCAACCCGGGAGAGGAGCAGGTAAGCACTGCTCCCAAAGTGGCTCCTAACCCCACCCCCAAACCATCTAGACGAGGGGCCCTTGGGCTGTTCAACAGGCCTCCAGGTTGTTGCTCCATAGGGGATGTAATGGCTTCCATGTCCCCGGAGCTCTGTTCCCTATGGGACCAGGGTCTATGAGACCCACCACTAGGCCATGTCTCTGGATGTGGCAATGGACTCCAGATTGTCGCTAAGGAATGGTGTTACGACCGCTGTTTGCCCCAGCCGCTACTCCCTATGGGGCCCAAAGTGTTGCAGGAGGATGGGATGGGATGGATTCCCACCCAGCGCACTACCAACATCAGTTGCAGTCCACCCCTTCACACTGGGCCTGGCTCTCTAAGTATAGGATCACATCTCCTGCCCCGGTGAACTCAGGGTCAGGCGACAAGGCGTAGCCTAGCCAGCAGGGTACTGGCCACCTGAGCTACTCTACCTCCAGGCTCCAGCAGTGTCAGCCTCCAATGAGGTGCCTCTCATTCCAGTGTTCTCTCCGTCTTCGGATGCTCCCTGAGCCAGCAGGCTGGATAGCCGGGAAGTAGTGCAGGCTGAATCACACTCCTCAATTCCGGGCCGTTTCAGGGACTGAAGGGGACTGCAGCCACAGGCATGGCTCCAGGGACCAAAATGTACACTCCAAAAGCAGAGCTGGGTGGTAGGGGCCACTGAAATGTAACCCAACAGGATCTTGGAGGATTAAGTACATGAAATGGCTGAGAGCTCTAGAGCCTCACATTTGGCATTTTAACCTACGAAGCCCTGCCCTCATGTGCAGGCTTTCTAATCTCTAGATGGTGGCTCATTATTCTCATTTTCCCCAGAAGCGTACTCCAGGCGTACTCCAGAGCTTGAAAGTCTGTACAGGCACAGTCAAGCTGTTTTCTGTGAGGCAAATGATCAGAGGCACAGCCTGTCTGGCTCCAACATCACTCCTGTTGCAGTACAGCCAGAGTGTTGATTGAAGTAAGAAAGGCCTTGCTGCGTAGATCACCTAGTGTGCAAAGCAGACAGCTTTGAAGGAAATTCCTCTTGTCATTCGGAGTTAGAGCTGGCCAAACTGAACAGCCGCATTCACTTTCACCAACTTTCCAGACTCCTCCACACAGCCGGTCTCTCACTAGCACAAACCGCACAAATACAAACAAGCATTTGCAATGAAATAGGTGTAAATGACAAAGCATTTTATTTATATTTTTAAAACAGATAAATAAAAGGCATTCTCATTTACAATGCCAATAGCTCAAACTCTCACAAATTCAAAAACTTTAGCATTGCAAATGCATTCGGCGCCCGTGCTATAAATATTTTTTTTAAGCGGTAGGAGAGATATGACGGAGCGTGGACAAAGCGATTTAAGAAAATAGTGCTTGGAGGCTATAATTAAAGCCTACCATGTAACAACAAACGTAACTGGCGTGTCCTTATGGGAGGTTACAAAATAAGACAAAGCGTTCCTAAGGAGGGACTACTAAACCTATTGACCAATGAAAAGCCACAGTTCACAGTGGACAATGACACAAGCCAATGAAAAATATGGACGGAGAGTGAGCGGAGCTTCAGGTCTATACTTGAATCCAGCATGCCTCCCAGAGCAGCGCATGCACTGCCCAGGCTCGACCTAAAAAGAGGGGCTGCCTCTCTGCTATGTTCACAAGGGCTTGATATTATTGAACATTCATATCAGTTATCACAGGATGAATTGTCTCCGAAAAAGTTTGCTGAAAAACACTATTACCGAATGAATGGTACGCAATGTCTCAACAGCTAAAAGATGAAAGGCTGTCCAGCTTGAACTGCAACCTGTGACACACAGATACAACCGCTCACTAATCTATCACATTAAAGTGGGGGGGGGGGAGCTCCCTTGGATCGAACGAACGAGGATGGGGGTGGGGGGAGACAAGCCCTTCAAAAAACCAAGCTGGACTCACATCACCACCTCTCATCCTACCAGGCCAGTAAAAAGGGTACAGGTGTCGATAGGTAATAACTAATGTTACTATTCAAAGTACTTTGAAGCCCAAGCCACGGTATTAAGTGTTATAAAATGAAAGGCAATAAATGACTAATCAGACACTTGGATTGGAGCGAGTGACTTGCAGATAATATACAAATTACAGCAGGAAGTGCATGACCTCTCAACCCCCCATCCCCTACCCTCTTCCAAACTAAAGTTTGAACCAGATGTAGGTCAGCAAAATAAGGATGCACCGGGTGGCAGGCTGCCCAGGTTAAGTCAGAACGAATAAACAATGTGGTGACTTTACTTTGAGTCATAAATCGTCTCACTAAAAATGTGAAAATCGTCTCACTAAAAATGTGAGAGCGGTAACAATTGAGCACCAAAGGTTTAATAATGCGCAGGTAGTCTAAGAATCTTCGTTTTCACAGAGCATGAAAGCAAAAGAAGAGATCTGTGCTCAGATACATGGACAAGAGGTAGCCTGAAACGGCCTAGCCCACACAGACTGCACACATTCCTGGGAGCTGTGCCCCAGCGCCAACCTGCTCCGATTCCTGCCCCGTCTTTGCACTCTGGCAAAGATCCCAAGTGGCATAATAAAGTCGTAAGTGGTGCAAATGCTGAATGTTCACTTTCTAGGGTATGGGGGTCTAAAACAACTTGGGGACCAATTTACAAAGGCATTTTCGTTGGTAAGCATACTTTTACAGCCCACAATTACTGTGTTTTTGGCATTCAGTTTTCAACAAAAGACTACGTAGCAGGCATAAATGCTTTTACTACTGAGTAATTGTGTGCCAGAATAACTTAAGAATTACATAGTCGCAAACCCCTTCAAATGGGCATAATAAAGCGTGCCGCTTCCCAAGTGCAGGCGGTATATTTATTGCATGGTGGAGCGGGGAGACCCCTGGGAGCGTACGGAGGAGGTTGGGCAGTGCAGCAAATGCTACAGAAGATGGCACTGTTGTGTGTGAAGAGAACAAAAGCAAAGTAAATACCTCCTTGTATAGGGACCTTGTTTCCACTCGAAGAGCGCGGTTCGTTCTTGTTACCACCCATTTGGGCACCGTTACACGGTGGGGTGAAGCCGTCCAAAGAATGGGGTTCATGTTCCACCCTGGTCTTGTGGAAGGACATGGGAGTTCTAGTGCTGATGCGGGTCACTACATTTATGAAGTGGCCGAAGTGGGGGGAAAAAAGAAGGGGAACTGTGGGCGGAGACTACGAGGGCGGGGATAACCCAAGGATTGGATCAGTGGGCGGAGTCAGCGGTGTGACCAGAATGTGCCAAACATCCCAATTTTTAGTATTTGTTTGGGTTTTCACTACCAGTTACAGCTTATTGTGTTATTTAATTCAACCAAAGGATACACTTGATTATTTAAGGTTTATTAGGAGTTATTGGCATTTAAATAAATTCACAAAGTGGGATATATTTCCAATCACACAATGTCCCAAATACGCTTAAAAGTGGAATCACAAGTAATTTGTCTCCAAGCTATGCTGTTTCACTCATTAGCACTTCTCCTCCATTCTTCCACATGAGCAGTTTAAACTTGAATGGCAAAATATCCTAGTTTGCAAATGTTTTCTATACAATTATGGCTCTGCCATATTTGCCACATAATACATCATCCACTGCATAATGTTACAGTTTTAACTAATCATTTTTGTAGCTCAAACGGATAAAAAGTTACTAAAAAACGTGACTTGAGTTGCTGCAAAGTGGACGGCCCTTTGCAAAGGTTGACTGATCACCTTTCTCACTGCTCCATTTGTATGTTATACTGATACTGATGAGGCAGAATATTTGCAGAGACTTAACATGTGTAAAGATGTCTAAATAATAAAGTATAAGAAATATATTGCATTACGCTGCAGCCTTTTTTTTTGTTGCATGATTTAGTCAACACTGCGGCATCATTTTGTCCCCCATTGCTGCATAATTCCAGTGGCTCCAGAGCAGGTAGCAAATGTTAAAAGTGCTTGTGCATGAAGCAGAGAGACTGTGAAGTTTGCAAACTTAGTTTGGTGTGCATGCAAATCCTGCATTGCCGATCCTTGGTGAGTTTTAGCTACTACTGCTGAAACAAGGCCAATGGAGGTACCAATGGGTGAGGCGGACTGGCCTCGATAGCAGGGCCGGCTTTAGTGCTGGCCGCGCCCTGTGCAACAATGTTTGTTGGTGCCCCCAATGATCACCTACACCTCGGACTCCCTCACTACCACCTTTTAACAGCCCCCCTCAAGTCTCCGTAACCACACTCTTTCTCAGATGCATTTAATTTGATTTACAGCGCCACTCATACCAGTGTACGATGTCAGAGCACTTTACATCACACACACTACACAGAGACAATCATTTATACATGTGTAAATCACTGTATAGGAAGTGTTACATAAGACAAAGAACTACAAGGTGTAGAAGCCACATGACAACCATACTAGTAGGCAGTATAGTTTAATAGCTCACTGTTCTATGTTAGGATTTTAACTTATAGACTGCAAGTAACAAAAGGATCTCTCTGACAAAAGCAGTAACCTACTAACCTAGTTAACATTATGTGCAGTTTGTGATTTGCATGGTACATATTCTTTGCAGCAGGCACATTAACCCTCTGTTCTACCTTTCCAGGAGTCAAACCTTCCACTAGATAAAACTCTGATCTCTCTCTAGGTAGAACATTAATACCCGAAGTTATCACGACATTTTTATTGTTGCTGAAAATTGCTAGATGCCAAGAAGGAAGCAGCAAGGTTTTTTTAAAACCATAATATACTTGCAAACACTACGCACCTACCCGAAATAGTTACCCAGTGCGGTCACACCGTTCGCATCGCCCTAACCTGCTCAAGGTTCATGTGACCTCAGTGACAGAGTCACAGTGACTGGATTCCTGTTGCTCTAGGGTGTGCTGCTTCGTAGGCCTGCCCGCAAGACTGGAGATGAACTGCAGTATGGATTCCGGTGGACAAGCCTTCAAGGTTAACCCACAATTGACACCACTAGGGTTCACCTGCTTGTGCTAAGTTATCAGACCTTCTGAGGTCTTTTGGGGCCTTCAAAGGTCAAGCATGGGAATATGCTCCCTCAGTAGAGTGCTCTAGTGGACTGGTCATGAAGACTGAACCCGGTTCCCCAGTTCCAAATTTGACAGCTCTGGCCATAGTGCCACATCCTCTCCCCCACTGAACACCATACTGCCCCACAGAGAGAAACTTGTACTGCCTTCAGCTACAACCAAATTGCGCCCGCTATAAACACTTGGCTGTGGCTCAATTTCAAATGATGCACCTGATAAGAGTAATATCCTGCCAAAAAAAAAAGTAAAAGCAAACACTCATAAGGAGTGCAAGATTAGATAAAGCATGTGAAATGTAAGCAGAAACAACATGGTTACCTTAACGATCTCTCACTCACTATTCAGAAATCAGCAAGTGGTTTTACCTGAAAAGTTAAGGACAGGACTACAGGGCCCTGAAGGGAACCATTTCAATGTCCATTGCGCATATCCTTACAAAACGTAAGCAGTATAGTTTAAAAAGATCACATCCATAAACACAGAGCCATGGTACACATTTTGTTTTCCAATCCACCCATCAACCAGGTATTGCAATACATCCAGGAATAGTACACTTCCCCACCTGGGGACAACAATGCTGTTCAAAGAAAGACGAGAAAACAAAAGTAGCGCTTCACTGCAAAGTCTGTAGAGTGAGGCTGATGTGTTTGGATCTGAATAAAACCAATCTGGCCATTTTGCAACCACTCTGTCTTGCTTTATTTAGTTATGTATTATTTTTCATATTTACAACCTTTTATTTCTCTCCATCTTGAGGCTGCCTTTGGAATAGAAACATTTCTGAAAAAGGGCATTTCCCGCAAGAGTGTTTTTATTTTTTGGATCCATTTCACAGGGAAGCAACTAAATGAAAGGAGGAAAGAGAAGTTGTGAACCGTTTCTTCAAGACACGGTTTTCAGTAAGCAACAAGCACGTCTGCCTTGTAGTGTGAGCGCGCGGTGGGAGCGTGTGAGGCAGAGGAGATGTCATGCGCGCGCACATCGCCTGTCCGTGCGCACATGGTTTGTCTCGCCAAGCGAAGGAGCGCATTCGCTGCGTTCGCTAGGCGAGATCTAAAAAGCAGGACCATGCCTGCGCCTTCTCATACTTGACTGCTAAAAGTTGATAGAACCTCCCACAACAAATCAGATCCTCCTCTCTCCTTAATTTTTGCAAGAAGCTCAAAACAAGGCATTTCGAATAAGCCCCAGGGGTTGGCCTCACACACCAGCTAGAGAGCACTTGGATACCCTCCTGGGTGACTAGTGTGCTATAAAAACACAGATAACATAACAGTGCAAAGCCTTAAGTGCAGGTGTAATGCAGCCATGCCTGCTCAGCTTTAGAACTCGGCCTGCTGCATAATTAGAGGTCTGTTACAATTTTCTGAATAGTGTGCCTGAGGCCGCACAGAGCCTTTGGCATAGTCAAATCTTGACAATATCATGGATGTAGAGGCCAGACGCTAGTACAAGAGTCCGAGGTAAGGGAAAATCCTATGCAGATTTCTTATATGAAGAATGCATTTTTGGACACCTGAGGGGTTTGAGTCCATGATCACAATTAGAGTCATTTGTAGAGATTTTTGGGAGTGATCCAATTTCTTCTAGACGACGGTGGAGGGTCACATTTGTTTGCCAATCTTTGCAAGTGAGGATTTCTCTTTTTGAATGCAGTTTCCGGTGCACCTGGAACATCCAACTGTCTATTGCCCTGAAGCACTGGGTAAGGCCTAACGTGTCTAGACCAGAAATATAATATGATCTCTATATCGTCAGCCTAGTTGTACCAAATAAACCTGAAAGAATTTTTGGGAGTGGTAAACATAAAAAAGCTGAAAGGCAGTCAATGAGCCTTGGTTGGACACCTATCCAGTGGATAAATAGTGGTGCATGGAAAGAAGGTATCGTTAACGATCTGGACCCTTTCAGTAAGGCAGACATGAATCCAATTCAGGATGATGCCTTGGATTCCAGTATGAATCAGTCTTTAGCGCAATAGATGATGGCTCACAGTGCTACATGCGGATGAACAGCGGAGAATGAGTGCATCCACACTTTTTATTGTGTAACTAATGCCGTCCCAGATGACAAATTTCATTAATTTGGTGCCTCTGTAGTGGGCGGGCCTAGACTTTTTGTTGGAAAGTAGGTTGCTTATTTTTCTGAGGAAGTCAGAGATTTAGGCAAATGTTGCTTTGTCAACCAGTTTTACCAGGAACTGTCTATTCACTACTGACGTGACATTTGCCAAGTAAGATGTGTGGAATCCTTGTCTTTTGAGTATTGGCTGAATTTAGGGTGTTTTGTGTGTTGGAGAAATCTCCAGTTGAGATTGACGAGTCAGTTATTGTTCAGGTAATGCTAAAATGGTGTTTTGGATATATTTGAGGGTCATGAGGAAGCTCGAGTTGACCGCAACAGAGATACTTGCTCAGATCAAGTGACCTGAGTAGAAAACTTTGAACATGCAGCGTTTTGGTTAAAATGTTTTGAGGCAGTAGTTTTGGACTTTGAGCATTTGTTTGGGTGAAACTGCAAATTGCTCTTTACTGGAAGTGAGACTTTAGGCTGTCAGCTCTTTTAATCAAACGACTAGGCACAGAGTTGCATATGTCTTGTGAGTAAAGGTTTCAGTTGCAATTCTGGATACAGAAATTGCAGATGACCTTTTAAACCTCCTTAGTTTGTAAAGCCTTTGATTTCTTGAAACTTGCTTTGTACGTAGGATGGTTTCTCTGTAGTAGTTTTTTTTATGTCAATATCATGTTTTTCTGATTTCTCTTAACAAGGTTCCAGAAATGTATTTTAAATTTCTACATCAAGGCAGAGACATCCCACATTCTGCTGTTTGTTTTGTGAGGCTTTGAGGTGAATTACTTTATCAATGATTTCAGAGAGCCATTAGCGGAATTAACCATGGTTATTAGGCAGACAGCTCTATCCAAAATGTGAAGAACTTCTGTTTTCTTCGTATGCTCAGCGTATTTGTGCAAGAGGCTGTTATGATTGGGGTTGAATGGGAAAGGAAAAGTCAAATGTAATGATGTGACTATCCCTCTAGGTAGTGGGGCAATTTCCTGTTCCTGAAATCAATTCCTTAGGGGTTATGATTGTGTTGATATTGTGAAAAACAGTGGACCCTAGTAGTTTAGGTAATCAGGGTAAGAATAGACACAAACTAGAATAGTATTGCTGTCTTTGTCCAGCCGGACAGGAATTTATTTGGCGATGCACACAATCAGAAAGTAATGTCAAGGGGGCACAGCCCGTGACCCACAGTGAACAAGACAAAACAAGTATAGGCAAGAATGAGCAAATCGGTCTGTATAATTATAATCAGTGAACAGACTTGATTGTAGTTTGAGTGACCATTGTACATAGTATTCACAAGCATATTCAGTACTATTGTGTCGACGACGTTTCGATGCCTAAAAACAAGATAAATGGCATCATCTTCAGGACAAAAATATAAATCATGTTTGTCTTGGAATTATAAACAATTGCCTTTCATGCTACATACAAATGACATTAGTGGGAAAAAATGAGGGAGAGAAGGGAAAAAAACCACAGTGTAATTACGTGGCCAGGCATGTTTAAAACAAAAAACACACCGTGGTGCATTTTCCTATTTGCACATCAAGGACCGTTCTTTGCTGGCATGCTTAGTGCTGGAGCAACGATGTCAAACTGTGCACTTAAACATCGGTGCAGTGAGTTCCGCGCAGACGGCGAAAAAAGAAGGAGAAGTGATGGCGCAGTGCGAAATGGTGTTGGAATTAAAAAGCCTGAGTTCCAAATAGGAACCAGTTCAGAGAAGGGGCGATTAAAAAAAAAACGTTGCATATGGCGCAGTGGGAGACAGTATCCAGAATAGAAGTGAGAGGGTCCAGAGTGACTGGTGCATTAACGATGACTAAACAGTGTTGGATACAGGGTTGTCTATACAGGGAGCAGTTTTATGTAACCGGCATGGTGACATATGAAGGTATTATCACAGCAGATCCTAACCAGGTATACAATTGTCTATACAGTGAGCAGTATTGTGTGAAAGGCGCGGTGGCATTCGGGGAGAAAGTTAATTTCAAGGCTAGTCCTTAAGGCGTGGACAATTATCTCTACAGTGAGCAAGTTTGTGTAAACGGCGCGGTGATAATAGAGGAGAAGGGTATTAACAAGACAGATCCTTAGGCGGGGAGGTAGTACAGGTCGAGAGAAGTGGATCGATTTGGACCTATGGAGAAGGTGGCCTGGATAAGTATTGTGCAGTCATGGTAAATTGAGTGTTAGAAAAATGAGCAGAGAATAGTTACCAATGATAGCGTGTATTTCTGATTCTCCCGCTTTTGAGTTAATTAGACCGTCCAGATCACGGCTCGCTGGGCAAAGGAAGCATGGGCTCAGTCAAAAATGTGTGACAGGGGGGCTGGGGTAAGGCTAAGTGAGTTAGGGTGGGGGTACTTACAGTTGTGCGGGTTGTAGAATCGCAAGACGGGCAATCTCTGGCAGGGATCGCTATTGGGCTGTTCTAAGGGAGCCGGCTAAAAAGACATGGGGTCTGGAAATATAAAGAAGGGACTAGCGCTGACTGTGTGGTGGCCATATTGGAATGGCAGTCATGCAATTAGTACGTGGTGGCCATCTTGGAGTGGAGAATGAGATAGCATGGGGCATGTGAATAAAATTAACAATAAAGGAGGGACTAACGCTTAGCTAAGCGGTTCAAAGGTTAACTAGGACGTGGTGGCCAACTTGGAGTGGAGAATGAAAGGTGGTGAAGTGGTAGTGGTGGTGATATAAGTGAAAACCAAGACTTAAAACAATGTACATTCAAAATATCAAGAGGGGAATCAGATGATCACATTTGAGAAAATATTTTCTATCCAAGGACAGAGACAGAACATTTCTTTGGCACAGTAATTTTTCTTTGACACAGTGATTTTTAACCAGGCATATCATGGGGATGTTTGCACCTTCAGTTAGAGGAGGGTTGTCCAATCCTCAAGGCGGTTGAGGCCCATACGGATACTGTTGGTCCTTAGTATCCAATGGAGCTCCTCCTTGTTAAGTAGTTGTGACACATCCGCACCACGTGGTGGTGATTTGATCTGTGTAATAATTGTCCAAGTCAAGTCTCTTTCATTGTGTGCCTTTTCCACAAAATGTTCCACCAAGGGGGCGTTTTCCGTGTTGCATTTTATTCTGCTCCGGTGTTGCCCAACGCGAATCTTTATTTTCTGAGTGGTGTGACCTATATATATTTTCATGCATGGGCAAAAGATCGCATACACCACATTTGATGAATTAAAATTGGTAAAATGTTTTCTTTCAAACTTGATTGAGCCAAATGAGAAGGTTTTACCTTCAATAGTTGAAACACAGGCTACATAGTTGCGACATTTCATGTGGCCAGTAAGTGCGGGTAGTCCCTATACATCATTTAGCGTAACTTTGGATGTAGGTTGTGGGAGGGATGCTCGTACCAGATGATCTTTGATATTTTTGGCCCGTTTGAAAGCAAATATTGGGCATTCTAATTGTAGTTCCCCTGCATTCAGTACTGGCCAGTGTTTCAGTATGCTTTTCCTTATAGAGTTTGAAGCTGGTGAGAAGGTAGTCACACATATGAGTCTGTCTTGGTTCTTTTTAGGCTTGGGTTCTAGCAAGACCTCACGGGGGCAGAACCAAGCTCTTTTAAGAGAGCGGCGTACCAATTTTTTCGGGTACCTCTGTTTCTGACTTTATCACTGAGAATTTTAGCCTCCTTAAAATAATCTTCCTTAAAGTAACAATTCCTTCGGATACGTAGGAACTGGGAGTAAGGGAGGGAGTCTCTCAGGGCACGGGGATGATGGCTGTTGTAAGTTAACAGAGTATTACGCTCAGTGGGTTTACGATGGAGACTAGTGGTCAGACGGCCATCTGTGTGCTTAATTTCCAGATCAAGGAATGGTATTGAGTCTTTACTCATGGAGAGCGTGTATTTCAACCCTCCACTGTTGTTGTTAAGCCAGTGTAGAAGGTGGGTGAGAGTGTCTGTAGAGTCAGTCCATAGTAGGAAGATATCATCTATGTATCGTTTCCACAGGGATATGCCACTGTGGAAAGGATTAGAGGAGTTCAGGATACATGATGTTTCTATGAGGTCCATGTATAGAATGGCCAGGTTGGGAGCAAAAATACCTCCCATGGAAGTCCCACGTACCTGGCCATAAAATACTCCCTCAAAAAGAAAAAAAATTCTTAGACAGATTTCCAGTAGTTGCAAAATGAATAGTGAGGGGACATTATGTGGGCGTGGTCGTGTATTCAGAACTTTTTCAATCACCCGAAGAGACTCTACTTGAGGGATGTTAGTATATAATGACTCCACATCCAGCGTGCACATGGTGCTGGATGTGGGGTCAAACGGATAGTCCTCAATCATATTTATCATGGACATGCTATCTTTTATGTAGCATTGGGTGTCCGTGACAAATTGTTTGATGAAGAAGTCAATGTAATGTCCGAGGGGCTTAAGCATGGAGCCACACCCCAAGACAATTGAGCGACCAGGTGGACTGTCGGAATTTTTGTGAATTTTGGGGAGGCAGTAGATCACCGGTATTCTGGGGGCTTTTATGTTAAGGAATTCATGTTCCTTTTTCGATAGATATCCTGATTCGACTGCCTCGTTGATAACACTAAGAATCATCTTTTGTATTTCCTCTGTCGGGTTGAGTGGAAGTTTGCAGTAATGTTCCGTGTTCTTGAGCTGGCGGAAGAATTCGTTCCGATAGTTGTCCAGTTCTTGAATCACAATTCCACCACCCTTGTCAGCTGGTTTAATGACAAGGGATGGATTGTTTTTAAGAGATGTAAGGGCGTTTTTTTCAATGATAGAAATGTTATATGGAACAAATGATTTCCGTTTTTCCATAGTAGTTAAATCATTCAAAACCAATTTCTCGAAGGTGGGAATTTCAGATGGAATCATTCCTCCAGTGGGGGAAAATTTCGAGGGTGGTTTGAAGGGGGTGTTGGCGTATTTCAAGGGTGATGGGCTCAGAAGAAAGAAACTGTAAAGCCTGATTTTTCTGAAGAATCTCAGGAACTCGGTTTGGGTATCAAGATAATTCGGGCGAATGGTGGGAACGAATGAGAGCCCTTTGTTGAGCAGCGACACTTCCCCACTGGACAGTGTATGCTGGGTAAGATTGAAAATAGGGAGAAGTGTATTGTCATGCTCAGTTATATTACTGAGACTGATGGGTTTATTGATTACCATTGGTAATGTTGCCGACGGGTAAAGCGTTCGCCTGGAGGGCTGGGAGGGTTTGGCCATCTCTGTGGTTGTTTTCCTCTCCCGACTCCTAGAGGTTCGGGCTGGCCTCTGCCTCTGCCTAAAAAAATCCTGTGGGAAGGGCCTGGGCTATCACTCTGGTCAGAGTGTTCAGATGAATCTGCCGAGTTATCAGAGAATCCTACAAAATATTGGCGTTGGTTGAACCGGCCCCAGGGTCTCTGGTTTTGAGGTCCACTTTAGGGGCGGTTGGTGTAATAGTCTTTACTGAGGTAAGGATATGTTCTCTCATGGGAGAAACTTTTGATATCTTCTTTAACTTTTATAGTCTTTTTACTGAGTTCGAATTTATGGAAGTCCTCAATAGTCTTCTGTATTTGTTCAAGAAGTTTTTTGGCCTCAGTGTTAGTGTAACGCCCAAGGTCCCTAGTGTACTACCTTCGGGTTTCCTTGTTTCCTATAACTGTGTTGATATTGTGGTCTGCCATGTGAGTTAGTCCAGAGAGCATCTGGTGGAGATTTAGAGTTTCAAGGTTAGAGATGATGCATGTGATATGAGGGAGTCCCGGGTTTCCATACCAAGTACTGGTGTCATTTAGGATGCATAGGTTTCGGTGATCAATGAAAATGTCTGAGAAGGAACCGAGGGTGGTACCTGGAAATGCATGGTTGTGAGGGGGTGATCTGTAGATGAGTGAAACGAGGCAGGGAAAGTTGCAGTGGGTAAAGAATGCAGTAGTAAGGACTCTCTCTTGCGTTTTTCAGTCATAGTGGTTACTCTAATATTTTTAAAAACTACAGATTTTTTCCCCACCAATGTATTGCTCTGCTGATTTTTCAATGAGTTACGATATCCTTACGAATCGTCTCGGGTATTATCAGTGACACATCTTCTCATAGCCCAGTGGCTTGAAGTTGGATAAAAGGTCATACATGTGGATTTTGGATATTACTGCCCTTACTCTCCGTCATGAGATATAAAGAAGTCCTCATTGCTATTTGGGATCTTGCCCAATAATGTATGTGTTTTCCCACTAAAAGCTTTTTCCCACCCACCACTGTTCGTATGCATTCCATTTTTCCTTTCAAGTTCCTCTGGGGCTCTGAACTAGGGCCACTCAGGTGCCCAGTCACTCTGAATTAGGCTCCCTCTAGTGAACAGGCACCCAAAGGCTCAACCACTCAGGAGTACTCCAAGTGGCAGGCTACGGGTGAGTGACTTGTCGGTGAACTGAATGAAGTTTAGGTTCAGCTTTTTTTGCTGTTGATCTGAGGATGAGGTCTGCTAAACCCAGCTTAACTATCACTAACGTAGCCTTACACACCATGCATATACACTGAGTTTCTTTCTGCAGGCCTGAAATCTCTAGTTTCATCAGGGATGGAAGATAAATCCAAAATTCTCCCCTTGCCCATATGCTGAGCATGGTACCCACGGTTTCTTAAGAAACATAAGAGAGCAGTTGACCTCAATGTGCCCCAGGGTCCTGTGTGTCAACGCTTGTCATGAAGTGGAAAGAACACTGTGCCTTCTCTCACTTCCATGTGGGAGGAAGTCCAGCCAAAATGACATCCTACCGGACGAAGAGCTGCCTAGAGAGATGGCAGTATCTCCAGAATGAAGAGTCAGCCATGAGTTGAGGGCTACTTGCCTGTTGATTCCCACTGGCTGATCCTCTTACAAAGAAATTAGAGAAATGGGAGAAATAAATTCAGCAGTCCAGACTAGATCTCTGATGACAAAAGGGTGTTACCTCAAAGCTTCGAAAGCAACACTGCTAAAAATAACACTTCTTGATTTATTTTTTTAACCCCTTGGGCGCGGCCACGATTCTGCGCCCGTGCGGCACTTTTAAACAGTGGGCGGGTTCATGACGGCCCCCAGCCGTCATCAGCACACGCCCACCGTGATGCATGACGGCCGGGGGCCGTCATCAGCATGGAAGGGGTTAAAGAGTTTTATATAGCGCGAACTAGACCAGAAGATACCGGGTATCAGAGAGCTTTACATAGCACCGGTTTCGTTACACAAGGACACACTCATTTTGTTTGTTAGACACGGAGAAATTAAGGGATTTTCCCAGAACCACATGATGTTGATCCTTGTTGCCAAGACTCGAACCTAGTTCCCCAGCTTCTATGTCAACTCCTCTAGCCATAAGGCTACATCCTCTCCCCAATTTATTAGTTCTAAAAATGAATATGCTGAAAAGGGAAAACTTCCCCACGTCTGTTCCTAAAATATAATTAAATATATATTTTTTTAATTTAATTTTAAAAAGTTTTGTATAGTGCGAATAAGTCCACGAAGGGTATCAGAGTGCTTCATATTAATGGGAAGGGGAAACAAAGTAGGGGAACGTTGAGATAAGAGAGGCCAACATGTTAAACTAGTACGATTGTACATAAATGTGAGCAGAATTTTTTTTATTTAAATTAAAAACTGTAAGGCACAATGTTACATAATAGGTAAGGCAATGAATCAAAGACAATAATAATTGATAGTAAAAAAAAAAATTTTTTAAATGGACACTTCGAAAACAGACAAGCCATGGACAAATTAAGGCAGGAACTTGTTCATCAGGATTGTTTTTACTTCCTGTTTGAATGCCGCTGTGTAGGGGTTTCTGCGAATTTCCGGTGGGAGAGAGTTCCAGATCTTGGGTGCTACGACCGAGAAAGCTCGGAGCATAGTTTTCTTTTTACGAAATGTCTGCGGTTTGAGTAGCAATAAGGTAGCCCTTCTGGAAGGATTGCTACCCCCTGAAAATTCAAGTTTGTGTGCCAGATATCCGGGTGATTTGTGGTGAAGGGCTTTGTGTGTCAGGACGGCAATCTTTAATTGTATTCTAGCTCCGTAGCGTAGCCACTTTAGAGATCTTAAGGCTGGGGAGATGTGCTCATTTCTTTTAGTGTCAGTAATCATAAAATAAGGACAGTGCTGTGCTGCCTGGTAGGCTTCGACCTTAAAAGCCATTTAGAAGTGTGCAAGCTTGGCAACATTGCTCACCCTTAACCGAAGCGGAAACCTTTTCCTAAATTAAAATCCTATATCACGGCCAAAGGTCAATCCCAGACCAGACTGTCTTTGAGATGATGAGAGGCAGTATGGGGCACCCTAAAGGTATTTAAGTTAAAAGACTAGGACCCTTAGTTCCCCACCGGACACTGAAGTGAAACCTCATAGCCCCGTTTTGTAGCTTCCTGTTCATTTGTCTTTGCAACCTTGAATCCCATCCTTATATTTTGCCCCAAGACTTGCGAGACCCACTGGAGAAATCACTTTTTGACCCCAACCACTGGTTCACCAGATATCTGAATAGAAGACTCACCTGTAGATGTATCAATTGGTTAACTGTGTACCCTAGAGCCCCTCCTTTACTGAACTATGTTAACCATAACCACTCACATCAAGGTCCAGTACACCAGAACAACTGCGATAGGGACCATGCGTTATCAATGACCCACGTTAGTCTTTAAGGCATTAGTGGATGTTTGAAAACATTGCTTTGCCATGTACATTCAATATATAGATCTCCGGTTTACTATTGTTTTATATGTTATCAGTTTTGTATGATTTTCATTAGGCACACAATAAAGATTAACATCATCACTGTCATCTCACTGCAACCTTTCAGAAAAGCTTACGTCACTTGAACGCATTCTGCGTTTTTCATTTGAGACCATGCATTAATTAAAAAAAAGACCGGGATAGAACATTTTGCTATTGTATAGTGTCCATTGACTGGGACCTGAAAACTCTAGGGATAAGCGAATTTTGAGAAACACCCATCAAGATCCTGCACCGAAAAAAAGGCAACTCCAATAAGCCAGTTTTAGGATATTGCTCCCCCCGCCTCTACCTGTGGCTCAATGGAGGCTGAAGTGACTTTTCAACCCTAGCAATGCCCACCTAAACTCCTTACCTACTCATTCTTTCCCATACTAAACTGGAATTCATCCTAATGCTTAGTGGCAAGGCGAGAAGCCTGTCAAGCTGCCTTGACCCAGAGACTTATTCTAGACCAGGGTAGAGGATTTTGCTCCTGCATAGTCTAAATTGATAGAAACTTGAATCGTAAACGCAGTGGTTCCCACAATACGAGTGTCCTCTGTGCAGTTCTCTAACGTACAAAATCCATAGACTTACATGGAGTTATAGTTTGGCCTCTACTCTCTACCGAGTGTCACTATAATGTTCAGTGCTAACTGCTATATTCCTTTACTGTTACACTGAAGACATGCTCCTTTATCAAAAACTACTTCTTTAAAAGTTGTGGTAACCGTTATGTTATATTGTATCCTATTTCAAAATCCTAACATGTTATTGGCTAAGCCATGAAAGCTGGACCACATCAACCACGGAAGGGCCAAGGAAGCTAACGTACCACTGGCTAAACTTTGTAAGCAAAAGTATACTGAGCCCTGGGAAAGGGGAAAAAGCCTATTCTTATTCTACAACAGGCACTGGAGAAAAGGAAGGTCAAGGTCCCTTTAATAACTCTATTCAATGGCCCTCATGGAATCCAACCTGGCTTAGTACACTGTAATCTCTGGGTCCTGCAGGAGGATGATGTTTGGCCTATCCAAATTCAGACTACGATACTGGCAAGGAAGAAATAACAATAATCCAGTGAAATTAAGAGCTAGGAGTAGAGAATATGTGAGTAGTCAACTGATTTAGTCTTGCAAGCTCCCCAAGAGCCTTCTACAAACTGTAAGCAAACCTGTTCAAGTAGTTACACAAGTATCAGACTTTTTCTAAATGTTCTGGAGCACGTGAGGAGTACTGTGCACAGCTGGGACAGTCTTCTCCTCACTGTGTACTATCTGAAATGGGATTATACACCACCTTCACATTACAATACCATGCATGGATGTAATAAAGACACAGACAGAACAAGTTTGGTCTTTAAATATGTATTACTGAAAGATAACAATATCTTGAATGCATGAACTTTAAAAGGTCAAGAATTTCCACTCAATGATATTGAAAACTTGTCCAAAAATTCCAAATACACTTTCTTCTGTGGTGCGGAGGCTGGTATGAAGTGACCTCCCTTGTGGGTGAGAATCATTGGATCGATAAATAGTGATGCTAGTTCCTGGCTCATTTCTCCTGGAATCACACGGTCAGTCTCCCCGAAAACATGGAGACTAGGAACCCCAATAGGCTTTTGATAGAACACCTGATGTACCGTTGATCGGCTTTTGAATCCAGCGACCAGAATAGCAAAGTCAAACTTAAAGCGCTCATCTCCTTGCTGCTTCAAGGCACATAGCATTGGCACCAGAGCCGCTCCCTGACTGAAGCCCAAAATGCCATCAAAGGGTCCCTGCTCAAGAAAGGCCTTGGTGATTATTTTCAGGGACTCTTCCAGCCCTTGGCAGGAGTCTGAATCCTCAAGCGCATCAAAGGTCTCCTCATGTGGGTTTGAGAACCACCAACCTCGTGGATCATCAGACTGCGAACTCGACTCGCCTGCCTGCAGTTGTGGTCCTGTTCAGGAGGGAAAGGAAGAAGAACACATTTTAAAATCACTGTCTTGGGTCTGAGAGGTGAGAACTCAATGATTGCAGCCATCCCCAAGAAGCCTTATCAAGTGCAGTCCATTTATTTAGGAAGGCAAATACATCAAGCTTTCCAAACACATAAGACTTTGTCAGGTGGCACTATAGATTACAGCCTAAGACCTGCTGGATGCGGACTTCAATATTTTAAAGAAAATTAGGACATTGAGCCTGATTCAACGGAAAAACAACCTTTATGGGGTCACAAAATACAATAGATAAATGGTTGGATTTAGGAATCAAATAATTAGTTTAGCCCTCAGCAAAATGAAAGCTGAATGGGTGGCTGTATCACAGTATATGATGAGTCCTGTGCTCACACATGCACACACTCGCACATTGTTGTATACTAGTTTCACAAAAGCTGCATGTTTGTTATTTCATTACAACAGTGGGAACCAGATCAGACTGTTGGGAGACTGCAGGACACAGGGTGGTCACACCGAAATCTGATACACAAAAAAGCTCTGCAGGACAAATTATGCATCTAATTTACGAAATACGCTAATTATGTCTTAGTGAGTCGATATTTGCAGTCAGCTGCAGAGAGCAACTTCTCCTTGTACAAATGTCTGTTATGTTTATTTACATATTTTACTTATTTAGCAAAGGAACAAAACATGAGGATTTCAAAGAGGAATGCTCATACCCAAGTGATAGCAGTACTGTGCATAAGTTAAATGGAAGGACCAATGCGGGTATACTTCCAGAATGGCAATGGAGAGTTAACAACTGAGGTGAAGGCCGAGACAAATAAACTAACAAATCAGCATCTCAAAACACAATCTAATCCAGTTGCTACTTATGTTTATAGACTTGGTCAGTGAAGAAAAACTTTGTTGAAGAGGGGAGACTAAGCAGAGTTCACATACGCAGTGCAGACTTCAACTCCAAGAGGCGAGTCTTCAGTGCGGATTTGAATTCTGTTAGAGAGGGTATATTTCTAACAAGCAGAACTACATTCCAGTGATGAAACACATTCTAACTGGGGAGCCTTGGAAAATGTATCATGTTCCTAAAATTGCACTTAAATACCTGAAATACAGGACCCTATTATGCTGGCCATTTTTGTTGACACTTCGCCTAAACCTCTGAACCCATGAGGATAATTATCATTTAGTGCTTGTAGGTGGTAGCAGATGCAAGGGGCTTAGGCTAGTGTTTCTTGCAAGTGCTAAAGACATGTGAGTATACTAATGAAATTCTGGTCAAACATTACAAGGTCTATCTGCAGCACCTTTGTAGTGCTACTTCACTTCTCAGTGGCATGTCAGTTAGATATACCACATATACTGTTGCAGTTCTAACATACACTTGACCTGCACATCTGTAAAATGCCTGAACTGCCCAGCAATCCTCGGAATATTTTATTTTATTTATTTATTTATTGAGAGTTTTATATAGCGCTAGCTAGCCCCAAAGGTATCAGAGCGCTTTACAAGTAGTGTGCTAAAGACAATTTGAGATACATGAGAGTATACATGTAGGTCAAATGTGGTCAGCGGGAGCTATAAACAAAACATATTAAAAAGTGAGAACATACAGTTAAAGTACAAAAATACAGCAACAAGGTGATGATGTTACACAATACAATACACAGCAATAAGGTAATGATATCAGTGCCAAAGTGTGACTGACTGGATCAGGAGGCTTCCTCTTTAATTCCCATTGCACAATAAGTAATTTCCAAACTGAGGTCTAGATATTGTACCTTGAGACCATAGGAGTCGAGTCCTTCCCCTGTTAAAAAGGTACGGGTACACAACGTCACTGGCCGCTGTCCATGAAACATTAAGTGCTGAATTACAACAAAAAACACACAATAGAAACCTTTTTAAAAATGATCCATTGTTAGGTGTTTAGACCCTTCTGACGCTGCCCCGAGGCTGTTTTGTGTACAACCACCTTTACTCTGAGCACTGGTCTGTGTTATTGTCTCTCCACTGCCTGCTGACGGAAGCAAACAGTCTGGACAAGACACAATTTAAGATGGAAGAGGCAATGGAGTGCAGGGCATTTTTTTTTAATTCTAAGTCCTGCTTTTCTATCAAATGTCTACCAATCTCCTCCCCCACCTCTTTTCATCCAATCAATCCACAACAATTGCACACCTTCTTTTTACAAGCAACAACAATGTAATCACTCTTCTCAGAAACAGTCCTCTTCTTTGCATCTCCATAACCTAACAGCTTCAGACTGTCTCTCAGATAAAGACTCCATGCTACCTACAGCCTAACCTCTCTAATTAGGGAAAGGAGTCTGGGCACATTGCATCCCCTCTTCTTTGTACACCACTCACTGCGCCGCGGCCAGGGCGACTGACGCTGGAATCTGGGGACCACGGTTCGATCCCCGGCTCCGGCGGCAGGTTAGCCCAGCACCATGTGACTCTGGGCAATAGCTCGCTTAATCTTCCCGACGGCCCCCCAGCGCCTAGAGACCCTTACGGGTAATTGTGCGCTTTACAAATGTGGACTTTTACTCACTCAATATAGCTTCCCTCTGTCTTTCGTCTACAGACTGGCACACTGTTGCACCACTTTCTCAATCCAAACCTAGTCAAACTCTTCCTCACTCTACTCACTCCTTCTAATCTCTCAAGCTAAATCCCATCTCCTTCTCATTCCTTCCCTCTACCTTTAATATTTCCTCCCAACATGTGTATTCTCATCGAAAGCAGATTTGTTAAAAATTAACATAAATTACCACACACAAGATCTCCTCGATTATACATCTAATCTGTTCTTTGTGAGTGAAACCTTGCACAACAAAGGCCCAGCTCCTATTCTCCATGATGCTCTTCTTTTAGGGTACGAGATTGACCTAAAAGATAACTCAACAAGAGGGCCACTATGCTCGCATTAGTCCACAAATCTTACCCCAACCCTAGTTCCAACATCTACCATGCTTTCAATACTACCTTTCCGACTATCTCTACTCCAGGGTGCAAATCCACCCTGAAATGATGCAACTTCTTCCAGCAGTTCTTCTATTCTATCTTGCTCACCTCTAAATCGCCTCCATATAATTCTACTTGCGATAAATTATTCTGTAAATTAACCATTTATGGGGATTTGAAACAAGCTTCTTTATTCATGCTTGGAAAATTCAATATCCGATAGGAAATACCAGATTATGATACCAACAAATCAAACATCCCATTCCTTGAATTGCTCAGACTTAGATTTGCAACTAGTCGCTGGGTTAGTCATTTATTTGACTGCACCTACTCTGATGCAATGACCCTCTTAAATTTCAAGCACTACTCTTTTCTCTGTAGTAAGCATTGGGCTATCCCTTTCATTCTAGGGAATGCCTCCTACAAAAATTCATCCTTGTATTACCATTACCAGTTCCTTTATCTGGTCATGAAGAAGATTGTGATACACATTCCTTTGGAGTTCCTCAATAACTCCACAACTTCAGGTCTTCATCTAAATGAACACAGCTATCTGTCTTAGACCATGGGATATCAGTGGCCATGGAACTCTAATACCAGTCACAATCCATTGACTCAACCTTATATTTCATACATGTCAAATCGTAAACCAAGGAACTTATGGGCTTCATTTCTTAGAGTCCCATCCTTGAACAAATGGAAGGCCAATTCAGAACCACCCAACAAGCAAATCTAAATTCAACACCTTACAGCAGACAAGACAATCAGGAATTCCAGGAGTACATATTACAGTGCATGTCTTGTTTACATCAATTGCTCTACAAATGAGTCTTTCAAAATTCTATCAAAACGACTCTGTGAATCCAGCCACTTCAACTCCTCTGACACCCTGGCCAAACACTCTGAAAAGACATCAAGACCTACTGCACAAAGCAGGTGCTTGAGTTGGAACAGATGCAACCTTGCTTATTCTCCTTCAGTCCCAAGACATCGAGGATGCACCTCAGTGCTTCCATCAGCTTTTCACATTCTGACTTTGTCAAGGTACTACCCTATGTCAAAGATCTGGATCCCTAGTGCTCTTGTAGTTTCTCATCTCCACATTTACCTCACTAATGTGGAAAACCATGTCATGCCATACTTGCATCATAAAAATTACACAAGTAATCCTGAAGTATTTAACATTAATCCTCTTCTGTGGGAACCATCTTTTGATTATAAAAATTCAGGCAACTAGATGGACCTTAGGTGGTTGCCTTGCCTGATCAAAACATTTGGCTTACACGATTACCCACGAGGATAACACCCAACTTATTGTGTAACTAATCTCAACAAGACTCCCCATGCTGGGATTATGTCTCATCACATATGACTGTATGACATCAAACTATTTAAAGATCAATGAGAGTACTATGCTGATTGTAAGACCAAAATATTGACCTGTGTGGCCTTCTTTATGGTTCTAACGTCCTCTTACGGGCTGTTGAGCTTGACCAAGAGTCAGAAAAAAGCCTTGAAATTCCTTGAACTTTGACAGTGTTCTAGGATATTAAGTAAAATGGATAACAAGGCCTTCTGCACATCACCTAAGGAAGGTCAGACAGTTTTTACTACATCTCAGTTGTCTTCACCAATTCAAGCCACTCCTGCTTGAAAGCTCCTAAGTTAGTGCTACACCACTAGTCTTTTTCTGCACTCCTAACTACCTCCTAAAGAGTCTCCAGAGGATCCAAAACTGAGCATTCATGATAAGACTCTACCTTCAATCTCAGAAGCACAACACTTTAACCCTACACTGTTTCTTTTTTTTTATGTTCAGAAAGATGTTATTAAGTTTTAAGACAAAATGAAAATGAACAAAAAGAGGAAGGAAGTTACAAGCAGAAGCGATCAAATAATCAATATGAAATGCATTAAACCAAAATACGCAATATTAGCATATAATAATAAAAGAGAATCGCAATTAAAGAGGAAGGGAAAGGAGGAAAGGGAGGGAGAGGGGAAGGAAAGAACATGTCATAGGATCATAAATTCATAAACTACAGAGTTACAGTTAAATTGTAATGTAAAAATAGAACATAAGAAAATGTATAACAATATCATTGCAAAACATATGAATCAATAGGAGACCAAAACGACTGAAATGATTGTGAATTATGAGTAACGCCTTTAAGGGATAGCTGCGCACCTCTTCTCGTAAAGGTAATCCATGACCACCAAGCATGGACTGAATGAGAAGAAGCATCTTTCCAACAGAAAGTAATGGATTTTAAGGCAGCTGTGATTAGAAAATTAAACAATTTTGCCTCTGACTCAGAAAGGGGATAAGTTAGGGCAATCGATTTGCAAATTAATAAATTAAAGGAAATATCATCTTGTAAAGGTAACATTTTCAAAATTATACTCCATACTTCCAACCAAAATTTCATAATAACTGGACAGTCAAACAACATATGGCGTAGTGAACCATGGCTAGCATTGCAGTGCCAACAAACATCAGAAAGTAACAGTTTTGCACGAAATAGACGTGATGGAGTCCACAAAGTGTTAAATAAAATATAGGCATTGGTTTGATAAAGGGACACTGGGAGCCAGCCTGAGATACTGTCAAGCCATATAGAGGATCATGAGTCATCTGACAGGGAGATGGAAAGTTCATTGTTCCAGAACGACGAAATAATCTGAACATTGGAGCCCAGTGAGGTGGATTTTTTTTTTATAAAAAACAGAGACAGCTTTAGGGGACGATGTTGCAGCTGTGAGGTAAATTAATAGGTCATTTGTGGTGGAAGAGGGAATACCATTGGGAAAGGAATCCAAAATAGAGTTACACAAGAATTGATATTTTAAAAAGTCAGTAGCTGGGAGACCAAACGTTAACTGTAGCTGTTCAAAAGGAATAAAAGCATTACCATTAAAGACATCTTTAAGATATAAAATTCCTTTTGAAATCCAGGAGGACCAGAAGTTAATGTTTCTGTTCAATTTAAGTAGTGCACTGTGCCATAAAGACAAGTGGACTGTGGAGAGTAGGGGCAATTCAAAATTAGAATCTAAATCATTAATTATCAATCTGGAGGACTTAATGATAGAGGAAAGATGAACAACCTTCGCTGTGGATGACATTGACATCAATGAAGGTAAAGAAAAGGGCCGTATAATGGACGCTTCAATATCCAACCAAATTGGAGGTTTGACCATATGTGAAGTATTAAACCAAAGGGTACTCTGCTTTAAGATAAAAGCTTTATGGTAAAGGTGAAAGTCTGGCAGGGAAAAACCAGCCTGGGCCTTAGGAATTTTTAACTTTTTGTAAGCAATACGAGGGGCTTTGTTAGACCAAAGGAATTTAGATAAGAGTGTGTCAATAGTTTTATAAAAACTGAGAGGAAATTGGGTGGGGATCATAGCTAAAGAGTAAAAAACTTTAGGCGCTATATTCATTTTTATAGATTCCATTCTTCCCCACCAAGTGAGATGAAGGGCAGACCACTTGGACGTTTTGTATTTAATGTAGTCAATTATGAAATCAGAGTTAAGTTTTAATGTAGCTGACAGCGATTAAGCAAATAGAATACCCAAATACTTAAGTTTGGTTGTTTGCCAAAGAATATCTGTGTTTGGGAGCATCTCTGAGGTACAAAACACATTCAAAGGAAAAAATTCAGTTTTGCTTACATTCAATTTGTAACCTGAAACCATAGAGTATTGAGCAATAATGTCTAATAGGGAAGGGACAGAAGAAAGAGGGTTATTAATAAATAATAAAACATCATCTGCATAGGCTAAAGTTTTAACAGTTACATCATTGATCATAATACCCTGAATGTCATCACAAAGGCGAATATAATTAAGAAAAGGTTCAATACCTAAGAGAAATAACAGTGGAGAAAGGGGACAACCTTGCCTAGTTCCTCTAAAGAGTGGAAATTGACTAGAAATTTGACCATTAATGAACAAACGAGCAGTAGGGGCAAAATATAAAGCAGAAATCATACGAATAAAAGGGGCACCAAAATCAAAGGACAATAAAGTTTTAAATAAAAATTGCCAGTGAATCTTATCAAATGCTTTTTCTGCATCTAATGCCATCACTCCCGCAGGAGAAGTAAGTTGAGAACTTTGTTCAATAATATGTAGTAGAGTTCTAGTATTATTAGCAGAATATCTATTTTTCATGAAACCAGATTGGTCTGGGTGAATAATGGAATGGAGTACAGGAGCTAGTCTAGTAGCTAGGATTTTCGCATAGAGCTTACAATCCTGGTTTATTAGGGAAATGGGGCGATAATTAGAGACCAAGGTAGGATCTTTATCAGGCTTAGGCAGTACAATAATTAAGGCGTCCGTAAAAGAGCCCGAGATAGTACCAGAGGAGCCAAAATGAGAGAAAAGGGTATTCAAATAAGGGAGGAGATGGGATTGAAATTCTTTGTAAAATTCTGCTGGGATACCATCCGGACCTGGAGATTTATTCTTGGGAAGTGACTTAATGGCAAGCAAAATTTCTTCAGGTGTCAGGTTTACTATAAAGGGTAGAATAAAAACGTAAAAATTCTTGCACAATATCGTTATGAGAAATAGCCACTTTGCCTTGAGATCCTCGTACAGAGGTAATCTGAGTCTTATCTCTTTTAATTCGTAAGTAATTAGCAAGGAGTTTTCCCGATCTGTTGGTATTAAAACGAAATTTAGCATTGGACTTTGAAAGTTGGACTCCTGCTCTGTGACTAAGAATGGTATTAAATTCATAGCGGAGTTTTTGAAGTGTAAGTTTGTACTGGGGGTCATTGGACGAGATAAACAAACGCTCAAATTTAGCAATTTGCTTTTCCAAATGCTTAATGTTAGCGTTAAATTGTTTGTTCTCATGAGCCATAATAGAAATAGTGGTACCTCTAATGTAGGCCTTAAATGCATCCCATCTGGTGACAATTGATGTGGAGTCTTCAGGGTTGAATAAAAAATAATCTTTTATAGCCTGCAACAGTTTAGGTTTATGCTTATCAGTAAGGACAATGTTGGAGTTCATACGCCACCTATTTTGTTTAGTAAAAGTAGAAGAGATATTTAAGACAAATGAAATTAAAGCATGGTCTGAAATGTCTATAGTGCCTATAACAGGATTAGTAGCTGACTGAAGTAGGGAAGGTGAAATCAAAAAATAATCAATCCTTGAATGAGAATTATGGGGATTAGAGAAAAAAGAAAAACATTTTTCAGTGGGAAAGTGTAGTCTCCATACATCAGCCAGTTTAGTAGTACTAAGGAAAGATTTAAAAGCATGAAAAACTTTAGGGGGTCTAAACTTGGTAGTAGAAAGTCTATCAAGTAATGGATCAATGATCACATTAAAATCCCCTCCAACAATCAAAGGAACTTGTCCCAACTTTAGAACTTCTGTAGATAAGTTAGACCAAAACGAAGGATCATCGGCTGTGGGGCCATAGATATTAAGCAAAAAGAAGGTGGAGTCATGAATTTTAACTTTAACAACAATAAATCTACCTTCTGCATCTGTGAATTTATTAATAATCTGACAGTGTAATCTCTTTGCAAAGAAAATCGCAACCCCATTTTTCTTACCAAGGGCAGGTGACGAAACAATAGTGTCCACCCACTTTTTGTTCATATATTGTAAAATGTTGTCATCAACATGTGTTTCTTGAAGAAAACATAGATCAGCTTTAGAAGCCCCCAAGTAGTCTAGAATTTTCGTTCGTTTAACTGGATGTCGCAGACCTTTAACATTAAGAGAAACAATTTTAACATCATGTGTAGTAGCCATGAAGAAGTAAAATGAGGATGAAGAGAGGAGTTAAAGAAAGAGAAGAGGGAGAACAGCCATGGAAGAGAAGTAACTCTACGTAGAAAGCTAGAAAAGGCAGGGAAAGACACAAAAGGAAGAAACAGAAAAGGAAGAAAAAGGTACAAACAAGGTACATAAGTAAGGACACAGAGTCGCACACACGTTCCACAAGCATGGCCAGAGACCGTTGGAGCCCATGAAGAAAGAATAATCGCCAGGAATGCTCAAATTAAATGCGATCAAGTAATAGGAGCTTGAGTCTCCATTGATGACGAAGCTTGTTGGTCCAAAAAGAGTCTTAAGTCTGCAGGACGATGAAAAGATTTTGAGAAGGTGTCTTTCCAAACTCGCATTGTAGACGGATCAAATAGACCATACTTAAAACCAAGGCTTTTCAGATGTGGACGCATAGAAGAGAATTCCTTGCGAATAGCAACCGTTTCCTTAGCAAAGTCTTGATGGATAAATATTTTGGAGCCATTTACCAGAAGCGAAGGAATGTCTCTGACAGCTTTCCTTATGAGAACCAAGTGATGGTGACGCAAGACCTTAAAAATCACCTGCCTGGGTTTGGTATGGCGTGGATTCCTGTGTGAGGGAATTCTATGCGCTTTGTCCACCTCAAATTTTTCTGGAAATTTGATATTTAGAAGACCAGGCAGCAAAGATTCCAGGTACAAGCGACAGTCGGAGCCCTCAACTTCTTCAGGCAAATTGAAAATGCGGAGATTATATTGTCTATTACGGTTCTCCAATTCCAATAATTGGGTATGCATTGGTACTATCTGAGCCATCAAAGGTGTAAATGCATCGAGTTTGGTTTTATTGTCCTGAATTTTAATAGAATTGTCAGAAACTTTCATGGACATTGACGCCATATCTTTGCGAACATTTTTCATTTCATTTGCAATAGTATCAGTATTCATGCGCAGCGCCTTTATTTCTTTCAGTATCAGAGTAAGTGAAGGTTCAGAAGTTTCAACAACTTTCGATTTATTTGGGGGAGGAGACACCTGCTGCTTCCTTTTGTTGTTAGCAGAATTTTTGTTATCCATTTTGAGGAGAAAAACAACTTTTTGCGTCAGGAAAATGTAGAAATACCAATTCCACCTCAAAATTTAATAAATATGAGGAAAAGGGTATTAAAAGCTCCCAAAGCACTTGAGGAAAAGGCAGTGTAAGAGTTAATGTGAGCCGTGGGAGTGGCTAGGCCCAAGCCAGGCCCTTTCTTCAGAAATGCATCGCCCCCGTGCTGAGGCAATCGGCAGAACCGGAGCAGAGGCTGGGGAGAGGAGCCAGGAAGCAGACAGAGGGATCCCCACGCGATGAAAACGCCCAAAATTCACAGCAAAGGTAGGGGGCCGGCATAGAAGGCAAGCGCTACCAAAAGTGAGCAAACCTTGTGGAAAAAATCGTCGTTATTCAGCTCATTAGGCTGATGAAGTTACGGAGCGGCGGCGGCCATCTTGTCGACGCGCTCGCGCGACTCTCAACCCTACACTGTTTCTATTGGAAGCTTTCTGATGCCAGGAGAGTTTCCTTTAAGCCCCTGAGGCTTTTCTTAGGGGGGGGAAATACTTTGGTAATATTGGCCCAGATGTGGCCTTAGCTCGAAGATCCAGCTAAACTTGGCCTGGAAACTCCATGGAAACCTAGTCTTGACATTTACTCCAGTTCATAGCAGGAATATTCATGTACATCTTATCATCCACAAGGTCATCCAGAATTACCTTTTCACCTATACTGAACTACTATCTCTAGGCAGTGCAACATTACTTATCATTTTCAGAACTGATATTAAACTACAGAACAATGTCCAACTTATCTGCCACCAATGTCAGCAGGACTCACAATCCCGCACTTAAATCTCACATATTCGGTACCATGCCTACACAAACGTTAAGTAGACCCTAAATTCTATCTTACTACAGACATGGAACTCTATCATCAATCATTGGTTTGACACATTCCTCTAGAAGGAGCCTGTGCCCTAGGTTTCAGCAATAGATTTGGGTACCTAAACAACTATGCGGCTGTGTATGAGCCACCACCAATGCATGACAATCATTTTCTGCTTCGCAATATGCACTCAAATTCAATGTCAACTTGGAGCACTTCCAATCACTTTCTAACTCTTGAATGGATCTTCTGACTCTACATGTTGCAGCACACTTGAGGTGCAATGATCGAACACATATGCATGGCACCATTTGCATTTTGCCCACCTTTTCAGACACCATCTCCACTACTTTCCTCACATACAACCCCTCGTATCCATGTGAAAGCAGCCCATGCAACCTCCAAAAAATCCCACACTTCACATCATAAAGCAAATAATGCTCAATCGGCAATCATTCATGCAGCAGATTTAACAGATTTCATGTTATCTCAAATCGATTTTGTTAGAATCTTGGTTCACTGATACTGTCAATAATGTCTTTGATACCTTGGTCTACCAGCCTACAGCATCCATGACATGAACTGTTAAACAGAACAGGCAAAGGTTCTGTTTTTTCCCCACTGATTAACACAATCCTGCATTCCACACTAGGAGCCATCATTTGAGCTCCTCAATTGCCACTTCCGGCTATAAACAATGTACTACATCCCACGATCTACTGACCACTAGATCCAACTTGGCTTTCAATTTTGAGTAGTCCAAATTCATTACTTGGTCTCAATTAATTATGCAAGGAACATCTTCCTCAGCAACTCAAATACCCTGCGGCAAAGCATCAACTAAGGACATTAAGACTGTCTTTTTCTGACCTGCTGGACATTACGAACATCTACCAACATAAACTAAGGAAAACCCTGGATGTCATTTGCTATGCCATGTTCCACAAGAACCTAAAGTACTTTTGAGCTACCTCCAACCCCAACACTGATGTTAAGTTCGCACTCCTAGATTTCAAACAAACCATGCATCTGTTCACAGATAATGATGCTAAGCACCAATTCCATGACCTGAACATTATGCTTGACGCATCATGGCTAAACTAGGAGCTCAATTATTTAGGTAGAAGAAGAAGGAAACACAACCTCAGCTGCAAGATTGGATAACACTGAAAAAGTTTTTGAACTATCCGCAAGAACCTCATTAGGGTGATCAAGGCTATTCAATACACAAGCACAATCATCAAAGCAACTGACAGGGTATTATTCAAGATTGTTAAGTAATATGTGAATCCATATGTGATCCACCACTTGAATATTCCGAGAAGTGTACAGCAATCAACTTTTTCAAAAATGTCAATACAGATGTAAATGTAAATGTAAATGTAAATGTACAGGAATTTATATAGCGCAAATCACCAAGCGGTTTCTAAGCGCTTGCTTAGGGAACGCGTCCTGGTATTCCCCTGTGAGATAACCCCGGCAGGGTATCCGCAAGGTGAAAGCCAGGCATCCCGCCGCGAGGGGCCGTTGTGGAGATTAAGCAAGCTATTGCCCAGAGTCGCAGAGTGTGAACCCGTGAATCGAGTAGGCACCGGAGCGAGAATTGTCGAGTCCATGGACATTTTAGGACTCAAGACCCCGCCGAGCCGGGAATTGAACCCTGGTCCCGGGCTGACCTCTGCTTCCAGGTCTGCCTCCTCTAACCAGTGAGCCACACTTCTCCACTATCTATGGCACAAACATCACAGATGCACCTGACACAACTGAGATGACCCCACACACTAAACTTAGTTCTTTCAGTACCCTCCCCAGTGGTGACCTGGCTAATTCCCTCCACTAACGGCAATCTAATTGAAAGACACCATCCTAACCACCATTTTTTTTTTTTTATTTAAAAAAGTTTGGTATAGCGGTTACAAGACCCCGAATTGTGTCAGAGCGCTTCACATTAATGGGAAGGAGAAACAAAGTAGGGGAACGTTGAAGTAAGGGAGGCTAACATGTTAAGCTAGTACGATTGCACATAAATGTGAGCAGGAAAAAAATGTAAATACAAAACTGTAAGGCACAACGTACATAACAGGTAAGGCAATGAATCAAAGACATTAATAATTGATAATAAAAATAAATAAATAAATAATAACGGACACTTCGAAAACAGATGAGCCATGGACAAATTAAGGCAGGAACTTGTTCATTAGGATTGTTTTTACTTCCTGTTTGAACACCACTGTGTAGGGGATTCTGCAAATTTTCGGTGGGAGAGAGTTCCAGACCTTGGGTGCTACGCCCGAGAACGCTCTGAGCCTCATTTTCTTTTTACGAAATTTCTGCGGTTTGAGTAGCAATGAGGTAGCACTTCTGGAAGGATTGCCATCCCCCGAAAATTCAAGTTTATATGTCAGATATCTGGGTGATTTGTTGGGGAAGGGCTTTGTGTGTCAGAACGGCAATCTTTAATTGTATTCTAGCTTCGTAGGGTAGCCACTTTAGAGATCTTTAGGCTGGGGAGATGTGCTCATTTCTGTTAGTGTTGGTAATCAGTCTGGCTGCGGCATTCAGGGAGGCCCTAAGCGGAAGAATTAGCCCCCACCCCCAAAATCTTTTTCAGCCCCCCCCGAAATTTGAGTCTAGTTGCCCGCCTGGTTTCAGTCACCCTTACAGCCCCAAGGAGGTCTGTGGCCACCCTCAGGACTGAGATCCCTCATATTACAACTCTCATGGATTAAATTTGTTTTAGCTGTGCGGTAGTCCTTCTGGATGTATCACTTGTTGAGGTCAATGTAGTACTCCTAACTCCGGTTATTATTGCCCCATGGAAGAGGGACAAAAGTCCCTGTAGTCAAATGTTTCTCAAGGTTAAGCAGCAGTGATTTGCTTACCCTTTGTCCGCCACCTCCGTATGTACTCCATACTATAGGTAAACGACTGCCCCATGACTCTACACAAGATAATTGAAGGTAACGTTCTTGTTTTCTTCAGTATATATTCGGAAGGCTGCTAACCTGGGTGGCCACATCCTATACTATCCATTGTTTACAACATGTTCTCCATGCGTGTCAAAAGCGGTTTTAAAAAATAAATAAATGAAAGTTGATGTTGATTACTATACACAGATAAGTAAAAATAAGCTTCAATTTTCAAATAAATGTAGAGATGATGGTGAGAATCCAAAGTTACAATCCTCAGAAATTCTTAAATAGTGGGAACCTTTATAGTGAAGCACTGAGTGCAACCCTCAACATTGTCTGCACACCCCTGACGAAGGCTACCTTCCACTTCTTAAGCAAGAATAGACACATTGTGGACTTCCTGAAGAATGCCAGGCCTTCCTGATGATGATCTGTCATATTACTGTTCTATCAACTACCTACACATCCACGGAACGATCACTGATAAGTCTACCGACAACCAGAGTCATGAGAAGATAAAGGTCAATGACCTCCTTCAGGACAAATAGTCTGAATTCAGATTATAATGCAACACAGAGGTGTCTACCATTAAAGAGGGTAACGATGCACTTAAGCTCACCTAAACAGAGACCCCTGAATCTTTTCACCCTTCTTGGCCTCTCTGTGTCGTTTGACGCAATGACCACTGGGCTTTTACTGGATACCCTCACTTAAAGAATGTGCTTGGACAGGTTAGTCCAGTAATGCGTCACATCCTCACATAAAGTTCAGCTTAAAACCTATCCAGCAGCCTATTCCATTCCACAAGGCTCGATCCTCTTGCTAGTGATTTTCAACCTCTATATCCAGCTCTGCTGACTATCGAGGACATGATTATTCATCAATATGCAAATGACATGTAGGTCTATTTCTATGTGTCACAGTGAACAACTCTGACCGACTAATGGACTTCCTTGCTACAACTCAGGGATGGATGTTCAGGATTTACAGTAAGCTGAGTTTCATAAAGACCAACTCTGTTAAATAAGAAGACTCAGCTGGGTCTTCTAAACTAATATTGATGAGCTTGCTTCACAACAGTACTTAATTGCCTGCACCAAACATCAAAGGCAATACAAGACTGGCCTGTTCTCAACTACTGTTGCTGAACAAAATGAAGGCCTTTTTGCAGGATCCAAAATGCTGCTTTATTACTGGTCTTGTACCATGTAAGACTATATTTGAGCCACACATAACTACCCACCTCCTGGCCACCCTGGACAGCATACTCTATGCTACAGACAAATCGCTTCAAAAGTATGACACTCAAATGCAATTTGAAGGAAGTCCAATAGTTCCCACTATCCACATTCAAAATATGGTGCATCACAGGTCACCTTGCAGTGCAGGAAGGAGACGACCAGACAACTGGTGTGCTCCTGCTACACTAGGAGAGTCTGAAAAGCAAGCTCATCCCATCTCAGGCAGCATGCATAAGTTCTCACCTTCTGAAACAAGCTAAAAACCTGGCTCTTCAAATAATATTGTCACAATATGATCACTTGGTTACACTACTCACCTTGAATTGACACCTCGCTCACTTGTATTTCCCCCCTTCCTGATACTGCCCACCCAATTAGTGCACACCTCGCTTTTGCCTCGTTTTCCCCTTACACTTCTATATTCCTTACCCTATTGTTACTCAATTTTCTATTATCACCCATACCCCTCCTCGTGTGCAGTGTTGTGGTGCTTGGAAGCTAGATTTGCCCCCAAGAAATCACATACATTCACCTACACAGACACTTCACACAGAGCTTTACGTTCTCGCACATGTAAACTTCCAGCATCCAACACACACTTCTTGAATATGCAAGTCCCACAAATCTTACACAAGCCATTCTAGTTGCTGCATTTCGTATGCTTCACCATGAAGACTGCAAGTCCCTAACCATCTACACACACTTAGCATTCAGCTCCGCACATTCACACTCAAGTGCTACCAGCTCCCTCAGGTGTTTCTTTCACCAAATCTTCCAGACCACTTTTACTGAGTTTGTCTTGTCAAGAACACTGCGTCATGACTATACCATATCACAACAACATTAAACACAATCTACATCTAGGTCATCTGAACCAACACAGTTCACATCCGCACATGCATACACTTCTTACACATTAAAAAGTGCTTTGACACACCTGTAGTAGGAATGTGATAGAAGATAGGCAATAAGCATTATCCCAATTACAAAATGGTGGTCATGCTTCCTCAAGCTACTTAGCACATGCTGTGCCCTAAGGATGTGCTGTCACCACACTCCCACCCCACTGTATCACAAAACAGAACAGGACTTCAACAAGGCCACATGAAAACCCATAATCTACTCACTTAAGTCACACGTTTGTTTTGTGGTACCTTTTTGTATTCACAAGACAAACAACAGAACTCCAATAAGATCATACGATAACCGATGGGTAATCCTTGGAACATATGCAACACTGTTCTTCCCGAACTATACGTTCCTCCGGACTCCCAAGTAAAAAACATTAGGAGCAACGTCGCCTCCTGTAACATGACACGCTGGATCCCTCACGCCTCATGACAGGCACTCCCTTCTCCCTACAATCAAGATCACACTTCACATACACACCACTTCATGTCAAATGACAGACACGGTTTCCTCTTTTGGGTCATGCTGCACTGCACTCCTCTGTAATCTGACCCAGTCACTTGGCTCACACTGGATCCCGTCCAGCCCAAGGTCACTAAAAGCACCCTACCCCACACAACATCTTCCCTAAACCAGTCACTTGACACACAATGGATCCCCAGAGCTCATATACCAACAGTGGATTCAATCCTTGAACACAAATGGCACACTGTATGTCGCTGCCCCAAGATTATAGGTACTAACTTACCCACGACTAACACCATGTAATACACAGCAGATCCGCTTGAAGTTAAATTACACATACAAAGTTCATTTAGCAATAAGCAGTCTTCACAACCACAGTACAAAATTGAGCTGCCTTCCACGACAGGCCTACTTCTGGCCGCAAAAATATATTGTTGTCACCAGGAATACCTTATACAACTAAAAACGCTTAAAAAAATAGTGTATGCTGCTCCCAATAACCTCTGTGTGGCTTTACTGCGAGATCGCTGGTCATTTACAAGCCCTCTATGCTATTCATTTCAAATTAGATCCTCCTGTGTGATGGGTCATAAATCAACAGACTTCATATTATACACCGTGTCCTCTAGATGTCCCATTAGGCATCCCAGTAGCCACCTTTGGTTAAATGGCACATACTGGGTCTTCCAAAAATACAGTTGTCCCCCTACTTTAGGTCTTCAGTTTATCAGGGTTTCAGAGTTATCAGATGTTAGTCCATTCAATCCATGCAGGTTAATATCAGCAAAACAAGTCTACATCGGGCCAGGGCAAGTTTTTAATTGCGCAGGCATGACTTGAATAGTTTTGTGTAGAAAATCTCTCAAGATGCGCCATTCCACAAAATTGTATAGCTTCAGGAAGAAATGTTAACACAACATGTAGAGTTTGGGTAATTTCTAAATGTGAGCAGCATTTCGGATAGATTTTTTTTAATCCATGCAGGCCATCATTTTTGTGTGTAAAACTGCAAATACGAATGCAAACAGCAGTGCTTTGAAAGCGAGTGACAGTTCCTTTAAAGGGGGAGGTCAACAAACATTTCAGTTTGTTTTTTTACCCGAATGAAACGCTCAGATAATTTTTTAGGGCAAAACTACAAATCCAAACATAAGTGGCAGTGTTTTGAGTGCGAATAACAGGAAATCAACTTAAAATCACATTTTCGTGTTTAATTTTTACATGAACAGACTGTTCGGGTAATTTGGAGTGCAAGATGCATTTCGCATGATTTTGCATAATTCTGCTACAGCAAATTTGCGAGTTTCACACACTCTAGTCTATATGTAACTACTAAAGGAAAATGCTACTTACCAGTATGCATCTGTTCTTGGCATGTAGAGGTGCAGATCTACACACTTTGCATTAGATCGCCATCTGGTGTTGGGCTCGGATGGTTGCACCTTGTTGTTGTCTTGGAAGAAGTCTTTATAGTCACAAGATAGGCGACTCCTCCCTTGAACAATAGTGCGCATGGGCATCGACTCCATCCTCAGATTGTTTATCGCCATGATGGGAAATGATGGAGTTAGTAGAAAATTAAAGATGATCATGTGTGTATATCTAAGTAAGATAGTACTGGAACAGATAAAGGTCTGGGGGAGGTGGGTGGGCGTGTGTGGATCTGCAGCTCTACATGCCAAGAACAAATGCATACTGGTAATTAACATTTTCCGTTCAAGGCATATGAGCTGCAGATCACACACTTTGCATAGACTGTACAGCAGTATCTCCCCTAGCGTTGGTCACCTGTAACGGTTGCAGTAGTTTGAAAGAGTGTTTTAAGAACAGCTTGGCCCACAGAAGCCAGTTGCTTGGCCTGCACGTCAACACAATAGTGTTTAGTGAAGGTGTGTGTTGTAGACCATGTTGCTGCTTTACCAAATGTCTTCTAGGGGAATGTTCCCTAAGAATGCCATAGAAGAGCCTAGTTTGCGTGTTGAATGCGCCCTAGGGGGAATCGTCAATGTGCGTTTGGCTTTTTGGTAGCATATTTGTATACATTTAACAATCCACCTTGCAATCCCAGCTTTAGAGATGGGATTACCTTTATGCGGTGGGGAGAAAGCTACAAACAATTGTTTTGTTTTTCTAAAGGATTTAGTCCCGTCAACGTAATAAAGTAGAGCTCTTTTGACGTCTAGCGTGTGAAGAGCTCTTTCTGCTACAGAATCTGGGTTTTGAAAAAACACTGGTAATTTTACCGATTGGTTAAGATGAAACGTAAAGATGACTTTAGTGAGGAATTTTGGATTTGTTCTGAGAACTATCTTGTTACGGTGTGTTTGTAAGAAGGGTTCTTGTATGGTTAAAGCTTGGATCTCACTTACTCTTCAAAGAGAGGTGATTGTGATAAGGAAAGCTACTTTCCATGTGAGGAACTGAAGTTCACATTAATGTAAGGGTTCAAATGGGGGTCCCATGAGCCTAGTAAGTACAATGTTGAGATTCCACACCAGAGAGGGTGGTAATCTAGGAGGGATGATTCTATTGGGGCCCTCCATAAAGGTTTTAATAACTGGGACTCTAAAAAGTGACAAGTGTTGTCTGTTTTGTAAGTAAGCGGCAAGTGCTGCTAAATGTAGATGTATGGATGAATATGCTAAATTACATCTTTGCAAATGGAGTAAATAGCAAATGATATTCTGGATGGATGCATCCAGTGGCTTGATATGATTGTTAGTGCAGTAAATGGCAAATCTCTTCCAGTTTACTGCATAGCAAGCTCTGGTGGTAGGTTGCCTGGCTTCTTTAATGATGTTCATACAGTCAGGTGGGAGGTTAAGGTAACCGAACTCTAGGACTTCAGGAGCCAGATTGCTAGATTCAGCTGTGTTGGATCGGGGGGGGGGGGCTTAGCTCTCCATGGTTCTGCGTTAGTAGTGATGGGGAGAGGCGTAGTTTTTGGTGTGGGACTAGTGAGACTTCCAACAGTGTGGTGAAGCACGGTTGACATGCCCTTGTGGGAGTAACTAGGATCAATTTTAGAGACTGTTGTCGGAGCTTGCGTACCACTAGTGGAATCAGTAGGAGTGGTGGAAAAGCGTACGCAAATCTGCCTGACCAGTTCATCCTTATCGCATTGCCCTTGGACAGCAGGTGTGGAAACCTGGCGGCGAAGGTTGGGCATTTTGCGTTCTCATGTGTGGCAAACAGATCTATGTCTGGTTGGCCCCAGATTTGGAAAAATGGTAGAAGAACTTGTGGATGTATTTCCCATTCGTGAATCTGTTGTGTCTGTCGACTTAACAGATCCGCAATCTTATTGTGAACTCCTGGAAGATGCTCTGCAAGCAGGTATATGTTTTGTGGAATGGCCCACCTCCAAATGTTCTGTGCGAGCTGGGACGGTTGCAGAGAATGTGTGCCCCCTTGTTTTTGTATGTAATACATGGCTGTCATCTTGTCCATCCCGATTAGGACAGCCTTGTTTTGTACATGGAGTTGGAATGATTTCAGTGCTAGGAATATTACTAATAGCTCCAGATGATTGATATGGAGCACTTTCTGTTGAGTGGTCCATTTGCCTTGAGTGGTGTGATTGAGGAGATGGGCTCCCCATCCTGTTAGTGATGCGTCTGTTAGAACGATCTGTGGAACGGGCTCGAGAAACGACCGCCCTTTGGATAAGTTTGTTGTGTTCCACCACTGCAGAGAGGGGTGTGCGCGGCTGCCCACCAACACCAGATCTGTAAGTTGTCCTTGAGCCTGATTCCACTGATGTGCTAGACATTCCTGTAAGGGAAGCATTTGAAGTCTTGCATAGGGTACAATAAAAATGCAAGATGCCATCATGCCTATTAGTTGCATGAAGACTCTGGCTGGGAGAGAGTGTGGTGTTTGAAATTTGGTAATGAGAGCTTGTATGCTGGCTATCCTCGCTGGACTGGGATACACTAGAGCTGTGGAAGTGTTTATGGTGGCCCCTAGATATTGATGTACATGAGAGGGCTAGAGATGGGACTTGGTGTAGTTGATTGTGACTCCCAAGTCGTGAAGTGTTTGTACAGTTTGAGGAGTGTGTTGAATACACTGGTTGAATGACTTGGCTTTTATTAGCCTGTCGTCCAGATATGAGAAGACATGAATTTGTTGTCTTCTTAGGTGTGCTGCTACCACTGCCAGGCATTTGGTAAACACCCTGGGTGCGGTGGAGACTCAGAAAGGAAGGACGTTGCACTGATAGTGTTGTCCATCCACCACAAACCTTAGGTACTTCCTGTGAGAAGGATCTATGGGAATGTGGAAGTAGGCGTCCCTGAGATCTAGTGTGGCAAGGAAATCTCCTTGTTGGAGTAGTGGAAGCACTTGTTGGGGAGTGATCATGTGAAAGTGATCCGAGTATATAAACCGATTGAGGGGTCTGAGGTCGACTATTGGCCTTAGGGTCCCATCCTTTTTGGGGATTAGGAAATATAAGGAGTAAACTCATGTTTCCTGATGTAGTAAGGGGACTGGCTCTATGGCTTGCTTTTGAAGCAGCGAGAGAACTTCTTGTTTTAAAAGTGTAAGATGTTCTGTGGACATTGGACGCTGTTTGGGTGGTATGTTTAGGGGAGAGCTGTAAGTTCCAGGCAGTAGCCATATTGGATCATTTGTCTTACCCACTTGTCTGTTGTGATGGAATTCCAGACAGGTAGGAACTGTGATAATCTTCCCCCGACCGGAGTGGAATGGCCTGGGGGGAGTGGAGGGAAGTCACTGTTTAGAAGCAGGGGAGGTACAAGTGTTGTTGTTACCTCGTCCTCTTCCTATGTTGTTATTCCCTCTGTAACCTCCTCTAAAATATCCTCTTTTGGGGGATGTTTGGGTGGTGGTTTTGAATGAGGATGAGGTATCTGTACTGATGTTTTTAGAGGCTCCTCTATAAAAGGAGAGGACAAAAGGAACCATGTGTTTGTGGAGACTGTAATGCTTCCATGGACTTTGCAGTCCCTGTGTCTTTTTTCAAGAGTTGTTTCCACAGTCGGTCCAAAAAGGTGTTCTTGATTGAACGGCTGATTTAGAATGGTTGTCTAGACCTTTTGCTTAAAGCCCGAAATACGTAGCCAGGCATGTTGTCTGAGCAGTACACTAGTATTAATGGCTCTTGAAGCAGTGTCTGCTGCATCAACTGCAATTTTAATTGAGGCATGTGTTATTAATTTTTCTTCTTGAATGAGGAAATTTGCTTGAGTTTTGTATTGGTCAAGCAAATGCTGTAATAGGGCTTCCAACTGGTCATAGTGAGCCCTATCATATCTAGCCAGTAGTGCTCGAGTGTTGGCTATGTGCCAGTGATTGGCCACTTGCGCAAATACCTTTTTGCCCGATGCCTCTAGTAATTTGGATTCTTTAATCGGGGGTGGTGCATCCCCTGAGGTTTGGAATTGGCGCGCTTCCTAGCGTTGGACACTACTAGTGAATCCAAAGGCAGCTGTCCTTTGATATAGGCAGGGTCGTCAAGGGCAGGTCTATATTTTTTATCAATTCTAGGATTTAAAATCCTGGCTCTTACAGGATCTTTGAATACATCAGGAGCATGTTTAATGACTCCCTTGAAAATTGGTAATATTTGTACCGATTTCTGAGACTGTTCAAATGTATCTAAAAGAAATCCTCCTCTGGTGCGTCTGAGTGTATAGTCACACCATGAAAAACAGCAGCCCTATTAATGAGTTGGCCAACACCAATATTGTCGTCAGGGGGAGATGGTTTTGTTGGGTATGGCTGTGGGCTTGAGAGGATTATTGGGTCGTTGAAATCCCAGTCATCCTGTGGTATAGCATGTGGATCTGTGAACAGGTCAATAGGGTGTTCCTCCCCCCCTAAGTCAGCATCATTTTGTGGTGGTGTATGTGGTGGAGAAGTTACAGGTTGTGTTGTAACTGGTTTTGTGAGAGGAAGGGGATTGGAAGGAAGGACAGGAGAAGGAGGCATAGGTGAAATGGCACAGTCCTTCTTCTTAATAGGCACTGAAGTATGCTCTTGCTTTTGGATGGCACAACTATGACATGTCCCGTTTCGAGATCAATGAGGATCTTTTTCTGATTGGGATCGACAGGATCCAGATGAAACAGTTCCTCTTCCTCGATAACCGCTTTCGGCGCCGTTTTTTTCGGTTCTGAGCGTGGTTGAGTCTTGTGCTCTTTGGCCTTTAGAGGTGTCGTAGAATCCTTTGGCTTGTTTTTCGGTTCTGAAGACTTGGGTTTCGGAGCCGGATGTTTAGGCTTGGAAGTGTTCAAAGCCGCTTTAATCGACAGGCCTCGAGGTATTCGGGCCGGTTTATCTTTCGGCATGGAAGGAATCAGAACCAATTTGGGAGCCAAATGTTCTTTTGGCTTCGATATCCTGCCTGTGGGACTATTACATGCGGTTTGCTCGGTCCCGAGCTACCGGAAGGCTTGTATTTTTTCTTCGGAGCCGGGCTTGAAGGCAGGGCTTCTGAAGTGTCCCTTCGGTCGCGACTGGGGCCACCAGGCGAAGTCTTGACCAGTGCCTTTTGCTTTGGTGGTTGGGGCAGGGGCAGTAGTACTCACTCGTTGACCAGGAGTGATAGGGTCATCTGAGTCTGCCTCTGACACGATTTCCAGGTCTTCAGAATCTTTTTCTGGAATATCTGGGCCTTCATTGAAGATGTCCACTGGTTTCGGAGCTAATCGCTGCGCCATGATGCGTCGTCGGGCCCGACGATCTCGGATAGTCTTTGGATCGAAAAGAGCCAGAGGCTTGGCAGCTGGATTCATTGTGTTCGGGCGAGAGACACATGTTACAGACCTTATGAGGGTCACTGTGTGGGAATTTTGTTCCACACTGGGGGCATTTTTCGAATGGCGTCCATTCCATGAGCCGTAGGCCCCAACGGCGTCGATAGGCCCCGCGGCGACGACCGGAATCGAATCGATGAAGGTAGCGTCAAAGTTTAAGTAGGATTTGAAGAGTTATATAAGTTGTGCGCGTCGAAAAAGCTTAAAAACAGTTTTCGAACCGGTGCGCAAAAGTTCCATCCGAACCCAATGGCGGTAAAAAAAAATCTGAGGATGGAGTCGATGCCCATGCGCACGATCATCCAAGGGAGGAGTCACCTATCTCGTGACTACAAAGACTTCTTCCAAGACAACAACAAGGTGCAACCATCCGAGCCCAACACCTGATGGCGATCTAATGCAAAGTGTGCGATCTGCAGCTCATATGCCTCAAACACATATTTTTGTTAACTCATGTAGATACTTGAGTGTTCTGATGATACAGAGTGAGTAATCAGCCTTGTTTTGAAATCCTAAAAACCCCAGTTCTACAAACTCTCAGGAAACAGGACACTAACTGGAGCATTTTGAGGTCACATGGAGAGCAGAATCCACCCAAGATATGACACACACTGGATTCCCGTGCTGTCACATTACAGACTAAACCTTTTAATTTCACAATACACACCGATTCTCTTGAGGTTGCATTGAGAATTATAACGGACCCTCCATTTAACATGGCCCAAAAATGAACCTTCCAGATCTTACTTGACACAGGCAAAGGAAAATGGATACCCCTAAGACCGCAATACAATGGATCTCTTCTAAAGTCACATGCCAAATACATAAGTACCAGATGACTCACAACGTTTCCAGTCCTGGGCGTTCTGCAAGAAAATTATTTAAAAATTTAAAATGTGTACCATCTGGGAGCTGTAGTCTTGATTCACTTCCAGTGAATCACATGGGTCAATACACATGAAAACAATCATTTATAAAAGATAAGTTTGGGGTTAGAAACCTAGTGTCCAGGTAACATGAAACCACTTACAAACATCTCAACATACCCTCACTTAGGAGGCGCCACTTGACCTTGGAACATTTTTATCCTTCAAAAAATACAAGTGCTTCCCAGTGACTTCAAATAGGCCACCCTCTCTGCAAACTAACACCTAAACTCATCCTCTTTTCAAACACATTTGCTCTTCAAGCAGTCCCCACCAAAATGGTGCCAATCAATAAAAGCAAATCTTTATTTCGACAAAGAGCCATAAAATCCACGAAAAAATATATAGAGACATTTTCCAGCTAAAATCAGATACCCATTTCATAAGACGAGCAAATCAATATAATAATGGGATCCATTGGTAAACTCATAAAGAAGGGCCTCATATCTTTTCATAATAGCTAGAGCCCTTCTAATAGAATTTATCACTGCATAGCAAGACTCTCTCGTACAAGCTTCTGTAAAAACATCAGGCCTTCCTTGTGTATGAATATGCTACTTACCAGTATGCATCTGTTCTTGGCATGTAGGGCTGCTGACATTCATATCTATAGCCTAGATCGCCGCCTAGTGTTGGGTACGGATGATTGCACATTGTTGTCCTGGAAGAGTCTTCGAAGTATCACGAGATAGGTGGCTCCTCCCCTGGACTACAGTGCGCATGGGCATCTACTCCATCCCCAGATTGCTTTTAGCCATTGTGGCGAAGATGGAGTGTAACAGTGTGAGCGATGACCATGCTAAGAGTAAGTGTAAATTCTGCAGCCGCTACAGGCGCCGGGGAGGAGGGCGGGCGATATGAATTTCAGTAGCCCTACATGCCAAGAACAGATGCATACTGGTAAGTAGCATATTCAGTTCGAGGCATGTGGGCTGCTGAATTCCTATCTATAGCATAGAATACATAGCACTCCCTCCATTATCGGCGGCCGCCCGTGCCGGCTGCAGATGTTTGAGAAAGTGCCTTCAGAACAGTCTGCCCTACAGCTGCTTGGAGTGCACATCTACACAGTAGTGTTTAGTAAATGTGTGTGGGGTAGACCACGTGGCTGCTCTACAAATGTCTTCCAAAGGGATATTACCAAGGAAAGCCATGGAGGCCCCCAACTTGCGGGTGGAGTGGGCTCTGGGGGGGACCGTTAAAGTGCGCTTAGTTTTTTGATAACAAATCTGGATACACTTAACGATCCACCTGGCTAAACCTGCTTTGGAAATGGGGTTGCCTTTGTGCTGGGCAGAAAAGGCAACAAAGAATTGTGTTGTTTTCCTAAAATGTTTGGTCCTATCAATGTAGTACATCAAAGCTCGTTTGACGTCAAGAGTGTGGAGCATTCTTTCGGCCACAGTCTCTGGGTTTTGAAAGAACACAGGTAGTTCAATGGTCTGATTGACGTGGAACTGCGAAACTACTTTAGGAAGGAATTTAGGGTTAGTGCGCAGCACCACCCTGTTTGAGTGAATCTGTATGAATGGCTCCTGTACAGTGAGCGCTTGGAGCTCACTTACACGTCGCAGCGACGTGATGGCTATTAGGAAAGCCACTTTCCATGTTAAGAACTGAACCTCGCAAGAATGCAGAGGCTCAAAAGGGGGGCCCATCAGCCTGGTGAGGACCACATTAAGGTTCCATACAGGAGCTGGTGGGGTCCTGGGAGGAATGACTCGTTTCAACCCTTCCAGAAAAGCCTTAACGGCAGGCACTCTGAAAACCGAGAGACGCTGCCTGTTTTGGAGATAAGCCGCTATGGCGGATAAGTGTATCCGAATGGAAGCATATGCTAGATTGCATTTGTAAAGATGTAACAAATAACAAATGATGTCGTGAGTAGATGCGTCTAGCGGGTTGATGTCGTGTTCTGCACAGTAAATGACAAACCGCTACCATTTTGCTGCATAGCAAGCTCTGGTGGTGGGCTTCCTCGCCTCCCGTATGATATCCATGCAGTCGGGAGGCAAGTTAAGGTAGCCAAATTCTAAGACTTCAGGAGCCAGATCGCCAGGTTGAGCTGTTGCGGATCTGGATGCTGAATGTCGCCATGGTTCTTCGTCAAAAGCCTGGGTGTGAGGGGGAGCCTTTGATGCGGTACCACGGAGAGTTCTAGAAACGTGGTGTACCATGGTTGGCGTGCCCACGTTGGAGCAACCAGGATGAGAGTCATCGAGTGTTGCTTTAGCTTTCTTGCCACCAGCGGTACGAGAGGTGCTGGGGGAAAAGCGTACGTAAATCTGCCTGACCAGTTCATCCATTTCGCATTGCCCTGCGACTGTGGGTGCGGGAACCTGGCGGCAAAGCTTTGGCATTTGGCGTTTCCCTTGTGGCGAACAGGTCTATCTCTGGATGACCCCACTGCTGGAAGTAGGGGTGGAGTACTGATGGATGTATCTACCACTCGTGCATTTGGTGGCTGTACCTGCTGAGCAGATCCGCCATCTGATTGTCCTTGCCCGGGAGGTGTTCCGCCATGAGGAAGATGTTCCTCTGAATGGCCCACTTCCACATGCTCTGAGCCAGATGAGACAACTGTGGAGAGTGCGTACCTCCCTGCTTTTGAATGTAGTACATGGCCGTCATGTTGTCCGTCCGGATCAACACGACCTTGTTGCACAAATGTACCTTGAATGCCTTCAGCGCCATGAAGATTGCCATCAGCTCTAGGTGGTTGATGTGCATCTTCGTTTGCTGCGTTGTCCATAGTCCCTGCACCGTGTAGTGGAGTACATGAGCTCCCCATCCCTGGAGAGATGCGTCCGTCATCAGGATAATCTGTGGCACAGGCTCCTGGAACGGTCGGCCCTTGCAAAGTTTGCGTGGATTCCACCAATGCAGAGAGCTGTACGCCCGACCGATCACCAACACTAGGTCGCTCAACTGCCCTTGAGCCTGAGTCCACTGATGAGCCAAACATTCTTGGAGCGGACGCATATGTAGCCGCGCGTGCGGGACTATGAAGATGGAGGAGGCCATCATGCCTATCAACTGCATGAACACTCTTGCTGGAAGCGAGTGTTGCGGTCTGAACTTCTGGATCAGTGCCTGAATGCTGTCGATCCTCACAGAAGTTGGCTGAGCTGTGGCTGCCAGAGTATTTATCGTCGCGCCCAAATACTGCCGCACATGGGCTGGCTGAAGGTGCGACTTCGGATAATTTAGTGAGAATCCCAGATTGTGAAGGAGGTGAATCGTGTGGGACATGTTGGCGGCGCACTGCTGGGCCGACTTTGCTTGGACAAGCCAGTCGTCCAGATAAGGGTAGACGTGAACGTTGTGTCTCCTGAGGTGCGCAGCCACTTTCGCCAGGCATTTTGTGAACACCCTGGGCGCTGTGGTCACCCCGAAAGGGAGGACCTTGAATTGATAATGCTGATTCTGAATGGTGAATCTGAGGTATTTTCTGTGTGACGGATGTAGTGGAATGTGAAAATATGCATCCTTGAGATCCAAGGTGGCGAGGAAGTCCCCTTGATTGAGCAACGGAAGAACCTGCTGCAGTGTTAGCATGTGAAAGTGTTCCGAGAGAATATACTGGTTTAGGGGTCTGAGGTCCAGTATGGGTCTGAGGGACCCGTCCTTCTTCGGGATTAAGAAGTACAGGGAGTACACTCCTGTGCCTTCTTCCTCCACTGGCACGAGCTCTATCGCCCCTTTTTGCAGCATGAAGAGTACCTCCTGCTGCAATAAGTGCAAATGCTCTGTGGACATAGGACGGTGTTTTGGTGGCCAGTTGGGTGGAGTGGAAGTTAACTCCAGACAATAACCGAACTGGATAAGCTTTCTGACCCACCTGTCTGTGGTGATGGATTTCCAGACCGGCAGGAGCTGCTGCAGTCTCCCCCCGACAGGTGTTGTATGGTCAGGGGGCAGTGACAGGGCGTCACTGTTTGTTGGTGGCGGAGGAGCGGGAGTTGTTGTTTCCACGACCTCTGCCCTTGGCGCTGTTGCCCCGATAGCCGCCTCTACTCTGCTTGGTGTAAGAGGACTGCGCCCCACCTTTAGTGTATTGCGTTTGCTGGGACATGTGGCCTCTGGAAACACCTCTATTGCCTGAGCGACGAAAAGTGTTGGGACTGGAGAGCCCCCATGGACTTTGCAGTCTCGGTATCCTTTTTTATTTTCTCCAGGGTGGTATCCACCTCAGGACCAAATAGTCTATCAGGGTTTACAGGCTGATTGAGGATGGTGGTTTGTATCTCCGGCTTGAATCCGGAGATTCTGAGCCAGGCTTGACGTCGCAACATGACACTAGTGTTAATGGCCCTTGCCGCGATGTCCGCCACGTCCAGTGCACATTTAATAGAAGCGTTGGAGATGAGCTTCCCTTCCTGAATGAGCATCTCCGCTGCCTCTTTATACTGATCTGGTAGATGTTGTAACAGGCTCTCTAGTGTATCATAGTGTGCCCTGTCATATCTGGCCAAGAGTGTTTGAAATGCGCCAGATATTGGCCGCTTGAGCCGCCACCCTCTTCCCTGATGCTTCTAGCACTTTTGATTCCTTGTCAGGGGGAGGAGCATTACCAGTGGTCTGTGAATTTGCCCTCTTCCGGGCATTAGAAACAACCAGAGAGTCCAATGGCAACTGGCCCTTGATGTAGGTAGGGTCGCCAGGTGCCGGTCTATACTTTTTTTCAATCCTAGGGTTGATAACCCTGGCACGTGTGGGTTCTTTAAAAATGTCTGCAGCATGTTTCAGAACCCCTTTCAGCATTGGGAGAGTCTTGACAGTCTTTTCTGCTGTGGAAAAGGTATCAAAGAGGAAGTCCACCTCAATAGGGTCAGCATGCAGCTGGACGGCGTGGTTGTTAGCCGCCCTCTCAATTAGGGCATTAAATGCTGTAGGAGAGGTTTTGACATTGTACACCTGAGTGTCCGGGGCAGTGTGCTGATCCCCCGGGTCCCCTGCATCCACCCAAGAGTCCTGGTGATCCTCAGGATCAGTGTTGGCAGGGAAATTATACTCCTCCTCATCACCTTCCCCAGCCTCCCCATCCGAATAAGTGGGGGAGGGTGTAGCAACTGTCTGAGTCCGTGGGGCAAGTGGCTCAACCAGAACCGGGGAATCCGTAGAAGGCTTCTTGCGCTTCAAAGGAATCGTGTAGGACTCCATAGGCTGCGCCGCCGTGATCTTCCTCTTGTAGAGGGTAAGTTTACCGGTGTCGGCGTCGATAAAGTGTTCCGACTGCTCTTCCATCATGGGCTGTCGATGCTTGGAGCTCACCAGTGGCTGAGAAGGCTTCGACCCCGCAGACACCTGCACGTTCGCGTTGTCGACCGGCTTCGGTGCGAACGCCTTCGGTGCCACCTTCGGCGGTAACGTGAACAGAAGTGGCGCCGAGGACTTCGGCGTTTTGCCAACTTGCGTTGGGGTGGAAGCATCCTTCGGATCGACAGCAGAAGCCTTGTTCCTGATGCGTTGCAAAGAGTCCGACACCTGCTTTGTGAAGGATGCGGACGGTTTCGTCGACCCGACAGACGGCCTCGATCCACCAGCGTGTGCCAACTCGAGCGTCGATGCCGTGGCTTTCTCTGGCCGATGCGTGGGATCAGCCCTCTTAGGTGCGCCGTGTCCTCGGACTGTGTCGACGGCCTTCTGCGCCGGCAGCTTCGGGTCGGCGGGCTTGACAGCTGGTTTTTGGGGCCCAGTCGTCGGCTCGACGCCCTTGAGCGATTTGGGATCGACGCCCTTGACCGACTTCGGCTCGATGCCCTTGGTCGACTTCATCTGGTCGACAGCCTTCTTCGGCTTCGGCCGCGCCGACTGGGCGGAAGACGAGGAGGTGGCCAGAGGGACAGACGTCTTCGCTTTCGATGGCATCTCCATCACTTTTGTTTTCGTCGCCACCGAAGCTTTCACTTTCAGTTTTGGTTTGACCAACGGCGGCTCCGCAGAAGTGTCCGTAGCCGGGCCCGTAGGCGAGGCCGTGGAACTGGGTGTAAGGTCTTGGGTAAGGCCATGTGGCGATCCCGCGACCTGAGCCTTAGTGATTGTCCGAACGGGGCATAGCTCTTCCCCTGAGCTATCTTCCGTGGCCCCATAGGCCTCATTGTCGTCTCCTACCTCGTCGACGACTTCTTCAGTATCTAGCACTTCGACGTCTGCGTCGTAGGTGTAGTCGATCTCCTCCGCTGGAGTGGAAATCGGCTCTTGATCTTCTGGCTCGTCTGGTTCTTCCCTCTCGAAGATGTCCACCGGTGCCGGGCCGACTGCTGGGCCTCCATGCGCGCCACGCGCTGAAGTCGAATCATCTTCTTAGATCGAAAACGGGAACAAGCCATACAGTTGGCTTCATCGTGATCCGGCGAGAGGCACTTGTTGCACACCGGGTGGACGTCGATGTGGGGATACTTCGATCCGCACACGGGACATTTCTTGAACGGGCTCCGTTCCATGATGAATGTTGGTTGCGTTGACTGGGCCTTGAGCACCGAAGAGGCACGCGACTCTTCTGGATGTCCGACTCGGGAACTGAGCCGGAACAGAGTAGGGCACCGAACGCAAGACAATACCGACGGTATAGGAAAAGGCCTTTGGGCCTTAAGAAAAGTCTATATCGATTCCGAACGTACAGATGTCGAATATACATCCGAACCCAATGGCGGAAAAAAACAATCTGGGGATGGAGTCGATGCCCATGCGCACTGTAGTCCAGGGGAGGAGTCACCTATCTCGTGATACTTCGAAGACTCTTCCAGGACAACAATGTGCAATCATCCGGACCCAACACTAGGCGGCGATCTATGCTATAGATATGAATTCAGCAGCCCACATGCCTCGAACACTCACTTTTGATCTACGTAAAATGGGGATCAAATATGAGCATCTAGGTCTGCATATAAAGGACAAAACAATATAAAGTGACAAGTGCTTTGCTTAACAGCATCATTACAGTAATATGTTGGCAGATCCTGTGATCATTGACGTTCTAGATTAAAGGCAACCTTAAAATGTATCAAACAAATCTAAAGAGAGTTAGATAGCAGCAACGATGGGGTTTAAAATCCAAAATAAATAAGGTTCTAGATTTTCGTTGATATCGGTACATATCTAACAACCGACACCAACAACTGAGCCCTCTGTAACCTCACATCCGAACACTACTTAAGTAAACTGTTGTAATGTACGAAGGCAGACTCGGCTATGCTGAGACTGCAGTCCATTATGATGTCATTGTATTCTACAATGAGGTAATGGATTTGCTGGGGTTTAAGCAGCTGGAGATCCCTGCTGTGCCTGGCAAGACGGCTGTAGCTTTTAACCCACCTTATAAATAAATACTTTCTACTGGAACAAGGCTCCTGTTTGTGGATGTAACTATGACATTTTTGGCGACGATTCACCAGGCACGAGCAACAGATGAGGTTGAAGGTACAGCCACAAACCTACATTGTTTGGAGAAACTGACAGGAGGCCCGGGGGGAATGACTCAGGTCTGAAAAGACGTTCGTGTGAGAGAAAAAAGAAGTCAAATTTCAGCTGGATATATTTGAGATGGCGGTTGCGTGAGGTGTTGTGAAATAATATGCCGACATAACAGCTGAGCGGAGGCAAGCTGTGCGATCGTTAAAGTAACACTGAAGAAAGAGACGCAGATTGAGAAAGATGACGGTTTAAGGGAGTGCCTGTACAGTATTAAGCAGAGTGAAGTGAGTGCACTCGATATCGGCGCAACTGCTGAGGAGCGGACTGAAGAGTGTCAGTTACACACACACGGGCCGAAGTATGAGCACGTGCTAACAACGCGCATGCCAAAGAGACTGTCAGATGAAGCGCTCTCTGTAATAGCGGCAGGGAGGTCATTTTCGAGTTTGTATGCGCATTATGTAAAACGTAAAGAGCACAATGGACAGGGTGTGAGCCACAACAGGAGCAATAATACATGCTGAACAGTCAGTGTTTTAAATGGGAAAAAATAAGTGCAGGTACTCATTGAAATTAGCTAGAGGTGTGGCAAGTGGGCGTGGCTAGGGGCGGGGCTAAGGGCAAGACAGGATGTACATAATTACTTCTATACCAGTTGCAGTGCATATTAAAACACTGGAAATGTGTAAACAAAACAACTCATTACACAAAATGAAAGCCAAACTGGATGATATGTTAACATTTCCTTGTATATAAATATATACGTTAACAAGAAATACAGCAGAGTTTCAATTTTGCACACATTTGTATAAAAATGCCATTTCTAAGCTACGATTTCAGAACTGAACAAATATCTGGTATTTTTAATCTGAAAAAGTGTCGACCCTAACTTCACCTGTCACCTCACTTTTGTGCATTCCCCCTCCCCCTTCCTTCTATGCTCATCTCGTTTTCCCCCAAACCTCACCCACTGCTCATCTCATTTTTCCCCAAACCTGACCTACTGCTCATCTCATTTTTCCCCAAACCTGACCCACTGCTCATCTCGTTTTCCCCCCAACCAGACCCCCTGCCAGTTGTCACAGGAGCTTGTTCATGGGGTGCTGCAGCGTTCCCTCCCCTTCATTGCTCCTTGGGCAGGGCTACCTTCACACCCATGGATCCCTCACTGTGATGTAAATGCAGCCATTAGTGCTGGAGGGGCACACAAAGGGAAGCAGCTCCTGCGCTAAAGAAAACAAAAATGAAAAGAAAACCGGCTTCGGGGAAGTTGTAGGATTGTGCTGCACTGCTGCTCCCTTTAGTATGGCCAGTGCAATACCCTAAATAGGACTGGATTACTGACCACAGCCCCAGCCCAGGCCATTTAATGCAGGAGGGGGCTGGGGCGGGTGGAGGAGGGGAAGGGGTTAAAGCACTTGCACCTGAATGGTCATTGAACACCTAATTAACAGTGCAGGGTCTGCCTAGACCCTGCACTGTTAATCACAGCGTGATCCAAGCCCGCTCAAACCCCTGCAGTGTGGGGAAATTCAAAGGGGCGCCTCTGGACTTTAATAGCGTCCATTCAAAAGTCTACTTTAGAGGAGGCTCAGTGCAATTGTGAGATCCGGAAGCAGAGCGGCATCTGTCCTGCGTTGGAGGAGATACCGAACTCAAGCGTGCAGTGCCATCAATCAGGGTACCGGTACTCTCCCTGACTACAGAAAAGTGCCGGTACTGACGGGTAGAAAATGTAGAAGTGCCGGTACTCCGTAACGGTGAATACCGGCCCATTTAAAGCACTGTGAACAGTGGATAAAGCAGCTAAACAGCCAGTTGATATAAAGAGAACTTACTTGTACTCGAACTTTTCAAACAGTCTGAGAGAGTACTTGTAGTGGGAGTCTGTGAAGAAGAGCTCTCACATTTGGTTGGAGGTTGTGTATGCATCTCCGATTGGCTGCTGTAGGAGTGGCTAGAGATATTCATTCCTGCTTACAGTGGGAAATTTATGACAAGACTGCCACCTTGTGATCATTGCAGATATAGCAAGTATGGATCTGAGCACTGCAATAGTTACTCCACCACCCTTTCTCATTGTTCATGGGGATCCTCCAATTGAATGGGAAGATTTGATTGACTGTTTTGAAAACTACATATTCGCATTAGATGAAGCCAGATTTTCACCAATCAGAAAGAAAGCGTTGCTTTTTGATTTTCCTGGTAAAAAAGGACAACATGTATTCAAATACTTACCTGCAACTGGTAATGCACAAGGGGGTGCAAGGGAGGATGTATACAAAGAAGCAGTGTTATGTTTACAAACAAGATTCGCTAAACATGTAAATGTGGTGATGCGACGCCACAGGTTCTACACACAACCACAGCATAGCAATGACAGTATAGTTGAATTTGTGGCATGCTTGAAGGAACTTTCTGCAAAATGACAGTTTGGTGCAATGACTGATGAAATTATCTGGGATCAGTTCATTGTACAGTGTCATAGTAAAAAGACTAATCCAACACTCAAAGAGGCCATAGCAATTACAAAAGTGGTGGAAGATTCAGAAAAGTGCATGCAGGAGATGAAAGTCACCATCAGCGAAAAGCTGGAGAGTGAGGTTGCTGCCTTGGGAGAAGAGCTGGTAAAGTGAATATGTTTAAAGGTAGAGGTCAAATGGCTGGAAGTTCAAGTAACAAGAATGGAAACCAAAAGGGATATGGTGTCCCACAAGGAAGATTTGGCTCAAGCGTATGTCACGGGTGTGGCAGTGGATATCAACTGGCTGATTCTAAACTCTGTTTTGCAATTTATAAGAATTGTCGCAAATGCGTAAAGAAACGTCAAAAGCTTCAAGATACGTGTAAAGGGAAACCAAGAGGATCGATTACAGCCTACGGTATCGAACGCTGTGTCTAGGGGCTACGTTACGCTGCTTCAAGCACAAAGCTGGTGATATATTACTTATGAAGTATTGCTCTGTTCAGGAATCAAAACACCACGGCTGTTCGCTTCGTCACTGCTCCTCTTCTGCCGGTGGATCTGCTAGAAAGCCTCGATCCCCGTCATCACTCCGTCATCACTCGCTTGTGAAATCTCGGCGGATCTTTAAAACCCCCTGCCACTCGTCTGCTCGGCTGCTCGGCTGGCCTCTACCAGAAATACACAATCTGGGAGTCCACCGGCTGGGAAAGGCTTCCCAAGCCCCCAGCTAAAAAGCTAAGAAGTTAAAATTAAGAAGCGGGGCCAAGGGGCTCCGGAGGCCAGGCATACTCCGGAAAAGGGGGAGAAATTCTCCTCTACGAAAGAACAGTCTGCAATGAGAACAGGGTTTCAGTGGGAAACCCGAGAAAGTCATATGCGGAGTCTAAGCACATTTACAAGAGGGTTGTTGGTGGGGGCCACGATTGAAATAAACCGCTCTTGCACTACATATATAACAAACACATCTAACATATCTAACGTATCTAACGCATCAACCAACTTCTCAGACGCACAGCAGGAAGAGGGGGCGACTAGAAGAGTTACCAAAGGGGGTAACATCGGACTTAACCCACCTAAACCAAACACATATGTACAAGTGCACGAACAGCATACAGCGCTGAACACAATAAAAGTGGCCAATCCAGGAAAGATAGCAGTAGCAATATCACTAACCCAAACAATTCCAACCGGACAGAGTGAAGAGCGAGAGAAGGGCTGGGAAATGGAGGACGGGGGAACAGGAGGGGGGGACAGAATGGATTGAAGGAGTTAAACGAGCAAAGCTTGGCCCAGTCCCTACCCCTACCCCGCCTAGACACCCTAGACACCCAAGGCACCCAACGCATCCAAGAAATTGAAATTGAACTTAATGAGAGCACACAAGACCCACAAGATCTGCACAGTGCACAGAGAGTAAAGTCAACGCAGCGACGACCTGAGACCAGCAGGGCTCGACAAATCCGAAAAATGGTACTAGTCCTGCAGGTCTAGTACCATGGAAAATCCCCTCGACCTGACTCCAACCCACTTGACCTCCGTCTCTGAAAACGGAGCAAAAGTGACAAGATAACAAGATTTAAAGGCATGTTTATTGCTCATTTCCTTTGTGAGCAATAAAAATGCCTTTAAATCGTGTTATCTTGTCACTTTTGCTCTGTTTTTAAAGACAGAGGACAAAAATTAGTTTGATTTCCTACTCGCCAGAAAGGGCGAGTAGGACCTAAAAATAGCTCGTCCTCATCTATTCTCCCTCGCAAATGCGAGCGGGCGAGTGGATTTGTCGAGCCCTGACCAGGGGAGCTAAAGCTAAGGAAGTAAAAGACAAAGTTCAAGAGCAAGATAGAGAAAAAGATGAAGAGAAAGACATGGAGAAGGAGAAGGAGAAGGGTAAAAAAAGGGTCCAGAAAAAGAGAAAGTGAAAGATAAAAACAAAGAAAGATAAAAGCATGAGTAACTTTGACAAAAAGGAAGAAAATGAAAAATCCAAGATGGATAAGAATAAATATAAAGATAAAGGTATGGAACAGGAGAAAGGGAAAGAAGGGCAAGGAGAAGGAGAAGGATTTTGAAGACACCGATGAGGTGGAACTAATGGCAAAAAAAGCAAAGCGATTACAAACCATTAAAAATCTAAAAGCAAAGGCCAATTCCACGGATCAGATAGCAACATCCCAGCCTAGTATTCTCAATATTTTTAGCCCATTACCCAAAGAAGGGGTGAATAAAGCTACAAACCGTTGGGAAACTGTGCAGGACCCAATGGCAGAGGGTGGGGCAGACAGTGGAACTAGACACGATGAACCAGATGTTAAAGTAGAGGCTGAGCCAGCTATGGAGGAAAGGACTGCTCGAACCCCGGATCTCGGAACTCAGGCTGTAAACGTCAAGCTGGGGAAACTCAGGGCTAGCGTACCCAAAACCACAACGGTAATCAATGACTACCCAATTGTTTCAGTTCCAAAACATGGACCTGATCGGAGCGCTCCTACAACTCAAAACTCCTCCCTTGAAAAAATGCTGCAATCAGAAACTGAAGCACACTCAGGAATCAGATGCAGATATATACGAAACTGGCATCTCCACTTCTAGTGAGGCAAGTGACGCTAGCAAATGCCAAAACCTAGCTGCATCAACCCCAGAAATATCAGACTCCTCAGATGTAAGGAAATTGAGCGATCCTTGGCAAGGCATCACCCCAAGGAAAAAAACTTGAGAACAAAAGGTTAAGGAATAAAAGACTAAACAAATCAACATACGAAGAAACCACAGATCAAGGAAGTAACTTGGAACAAATTAGAAATACACGAAAAAGCTCAACTCCCAAAAAATCAAAGGAAACAGAACCGGATCAGTATAGTGGGGAGGAATGGAATGGGAGCGGCTCTCAGCAACATGGAACAGGAAAGGCGGCAGAGCCTTCTCTGAAAGATATACTAAGCTCCATAAGAAAATTCCACAAAGATGTTAAAATGGATCGCCAAAAGAACCATACCGCCATCCAAAAGCTACAAGGAGCAATTAATAAAGTGGGCAGCACTTGTCTAGAGATATCGGAAAGGATGGTGTCAGTAGAAACACGCACTGACCATCTAGAGAAGGGTGTCACCTGTCTTCAAAGTCAGGAAAAAGCACAAAAAGAAATTATAAAGGATTTAATGATAAAGGTCGAGGACCAAGAGAACAGAGCAAGAAGAAATAATCTGCGCTTTCTGGGTATCCCGGAAGGCCCAGAGGGCAACGACACAAGGGGTTATATGACTAATCTCCTTAAATCAGCCCTCCCTGAACTTCAATCCTGGGAAATAGATAGAGAAATACAACCCGCCCACCGCTTTCCCCTAACCCAGCCCAAACAAACACAGAATCCACCTAAATATCCTAGGGCAATGCTGGTGTACTTTGGGAACTTTCTCCTATGGGAAACTATCTATGACCTTGCCCGGCCTACAAGCAAGAGGGAATATAATGGTTTTATATTCTTTGTAAGACAAGACTTTGCCCATGCTACTGTAGAACGAAGGTGGAGAATGCGGCAGCTATATACTCCCTTCGAGCAAATCGGCGCAACAGTTTTTTCACAAAACCCCGCTTGATTGAAAATAGTTTTTAGAGGAACAACTCGCAGCTTCACAAGTGAAATTCAGGCTGAAAATGATTTGAATGAAATCGCAGAGACTGCAAAAAGGAATAACCGATAACTATCAAGAACAGATAAAACCACCACCACAATGGGGACGGGACCAGGAGTGTCACACAAAGAACAGTATGGGGCTACAGGCTTAAAAAATAATAATAATAATTTTGGGAAAGGGGGGGGGGAGAATACTAACGATTATTAATCAAATATGATGTAATATATGATTATGTGTATAACTATAGAAAAACGTTTGCTTACATAGAGGACTCTCTCCCTATTCTGCTCTTATAGCCACGCAGGGCCAGGGAAGGGGAGTGTACTGAGGCGCACTAACCACACGGACGCCCACACCTGGATCTCACCGGATCCAGGACGCCTCAATGGGTGGTAAGGGGGGGGATGTGGGGGGCGGGTGGGAGGGTTGTGGGGGGAGGGAGAACAGGGCTCAGGATTTCTGCAAGGGACAAATGGAATACACAGAGAATAGCCAGAAAGATAGACTTAGAATAGTATGTTGCTTTTGGAGATGGTATATACCTCAGCAGGAGGCTACTAGAGATCTAGATGGCTAAGATCAGCATACTCTCAATGAATGTCTGCGGCCTTAACGATCTAAAAAAAAAGGCAGAAAGTTGCGGAGGGACTCAAGTTATTTGGAGCAAACATCGTTTGTCTTCAGGAGACACACATTGAGGGGTCACAGCAATACCTAATTAAAACACTAGGATACCGACTCATATCCTCTACAACGCAAGGGACACGACCTAGGGGGGTGGCTATTCTAGCAAAAGGTGGGGGATTGCAATTTCCACGGGCTATAGCGGATACATTTGGACGGTTTGTAATAGCAGAACGTCGTTATAACAATGGGGAGAGCAAATTAACAATAGGTACTATTTATGGTAATATTAGTGACGACCCGGATGTATTGAATAATGTCTCCAATGACTTAGCACACTGGCCTCTTCCATTGATTTTATGTGGAGACTTAAATATCCATCTGCCTAGTGAATGGTCTATAGATCCAAGATTTAAATTTCAGGGAAGGAAGCGAAACGTTTTTCAAGCTTTAAAAGATATGTGTATGCTACATGGTTTAGTAGCTGGTTGGTCATAAAAACACCCAGGGGACCCAGGTTACACCTATTATTCACACCCACACCCAAGGCATCTAAGATTACATTATATGCTTATGTCTAATTCCTTGAGAACAACTTGCCAAATCGATGGACTACCTAGAATTCTCTCAGACCATAACCCGCTTGAGCTTACCCTTACGGATGTCTCTGAGAGATCCAATACAAACACATGGACCTTTGAAAGGGCGTTATTAAATAATGATGAATATTGTCAACAAATAAGAACCTGGATTTCGGCTTTTTTAGAGGATAACATGGGATCTACCTCAATCGATATGGTGTGGGATGCCCTGAAGGCCTGTGTTAGGGGCGAAACTATGAGATTCTCCTTTCAACATAACAAAATAGAAAAGCAGAAAATGGCATTGCTAGAACAAGATCTACGCAGAGCAGAAGAGGAGCTGATCAAAGCGGTACAGGAGGGAAGGGCAACAGATAGTGAAGTACGTAGGGTGGCAATCGCTAAGAACTACATTTGAGAAATATTAATTGGAAAAGCAGTTGCTAGAGCCAGTATCCATAGGGAAAAAACAAAGGAGTTAAGCGAAAAAGTGGGACATCAACTAGCGGTTAGAACTCGGGAGGAGATATCATTTGCATTAATAAAAGAAATCAGGGACCCAGAATTGGGCCTAAGATCCGAACCCTCGGAAATAAGAACGGCCTTCCAGGGGTTTTATAGGAAACTATACCACGAAGATGATAATGAATGTGATGACCCCAAAATATATCTTGATCCATTCACTCCCGATCATCTGGGAACAGAAGACCAGGATCTATTAGATGGTCCACTTTCCGGGGAGGAAATATTACTATCTATGTATTCCCTTGCCAACGGGAAAGCCACTGGTATGGACGGGATTCCCACTGAATTTTACACTAAATTTGCACCACAACTTAGGACCATCATGAAGGAACTCTTACAATATATTATTCAGGGAGGGAACCCACCAAAGTCCTGGTCAATGGTTAAAATAATTGCTTTTCCCTAAAAGAACAAGGATGTCCAGGAAATGGTCTCCTATCACCCTGATCAATGGGCACTCGAAAATTTATTCCAAACTATTAGCAGCACGGCTGGCCCCCATAATCCATAGGATAGTTTTGGAACGACAACATAGGTTCGTACCTGGACGATCCACAATCGATCACATACAAAGAGCCATTTCTCTCTTTGATTACACAGGAGTGACAGGAGACCCTATGGCGCTTATACTGCTGGATGCGGAGAAAGCGTTTGATAGGGTCTCCTGGAAATTCCTGTGGGCCGCCATGTCAAACTGCAGGATCGGAGAGAAATATATAACAGCAATCCAGCGGCTCTATGTAAACCCTAGCGCCAGTGTTCTGATTAATGGGGTTCTTTCTGAAAATTTTGCTAGCACTAGGGGTACAAGATAGGGATGCCCCTGCTCGCCCCTCCTGTTAGCAATTTATATTGACGCATTTATACACAGACTTGAAAATAACGTTTTAATCCTCCCCATTCAAGTACGTGGCCTAGATACAAAATGCCTGGCATATGCAGATGACATTGCCATTGTTACAAAGGACCCTAAAAACGCTATAAACTGGATAGAAAAAGAAGCCCATGACTTCGGTAGAGTCTCAGGATATAAACTAAACTCCAACAAGACTCAGATCGTGCTTAACAACAAAATCACGATGACGGACCCTAGGATAACTGATAAGGCGACATATTTGGGGGTTAGCATTAGCGCTAACATTGAGAACAATGTGGACGATAATATTGAGCCCCTTCTACACCATACTAAGAAAGAACTATTTAGGTTAAATAACCTACACTTGACTATCGGGGGTAGAACTAATGTTGTGAAGATGTTATTTTTCCCAAGTTTTTATATTTTTTCCGTGCTATATGCTTAGAATTTTCCCCACTAGTTTTTAAAAATATCGACACTGTTTTCACGGTTTGTGTGGGGATATAACAGGCCACGTAGGGCATTCAGGTGGATTACCTTACCCAGAGAGTTGGTCCCTGCCCAATTTTAAACTATACTATTGGGCTACAGAGCTGAAATATAGAGCTAGACTACTAATTGATAACCCGGATGGCTGCAACATACCCACTCCACAAGAACTGATCCTGGGGGATGGGAGCGCTGGATGTCTATGGCGACATGTAAATGATGGCTATTTTTAAAAAGTAAAATTTAAGACTATTTCTAGTGTCAAAGTATGGGGAAATGTTAAAAAACTGTTAAGTCTAGGTCGATATTCCTTCTACACCCCGTGTCACAGAATGCGGATCCTCCAGAGATATTCCAAGATGTATGTATGTGGAGATGGATTGAGTCAGGGCTTAGACAGCTCGGGGACTTCTTTTCAGTAAGCGGAATTAAATCATTTGATGAACTGAAATCAGATTTTAGTATGGCTAATAGGGATTTTTTCAAATATCTCCAGGTAAGAGACTTTCTATTAAAGAAAGGGGGAGGTTGTATCAAATTTCCATCTTGCCAAATCACAGAAAAGCTGAAACTAGCAAAAATTCCAAGAATCGGCGAGATATATGTAGGGTTGAATCTATTATTACCAGATGATATGGACAAACATGGGGCGGCATGGCAGACTAGGCTCGATGTCTCTCCTCGAACATCTCTCTATGCCTACGAAATGTCACTCACCTGCTTAATGTCTATTAAACTACAGGCACAATTCTATAAAACGTTCTTCTCACTTTACTATACTCCATACAAAATAGCCAAATGGGGGACGGGGATAGGCACAACCTGTCCACGATGCGCATTCCCCGCGGCAGACATAGTTCATATGTTCGCCTCATGTAATATACCAACAAAGGTATTAATTGAAATCTCCAACTTCCTCTCGGACAAAGCACATGGTAGGGTTAAAATTACAGCTGAAGAGGTCATGCTGGGCACATCTAGCATCGACCGACCAAAACAAATACAAGGGCTGATCTTTGTAGCTATGGCCGTTTTCAGGTTGTGCGTTGCATCAGCATGGTTAGATCCGACACCACCATACTTTCTGCAATGGAGGGCTGGGCTGCTTGCGACCTGCAACCTGGAGGTTGCTACATACAGAAATAAAGGAAGTAATACGCGGAATAGGGGTATGAAGATTTGGGCACCGCTGCTAGTCTGGATTCAGGAGCAATGATTGGAGTAGGGGGAACAACGGATGCTAGCCACGTGGCAAATATGGTATTCTCCCTTTTTGCTTTCTTTTCTTTGTATGTCTTCTCTTTCATAAATTGACTGAGCTCATTAACGTATTTGTGTAAGAAAATGTTGGTTACCTGTTCTCCTGGGGGGGGGGGGGGGGATGTATGTAAAAAACTGGAATTTTGAATAAAAATAGTAAAAAAAAAAAAAAGAAAGAATGGACATCTGGCATGCATGTGCAAAACAAATTAAAAGAAGGTTGCTACGGTGGAAGATCATACAGGCTACAGGGTACTGATGGTGGATGCAGAAAGTACAGTAGGTGAGGTGGAGGAGGATGGGAGAAGGAGAAGACAGCCAAAAGTGGTATTTGATATCAATGGGAAGATGATATCTTTGATGGTGGACACAGGTTTGCTGTACCCCATTGTCTTAAAATCTTTGTTTGATGCCACACGGGGCAGTGAAATTTTGGTGGTATGGGATGTTGTTTTGAAAGGGTATCAAGGAGCTGATATTGGCGTTATTGGTTTCTTGACTGACAATCAAATTTGTGGAAAGAGTGGCAGCAGGGAAAATGTACGTAGCAAGAGCATGACCACCTAAATTGGGCTGGACACATTAATATGACTTGAATATAATGGTGAATCCACGTGCAGAAGAACAAGTGATGGTGGTTAGTGATCTGAGTCTGAAAGGATTTTTAGACTTTCATGAGAACATTTTTGAAAACAGGTTGGGTGAAGATGTTAACTATGAGCACTTCCTCAAACTCAGGAAGCACTCTGCTCCTGTTAAGCATGTTGCCAGGAGGGCGCCAATGGCAGCAAGATCAAAGGTGCAGGAAATACTGCAACAGCTTCTGGATGACAGGGTTATAGAACCTGTGGAAGCAACGGAATGGCTGTCTCTAGTAGTCATCACCAAGAAGGCTGACGGTTCACTCAGGTTTTGTGTGGACTTACGCAGCGTAAATGAAAATGTTGTCATGGATAGTTTCCCCTTACCAAACCTCAATGAGCTGATCCACATGCTGTCTTGTGGTATACAATTTTCTAAACTTGATTTACGGAGAGCATACCATCAGGGAAGACTCTCTGAACTATTAAAATATCTCACAGCTTTTATCACAAATGAGGGTACCGATCAATTCTGGAGACTACCATTCAGATTATGTTCCGCTGCCAGTGTGTTTCAGCATTTGATGTCTAAATACTCTCTGGTCTAGAAAAGACAATTGTATTTCAAGATGATATTCTTTTGTTTGGGGGGTAATGAGGAGGATCGCAATCGAATACTTGGTGAAGTCCTAACACGCACTGGTAATGCAGGTCTTACACTGTGGAAAGAGAAGTGTACATTTTTGATGGAGGAAGTAGAGTATTTGGGGTACAAGGTAACAAGGGAAGGAGTGAAACCAAAGGTAGGCCTTGTCAGACACCACATAATAGATATACCCTTAGATCGTTTATGGGTCTAGTGGAATACTATTCCAAATTTGTAGAAAAATTTGCACACAAAACAGAACCTAGGAGGGAGCTGCTCAGGAAGGGTCAGAAATGTGTTTGGTGGATGCACCAAGAAAGTGGATTTAGGACGGTGAAAAATGATATTGCACATGCTGGTGTTCTGTCACCTTATCATAATTGTGCTAAAACACTTCTTACGGTTGATGCAAGCACTGTTGGAGTGGGTGCAGTTCTGGCACAATTACATGGCAAAGAAGAAAAGTCGGTTGCTTTTGCCTCTCGCTCATTGACGGTAGTAGAACAAAATTACTCTGTTATAAAGCGCAAGCCATTGGCTTCTGCTTGGGCCACAAACTATTTCAGGGTGTTTTTTTTGGGGGGGAAGGGCGTTTACCCTACCCACTGATCACAAACCTCTTCTGAGGGTTTCGGAACCAGTGGGTATCAAGAATTGTTCAGGACATCTGGCACGGTTGGCAGTCAGGCTGCAAGAGTTTGATTGAAATTTGCAGTTTGTGCTGGGTTGGAAGAATATAGTGGTAGATTGCCTATCGCGATTGCTGGATTGTGCTGCGGATGTCTGTGAGTTTATTACAGAGGAAGTGGTGGCAGGTGTTGGTGATGATATAGAGGAATTAGGCAAGTCCATTCTCAACAAGGATTGGGTGGAAGCTATGAAACAAGATGACACGCTTACACAGGTGATGAAGTTAATCAGAGGGGAGGTGAGGAGAGATAGTAATCACATGGTGAGTGTGAGGCCTTTTCTTAAAATGGTTGACGAGTTGTCGGTTATAGATGATAATCTTATTATGAGAAATTAAAAGTTTGTGCCACCTTTTTCCCTTCGCATACGTCTAATAAACTTAGCACACTAGGGGCACATTTGACAAACTGACAATCAAAAGGTTGAGAGAGAGGTATTTGTGGCCGCTTATGGACAGTCAGGTCAAAGAGTGGGTAGAGCGGTGTGTGGTATGCAAGGAGTCTGAAAAACGTTTGAGAGTGGGGTTGGGTGCCTTGCAAGAGGAACAGTATGTGGCTGAAGCAAAGGACATTTGGGGCAAATGATGTCTTGATTTCATAGGACCCTTCAATTTCTTACAAGAGCAGGAGAAATTTGCAGCGGTTCTGGTTGACGCAAAATCAAAATGGGTGGAAGTTGTGTTCATGAAAGGGATTACTACCTCTGATACAATTCTGATGTTTGGCGACATTTTCAGAAGGTAGGGGATTCCTCCAGTACTTTTAACGGATAATGGTACATAATAGACTTCTCTGCAGATAAAGGGTTTTCTAGACACCCTCTGAGTGAAACACATTTGTTGCTCACTATGCAACCCTCAGGGAAATGGTTTGGTAGAACGGATAAACAGGATGGTGACGGGCACTCTGCAATTGGCGTATAACTCAGGGTTGCCTGTGCAGGATGCTGTCAAAGACATGCTTTGGGCGTCACGCCCGACTCCGAATAGCAACAGAGGCAGAAGCCCATTGGAGATGATGAGTGGTAGGACAGCTTGAAGCAAATTGTTGCCAACTTGGATGTGTGAGGGAATAATTAAAGGTTTGAAGGATGGTTTGAGAATGGACAGACTGGAGAAACGCCTAATTGATGTAGGAGAATTGGTGAAGGTGAAGTCTGGAGATGGTAGATGATTTTTTAGTAGAGTTAGGGAGCCATTCATGGTGAGGAGAGTGGGAGGTAATTGGGTCAAGTAGATAATGGACAGACTTGGTATCTAAGGCGTGTTGCTCTATACCAGAAGAAAGGTGAACATGTGCAGGTAAAGCATGGTGTGGGTGACACTTCTTCACCTTGGTTGTTAAAGAGTGAAAGATTTTTCAAATGCACAAGAGGGTGCAACTGGTCAACAATGTGGAGGTCCTTTGCAGGGTCATGATGAACTTGTTGCAAGGAGAGGAGATGATTCCAGTACTATGCCACAGGCTGAGAGGGAGGTGAGAGCAAGAAGGCCTCCTGCCTACTTAAATGAATATGTTTGTGAATAACGTCATTTTGTTTACTTGCAGGTTCTCTGCTTACTTAGGTATCTGTGACATCTTTCTAGGTGTCTTAGCTATGTTTGTTTTTGCTATTATTTTGCATGTTATTTACCTATGCTATTTTGTTGTTATTTGTTTATTTTTGCACAGTCTCTAACCTAATTCCTACATTGTAACAGGTCGTTGTAATGGGTAAGGGAGGGGGATAACGTACTTAATGTACTTAGGCAGTCTTAGCTAGGCTGAGACTGCAATCCATTATGATGTCATTGTATTCTACGATGGAGTTTCGGCAGTTGGAGATCTCTGCATTGTCTGCCAATACGGTTGTAGCTTTTAACCTATCTAATAAATAAATACTTTCTACTGGGACAAGGCTCCTGTTTATGGATGTAACTACGACAGAAACATTGTTTAACTTCCATTTTACTTTTTGAAGTTATCACCTGGAATGATCAAAAAGCTCTTTCAAGCCTATTATCTCAAAGAAGTTCTTCAGGTATGCATCCAAAGGAATCTGGGAAATTCCACCCATAGATAAACAATCAGCAACACATGGTCTAACCAAGAATGCCTCCGGATAACTCCAGATCTAAACCGGAAGCAAAAGCAGGGGCAAGACCCATCTGAACCTCAAAGAAAGGGAGACCTAATTCATCATGACAAATCAGAGTGGCGGTCCCCAAGGGAACTGCAAGTAACCTCCAAACAAAACTGTTTTCTACACTTTGGAGGACTGTCATATTGGTTTGCCCCCAAAAACCCGTTCCTTTAAGCCCGACAGAAATACATTTAGGTTTATACAAATTAATCATCTCTCTGATGGGTTTCTGTCCCAATCTGTAGGAAAATCTAAAAAATGCCTATATACTCCTACTAAGTTGTTGTGTCCTTGCAGTTAAAAGTGAATTCCATTTGAAAGGGGAGCTATAAAAAATCCCTAGGTAATTAAAATCTTTCACCTTCTCGAGAGAAGATTTTGGTCTCGTACTAAATGGGACCACAGGTCACTATAAATGATTTGAAGTTGTTGACTTTTAGATCTAATTTTTCTATGTATGAGGAGAAAGAGTCCAATAAGACATGTAGTACCATTTGCTGTGCAAGTAATCAACACAGCAACATCCACATTCAGCAAGATTGAGATGGATGTTCTACCAAATTGTGGGGTGTCCTTTCCAACCTCAGATAGATGTTTAGAAATCCCGTTTATTATATAAAGGAGAAAAAGAAAAGGACACCCTGTGTAGATCTAATTTGGGTGGTTCATCTCGGATCATCCTCAAACATTAGATTCCATCCTCACTCTAAATTACTATCACCAAGCATGTTAGTTTAAAAAAAGCCAAGACTACAGGTCCTAAAATCAATCAGATGTCACATAACTGGAAACAGTATCTTTACAGCATGGAGCGGGACAGCCACACAAACCAAAACCCGACTTCCCTCTTCATGGAGACTTATTCAGTTGAGGAGTACACACTTAGTCACCTTAGAGCAGAGATTTTGAAACATGTGGTTGCCTAAATTGACAGCAGGAGCAGTGTGGCAAGCTCCAGCCTACAAAAGCCTATACATACATCTTGATAACACAGACAAACTTGCAGAAAAACTGCAGGGTGGTTTTATTGAAAGAAAATAGTGGTGGGGAGTCACTCGGTAATTGGCAGTCATGTTCAACCTGGGAGTAGATATGAAAGTGGAGCCTCCAAAGAACCCTACCATGTAATTTCTAATAAAGGTTTATATTGTTAACACTTTTAGTGTGACAGGACTGCCAATAGGATGTTAGGCAGAGGCTCAACACCCATCGAGTTGAGAGGGCTTTATCCGCCCCAACCCTTACCCCCGCCCCTTCTGGGGAAAAAGGAAAAAGAGATCGGGGACTAGCCTGGTAAGAAGGCTGTTGTAAGTAGATTAGATCACTTACATTTAAGTTACATAGGTTTATTCAAGAGCACAGCTTAGCGCACACCTCACTAGCTGACCAGACCATCAACTGACAAGAGTGGAACACTCTAGTACAAGTTAGAACACTCACAGGTATTCTGGGAGGCTGAGGAGGTGAGAACACAAAGGAAGGCCTAATGACCGAAAGTGGCCATGTTGAGAGAAGCACAAATATACAACACATCTTCCTCCTTTACAGAGAAAAATAAAGAAAGAAAAAACACAAAATGAAGCTTAATGTATGGGAGACAACAACAATAATCATTAAGACAGGTAGGAGGTCTACGACGGCTTGAACTTTTTAGTTCGCGAAGGCAAAAGGAGGGTTTCGGGGACAAGGGTGAATGGTGAAATGAGGAACATCACCAAAACAACCGACAGGCATCACCACCACCTAATCCCCTTAGACTGACAAAACCAGAAGAGACAGTCTACTTTCTCCAATCTGTCCTTGTCCAGCAAAAACAGGAAAAACAAGTTTACTTTCTTCAATCTGTCTCTGTCCACCACCGCTTTCCGCTCCAAGTTGAAGATGAACTCCTCAACAGATGCCTCTATGCTTTAGATTGCAAATATCTGGAGTTAATGTTCCCGAAGACATTGTTGAAGCCAGATCTTTCTCTGTCCTAGTTTTGGACTAGTTGTCCCGGTTCGGATTCTCTTTCTCCGGTTCTAGACTTCTTTTTCCGGTTATGGCCCTCTTTCTCTGGTTATGGGTCTTTTTTTTTGTTGGTTGTGAACTCTCTGGCCCATTTCTTTTGGGCTCTATGTATTAGTTATGTGGGCTCTCTGACCAGGTTCTAGCTGTAGGACATTTGTCCCCATTCTGGGCTCTCTGTCTCGGCGTTGGTTTTGTTTCTCAGAGTCTGGACTCTCTGTCCTAGTTTTGGGCTATCTGTCCCGGTTCAGGTTCTGGAACCTTTGTCTCCGTTGTGGGTTGTCTGTCGTGGTTCTCCATCGTGGTTCTGGGACCTTTGCCCCCCCCCTGGCTCTGGGTCCTTTGTCCCCGTTGTGGGCTCTCTCTCTCGGCTCTCCATGGTGGTCTGGGACCTTTGCCCCCTCTTGGTACTAGGACCTTTGTCCCCACCTGGTTCTGGGACCTTTGTCCCTGTTGTGGGCTGCCAGCTTCTCTTTTTTTTTTACTTGTGTTTGTATCTTCTTTTTTCCGCTCCTGTGATTTTAACACTTTCTTTTACGTCTACTGCATCTGTATTGTCTTCTTTTGTTCCTTCTGCGGCCATATCAACGCTGTCCCAGTTCCGGGCTCACTCTGGACTCTGGTTCCTAGGATCACTGTCCCGGTTCTGGGCTCACTCTGGACTCTAGCTCCTGTTCTTGATTTTCTGCCCCTTTTCTAGCTCTCTTTTTTATGGGCAGTCAGGCCCACTGCCGATATTCACTGAGCGATATTCCAGGAAATCATCAGCTTTTAACTAACACTATTGACCATAGAAAGCAATCTGGAACTTTCAATTAACATTATTGTCAATACCTGGTCCTGTAAACTGTGTGTGCCTGGGTTAATCACGTAAATAGAAAAAAAAAGGAAAAATGGAGGCCCGCATATCAACGTAGAACCGGGTGGTTCTCGGCACGGACATGCACCAATTATTGCCACACAGGAGTACTGACACGGATGGAGTGAGGAGTCGTCACAGAAGTGGTGATGGCACGATGACGCTGAAGACAATGACGCTGAAGGTCTCCATGGGATGGTAAACTGGCGTGTGTGTTGTCCATCTCGTGCAAGACTTTTTTTTTTTTAATTGTAACAGTTAATCCGTCACTGAGGACACAACTGCACATATATGGCACACTTTGATAAAACAGTGAAAACACTACTTGTTGCACACACTTCGATAAAAAGCTGAAAAAACACATTGAATCAAGTTGTGATTCACTCAACATCAGAACATTTTTCCTTCGGAAAAAGTTTGCTGCCAGGATAATAGAAGTGTTGTAAGATGGTTTGCTAGCTTCAGAACCACCTGTCAATCATTGCCCTCACTCAACATTTCCAAAGTATAAATATACGGAGTATTTCATCCCTGCCAAACACCATCAAACACCGGGGCCCGATCCTTGCTCCCGATCAACATATTTAAGGTGCGAGTCCTCAGAGTGTTTAACCACTTTGCCCCCAATAAACACATTTCAACAGTTAACACAGCGCTTAGTCTCATCGACAAAACGCTTCTTAGTAACGGCACTTCCTAGCAATGACCTGCGTATGTGTAGAAGTGGCGAATGCATGGAGAGATACACGTAGACAAGTAACTGACTCACGGTTCAGGCGAGTGATGGCAGGGATACTTGCGATTGTTTTCTTCCTCTATTTTCCTCGTTTCGTTTTTTAGGTCTCGCCTGTCGATGCGCATGCGCATCGAGCAAGGCGAGAGTATTGCGAGTTATCCACTCTTTATCCACACTGCAAGGAATCGTGGCGATTCCTTGCAGTGCCCGTGACTTTTAAGGTCAATGCGCATGCGCATTAAGCTTATGCGCATGCGCATTGACCTTAAAAGTCACGGGCGCGTGCATGTCCGTCTTTGTTTACCCGCTCCGCCCCCTCCCGCCGTGTCGCCTTGCCTACTCTCTTCCACAGCCTCCCCCAGCTCCGCCCCCTCACTACTTGATTGCACGGCCGCTAGGCCGTGCCTCCCCTACTCTCCTCCCCCCTCCTCCCCTGCCTGCCTGCCGCTAGCTGAGTCCTAGCGTTGGCTGAACATCCCGTGATTTTGGACAAATCCCTTAATCTTGCTGTGACCTTGTTTCTACTTTCAGCGCGGAGGCTTATTTCTAAACATGTTCACACTCTCGACGTCTGAAACGGGTGAAACAGGACTATGAGATTGCAAGATTTCTGCGAAAATTGGTAGTCTTAAAGAGCTCTGCCGCCCACTTTAAAACACATTCAAGACCTCACTAAGTGAGAGGAGACCCCACTGTTCCTCTACCACGAGGCATCAGACCTTTAAGACCGCAGCGTTCTTTCTGTTCGAGTGAACGCAGACCCTGTACAATACCACTCGTACGAGTCACAACCCAGCCTACTATAATCGCGCATCTTTGTGTGACACGTTCCGTGAATTCCATTCCCCGAATCTGTTGCGAAATACTACAGCCCACACTTTACCCGTGTTGTGACTGACTAGTTTTAATTTATTGCGGTGCCCATTTCATTTACACTATTTTTGTTCTGAAGTGTCTGCCATTTATTGCAGTATTGTACCTCTACCTGCACTTTGTACGCTTCTGAAACCTGCACACATATCACTTTTCCTCCTATAATGTACCGATTGCTACTTCATGTATTTTTGCTGCTCACCATTGTCACTATTCATTCACGCAACTCAACGTTGCCTTCCTTCACCTATAATTTTCTCCTCACGCATCCTTAATGCTCCCATCGAGACGCGCCCCGCCAACCCACTGCAAAGTCCGCGCTACCAAAACCAACAAACAAACTATCACCCCCGCATCGCTCTCCGTACTCTGGCCTCAGCAACCCCCTTCTCCACCCCCACCAGTCCCCTCGGCTAACTTGGTAGAGATGCGGCCCCGCCCGGGCTCCCCCCTCCCAGGACTTCCTCCTCGCATCCCTGCCCCCTCGCGCTGCTTCAACCCCTCCCCTGGCCACGGCACTTTATTAGGGGCCTAACCCGACCATTTGACTGTCATTGTAAGTCTCTTGCTGGAGCTACAGTCCCAACAAAAAATAAGCCTTTCGGCAGTCCGATGTCCCAGCTGCGTCTAGCTTGCTTTCTGTGACCAGACACACGTTTTTTGGCTTTTATTGAGTTATCCCCTCTGCTCTTGAACATTGTAAATCGCACCCTCTCTTCTATGGGTGCTAAGTGCTATATCCTGTATTTTTCTTCTTCATATATGACTTTGTTTCTATCACTGTGCTGCTCTCTGCAAATTTATAAAGCGCTCTGATACCCGTCAAGTTTGCGCTATAAAAAACGATCAAATAAATAAATACTTGCATGAAGTCCGTGTTTTAAATCTAGCGACTGAGATGTATTTTCTATTTTGTTTAGTTCATTTCGTGACAAAAACGTTACGAGTCATTGCCTGTGCGACTTCTTTTAATCTTGCAGAAGCAAGGCTGCACCACGCCACATCTTGTTCCTCTTTTACCCACTCTGACACTGTCCCGGGACCGTCAAAACCAGTTTGCCCAGTTTGGAAAGCTTCACTTCAGTGCTTCTCTCCTCTACCTGCATATCAACACGGTGGTGTGAGGGGGTGTGGTGTCGGGAGAGGTAGGCTGGGGGGAGGAGAGGTGTGTTTGTGACAACTCCCAGGGCTGTGCACAAACGCCTTTCATTTGCTCGGTTACCAACAATCTCATAGCCAGCTACTTAAGTGTCCAGGGAAGGCAACACGCAGGGCCGAAAGCTGCCGTTATTATCCGTAACGACCTCAGAGGGGACCTCTCAACATTACTCACAGAAAACAACTCAGAAGGTGGAGTCATTATACTAAAAGGAAACCGCACAGGCTTTCTGTATACTGTGACTGTGGGAGAATTAGTTAATGTTCCTGCGTTTGAGTTAGAGCTTTTAGATTTGTTTATGGCTTTTTTTCTTTGTAATTCTTTAGCATTGCCTACAGGAAACAAAAATGCTAAAGATTTTAAAAAAAAACCATAAACAATTCTAAAAGCACTAACTCTAATGCTGCGAGACCTATTGCATTTCCAATGCTTGTCTAATTTCCTCTTGTGTTTCATTGGTTTCTTATTTATTTTGCTCACATTGCTGGCAGCAGATGGATGACCGCTGTAGGTTCTTGGTGTGAGGTGTTGCTCGAGGCTATGCAGGGGACGTTCCCTTTCTGGTCTGGTCAGCCAAATCGTCGCTAAATTGTTGTAAGTAGTTCAGGACACTCCCATTTAAGTTACAAGTAGGTTTATTCAAGAGCACAGCTTAGCGCACATCTCGCAAGCTGACCAGCCAATCAACTGACAAGAGTGAAACACTCTAGTACAAGTTAGAACAACTCATAAGTATTCTGGGAGGTGAGAACACAAAGGAAGGCCTAATGGCCAAGTTGAGAGAAGCACAAATATACAACAAAGGCGAAAGATAAAAAAAGAGAGATGAATATAAAGAAAAGGGATGGAAAGAAAATGTACATAGAGAAAGGGATAAGCAATGGAAAAAACGAGAAGAGAGACTCAGCAGAGGGAGGAATGAGAGAAAGGAGGGGAGACGAGAGAAGTAAAAGATAACAAGTCACGCGAAAGGATGATAATGAAAAAGATGACCAAGGTTAGAGAAGACCAAGGGTTCAACAAACATGAATGGTACTTCTTGAAATGAAAAAATGCCAGGAGCAGGTATTTATTATCTTGCAATGCTTGTTTTATGCTCAGGAGAGCCAGTTCGCTACCTTTGCCATTCAAATAAGTTTCTTTTTAGGATTGTCGTCTTTATCTGTTCCTCTCACTTCCCTGCAGCTGCAAGACAACATAAACTAATACACCTTCAGCTCACTCTTTTTCTTCACTATAAGTACTCCTGTTTGTCCAGAACCTTTTCAAATTCTATTTCTGATTAGACTTAACCCCATTACTCTTTCTAGTAGCCAGTTTCATACATTTACCAAACTTCCTTCTGTTAGGCTAGTACTGATCATTTTCTGAATCTTATGCCACGACCCCTCCACATCATAAAATAAGAATAACAGATATTTGTTGTTACCCCCCCTCACTGGTATTCGTTTCAATGACCTCAGAAGAATGAAAGGCTATTCGGGCCTGTTGGAGTCTCACATTCTTACCATAGGGGCAAACATAGATCCATGCAAGGAATGCATGAGTCCACCTAACTTCACACAAGAATTTCACTGAAGTACTCTTATTATACCGCCCATAAAATTTCCACGTACATAAATTAAAGCAGAGTACAAGCAATGTAGCCAAATAGTTTTTATAAAGTGTATTACTATTTAATAATTTACAGATACCAAACCTTTTGGGTATATTACATGTTTTGATATTGATTGTGTTGAGGTGGCACCTTAGATAATGGCACTTCAAGCTCAGTTTCTGTGTTTCCTGAGTGCCTGTACAGTCAACATCTTTCCAAATGTAAGCTCCATTTCAGGCCTTGAAAGTGCCTAGGCATATCAAAGAAAAATCATATTTGGTGGCTGCTAAAAGTCAGGGATACTATTAAGAATAAGAGAAATTCAACATTCTGTGTGTTAAAAACCCTAGACAAGAAGTGATCTTCCCGTTGACTGTAAAGTTGATACTTGTACTAAGGGTCTGATTTAAAGTTTGGTGGCAAGGTAGTCTGTCGCAAAGATGATGGAGTACCCTTACCAAACGTTTGACCTGCCCATCTTATTTAGAGAGGGACAGACCATGAGTATTCTGTCGGCAGAGCCCTCGCTGGCTCTGTTGATGGAATACTTCCTCCAATGGCTCAGTGGAGTAGGACCCAAAACTCCTCAACTTACCAGGGATAACGGCTGAATGTGTCACGTAACAATATGAATCTTTCTAAAATTCCTTGAGGGAGAACCCGGAAGCCACTGTAAATATTATTAATTCTTCTTATGCGGAGACCAACAATACTTTCCAGTGAACTTAAAATGCATTATTGAATGAACAACTATGAGAATAATGACACCATACGTCATGGTATTGTGCCGGGAGAGAAAGAGACCCCACAAGCAAGTAATTTTAATGCACCTCTGAAGATAGCTCCCCCACCACACCTACTTTAAGTGTTAGCCCCCAAGAAGCTTGAGTCTAGTTGCACCCCTGAGGTTGGTAGTCCTGTTTAAACCAACCTTTAATGGAGGTAATTGGGCGTAGAGCAATGCTCTAATTGCTAAATATGTAAGTGCTGCCTTATGGACCCATTTCTAACTAAACATCTTGGGCCAATTCATGTATTTTAGCCAACAACACACTGCATTTTTGGATTTAAAGAAAACAACTTGCAAGTGTATTTCACTAAAAAGTCAAAACTGGCTAGATGCGTCACAAATTACATGGGACCAATTGACTGCAAGGCATGATAATGTGACTGAATAAAAGGCAAACATTAGCATCTTCTCTTGCAAAATATATTTGATGCTTTCTTCGGTCCCTTACACATTTTGGCTCCTTTGATATTTTTCAATAACATACAGGATGTATACTAAGCAAGAAGAATCCTCACTGGAATGGCTACTTTGTTTTAGCCTCCAAATATCCAGTGTGCGAAGTTGAAAGCCCTACTGCAAATCAGATTTATCTAGATTTGCTAGAAAGTGTGTGCTGCCGACCAATGAATTATTTAATGTGCTTGCAGTATTTAGCATTTTATTGAATAAGTGTGTAAACGTATTTATCATTCAGCCCCCCCCGCCCGCCCACCGGCCTCCCATTTCCCGTGAAATTAAAGAACAACGCTTGAAGACCTCTGCCTTAGGCACATTTAGCATTTGAATTCAGGTACTATGCAGTAAGCTCCCAAGTTTCAAACGTACAGGCGTAAATGATAGCTTTGCATTTTGTGATGTTTGTGCTACTTTAGTAAAATTATGGAATCAAAACTACAAGTTCCAAAATGCAAACTTAGACGTGGAATTGTTGGGCTGCTTACGAATGACCCTAGAAAACTTGAGAACTCAGAAACATGAATGGAATGCTCCTCGCTCACACTGGACACTTTTTCCAACAGCCCACCCGAGGCAAATGATAAAATGAGATCATTTGTGCAGCTCAAATAAACTATTTCCGAACAATCGTTCTTTCCTGGATTAAATGCGTGCAGCCACAACTTTAAATCGACTTCCTCCCGTTTCCGGATTGGTGTGTGAGAGGAAAGTCCTAATTGATAAAGCCAAATGTGGTGCTATTTTTAGAACGCTCCACCTTAAAGCTCAACCCTATTTGAATGTACGTTAACTTGGAAATGTATTCCCCCGTTTATTTGCAAATCTCACTGTTATCTGTTCTCAAAGCTGTCAAGAGTGTTAGCAAAAGTTGCCACGAGTGTTGTAATCTCACCATTGTCAGATACCCGCAGAGAGGCGCTGACACCGATCAACTCGGCCCGGTTCCGGAGCACCTTGCGCAGCGCCCCCGCCCGCTCCCTGAAGGTGCGCTCGTTTTGCCGGTAGCCGTGCAAGCAGAGCACACGAAGCACGGCCATTTCCACCGGCTATTTTGCAGACCGGACCTGACGACAACCATAGAGCCTTCATAGAAAGGCAAAAGGATTCTGCATACTTCCTGAACTAGATGAAACAGTATCCAAACCGAGGCTTGAAACGCAAAACAACGCCACACGTGTGTTTGCATAGAAAACAGACTAAGGAGAGCCAGGGCTCAGCAGCTTTCAAGAGTCATTAACGACCCCGAACACACAGGACAAAGAAACGCTCACTTGTTATACATGACTTGAGTAGTCAAGAGCTACTTTTTCGGCTCAGGCATGGCTTGGCAGTTCGGGCTGGACTGTTCCCATGAGGCATAGGGTCAGACTGATTTGCGTATGGCCATGTCTGAACTGGGGTGGCTGAATGGGCTAAAGAACGGTGATGGATTAAACCCAGATCTTTTGACTGGGTGTGAGTGTTTGATTGGTTTAGATGCTCCGTCCATCACCACCCCCTTTTGTACCGCTAAGTTAGCATTTGCAGCACCATTTTGCATCTGGTCGCCATTTTGTGTGATGATCGAAACTAACATCTGTCTCACTTTGCCTGCCTCGGCAGAAAGCAGCTTCGCTATTTTTTTTAATTTCTCCAAGGCTGAGCTTCGTTGTCCTAATGAATACATAAAACATGCCTTCGCATACCTTTCCTGTTAGATAGGCCTGTTCTCATTCTTACAGTGGCAGGCATGGGCAGAATAACCTTGAGGCCAAGGTAACATGTACCCGATCCCAGGAATGTAGCTCATCTTCTGTGTTTCCTTGGTTAACCTGCTCCAACTGGAAATTTCCAGTTTGGGGCGGGTTTTGCTGGGTATTGGAAATGTATAACAGTTGATGTAATGTTGGGGGGAGTCAGTCCCCTCATTAGCATCTTAGGAGGCTAGTCAGACCGGACTCCGCTCGAGCGAAATACTAATAAATAACTTGGTTTGTATCCTCTACTGTCTGACCGACTCTTCATTTGTTTGGAAGGCTGAGCGATGGTCGCGAGTGACCCTGGTGACCCAAATCGAGTCACTTCCTTCAGTTGGAGTCTGAACAGGAATCCCATCGAGCGAGTGACCCATCTTTGCCCGCGGATGGGTGAGGAAAACGGGGCCACATCGGGTCGGATGGGCAGACCGGGAATCCTTGCACGAGAGAGCCTAGTAATCACAGCTGTCCCGCCTCTGAATGGGCGGTGCCTCGCCCAGTGGTCATCCCGGCTGGGGTCCTGAAAGGCAAAACCCTTGGATCTGACCATTTGGCCGAAAGAGTCAGCAGCGGAGAATACGTTTGTTTGACCCGTGTGCACCGTGTGTGTTTGCTTTTGTTCTTTGTGATTGTGGCGCCACATTGGTTTACATTGGTTTGAATTGTACATGGTCTACGGGTCGTTTTTGGACAATCGCTTGACTTTGAATTCCTTTTGAACATGGTACCATTTGTGAATTATATTTGATGGGGTCTGCGGCCCAACTTTGGTGACGGTATTTGCAAATATTTGTCTGGTATACATAGTGAACGTGTAGTGTAGTTCCTATTATCCCAATAGGCTCTGCGCATTGGAATAATATCTTCAATAGTATAGACGTAGGACTGTGGTTAACTAGGTCTTCTACTGACGATATTAGACTTAAAGTTATGTGTGTGCCAGCTAGCTCAGAGTTCACTAGAAACTTTCTCGAATAGGCAAGGAGGAGTTTAACCTCCCTGGATAGACAAGAAGGGATTTAGTTTCTGACAACCATAGAACATGACAACTTTGCTCTCCCCTAATCAAGAGTATATCTCTAGAGTCGTGTGAAAACAAAAGACAACTATTTTACTCAGTCAGTACGTGCATTCTTAGTTTCACCAGTTTGTAGAGAAATAAGAGATGGGCGTGGTTCAATAAAAAGATGTTATTTATTGATCAGTCTCTTTTCTCATACAAGAGAAATGAATCGCTATTATTGCAATACTTATAGTTAAGTAAAGTGCATACAGTAAAAACAGAATTATAAAATAATACTGTAAAAGCATTTATATGGTTTCTTAGCCATATGATACTAAAATGGATAAAAGTTATATACATATATACATTGACTAATCGTACTCAACTGGTGCTTCTAACTACGCCTACCCCAGTGTACCTGACCTAAGCCTAATACGTGGGCGTGCGTAGATAAGTAGTTTAAGTTAAGTTTGCTTTGCCAAGGATCTGATTCAAGAATTCTCTGTGAGGGGTTATTCAGTTCAGTACCTGGGATTTAGAAGGCTGGAGGGCTGGTATCTCAATCTCAGGACTCGATATCCCAGTTGCCCGCAAGGGCGGCTAGGAACGCCGGAGCTGGATTTCTCGGCAAGAGAAAAGGCAGCGTCTCTCTCTCAGCGCGTCAAAAGGGAGGGGGAGCGTCCGTGGGCTTCTTGCATCTGCTGGGCTCCTCGGCAAGTATCGCTGCTCCAATCTCGTCACCACCATCGTGTTTGCTTAGGGCAATGTCGGTAATATTTATACCTGAAAGGTGCCGAGATTGACGTAAGGATGGACATAAATACGTCAATAAGGATGTCATACGAACTGGTCATTCGTACATTCTTTACTGGAGTTCTTGGTTAAATCAAAACAATAGCTGCGGGGGATTTCCCAGGTTGCTGGAGGTTTGATTTGTTTTGAGAACTCGGTATGCTTTCTATGGGGGCTGGGGGAATAGTGCTTGCCTAACGTGGTAGCATGCGCTATGACCTAATCAGAAAACGGGTTTCTGTGCCGTTGTATGGCCACTATTGATATATTAACCGGACAAGGGTCAGAAACAGGAATATTGATACAGTTCCCATAGGAAATACATCACACCCACTCCACGGAATCTATGTCCATATTTACTAACCTAAGCATAGTAAACATAACTAATATTGTATGTGTATTCAGAACCGCCCAAAATACATTAATTTTGCATTACTTTGGATTTGCGTAACACATGAAAAAATGAAAATAGTTACTGTATGCATTCAAGCAGTCTAATCATTCAAAGAGGATGCACATTGTATATCTGCATGAATGATTTGCGAAAATAACACATGAAATGGCTCTTAGTACAGAAAAAAAAAATGCGAGTCCATTTCATCACATAGAAGGACAATCTTATGTGTAAATAACCTAGAGGTCGAGGTAATGTCTCCTAGAGGTACCTAAAAATAGAAGTGTCTGTTCTCTAAGAATAGTTTACTTTAAGCAGAAGATAAGTGCCTGAAAGGTAAATATTTTGGATGTTTTGGAGAACGTTCCTGTTTGCAGGAGCAGACTCGAAGAATTCTTAGTGGCTTTATTTTGAAATTTGAAGGCCAAATTCAGAGTTCAGGGAACGCCGTGTGCACGTTTGCTCAAAGTCATTCTTTCTGTTCTGGTGAAAACATCATATCATTTAGATGTTCGAAAAAACAGTCAACAGCTTCTGGTGAGAGTTCGACAAGGTTGGAAAATGACGCTACCATGCAGTCATGAGCATGATTGCTTTCAGTGATGGTTTGATCAGCATAGCTGACAGATGGTCGTACCTGATCGATGCTGTTTTCATCTTGTACTTCACTACCCTTCATTCGCAGTGGTGAAGTCTCCACGAATGCCGTCATCAGGATTGGTAGCCGCTGGGGACAGCACAATGCATGAGCCTTTACTGGACTCAACAAAGTCTCTGCATCCAATGGCACTTCTGATTGTAGTGTGAGACAGGTGTCCAACACGCATTCTTCGCCGCATAGTAAGCACCTTAATACAGGCATAACACAGGTCTGCCACAAGGGTCTGAATGAAAGAAACCAAGTCATATTTAAATCGCGTAGCCGTGCTAATCCAAGGACTTTAGTTAAGCGGTCCCGGTAGCGGATAGCTAGGATCGTTTCTTCCATTGTTGTTGGAGTCATGTCTGTGACACGGTTTGCCATATCGAAGCAAAAGTAGCAAAAATAGGACGCCTGCTACTAGTCCCAACAGGAGAGGTAGTCCGCCAAAGAGAGAATGGACGAAGTTTGGAAAAATACCCAGGATCGCTTTGAATGGTGTTAAAGCGCATGAAAAAACTGTCTTAAATACACTGGCGATACCACTGGTATCAGAAATATTTAAGATTTCGTTTAGTATTTCTGCGAAGTGTAGGGGGCTATTCGTTGATAGCAGTGAATGAATCTCTGCCGTTGTCCTTGCAACTTGGAGATCATACGTTTCTTTTGATGACGTCAACCTGGTTGGCGTCTGTAGGAGCACAGTCTTTATTCTGCTTAAAGTATCAATTCGAATAGAAGAGAAATTAAAACTGGGCCATAACCTTGCCTCCCTGTCTGGAGTATCGTTTGGGAACAATACTCTTTCACAGCACATGACCCTGGTAGTCACGCTCACGAGATAAGGTTTTCCGGGCATTAGGCTGCAACATCTGCGATCTACAATTAGAATGTAACTTCCGTTCAAGAGTCTCCTAAAGAATGGTTCTATTCGTGTTGCAGGTGTGCCTAGCTGGTGACATGAAAGGTTATTTGAAGTCCCTTCACAGGCCCCATGCAAACTTAAACCCTGACACAGAAGTATACCACTTAGTGATTTTGCACAATTATTGCCACTAAGAAATACACTCTGTCCTTTATTACTAACACATGTGTGAGTTTGAGTTTGAGTTTAAAAGTATTTATAAAAAGCGCACTTTCACCAGCGGTTTCATGGCGCTGCAACAGACGAACCCCTAGGGTGGGAATGACAGAGGTTAAGTGAAATGAGAAACAGAAACAACGAGTGGTCTAGTTAAAAGCTTTGGCAAATAGATAGGTCTTGAGCTTTTTTCGGAATTGAGGGTAGAGAGGTATGGATCTAAGCTCTAAAGGCAGGGAATTCCATAGAATTGGTGCAAGGGTCGCGAACTTTGATCCTCCCCATTTCTTCCTCCGGAAGCGAGAGACTGTCAGGAGGGATTGCGAAGCTGAGCGTAGTACCCTAGTGGGAACATAGGGAACGATCTCTGATGTAATAAAAGCCGGAGCCATGCCCAGTCGTGCTTGACAGATGATGGAAGCAAGCTTAAACTGGACGCGTTCACGAACAGGGAGCCAGTGAAGGGATTTGAGAAGGGGTGTTACGTGATGGGATTTTGGGAGATTGAATACCAGCCGTGCCGCCTGGTTCTGTATCAACTGCAAACGCCTTAAGCTATATGCAGGTATACCTGCATATAGAGCGTTACCATAATCCAGGCGGGAGATAACCATCGCCAAGATGATCATTTTCAGCGCATCCAAAGAAAAGAAGCGGGATACCTTTCGTATGGTGCGTAGTGACAAAAAAGAGGAGGACACCACAGCGCTAACCTGGGAGTGAAGAGTGAGCTGAGAATTGAGTTTGATGCCTAATGTTTTAACTGAGGTAGAAGGGACCGGGGGAGGACCAAGGGAAGGGGGCCAGAAAAGTGAGGACCAGGGACTGGATGAACCACCCGTCAACACCAGATCGGTCTTGTCCGGATTGAGTTTCAGATGATTGTGGTTCATCCAGTCCCGGATAAAAATCATAATAGACTGAAAATTCGAGATGGAAGCAGGGGAAGAAGACAGATTGAAGACAAGTTGGAGGTCATCCGCATAATTGTATACGCCGACCTCCATTTGCTGTAATGAAAAAATCAAAGGGGCAATATAAAGATTAAACAAAAGGGGTGAAAGGGAGGAACCTTGGGGGACCCCGCACTGAACTTTCTGAAAGTCCGCAGAAAAATCACCCAGGCGAACAGCCTGGGTGCGGTCCCTCAGGAAGGAGGATAACCATACCAGCGCGGTCCCTCCGATCCCCGCCGCCCTGACACGGGAAAGCAGGATGGTATGGTCAACCGTGTCAAAGGCGGCTGAGAGATCGAGGAGGACCAAAGCCTGGGTCTGGTTGGTATCCATGCCCTCCCTGAGGTTGTCAAGGACCGAGAGTACTACGGACTCTGTAGAATGTGCGGGGCAGAAACCAGCCTGGCGGGGGGCTAAGACCCCATACTCCTCCACAAAAGTGCTCAAAGAACTGGTGACATGACGTTCGAGCACTTTGGCCAGAAATGGTAGGAGGGAGATGGGGCGATAGTTGGCGGGGACCGAAGGGTCTGCGCCGGGTTTCTTTAGAATGGGGACAATAACTGCTGTCTTCAGAGAGTTGGTTACAACCCCCTGAGAGAGAGAACTGTTGAGGAAGTGGAGAGCGGGGTCTGGACACGAGGTATAAATATGGCGGAGGATGTGCGCAAGGCAAGTGTCTAATGGGGAGCCAGATTTAACAAGAGGAATTATCGAGGTCAGGGATTCCTTGATCAGAGGAGGAAGGGCATTGAATTGTCACTTAGGAGGAGGGCACTGAGGGTCAACAAAAGAAGGGGAGGGTGAGGGAATGTTGACTTTCATAATGGCAATCTTCTCTATGAAGAAATTATTTAAGGAGTGACAAAGATCCTGGGAAGGAGTGGGCTTTAGAGATGTCCTGTCGGAGAATGCCAGATTGTGAACAATCGAGAAAATTTCTCTCGATTGATTCTCAGCTGCAAGGATCTTTGAGGAAAAATAGGCCGTTTTGGCAGTCAAGATAGCCTTCTTGTATTGGGCCAGAATACTGGTAAACTCAGATCTAAGTGAGGGGCAGTAATTCCTCCTCCAGGCACGCTCGGCTCGGCGTACCGCTAGTTTGGTGGTCTTGAGATCCTCGTTAAACCACAGGTTGGCATCCTTCTCCCGCTTTGAAGTTACCCGCTTCAGTGGGGCAATGGAGTCACAGCCTGAGGAGAGCCATTGTTCAATGGCAGTGGCCTGAGAGAGAGTGGATAAACCTTGTAGGGTGGGGTAGGAAGAGGTTAGTGATGCGGATAGATTTTCAGGATCCACTCGGCTCCATGAACGGACCCACACATTCTTAGGGAGTGGGTGCCTAACAGTGGGGTTAATGGGAAGGGAGAACGAGATCAGATGATGGTCAGACCAGGTGCAAGGTGAGATAGATAGGGAGTTTACCGGACAATTTAGAGACCAGATCTGATCTAAAATGTGTCCTTTGACGTGAGTGGGGGAGTGGACATGGGATACAAAGTTAAGGGATTGGAGGGTATCTGAAAACTCTATTGAGGACGGACATTCTGCTGGATCTGTAGGCCAAAAATTAAATTTTCCCAATAATAAGATAGAGGAGTTATTAACCGTAAGTGTGGCCAATACCTCCTGAAACTAGGAGAGAAACAATAAAGGTGATTGAGGGGGGCGGTAAGTGAGAAAACAAGTGAGAGGGGGGGTGATAGATGTGGTACGAATAGCCAGGTACTCTGTTGTAGCAATATCTGGCAAAGATAGTAATTGAAAGGGGAGGTCAGCCCGGGTAATGACCGCTATACCACCCCCCGCCCTACCAGCAGAACGGTCAGCACGTAGGGCATAGTATGGGGCGGGGAGAGTGGCCAATAAGACGGGGAGGGAGTCGTCACTAAACCAAGTCTCTGTTAAAAAGAGAAGATCCGGTGCGTGGAGGTCCAGCAGCACCGACAGTTCGTGTGAATGGGCCACTGCTGACCGGGTATTGAGGTAATAGGCCGAGAGAGTCCTAGGTGATGCTGGGCTAGCATCTCCTCCGGGGGGAGAGGGAGGGGGAGGACAGGAGAGGGAGGGGGCAGGGGACAAATCAAGAGAAGAAATGCGAGAGCGAGCAGAGGCAGGCAGAGACCAAATACCTTGGAGACTGAGGAGTTGGGAGGAAGTGTAGGTTATAAATTGGGCAGAGTGGAGTGCCCCTAGCCCCGGTCGGTCGCGGACGGGCGCAGACGGGCTTGCCTTAGGCGTGCCTTCGGCGCGCAATCGACGCGCCCGCTGCGCGTCCGAGATCTACACATGATTTATAGATCTGTAAGAGGGGGTTGGGGGGAGGGGGCGTGGCCTCGAAAAGGGGCGTGGTCACGGCAAGCGCCGGAAATGGCGCCAAGAGTGTCCCGGTACCAACAACCGTGGCAACGCTAGATCCGCTGCACGGGTGGTCAGGGCGAATGAGGTCTGCAAGCAGCAGTTTTAAGGGAGCAGAGGGTGAGTAGTTAAAAATACAAGAAATAATGTGACATTCAAATTTTTAAAATCAAAATACACAGGAATCGTGCTCCCGGCTTTCCGCCTCAGGAGTGTCTGTCAATCTGCCCAGGCGTTCGTGTTCAGCGCCTTTAAAGGGCTAGGGAAGGGGCGTGGCCTCGAAAAGGGGCGTGGTCGCGGCAAGCGCCGGAAATGGCGCCAAGAGTGTCCCGGTACCAACAACCGTGGCAACGCTAGATCCGCTGCACGGGTGGTCAGGGCAAATGAGGTCTGCAAGCAGCAGTTTTAAGGGAGCAGAGGGTGAGTAGTTAAAAATACAAGAAATAATGTGACATTCAAATTTTTAAAATCTAAATACACAGGAATCGTGCTCCCGGCTTTCCGCCTCAGGAGTGTCTGTCAATCTGCCCAGGCGTTCGTGTTCAGCGCCTTTAAAGGGCCAGGGAAGGGGCGTGGCCTCGAAAAGGGGCGTGGTCGCGGCAAGCGCCGGAAATGGCGCCAAGAGTGTCCCGGTACCAACAACCGTGGCAACGCTAGATCCGCTGCACGGGTGGTCAGGGCGAATGAGGTCTGCAAGCAGCGGTTTTAAGGGAGCCGAGGGTGAGTAGTTAAAAATACAAGAAATAATGTGACATTCAAATTTTTAAAATCAAAATACACAGGAATCGTGCTCCCGGTTTTCCGCCTCAGGAGTGTCTGTCAATCTGCCCAGGCGTTCGTGTTCAGCGCCTTTAAAGGGCTAGGGAAGGGGCGTGGCCTCGAAAAGGGGCGTGGTCGCGGCAAGCGCCGGAAATGGCACCAAGAGTGTCCCGGTACCAACAACCGTGGCAACGCTAGATCCGCTGCACGAGTGGTCAGGGCGAATGAGGTCTGCAAGCAGCAGTTTTAAGGGAGCAGAGGGTGAGTAGTTAAAAATACAAGAAATAATGTGACATTCAAATTTTTAAAATCAAAATACACAGGAATCGTGCTCCCGGCTTTCCGCCTTTTCCGTGTGTATAGGGCAAGTCCCATGTCGACTTAATGTATCCTTTACCCAACCTTTCATACTGGCCTGCCTGTATATATTTTTGGCAGTACTGAAACTGGAAAGTTGTTATCGGAATATTTATTATCCCATGTATTATCCATTCAATGACAGGTCGTTCTGACATTGTCAATGGTAATCTCTCAAGTTTTTCAATGCTCAGAATTGTATAGTCAGCACCCTTCTGTGCCAAACTGATTTGTGTATCAGTAAGGTTAAAGATATTAAATAATGACGTTGTGTTGATTAAACGCCAAGGCACATAGCCTGAACGCAGATTTTGTAACGTCCAGCCAAGCTGTACAATAGAACGCAATTGAGACTGACCGTGTTGTAACATCAGTAAGTCTGGCTCTATTATATCGATTGCTGAAGACACAATACTGTCCAGTGAATATATTCTGGAAGACAGAGTCATTAACCCATTGTCTACAACAGAAAGTGATTTTTCCAAATTAACACGGTCAATTTCCCGTATTTTTTCCGCTGTCTCAATTTGAGTTTCTTTCCAAGCTTCATTATAAGCTGCATATATAGAGGCCGCTATGAAACGTTTTTGACGCTGTTTGCGTGGTCCCATAATGAAATCGCGCAAGTCAGCACCTTCTTTAAGTAAAGTTAGGTGTTGCTTAATTTCTGCCAGTGTGGATGTATGTAGCCATTGAAGGCAGAGCTTTCCCACACTGTAAGTAGTTACAATCCCTGGATGTTGTCTTTGGGAGTATCTAGGGTCTGGCCTGGTCAATGTGAAACCCTGTATTTTGTTCAGGAATCTGTCTTGACAGTTATTTGTGTCTGTGGGCCAGATCAACCATTGTTTCCATTCAGGATGTGTTCTTTTTTGGTTTAAAATACTGGTTACGTCTATCTCAACATCAGAGGTGCTATTACTATCCATTGTTGGCTTTGGAATAGACGGTTTGTTTAAGTCTTTGATTTTGGCTAGACCAAGACAGGTGGTCTGCTGAATTGTGTCATTCAAAAATATAATTTGTTCTGGGATCATGCAGGCTCTAAATAATGATTCTAAACCTTGCACTTGCCAATCTTTTGTGCCCCAGATCGTTTTCGTTTCAATGTTATTGTTCCAGAAATCAAAACCGAATGTATTCATTTTTTCAAAAAATGAGTCTGAATATATCAATTTTGTGTTTGTAAGCATGGTTTTCACTCCTGTCTTATTTAACAATTTGAAATAAAATGATTCTGCATTACTTGTGTTAAACCCTGAAAAGTATGAATATTTATCATAAAATGTTTTTGAACTGCCTTTTGGTGGAGTTGCACAATGTTCCCATTGGTTAAAATTTAAAACATTTCTAGGCTGGGTAGATTTATGCAGATAATGGTTACCATAATGGTTATAGCAAAACATTTGATCGTAATTTGATGAACCTTGTAAATAATCATGTTCTGTAAATTTGGCTGACATCACTAGATCAGACATCATATCATTAATACTTTCAAAATCCCAATCATCAGCGAATGTGCTTGGTTTTACAAAGTCACTTAATGAAATCTTAAATTGGTGTGGGTACTTCAGTAGTTCAACCGGACCATATATTTCATATTCAGTTTTGTCCCATGCTACCCCGCCGGGTATAGGATTGGCTGTGAAGTTTACAGACGAAAGTTCTCTTTTCTCGACGTGTGAAGATGTGTGTGGTTTAAGGACCAAGTTGATATTCTGGCTTGCTGTGTCCATTTTACCATATTTTCCCTCAATGAAATGTCCCAAGCATAGTACCATGATGAGCCAAAGTATGAGGATAAATGCACCAAATGCTACCCAAATTTCAATCCATGGAGAAATCAGATCGGTTTCTTTCAGTTGATGTAAAAGTGTCTTTGCTTTGTCTTTAAAAGTTCTTTTTGTTGGATGATCGTCAGGTTCATTCAGATCTTCAGAAAATTCATCGAAATTGATGAAGTAGCCGGATGCCGTTCTGTCAATTGTTTCAATTGCATCTGGATTACTTTTTGTTTTTAGGATTTGCTTTGTTTCATTAGCATAGTCCGATACATCATTGTAGAGTGGAGTTTCTTGATTTAAAGTTTTGATTTGGGTTTTAAGAGGTTCAAGTTCTATTGCTTTGTTGCATAGTCCTTGTTGTTTCACTGTAGAATTTTCAAATGTGATTAGTCTTTCAGTTTGAACCTCCGTGTTTGTAGCAAACTTTGGTGTTCTACTACTTCTTGGGAGTCCACTTGGCCTACTACTTGTTATCGGCCACATGATTGTGGTTTAACCAGGTCGATGGATACAACGCGGTTCTCCTTTTTACCAGCAAGGGGCGGTAGTACTACTGATCTCGTCCCGTTGATAGACAAGACAGGAACTGCTTTTCTGTAAGAAGGCCCAAATTCCTTCTTTACCGCGATCTTCTCTCTGACCAGATCCCCGATTTTTGGAATCCAGACAGGCCTTGCTGGGACAGGTGGTTTCTCTTCAGTGGTTGTTGGCTGTTGTTTCAACTTTATGTTGCTCAGGTCTCTTCTTGTTTCATTTAAGTCCTGTAAAATAGCCAAGCGATCTTTGATATCAAAGCATTTTTCTTTAACCACTGAAGTCTGACTATCTGAGTCCTGGACTAACATTCTAGTCCCAAACAATAGTTCGTACGGACTGAGACCTCTCAGAGAATTTCTTGGCAGAATATTAAGACTACGTTGGACACTTATTAAATGTTTGACCCACCCAGCTCCCGAACCTAATACCTTTGCTGTTATCGATTGCTTTATGTCACGGTTTTTTCTTTCCACGATTCCGTTTCCCTCAGGATGAAAGGGACAAGAGTACCGCAATGCAATGCCCATGCTGGTCATGGCCTCCTTATAAGCCCGAGAGCTAAAAGCAGGACCCTGGTCAGAATGCAGCATGCCAATTGCGTATGTGCCGATAAAGACTCGCAAATCTTTTATAACAGTTCTGGCGTCAGCCGATCGCTGGGGCCACATCCATATGAATCTCGTGCATGAATCCACTGCGACCATGATATATTTATAGTTACCATCCCTTTGTAAGGGACCGCAGTGGTCCAGGTAAACACACGCTAATGGTTTATCTGAGATTAGAAGGGGCGTCTGGGCTGGTCGTTTCACTGTTGATACCTTCATTCTTTGACATATTTCACATTCTAGAACATAGTTCCTAGTTTGTCTTCTCATTCTCGGCCACCAGTATCTCTGTTTTAATAATGATACTGTGGCTGAAACGCCAGCATGTACAGAAGCAAGCCCTTCGTGTGCCGCTATAATGAGTCTTAACCTATGTTCCATGTTTGGAATTGCCCTATCCCCCACTCCAGGGATTCGAGCAAATGGAACGTTATTCGCATCAGTTATGTATGAGTACTTTACTGGAAAGCCTTTCGGGAGTGTTTATATCGCATCTTTTACTGTAGCGCTGACAGCCTGTAATATTTCGCTGTCTATTTTTGTTTTTGACCGGGTGATAGCAGCTACGGAAGCCGTCTGCACAGCTGCCTTCGCTGCTTCATCAGCCAATGAATTCCCTGCAACGTGAACGCCATCACGTTGATGACTCAGTGTATGTATCACGTGAGTCTTTTGTAGTTCTTTTTGTAAAAGAACTACTTGTTCCCAAAGCATTTTATGCTTGATTGTGCCACCTTTTGCATCTCTAAAACCGTTCTGAACCCAGATCTGCAAGTATTCATTGTAAGACTGAACGCAATAATATGAATCGCACACTATGAGTGTGGGGAATTCTCGATCGGTATTTTCAAGCGCCATCTTGAATGCTAGTAGTTCAGCTCGCTGAGCTGTACAATCCCCTAGAGATTGTGTTTTAGTTACAAGTGGTCTAAATTTTCCTTCGTGCCAGCGACCTTTAACAATCGCGCACGCAGCACTGTAAGCTTGTTTACCCCCCACTGCGGGTTGTGCTGATCCGTCCGTATATATTATACAGCCGTAATGTTCCAGAGGCAGAATTTCCGTGGGCAGAGGACATTCAAATTCATATTGGAGAAATTCTTGTGTTTTTAAATTAGGATCAAATTCGTATACCACGTCTGTTGCAGCAAGGGAATTAGCCCATTGTATCCATCTCGGATGAAGTGCTTTAGCATTCGGAATGCTTGCCTTTGTTACCGCCTCCAGGGCTGGTATTGGTGTCACGATGATTATTCGTTTACCTTGTGCTAGGGCTCTTTCTTTCGCTACAGCAGTCTGTAGTGCGGTAAGGATTTTTTCCGTTGGGCTAAATTTCATTTCAGCTTTTGTGTACAAGTGTGATTTGTATGCTATCGGTACCTTTTCTCCCTCATTAGAGGTCAGGTATGTGAATCCGCATCTTCCTGGGATGACTCGAATCACAAGGTTGCGTGTGTTGTCACGTGTTTGTAGTTTTGTTTTAATTAACATGTCTGTTTGTAAAGATCTCAAAATTTCTATGTGTTTTTGAGTCCAGTTGATTCTTTTAAAATCTGGTTTTATTAAATCATAGAGGGGTTTAACCCTCTCTGCATAGTTTATAATGTAAGTTCTTCCGAAATTCAGGAAACCTAGAATTGATTGCAAGTTTTTCAGTGTCCTAGGTGCTTGGATTACAGCACATTTCTCTAGGAAATCTTTAGTCAGGCTTTTGCCTTCACTTGATAATTCATATCCTAAAAATAGGACAGTCAGATGGGCAATTCTTGACTTCTTGAAGTTGAATTTGTAACCCTCTGCTGCTAACCCAAGTATTATGGTGTTCACTCTTTTCAAGTGAGTATCCAAGTCATCGTCTGTTAGATAGATGTCATCGACATAAGATAATGCCTCATCATCATATATTTGTAGTAACTCTGTTACTCTTGCTGAGAATAATCCTGGGCTGTTCTTGAACCCTTGGGGCAAACGACAGAAATTTTCTGCGAGCCATTTATTGAGAAAGCGGTCAAATATCTGCTTTCAGGTGCTATATTTTGACAAAAGAATCCATTAGAGATGTCTAATGTTGTTTTGTATTTTTTGCGCACTATGCTATTCATTAGTGCTGCACTGTGTGAGTTTTGCACTGCAAAAGTTTTGCAACATGAGTTCAAGTGTCTGTAGTCCAAAACAAGACGATATGAATTATCTGGTTTGGAGACAGGAAACAAAGGATTGTTCATTTGTGAAGTGCATGTTTCAATCACCCCCTGGTATTCAAGTTGATCTAGGATCTCTTTTACCTGTTTTTTAGCTTCTTGCTTAATTGGGTACTGCCTCTGTGCAGTAGGTTGTGATTTTAACTAGATTTTGTGAGGAGGAGAGTCCACATCCCATCCCACATGATTTTTATATAATGCAGGAGCTTGGGCTACTGCCCACTTTCTTGCAAGTGTATACTTTTTATGTATTGGAATATTATTAGAGAAGGCAGGCATAATTATTTCTTCGCCATGAGGGCACTCCCTGACAAACTCTGGTGGCCAGTCTTTTTCAGCTAAAAGGATGTCATAGCCTTTAGAGAGATTATCCCAAAATAGATCCCTTATTTTCCTAGTCTTATCCCCTTCTATACGCAATGTTATTTCATATATTTTATGAGGTTTGCTAACTCTGGTATCTGCAGTTTCCACCTGAATGTACTCATTCGTGTCCACTGTCTCCAGATGATTCATCAGGATCTTGCGAGCTATGCTCACTTCTGCTGCGCTGTCTAGCATTGTCTGAGCCCATTCTCCGTTTTTCAGTTGTGTCCTCAGTATTCTCGGCATGGTTGATTACTTTAATACTGGCTACCTTCTTCTTTGGAAATTGTAACTTTTTATTTGGATGAGGAGGTTCCTTGTATTTGGACTTGACGTGCTCTTCCCTCTGTTCTGATCGTCCTCTTCTTTCCGATTTCTGCGAGGAAGTCTGAAAAGATTGAGAGGGACGTGTATCAATATCTTGATATCTGTCAGGTTTCTTTATATTATCCCTATTTCTGAGGTTGTATTTTTTCACAGAGGGCTCCCTTTGGGGAGACTTGCGTCCTTGGTCCGGAGATCTTTCTCTCCGCCGAGGAGACCTTCCTCTGGACTGGAATCTTTTTTCTTTAGGAGTGGATTGTTTATTTCCATCCCAGCTCTTTTTTTGAGTGTTTAGATTATTTTTAATAAATATCTTTTCAGGATTTTCAATTAGTTGGGGTTTCACAGGTATTCCACCCAAACTATCTCTTCCTAGTTCTTCATAGGATTTTTCTATGATTCTGGCAATTTCAAATGGTTGGTCTGCTATATCTGTCTCTTTCAACCTCTGGCGGATCGCCACATTTGCTGCTTCTCCCTTTATATTGGCTAGTGATATTGCCGAGACCTGCTTGAAGTCTTTTAGTAATTTCATACCCAGAGTTAGGGCCAGTTCTGGACCGTATTCATCTTGAATTTGTTTTAGCACATCTGGTATTACTGACATGGATGGAACACCATGTGTTTTTGTGTAAATGGAAGCAAAGACTGTACCCCAAGTGTCACAGTCCTCCACATGTGGTGCGATTCCCATTGGAAGACAGATAGTCAGAATCCTGTGTTTCTCAACCGGGTTGGTATCCGGAAATACCGCCTCTATTTGAGTGATTTTTTGTGCTAACCAGAATGGAATTTGTTCCCGTTTTGCGAGTACTTTACCTAAAGAGGACTGTATGTTCTGTGGTGTAATTTTATTTGTGTTCCCCTGATGAGGGGTCAGCTGTGGAATTTTAATAGCTGGTTGGACTGTTGAAGTCCGCATTATATATTGGACTAATTGTCTGTGTATTTTAATTAGTTGTTTTAGCTGTGCTAAAAGATCTGGTGCAGACATTTCTTCAATGTCTGGATGTGGTGTGTATCCGGCTAGGACCGGCCACGTTGCTCCTGGTCTACCTAGTGGACCGAGCCTGGTGATGTGATTATTATGTTTTAGGGCGCCTTTAAACCAGAGCAGGTGCTCTTGGTATTTGAGTGATATCTCCACATCCTCGAAAGGAGTGTAGATATCCGGTGGTTCCTCTATTTTATAATAGTGGAACTCTTTTGTTACAGCGTTTGCTGCTGGAAAGTTTATCCATGAGTAGAATACCTCTGTCTGTCGATATTCGTGTGCCTCAATTACGAATATGACTGTACCACCTCTCGGTGTTAGTCCATTTTCTATAAGTTTTAAGGTTATAGTTTTCCTTATGTTGACCGGGATGAGTATTGCCTCCGGGTCTTGCTGTAGGAGACTATTGTCATCCGCTAGGAGTTGAGCTGCTACTCTAGCTGTCTCCCTTCCTTCTTCACTGTCTGACATTTTACTGTCAGGAAGGTTATTTTGTTATTTGCAGATCAGGTTTCTATGGAAACAAAGATTAGATGCACAATATTTTGGAACAGTGTATCCTTCAACGTTGAATAAACCAAGAACCTTACATAGGAGTCTCCTCCTACGAAGTTTGGCGGATTTAACCTTTTACCCACTCCAGACGTCTTTGGAGTATTATGGGAAAAGGGGTCTGTGTGAAAAAGCACGACTGAGTTACTCTAATGTCTTGCGTTAGATTTATCGCCTATCCAAACCGTTGGGCGCCATGTAGTGTAGTTCCTATTATCCCAATAGGCTCTGCGCATTGGAATAATATCTTCAATAGTATAGACGTAGGACTGTGGTTAACTAGGTCTTCTACTGACGATATTAGACTTAAAGTTATGTGTGTGCCAGCTAGCTCAGAGTTCACTAGAAACTTTCTCGAATAGGCAAGGAGGAGTTTAACCTCCCTGGATAGACAAGAAGGGATTTAGTTTCTGACAACCATAGAACATGACAACTTTGCTCTCCCCTAATCAAGAGTATATCTCTAGAGTCGTGTGAAAACAAAAGACGACTATTTTACTCAGTCAGTACGTGCATTCTTAGTTTCACCAGTTTGTAGAGAAATAAGAGATGGGCGTGGTTCAATAAAAAGATGTTATTTATTGATCAGTCTCTTTTCTCATACAAGAGAAATGAATCGCTATTATTGCAATACTTATAGTTAAGTAAAGTGCATACAGTAAAAACAGAATTATAAAATAATACTGTAAAAGCATTTATATGGTTTCTTAGCCATATGATACTAAAATGGATAAAAGTTATATACATATATACATTGACTAATCGTACTCAACTGGTGCTTCTAACTACGCCTACCCCAGTGTACCTGACCTAAGCCTAATACGTGGGCGTGAGTAGATAAGTAGTTTAAGTTAAGTTTGCTTTGCCAAGGATCTGATTCAAGAATTCTCTGTGAGGGGTTATTCAGTTCAGTACCTGGGATTTAGAAGGCTGGAGGGCTGGTATCTCAATCTCAGGACTCGATATCCCAGTTGCCCGCAAGGGGGGCTAGGAACGCCGGAGCTGGATTTCTCGGCAAGAGAAAAGGCAGCGTCTCTCTCTCAGCGCGTCAAAAGGGAGGGGCAGCGTCCGTGGGCTTCTTGCATCTGCTGGGCTCCTCGGCAAGTATCGCTGCTCCAATCTCGTCACCACCATCGTGTTTGCTTAGGGCAATGTCGGTAATATTTATACCTGAAAGGTGCCGAGATTGACGTAAGGATGGACATAAATACGTCAATAAGGATGTCATACGAACTGGTCGTTCGTACATTCTTTACTGGAGTTCTTGGTTAAATCAAAACAATAGCTGCGGGGGATTTCCCAGGTTGCTGGAGGTTTGATTTGTTTTGAGAACTCGGTATGCTTTCTATGGGGGCTGGGGGAATAGTGCTTGCCTAACGTGGTAGCATGCGCTATGACCTAATCAGAAAACGGGTTTCTGTGCCGTTGTATGGCCACTATTGATATATTAACCGGACAAGGGTCAGAAACAGGAATATTGATACAGTTCCCATAGGAAATACATCACAAACGTGTGTCTGTGGGAGAGAATGCCTTGTCTGAGGAAGTTGTGTTGTGTGGGATGTCTTTGTCGTTCTACTGATGCTCGATTGGACGAGAGTCAGCCTGCGCCTCCGGAAGGCAGGCTAAATTTCAAAATGTACGTGAAGCATGGCATTGGCCCTGTTATGTTTAGTACATTATGGCACAAATATACAAGGGACAATGTCAAGTTGCAGTGACCGTTGACTGGCACTTTTGATGAACACAAATTGAATTTCTTGCAGGATAAGCTATTCGCAAAAAGAAGTAGGCAGTCAATGTTTGATTCACTCCAAACCTGGCAGAAAAAGGCTGAGGAGGCGGAGGAGGGCAGAAAAAGAGGCTCGGAAGGGGAAGACGCAGACAGTGACTAAGAAAGGTGTAGCGTATGATAGACAGAAAATAGAGAAAGGGATAGAGTGTGTGGATAGGAAGTTTCGATTACAATGTGACAAGTCCTATGTCTCTAGGGAGGAAGATGATCCATTTGTGGAGGAATTGTTGGAGACTCGACCACCGCCTCCATACGCTCCGCAGAGAATATACCCCGCTATTCCTCAACCCCAGCCATCTGCTCCTCCTGTCTCTGTGGCTCCTGCTTCTTCTGCTAGCCACCAGTTGCTTTGGTCATTGCCTCTTCGACCCCTCTTCCAGCTTCTTTGCCTGCGGTTACTACGGCTACCAGTCTTCCTGCTACGCCTGTTGCCTTGGCATATCTTTCCCCTTCTCTCGCATCTACTTCACAGCATCTGATAAACTTAGTACCGGATGCTGCCGTTGCTACTGCATCCCCGCTCTCCCATACCCCTACATCCTTGAGTATTGGAATGCCAGTGCGTGGATTTGGAAGTGGGGACTTGGCAGCTGCTAAGGAACGATTGGGACGGGTATTGATATGATATGATGTGGGAGAGGAGGAGAAGAAAATGGTAGCCAATCAAGCCGCCCAGTGGGCTCGTAACCCATTTACAGCATAGAGGATGTATGGAGTGTGCTAAAAGATTATGAGCCATTTGTGCAACAACATGCTCTCAAACATATGTCTGCTACCCTGATTGGGTTATGGGAACAGTGTTTTGGTGGAGTTGCTCCTCAGATAATTTATGATTAGGACTCCCTGTTTGATGGTATTTATTTTTAACATTTACGTATGTATTTATCCATATTTATTTTTTGGTTATTTTATCTGTTTTTATCCACATTTATTTTTGTCGCAAGCTAAAAAAGTCGCTGCAGCTAGTATTTTTCAACATTTATTTTAAGTGACATGCATACTTTGTCGGTTGAGTCCATGGTGAGAAAGAATAGGCACCCTGGCAAACTGTCAGTTTTGTGAAGGGTATGTTCAACCCCTGGAATATAGTTGACAATCCCAGGTGTCTTTCCTTCCCAGTCAAGACACTTAATAGTAATATCTTGGTCAGAAACAGGGGTAAAGGATAAGATACAAGAGATGCTGGCTTCGAATGGCAAATACCACAGCTTCGTACCTTCATAGAACTACTGCTTGCTAATATTGACAAAGCAAGAATAATGTCCATTGTCTTTAGGAAACATTTAATCAATAACAAAATGTAAAGCATTTAAGACACATGGTCATGCCGGGCTTTTTTTGTGTGTACAGAGATCATAATTTGTTTACTTTTATGGGTGGTATATTCATCTTTTTCTACAATGGGGTAATCTTGCACTGTGTGAAGGCATAATTTGTCTACCAGGGCAACATAACAGCTCATGGCATTGGGCACATTTTACCATGGTCCTCTTTTCTCATTTACTTTTTACAAAGATAAAGACAGCAAGCTCATCAAAAAAAGGAGCTGGAAGGAGAGACCGTGCCAAGGCTGTCCCATTTCACTGGCATCTCAACAACACAGGGAGCCAAAGCAGCCCACAATCCACATGCCTACATAGCCTGCCTCTGGCCAAGGTCAGTAAAGTGGCGCTAACGCATGCTGTTTTACTGCTGTCGCCAAACTCCTTCCCCATCTCAGACAACAAAAGGTTGCTGGGGCTGCAGCCGATGTCCTGGGGTGTTTTCACACCTCTTAATGTACATTGGCTGCTCCAACAATTTACCCTGCATGAGCACCACAATGAGGGGTGCTGAGGGTCTCTGCAGATACAGCGCTCCCAGCTGCACTTGTCCACCCTCTCCAGAGCGGCAGTAGTTTCAGATTTCTTTCGCAGCCCCTGTGCCCCTCTGACACAGATTTTATAGAGGAGCACTGAGGCAGCAGGAGCATTTGTTTTGTCAGTATTTTCCCGCTTCTATATATAAATACAGACAAAAAACGAAAGGTTTTCTGTCTCTATTTATATGTAAAAATCAGTTTAAACTGAAAACCGGGAGCCTTGTTTATGATATTAGGGACAATGTATATGCAGCTGACATGGCACCTGATCAGGTTATTGGCAATGTTGCGGTGTTACTCGGTTATCAAGGTAGGTTGATTCAAAAAAGTCCAAAGATACTCCTGTTTCCGATGAGGCCACCCCTTGTATCACCCAAAATACCGGAGGTAAGCGATACACAAGATGTTGTGAGGTTTTGTCTCTCAAGAGTCAGTTACCCGACCCTAGGAAAAATCCTACTGCATATTATAAAGAATTGACAGAGGCCGCATCGTTGACAGTAATGACGCTGGCAGACATTGACATGTTCTTTGGTTTGTTGGTATTAGTTGACATTTGGTGGCAGGTGCATACACAAGATCACGTTGTGGAATTGGGTGGCACCTGGGATGAGATCAGAGCATGGGATAAGGAGAGGTAGACTGGTGAGAAACCTAAGGCAGAGATACTAGCTTTACCAGGCTGAATTATTACTTACATGCACTCTCTAATTCCACCAAGAAGAGTAGATTTAGACAAGTTAACAGCATGTCGTCAGAAGAAAGATGAAAGTGTATCAGATTTTTTACTCAGTTTGAAGGTGTATTCTTGGATTTCAGTGGACAGGATTTGTCAATGGAAGGAGGTGTCTGATTGTTCGTTAACAGATTTGTTACTAACCTGCTTCCTATGATCGCGACTCGGTTACAGGCACCGGAGAGCACTTGGACTACCTCCTCCCCCTCAGTGATATTGAGTATGGCACAATATTATGAGCATAGAGAGAACAAGCAGGAAGAGAAGGTGGAAAAGAAAAATAAAGAGTTAAAGACGAAGGTGTTGATGCAGGATGCATCTTGGGGGAACGGAAGAGGACGTGGCACTGGTCTGGACCGACAGTTGCCCAGCACTAGCTGAAATGCTGCACCTTATGGGCGAATCAGTGTGCATATTGCAAGGAGGTGGGGCACTGTTGTAGTGAGTGCCTGGTGTTGTTGCAGAAAGTTGCGCCCCTGGGGGACAGGGTTCTCGTGGATGGGGTTGTGGGGCAGGTGGTCATGACTGGGTTCAGGAAGATGAGACGTTGCAGGGTCGTTCTGATCAGAACTATTTTGATGACCCTCCAGGGAGACAGTATTTTCATGAGGACTATGATTTGGATGAAGTGATGGGGTTGTCCCACAGTTAGGACAGCCAGGGACAGGGCGAGGGACCAGTTCAGATACCTGTGGATCAGCGCGGACCATATCTTACTGCTGACAAGCAGGGCTCAGCTAAGTTATTCTTGGTGGCAACAGGCACAATGAACTGCTCTGTTTCTCATTCACTGGTCCCCGGGGCAGACCTGTCTGGCCATAATAATATTTCAGTAGGCTTTTTTGGTGTGCTGGTTGTGAGCCCCATATCCAAACCCCTTGCACTGACTATTGGTCCTTTTACTGTTGAATCACCATGTTTTCTGACATCCATTTGCGAATAAATTTTGATGGGATTGGATTTATTGAAGAAGTTGCATGCTACAACATATTGTCCCTAGGCAGGTGTCTATATGACAATGGGTTCTGATGTGGTTAGTACCAAGCAGTGTTTGTCCAAGGATGCGCCCCTCCCTGCTGAATTTAAAGATGTGCCATCCACGTTGTGGGCTACTGGTGATACAGACGTAGGGCGGTTACAGATACCTCCAGTTGCTATTAAGGTCAAGACAACGCTGTTTTGCCCCGTATTCCTCAGTATAAGATACCAGAAGCAGGGGAGAGAGCTCTATTGCAGATTATACAGGACTAGATTAAGTCAGGGATTGTTGAAGAGACAACTGTGAATGTGTGTAATAGCCCTATTCTTCCAGAGGGTACTCTCGGTTCCTCTGATGACAATCCTGATGTCTACCGTTTTGTGATTGATTTGCGTGATGTTAATAAGATTGTGGTCCCTCAGTTCCCAGTGGTCCCCGACATCACTGCCCTTTGACAATGCAAAATTATTTTCTGTTATCGATTTCAAAAATGCATTCTTTGGCATTCCGATCCATCCAGATAGTAGACATCTATTTGGGTTTACCCCAGCCGGCAGAAGCTTTAGATTCTGTTGAGCTCCTCAGGGTTATACTGAAAATCCCAGCATATTTAGTCAAGCTTTAACCCTTTCCGTGCGTCGGACAGCCCCCGGCTGTCCGACGTCACGGTGGGCGTGTGCGGAGGACGGCCGGGGGCCCTCCTGACCACTCCCAGTCATAAATCACCCGCACTGCGGTGGAATTCCAGCCGCGGTCAATGGGTTAAAAGACCAATTGGACTCCCTCATACTGCAAAATGTGGATTACCGCTTGATTGCTTCCGACACTGAAGAAGGTTGCAGAGATGCAACAATTAAATTATTGCTCCATTTGGCAGATCACGGACATAAAGTGTCCCTTTCAAAATTCCAGTATTGTCGACTAGGAGGTCACGTACGTAGGTCACCTACTGTCGAAGAAAGGAAGGAGACTAACACCTGAACGCATTAGTGCTATTTTTAAAATGCCCATGCCTAAGACATAGAGGGATGTGCAAGCTTTTATTGGCATTACTGTCGGTATTGAATTCCTAACTTTTCCTTACTAACAAAGTTGCTGCTGCAGCCAACCTCTGAAGATGTGCATGATCCCTTGCTTTGGATGCCTGAATGTCAACAAGCTTTTGAGCAGTTTTGCTCTGCGCCTGTGCTTGGCACGTCAGACTATGCTAAGCCATTCATGTTGTATGTACACAAGACGTTTGGTTGCGCACTTTCTGTCTTAACACAGGCCTTTGGAGGTAAGCGGAGGCAGTGAGCTTATTTTTCTGCTTTTCTTGACAACGTCGCGAGAGCCCTCCCAAGCTGTCTAAGAGCGGTCGCAGCCGTGGCCGTCTCTATCTGACAGTCGGCGGGGCTCGTTCTTGATACTGATCTCACAGTCATGGTACCTCATGCTGTGGATACCCTATTGAACAAGACGAAGACGCAGCATCTTACTAGTGCACGTCTGACCGGTTATGAGTTGACCCTTTTCACACCACATGTTACAATCAAAAGATGTGCCACCCTGAACCCAACCATGTTACTACCCCTCCCTTCTGAAAGTGAGGAAGTAGATATACATGATTGCATTTTTCGGACTGAGATAGAGACAAACGGATGGGTAGACCTGACTGATGTTCTGATCCTCCAAGGGGAGGTATATGTCAATGGCTCTTGTTCTCAAATTACTGGATGACACAACAACTGCAGCACATGCAATCACTACCTTGCACACAGTAGTCGAGAGTTCCCTATCAATCAGCCCAAGCTGCAGAGCTAGTGGCCCTTCTTCGAGCTTGCGAGCTAAGTGAGGGACCGATTATCAATATTTATACTGACAGCCAGTAGGCCTTTGGCATTGCCCACAATTTTGGGCAGCTCTTGGCAGAAAGAGGATTCCTGACTTCACACGGGTTGAAGATGCAGAATGGCCCCTTGATACATAGGCTTTTGTGAGCTCTGACACTCCCCAAGAAGTTAGCCATAGTGAAGTGCAGTTCCCACAAGGCAATTACTGACATTGTGGGAAGGGGAAATGCATCTGCAGATCAAACAGCTAAGGAGACAGCTCGAACAAAGGTGAAAAATATGTTTGTGGCAGGTCATGCTAGATGGGTACCCAAGGTTACTATGTTTGAGGATACACTAGACAGTGTATAGGAGATACAGAGTGAGGCAACGGTTGAAGAGTTATCAATATGGAAGGAAAGCACAGCACGTTTAGACGAGGATGGGTGCTGGACGGATAAGTCAGGAAAGCAAAGATGGATGTTGCCGGACGCATATGTCCTCCCTGTAGGCACAATGGCACAGGGCCAGCTCACATTAGAGCCAAGGGCATATGCAAGCTACTAGACCTCATGTGGCAGAATGACAAAATCCCAAAGAATGCTGCCCATTTGGTAAAATATTGCATGGTATGCATGATGTATAATCCCGGAAAAGGCACTCCTGTTATGTTATGTTATGTTATATGTTTATTTCTATAGCGCACGGCTACTCCAGAGGAGTGTCCCGGCGCTTTATCGAGGCAGCTCAAAATAAAAAACATAACACCATACAGCGAACAACAGAGACAGGAAAAAAGAAAAAAAGATCCTAAAGGTTAAAAAGCCAGGTCTACAGGCTCTTCCTAAACTGGAGCAGATTAGAGGAAGACCGTAAGGCCAGAGGCAGGGTGTTCCACAACTGAGGGGCCCTCAAACTAAAGGAGCGCCCCCCAGTGCGTGTCTTCCTTATTCGAGGAACCACAGCCAAGAACAAAGATTCTGATCGTAGAGATCTGGCCGGACGGTAGAAAGCAAGCCTACGTTGTAGGTACTTTGCTCCCGCGCCAAAGAGCGCTTTATGCGCCAAGGTCAGCACTTTAAACATGATCCGCTTCCGGATGGGCAGCCAATGAAGCGACTGCACCAAACCGGAGGCTCTTACTCGCCTGTGAAGGCCAAAAATGGCGCGGGCCGCGAAATTCTGCACAACCTGCAGCCGCTGAACAAGATAATCCGGAAGACCAATATACAAGACGTTAGCATAGTCCAGTCTGGAGCCAACTAAGGCTTGCACAGTAATCTTTCTATGCTCTTCTGAGAGCAAAGGCAAGAACTTCCGGAGCATCTTGAGTATCCCAAAGCAGGTGCCCGTCAGGCCACGAACATGTGATGCCAGCGTCAAGCTGTTATCCATCTTTACTCCCAGGTTTTTTGCCACCAACGATGTCAGGGCAGGGGGACACATATCTGTGGGCCACCAGGCCCGCCAATCGGGATCAAGGGAGCAGCCGAAGAACAACACCTCCGATTTGTTGGAATTGGCCTTGAGGCTGTTCGACTGAAACCAGCTAAAGACCAACTCCAGGCAGCCCCGGATATTCTCACCATCGAAGGCCTGATCTTTCCCACACGTGAAGAGCAACTACGTGTCATCAGCGTAGGACACGATCTGGGCCCCAGAAGACTCCCCCAGTGCCGCCAAAGGTGTCATAAAGATGTTAAAGAGAGTTGGGCTCAACACAGAGCCCTGTGGTACACCGACTCCCAATGGCGGCATCTCGGCGGAGCTCGGAGAGGCCCAGACCGTTTGTCGGCGGCCCTCAAGAAAAGATGTAAACCAGTTAAGCACCGTCCCCCTCAGACCGATGTCGTAAAGTCTGGCGAAGAGCACCCCATGGGGGACGGTGTCGAAGGCGCCAACAAATCAAGCATGACAAGCATGGCCCTGCCTCCAGAATCCAGTGTCTCCCTAATGATCTCTGAAACCTCCAACAGTGCCGTCTCTGTACTTAAATTAGGGCGGAAGCCGGACTGTGAAGGGTGAAGCAGATCACTGGATTCAAGAAAGCTGGAAAGAACGCCATGCACATGCTTCTCCGTGATCTTAGCCAACGCCGGTAGGAGGGAAATCGGCCTGTAGTTGGCCAAAACCTCTGAGTCTAACCCAGGCTTCTTGAGGAGGGGGATCACCATAGCCCTTTTCCAGGGCGACGGGACCTTCCCCTCCCTCAAAGACAAATTCACAAGTGGGTTGACCAAAGGGTTGACCACGGTCGCCATCTTGGCCAAAAATTTGGCCGGACAGGGGTCTAATGGCGAACCCGATTTAAGATTGGTCAAAAGCGCTAGGGAGGCATCGATGGAAATAGACGGGAACTCTGCGAGAACCACAGCCTGCGCGGACAACCGCGCCGGTCCCGCCACCAAACTAGCACACACCTCGGCCGAGCCCACTGTGAAAGAGTCCTGGATAGACTTGATCTTATCCGTGAAGAATCTGGCCAAATCACAGACCCACAGCTCAGATGGAACCCCTTAGGGCAAGTTGGATCTGGGGGCCATGAACTCCCTCACTACAGTAAAGATCTCCTTACATGAGTTAGAGGCGGCCTCAATCCTCCTGGCCAAATAATCCTTTTTCCCACGAAGAATATCACGATGGTAGGCTTTAACCATAGACCTATAAGCCAATCTGGCCTCCAGATCATAGTGGAGGCGCCATGCCCTCTCCGCCACCTTACACTGGCGGCGAGTGGCCCACAATGCCTCAGTGAACCACGGGGCCGAAACCCTCTTAACCGTATCCCTCGGGGCCATTGCGGGGGCTAGATCATTCAGCCTCTCCGTCAACCACCCCTGCAAGGACTCAACGTCCTGCTCTAAATCGCCTAAAAGAGGGCACGGATGGTCCACAGCAGCCTGGGCTAACATCTCAGGTGTGACTCTGTGCAGGGCCCTCCGAGCAGGGCCATGCTGTCTGGGCACACTGCAAGGGAGTTTCTCGCTGGCCAGAACAGAAAATCTGGCCAGCCTATGGTCAGACCAGAGCACCGGAAGAAGCTCGATGTCGACAAGCGGGATCGAGGAGAAAACCTGGTCTAGAGTGTGTCCCTTGTCATGCGTGGGACCTGTGAGGAAAGGGATAAGGCCCAGAGGAGCCGTAATGTCCAACAATTTGTTGGCGTCCAAGTCATCGGCGACATCCATATGAAAATTAAAGTCTCCCGCCAGAAGGCAGTGCTGCGCACTCAAGGCCAGTCCAACAGTGGCAACCTGGAGGTCGTCGAAAAAAGATCCCACTGGGCCAGGGGGTCTATACACCAACAGCCCTTTCAAGGCTTGTTGCGGGGTCAGTCTAATGGTGAAAGCAAGGGATTCAGATCCTGCAATGGCGTTAAGAGGGAGAATAGAGCAAGAAGCTGACTTATTCACCACCACCGCCACCCCACCTCCCCTGCCTTTAACTCTATCTTGCCGGAAGATATTATAATCCGGGGGAATCGCCGCTATAATATCCAGATTGGACAACTCCCCCAACCAGGTTTCGGTCAGCAGAAGGCAAAGTGTTTTTTCTCTCACAAGGAGATCGAAGATCTCCAAGGCATGCTTACCTACCGATCTAGTATTGAGCAGTAGGCAAAGATGTCTCACACGATCCTCACCTCTCCCTCGTGAAGCGACGGGGCAAAGTTAGGCACCCAGCCGCAACCAGGGCAAAACCGTTTACCCCTGTAACGGCCCGGGAACACAGATCGGCATGCACAGGAACATTTTTGCAAAACGCAAAGTTCCCTAGCAGAATAACAAATCATCTTACCTAAGGACAGAGTATACCGCCAGACCCTTCCGCCGCTCCGCCGCCTCCGAGACGCTGACGGACGCAGACGGGCAGGACTCTGGCAAGACTCAGGCAAAGCGAAGGCCGACCCGCTACGCGATCCCGCTACGCTCAGAGGACTGGTTTAAATAGTGCCTCCAGGTGAGGGGCAAAGCGCACCACCAGGACACTCAAGATGGCGCTCAAAGAGCGGCAATGCCCTTTCCAAGATGGCGCCCGTTTCACAGACTCGGGAGACCCCCGACCACCCCGGAACCGGGTCCGCTCAAGCAGAGGTGTTCCACAGTTAATGTGCAGGTAAGGGGAGAGCCCAGAATTAAAATGAGGGGCAAGAAAATAAAAAACGAACAAAGATGGAAAACGGGAACTTTAAAAACAATGCACGCTCACCACGCAGCGCAGTAAGCTATAATGAGCTGCCAGCACCTGACCGATGATACCTATCAAGGTGCAACCCTAGGAGGACCGCCTTAAGTAGTGCCTCCAGGTGAGGGGCAAAGTGCACCACCAGGACACTCAAGATGGCGCTCAAAGAGCGTCAATGCCCTTTCCAAGATGGCGCCCGTTTCACAGACTCGGGAGACCCCCGACCACCCCGGAACCAAGTCCGCTCAAGCAGCGGTGTTCCACAATTAATGTGCAGGTAAGGGGAGAGCCCAGAATTAAAATCAGGGGCAAGAAAATAAAAAACGAACAAAGATGGAAAACGGGAACTTTAAAAACAATGCATGCTCACCACGCAGCGCAGTAAGCTATAATGAGCTGCCAGTACCTGACCGATGATACCTATCAAGGTGCAACCCTAGGAGGACCGCCTTAAGTAGTGCCTCCAGGTGAGGGGCAAAGCGCACCACCAGGACACTCAAGATGGCGCTCAAAGAGCGTCAATGCCCTTTCCCAGATGGCGCCCGTTTCACAGACTCAGGAGACCCCCCGACCACCCCGGAACCGGGTCCGCTCAAGCAGCGGTGTTCCACAATTAATGTGCAGGTAAGGGGAGAGCCCAGAATTAAAATCAGGGGCAAGAAAATAAAAAACGAACACCCCCCTGGCAATTTTGCACCCCTTCTTTTCCTTTTGAAGTCCTTCAGATTGACTTCTTTGAGATGGAACGAATCAATAATTTGAAATATGTGTTAGTGGTTGTTTGTTCATTCAGTAAATGGGTTGAGGCATACCCCACTAAAGAGAACACATCCCTAGTGATGGCGGAAGCCCTCCTAAAGAAGTTTTTCCCTCGCTGCGGTTTGCCCCATTTGATCTGAAGTGACAATGACAGTCACTTCCATTCAAAAGTCAACTAGCTGGTGTGTGATGGCCTACACATCAAGCAGAAGCCCAGTCAGCAGGTTTGGTTTGAAGTACAATGGTTCTCTCAAACTGAAAATGGCAAATTTTCAGGAAATGACAGGGTTGAAGTGGCCAGATGCTATACCATTAACCCTGTTGTCCACCAGAGCTACGGCTCCCACTAGGACAGGGTTATCACCCTATGAGGTCGTGTTTGGCCGCCCAGCAGATGTTTGGGGTGTCCCGCGACCAAAACATTTTTTAGGAAATTGAGTGTCCTCGGTTAGCGGACTATCTTTATGAATTGACTAAACATTTGCGTTCTATTCATCAGCAGATCCAGGACACGCTGCAACCATAGCCAGATGGGCCCGGGCATGACATCCAACCTGGTGATTTTGTCTTAGTGTGGCATTTCCAGAGGAAAGGAAGTTTGTAGTCCCGCTGGAAAGAGCCCCTGCAAGTGCTCTTCACCACCAGGAGCGCTGTGAAGGTGACCGGTTGGAAGAACTGGATACACTCCAACCCCTAATCAGGTCACTTCCTTCACTACGGTCAAGCATTACTTTATTCTTCAGCATACACTCTCACACTTTACATTACATCATACTTCCTATTAACCACACCCTAACACCTCCACACATATTAAGTATTTCCTCTTCAGAGTACGCCCAGAACTATGAGGATGCTGGTGCCCATAACATAAATCCTACATTTCCCCCACTTGTTAAATAAAATACATTTTAAAAAAAGTGGCAGACATCACTAAAATCAAATTTCCTTGAGTAGTCGGCGAGGCACTTGCACTTGTCCGTTGGCTCAGGTGATCGAGGTCCATCCTGAATTGTCCAAGATGATATGCTGTCACCATATGTCCCATGCACGCTGCGACCTGTAAAGTGCCCATTTTCCATCCTCGTCTCTGCTTAACCAGTACCCAGTCTCCTTTGTCTAAGAATGTCTCCTGGGCATGGCAGAGCAGATATGCATATGTTTTCATTTTCCTTTTCCGAATCGCATTGGTATGCAGTTCCTACAGAAGTGGGAGGGAAAGAGTTCTAACAGGCCAGAAAAAATAATAAGGAATCAGGCAGGTTGGTTCCTTATCGGATTAAGAGACCTCACACACTCTTGCGTGTGTCATGCTTCATCATAGGGCTTTGCTCCCCATAGAGCCAGCATTGCAGTGCTCGATGGACACCCTCCAGGTCGCTCTTTGGCAGAGATCTTTTATCCAAAGCCATATGTGAAGTATCTGTGTAGTGCCCTTGGTGTAGATGTGCAGGGAGAGTGTGTAAATGAAGGTGGTTAAAAATGGATCAGGTGGATCACAAATTAAAGACTATTTATTCAATGTCCAATAAAAAATATGTGTACCACCCATAGAGGTAATGATCTCTCGTAGCTTATCAATATCATGAGGTCAACATGTTTCTTGCCTAGGTTAGTTAACCAATAATCTGTGGCAATTATTCAGGACTAAACGGAAGGGAAGCTATAATATACAGAATGCATGGAACCATCAGTATAAAATACGTGAGCTATAAAAAACACCAAATAGACCTGATTAGGCTAGATTATAGGAACCTAATGAGGCTGACCCAATTAAGGTTATGGGTTTGCCTCCTCAACGGCGTCTGGAACGGCCATCGGTAACACCTTTTGTCATTTATATCTCGGCTGGGAGAATGTGTCAAAAGTTAAGGGACTCCAAATATTCTTCAGAACCCCCACGCCCATTTCTAATAATCACACTGTGGATACTTTTACACGTTAGTAAGGCCTGCCTGACCAGAATAGTATGTTTGGCAATCATGTATTTGATTGCATTTTTAAAACTGTAACAGAACTTAACTGCAATGTTTAAATAAGTCTAGACATATTTAAACATTGTCAGTTTAATAGAATAATTGTGAAAAATGTTGAGGGGGAGGGCCTAATGATTTTTTTCACGGGGGCAGCATTAAACCGTTTGAAGACCACTGCTTATACGTATTGTACAAACTGAGACTTTCTAGTGTTGCTGTACTTGAAGCTAATTAAAAAAAATCTATTCTGTATATATGGTCATATTTTATTGATGACCTTTTCATTATATGGTGAGGAACATTAGGTTCAGCTGAAGAATTTGGGAAGAAAATGAACAACAATGAACTAAATCGACATTTTACTTCCCATATTAGTGATAAATCATTCAAATTTTTAGACCTAACTGTACATATTGATCAACATAAGCTACATACAAAAACTTTTAGGAAGAACACAATTTTACATGCTCACAGCTTTCATCCAAACTATCTCAAATACAGTATTCCATATGTTTCGAATTTGCGCATGCGGATGAACTGTAGTGACACAATATAACTAGAACATGCCCAACAGGAATTGGAGGATAGATTTTCATCACAAGGGTACAGTGATACGTTTTTACAAGAGGCGAAGTCCAAAGCAAATTTGAAAGCAAGAGATAAGTTACTTTTTACAAGTGATTTGCAAAATGAGAGTAAACATAAAATACACTTCATTACAGGCTATAACACCCAACATGTAAAATTAAGAAAAATCTTTCAGAAGCAGTGGCTTCTACTTTGCAGGGATCCGATCATAGGCCCTAAGGTTTATTGTACACCACTGATGGCTTTCCGAAGAGCAAGATCAATGAGGGATGATCTTGTACTGAAGAGTTCTGAGATGCGGCAGGGAGGAAAATGGCTTATGGGCAGAGGTGGTTTCAGTAAGGCCTGCAAATATGGGGTAGACATCAGGCAGATGGCCATACCATTGGAGGATGAAGTTTGGGTATATGACACCAGAAATTGTCGCAAGTAACCAAATTCAAAAGTGATATAAGACTACGTGCATATCCAGCTCAGATTTAAGTTTGGAAGTAGAAACTGACAGAGGAGATGTGCGGCTTATGGTTCAAGTACCCACAGTGGAAGATAAATTGCGGTTTTTGCACTGGAGGCACAATCTAAACCTCCAACCCCTGATGGAACGTGGCAGGAATCCACGAGGGGGAGGCAGGGGAAAAGGAAAAGGAAAAACAGAAGATTTGGGTCGAAAAAGGAAACAAACAAATAATTGGACAGAAGAAGAAGCAATTAATGATAACATCAGCCCGAGAAACATTAGGTTCAGCTGAGGAATTCATGAAGAAAATTAACAACAATGAACTAAATCTACATTTTACTTCTCATATTAGTGATAAATCAATGGAATTTTTAGACCCAACTGTATATATTGATCAACATAAGCTCCGCAACGATGAAGGAAACTCGCTCCTCTTTAGAAGCCAAAATCGGCCAAGTGGCAACGGACTTCACTGTGCTCTGCGCAGATCACAGTAAGCTAGGGGACAGGGTACAAGCCCACAAAACGGTAATCACAGAACTCCGCCCCTCCACCAGCTCAAACGCAACTAAAATGCTCACCCTTGCAAGCATGATTCAGGCCCTGGAGGAAAGGCTAGAGAACGCTCAAGGCCGATCACTGCGCAACAATGTAGGGGTGGTGGGACTGCTGGAGGACGTGAAAGGCCAGGACCCAGTGTCCTATGCAGAACAGTGGATACAGGGCTTGCTGCCCAAAGATGTCCAATTCATCATGGAGTAGAGTGCCGTTCCGAAGGCCCGGCCCTGGAGCGAGACCTTGACCCTTCCTCATCCCGCTATTAAACTTTAGGGACTGTGCTAAAGGGGACCCGGAAATCCCCACGCATAACAGTACGAAAGGCTATCGTCATGCTCTTCCCGGACTACACTGCGCAGGTCCAAAGGCGCAGAAGCTTCTACCAGTCAGCGAAGAAACGTTTCCGAGAGCTGGGCATGCGCTATTCCCTTTTGTTCCCAGCCCGGCTTCGTGTGGTGGCAGAGGGATCCACACACTTTGACTCACCCACAGAGGCTTGGAAATGGCTGGAGGAGCTGGGGCTATCCTCAGGATGCCCAGAATCTGGAGTCAACACGAAGACCCGACAAGCTATAACGCAGTCAACCACGCAGATCACACTCCCCAACCTGGAACAAATCATTACAGAGTGCCTTAGGGCCATACAAATCGCAGCAGCAAAGGACAACCAACCTCACAGCACGGATCCAGACACTGAGTCTGTATAATCCATGATTGAAGAGGAACAGACCAATTTGTGGCCGAGGGGCTGGACTCACCCAGCCTCCCTGAGGTAACGCCGCAGACTTCCGATTACATCATCTAATACACGCAACTCCAGAGCGCACCGCACTTCACAGTCGCCCCAAGTCGCAGAAAAGCAGCCAGATGGAACAGCACACTGCATTGTGATCGCAAACTTGCGCCACTATGCTGCAACACCACAGACGCATACTGAACTTGCCTACCCTACTGCCCTCTGCAAGGGACTATACCTGAGATGAATTGAAAGGGCACCAGAAACCATCATCCCTGCATGTATCAACCCCATCTTGAACTTAAGTTGTTTCAAAGCAAGATGTAACTGCGGCAAGGTTTGGGATGAACCCCGTTGGGCCCCCTCTCCGATAATGTTTTTCAAGTTTCACTGTTTATTCCCTTACATGTCTTTTCACACACCCCGCACTGCAGCACACAATATTTAGAGCTGGCACGTTTACATAATCCTAGTCACAGAAGGTCAACAAGCCAATGGCGAGCAGGGCGCAGCGCCGGACACACAATGACTGAGAATAGCACAAACTAATATCATGGCATTCAAACCCCAGCTAGGCGTTACTCCATTTATTTGTACCTGTATCGCAGGGCCGCTAACATAGAGTTGCTGCAGGAGATGCATATCACGCAACCTGAGGCCACTTGACTCCGTAAGCGCTGGCGAGGGCAAGTGTTCAGTACCAATTTTACTTCACAAGCAAGAGGTGAGCGTTCAGAGCGCGAGTATATTGTTAATGTTAGCCGCGTCCCGCAAGCTCAGGGTAACAGTTTTAAACATTTGCAAGCGATTGAGCGGCCCAGGAACTTTCATGTTAACACCCAAGCGGGATGTTAACTTTCAGGTTAACATCAAAGCGTGATACTATTAGCAGTGTTACATAGTAGCATCGAACCTTGAGCATGTATCCATTTGATCTTTGTAAAATATCTCACAGAGTTGCCGGTTTACACGCTAGCATGTATTATACCAAAAAAAGCATTTCTGAACTATAACGCAGTCCGTTAGAAAGATGCCAGCAATGTTTAATATCGTGAAGCACACGAAAAAGTGCAGGCTAAAGCAAGTTTTGTTTTGTTTAATTAACCTACAGGTTTCCCTGATGAAGGTGCTAGATGCACCGAAATGCATTGGATATGATTTATTTGGGAATCAAACAAACGATGTAAAAGGAAAAATTTACATGTGATCTTTCAAAAAAATAGTTTGGATTATCATGAAGAAATAAATTTGAAAATATACAACTACAACGGAGTCACGTTTGAATTAACAGAGCTGGAGATCCAGCAATTTTCTTGTGCCCAGGGTGCGAGGGCTATGACGTAATAGTCCTGCGACCATTTGACGTTTACATAATCCTAGTCATAGAAGGTCAACAAGCCAAGGGCGAGCAGGGCGAGCAGGGCGCAGCGCCGGACACACAATGACTGCGAATAGCATAAACTAATATCATGGCATTCAAACCCCAGCTAGGCGTTACTCCATTTATTTGTACCTGTATCGCAGGGCCGCTAACATAGAGTTGCTGCAGGAGATGCATATCACGCAACCTGAGGCCACTAGACTCCGTAAGCGCTGGCGAGGGCAAGTGTTCAGTACCAATTTTACTTCACAAGCAAGAGGGTTGCCAAAATGGATCAGGGCTGGAACTGCTTTCGTAGCAGAGAAGGTACAGACAGATCTAGATGGCAGATATGTCCTCGTGCGAGGCCGTCTCAACGGACAGGCCATCTTCATATGGTCCATATATGCCCCAAATGTAGAACAGCCAGCTTTCTTATGTCACCTCACACATACATTTGCATCCTGGGCAGATATTCCCTGGCTGCTGTGAGGAGACTTAAACTCAGTGCTTGACACTCTTTTAGATCATTCCTTTCCCCCATTGACGCGCACCTCCGCCTCCTCCAACGCCCTGGCCCTGCGCGAATGGCTTAAACATTGGTCTCTGACAGATATTTTGTGCACTCGAAATCCGGACGCCCGTATATACTCGTTCTATTCCTACATACATGGCATACATGTGCGGCTGGATCAGATTGTAGGTTCCCCCTCACTACTGTCACTAATCAAGACCATCGAGTATTTAGGTCACACACATTCCAACCACAAACTACAACTACTGCAGCTAGGTTGGGAGACTAACCTGCCAGTGGTCCCTACTTGCAGTCTCCAGCTGGCGGCACTGGAAGACCCTGTTTTTCACACTTCATTAGAAACAGCCACTACACAGTACTTTGAGGATAATGCTGGCTCCACACACAACACATCCATTCAATGGTAAGCGTTCAAGGTGGCCATAAGGAGACACAGCATGGGGTTTGTTTGTAATATGCATAAGCAGCTTACTCTGGAAATAGGGACACTGGAACAGTAGCTTTTGCCCCACGAAACCCAAACGGCATCAGGCGCGTGTGACCCACTACAGCTACACAAGAAACAAAGCGAGCATGCCAACCTGTTAGAACGGCTGTGATGCCTCAACTACAAAGGACACTCGGTGCGCATGCATGCATTGTCAGACAGGTCTGGTAGGCTATTTTTTTTTATTTTTTTTTGCAGAGTTTTATATAGCGCGAACTAGAACCGAACCGAATCAGTTATCAGAGCGCTCTACATTGGCCTGGCTACTGCGCCAGGAACAATCCAGGCACCCCATATATGCCATATACTCCACTGGCAGCCCAACAGTATATCCCCAGCACAAAATACATGCAGAGATGACCAGGCACTACACAACCCTTTACCAGTCCAACATTACATCAGACAGGGACAGAACAAGAGCGTTTCTATCCGCAGCGTACTTGCCTACTATCGCACCTGAACAAAATGGGACACTGTGTGCTCCGATTAAGCAAGACGAAATCAGAGAGGCGATAGCAGCATTGGCGACAGGATAAATCCCTGGCCCAGACGGTCTCCCGCCTGAATTCTATAAAGCGTGCGTAATGATATTGGTGCTGCGCCTCCAGGAGGTCTGCACTATGGCAATAGAAGAATCCATCCTCCCACAAACACTTAATGAGGCAAAATTGGCCTCTCTACCCAAACCGGGCAGAGACTCTAAAGAGCTGGGCTCGTATAGACCTCTAGCTCTATTAAATACTGATTAAAAAATTCTGTTGAAGTTGCTGGCGAACCGTCTGGCGCCATTGGTCCAAGCACTGGTACACGGGGACCAAAATGGGTTCATCCCAATGTTAAGCACATCCTAGAATCTCCGCCGGTTCTTTAGGATTGTCAGATATGCACCGGAGCAATTGCCCCGAGCGGGATGCCTGATTCTAGAACTAGAATAGGCGTTCAACACCCTAGACTGGGACTTCCTTTTCACGGCGTTGCCACTATACGGGCTTGGGGAGGTATTCGTTCGTATGGTTCAACTTTTGTACAGTGACCCAGTAATGAGCGTGCAAACAGGCCCATAAATGCCTGCTCCGATCAAAGTGCGGCGGGGCACCAGCCAGGGATGCACTCTGTCCCCACTGTTATGTTATGTTAATAAGATTTCTAAAGCACAACTGATACCCTAGGGTGTCCTGGCGCTGAGCACTGCCTAATTGGTTGCTATGGTACAATGACTATTCAGTAAACAGCCAGGTTTTCAACCCCTTCCTAAAGGAGAAGAGCTCGGATGCATTTCTCAGGTGAAATGGTAGATTGTTCCAGTATTTTGCGGTGCAAGTGATGAAGCTCCTGCCACCCCAGCTGGATTTTTTACAAGGGGGAATAATCACTTGTTTAGCTTCCGTAGAATGCAGAGTTCTTCTAGGAACGTACCATTTGAGCCGTTGGTACAAGTAGTCAGGGGCTGCTCACTTTAGGGCCTTAAAGACCATATAGAGGGCTTTAAACTGCGCCCGCTGTTTTACTGGGAGCCAGAGGAGATGTCTATGTCCCTCCTTGACCAACACAAACCTGGGTGTACTCTTCAACAGCCTAGCTGCCGCATTTTGCATGATTTGGAGCCTGTTCAAATGTCTCTTTTGGATGTTCAATTAGAGAACATTACAGTAGTCCAATTGAGACCAAATGAGTGTGTGACCGCTGTCATGAGGCTGTCTTTCGGAAGAAGAAACTTTAGTTTCCTCAGAATTCTGAGGAGAAAGACACTTGCAGAGACAGCCCAACTTATGTGGTCCCTGAGAGTGAGTCTGTCCCAATTCTTCCGCCCACCAGTCAAGCATCCAGAAGTTCAAGTTGTTACCAAATATAATAACCTCTGTTTTTCCTGAGTGGAGTTCCAGGCAATTAGATGACATCCACCCCAAGATAGCTTTCATGCAATCGTGACATCTTGTTCCAGTTTTAGCTTCTTGGCGGCGCTGGAGGGATAGCACTATTTGCATGTCATCAGCATAAGATGTCAATTGAAATCCAAAGGATCTTATCAGGGCTGCCAGTGGGGACATGTATACATTAAAAAGTGTGAGGCTGAGGGACGACCCCTGCGGAACACCACAGGGAAGAGAGAAAGGCTTAGACCTATCTTTATCCAGGTCCACCATTTGCATTCTATCAGTAAGAAAGGATTTCAATAGGTTCCAGGCATTGCCTTGTAACCCACCTTCTGATAGATGGTCCATCGAAACCTCACGATGAACCGTATCTAAGGCTGCCGAGAGATCCAACTTGATCAATATCGCGGCGCCTCCCCGGTCCAAGGCCTCTCTTAGCTCCTCTGTGGATTTGATCAAGGCGAACTCTGTGCTATGATCAGCATGGAAGCCATATTGAGTTGGATCCAGTATGCTGTGGGTCTGGAGAAACTGGATAAGTTGGGTATTCACAGCTTTCTCTATCATTTTTGCCGTAAGTGAAAGGCGTGAGATGGGTTTATACTTAATCGGGTCCTTCGGATCAAGGTTTTGTTTTTTGAGCAATGGAAGAATAGATGCGCTTTTCCATATTTTGGGAAACTGACCTGAGTTGAGGATGGTTTTAAACAGGGGGTGAGGGCCGTCCCAATAATCTCTGGGATTTTTTTACTCACGGACGCAGGGCAAGGATCCAAAGGTGATCCTGATCGGACTGACAACAAGCGTTTGATAGATTCTTGTGTCTCCAGTGGCGTAAAGCTATCTAGTATCGGTGTTATTGTGAAACCAAAGGACATGAACCTAGCTGATGCCCTATTATCCTCTTTCTGTGGATCCGTGATTGAGAAAAAGATGTCTTCCACCTTTTGTTGAAAAAAAAGTGGCTAGAGTTTCACATAGTTCGGGCTGCTATGTGTTTTGGGCGTGTTGGGGGCACTAAGTTTAGTTTTGGTTTTAAAAAGTTCTTTGAAAGAGGATTTAGCCTGACTAATTTGCTCAGCGAAAAAGGTCCTTTTAGTGACCAGGAGTAATTTTTTATAAAGCGTAAGACTTGATTTATACGCTCTTTATTGATCTTATTGTAGCCTTTTCTCGAAGCTCGCTCTAAATGTTTGCTGTCAAGTTATAGCTTTCTCAAGTCTTCTGAATACCATGGGGCTGATGGTGTGGCCTGCTTGGGAGTCCACATTTTTACTGGGGATAGTTAGGGAAAGTTCTGGGCAGTGGCTTTAAGAAGATTTCTTAACTCTATGCTATTGATATCTTTCCAGGTCCTTATTGTTATCTTTTCCTTGGGCTCTGCTTTGCGTTGATGGTGTGTTAGCCGCGCCAATTCGAATAGAATGGCGGAATGATCTGTCCAAGGAAGTGGCAGGACCTCCGTGCAGGTCAGATTGGGATTATTGGAGTAAATACCATCTAGCTTGTGTCCGGCTACGTGAGTGGGGCCTTCGAACAGCTGCTTAAGATCCCCCGCATTCATGACTTGATGCAGCCTCATAGTGTCAGGGTCATTGAGATTCTCAAGATAAAAGTTAAAGTCCCCCATTACCATAAAAGAGTTAGCACAGAGCCCCTCCTCCAGAAGCATCCCAACGGACTCTAAGAAAACACCTCTGGGGCAAGGGGGGCGATACAGGAGGATCACCCTTAACGTATCACGGGAGGAGGTGCGAACACTGAGCGACAGTGCTTCGCAGGCCACATTAGAGGCTGTATGAAAGGAGGGCTCCAGGGTATTGTGGTAAATAACTGCCAGTCCTCCACCACTCCCAGTAGGTCCATCTTGCATGTAGCAGATAAAGCCTGGGGATGTGGGTTTAACTAGGTCAGGGCCAGAGGCTTTGTCTGACCAGGACTCAGTAATGAGGGCCAGCTTGATGCTGTGTTCCTCAATGAACAATGCACACTCAGTACTGTGCTTAATCAGCGACCTAGCATTAAGGAGTAAACATTTAAGGGGGGCAGGGTGACCTACCTTTGTAGTTGCCCCTTTTTGTACCGCAGGCAGCTAATGGGGTGATCCATAATGTAAGGAAGTACCAGATGACAATTAGAATATGTACCTAGAAGGTCTTTTGTGGTTGCTTTAAGCGAAATCTTAGGGCAGATCGTGAGTTCGCCTTCCGGATTCAGCCCCAATAGATTGTCTCTGGAGTATGTCAGAGAGCCAGACCTCGGAAAGCCAAGGGGACTGGCACTGAGCCCGGTCCGAGAGCGCGGACAGGCGCATGCGGGCTTACCTTAGGCGCTGTGCCTGCTGCGCGCGTCCGCTGTGCGGTCGCATCAGCGTGCCCGTTTGTAGGTAGCGGCTAAACAACTAGCCTGCTAACCTCAAAATGGCTGCCCCGCTCCCTGCCCCTGATTCCCCCAGGATCAGAGCAATCCACAGGTGTAATGTTCCTTGCCCCCCACACTATGCACTGAGTCCAGGTAGGTAAGAATGCCTTGTCTTTATTTCCATATAAACAAGTAATTAACTTAAATAGAGCACAAGGGCGCCGAGCGTCTACACAGCGACTGCTCCGGTCGCCAACTGCCGCTTTCCCCGTTCGCGCCTTCACTCTGGCCCTATTGCGCATGCGCGCGCATCGCGCTCCTGTCTATGGCGTGACGCGTCATCGCGTTCACGCTCATAGACTAGAGCGCATCCTACATATCTCCCCCTTTTTCACAATAAACAAAGTTAACTTTTCAAACTCTACGGAATTGTCCTTGGTTCCCCAATGTTCTCTGGCAGGCAGCCAGGGTGCCAACTTATTATTAATGTCCACCCATTTCATAGTCTCTATATCTTGAGGGCACTGTAACTGCCCGGCCACTACGGGTGTGTCTTACCGGCATGCTCTCTTCCACCTCTCTGTCTCCGCCTGGTCTCACACCATCTCTCCAATCTCCACTCTGTGTTACTCCAGTCGGTGGGACATCTCTGACTGCGCACCCTGCGCCGGGAATTTCTATCTCACTGTCCTCTCCTGTTCCCTCGGACATCACTTCATCAGCCTGCTCCAGTCGAGGCGTGTTCTCATGGAAGTCCTTCTGTGCCTCTGTCTCTTCCAGCTTGGGCCACACGACTATCTTGTTTACTCTAGCCATGCGGTCTTGGGACCACACCCTGCCATCGCTGAGGAGGGCTGCTCTACCTCGCACCTCCTTGACTTGTAGGGGCTGACTATATTTGCTGTCGCCTTTCCTTTGAAGGGTAGGGAGTTTAACCCTAACCCACTCTCCTTCCTCCAGCTCTGTTCCTTTCACGTTCCGACGTTTGTCATAATTCGCAGCATAGATCTTTTGGGCTTTTTCCAAGTTGTGTTGAACCACCGCAGGGGACCATTTACTAGTGATGGTCTTCTCCCTCCACACTACATTGTCCCGTGTGAACGGATGCCGTCCTCTCAGTACTTGAAATGGACTGTACCCCACCGCCGTGGGGGTGATCCTGTAGGACCACAGCATACTCATTACCTCGGTCTCCCAATCCTTTCCCTGCATGATGGCCGCCTGTATGGAGCCCATCAGCACACGGTTGAACCGCTCCACCTGACCATTGCATGCGGGATGATACACTGCCGTGTGTTTGGATTCGATACCATTCCTCCTCATGAACCTAATCCATTTGTCCGAGACAAACTGCGGGCCATTGTCACTGAGGATGGTTTTGGGGATGCCTTCCCTTAAGAAAACTGAAGTAAGGAATCTCAAAATCGTGTCAGTGTCCATGGATTCTTGAATGTCCACCTCAGGCCATTTTGAATACTTGTCCATTACCACACACAAATACTTGTTCACTCCCTTGCTGTCCAGGACCGGTCCCAGTATGTCGATTGCCACATTCTCCCAAGGTCCCTGTGGCGTGTCAAACTTCCCCATGGCCGGTCGGAGTGGCCTCAGCACCTTGTCAGCGCCTTGGCATTGGCCACACTCCCTTATTTGCCTCTCAATGTAGACATCCATGCCTGGCCACCAATACATCTGCTTAACGCGTGCTTTGGTCTTTACAATACCTAGGTGGCCCTCGTGTAGTATAGTTAGCAATCTGGGTACCAGTGAATCTGGCGGCACGACTCTTTCGCCCCTATAGATAAACACCCCAGAATCACTCAGGGAGAGTTCTTCCCTTATTTCATAGAACCTCCGTACTCCATCAGTGAGCTTCCTTTTGTCAGGCCAGCCTGATGTCAAGTATCTCTTGATCTCCACTTTTTCCATGTCCTCATCATAGGCGGCCTTCCATTCTTGGACACTGATCGAACTCTCATAGTCCTCCATACTTGCCACCATCTCCTCCTTGTCCAGGGCATCCTCTGGCGCCACTTCCATCGCCGCAGCCCTGCTGAGATAATCCGCCACCCTGTTCTGTGTTCCCGGCAGGTATTCGACATCATAGGTGTAATCGAGCAGCTTCAGAGTCATTTTGGCTATTCTCGGGGTCGCTGTCTCATGACCCGAGGAAGTCAAGACCTTGATCAGGGGTTTATGATCCGTTTGCAGCTTGAATCTCGTACCCCAAACGAACTGTCTGAATCTGCCTAAAGCCCAGGTGACTGCCAGCATCTCTTTTTCAATTACGCTGTATCGTTGCTCGGTCGGAGACAACGCATGGGAAGCAAAGCAGATCGTCTCAGTGGCTCCATTATCCCTCACTTGAGCCAGAACCGCCCCTAAGCCCTTATCACTGGCATCTGTGGTTACCACGGTCTGGCCCGAGGGGACAAACCCTTGCAATGGAACAGCTTGACTGATGCAGTCTTTGATTGTGTCAAACTCCGCTTGCGCTTCTGCGTCCCACTCAAACTTGGTTTTGTCTCTGATGAGTTGCCGCATTCTGTACGTCCTGGTGGCAAAGTGTCTCACAAACTTACTATAATACTCGGCCATTCCAAGGAACGACCTCACCTCCTCCTTGGAGCTTGGTGCCTTTGCATCCTTTATGGCCTTCACATTTCGTTCTTTGGGTGAAATTCCACTCGTGCTGATCTCATGGCCCAAGTAGGTCACCGAATGGGTCCCTATCTTGCACTTACTCCATTCCGCCGTTAGCCCTTTGTTCTGCACACTTCCAGCACTCTCCGCAACTTCCTGTCGTGATCACCTTTGGAAGAGCCCATCACCAAGATGTCATCTTGAAAGTACTGTACTCCTGGAATGTCCTTGAACAACCGGTACATCAGCTTCTGAAAGACAGCCGCTGCGGATGCCAGGCCAAAGGGCATCCTCCGGAACTGGTAGCACCCGAATGGAGTAATGAAGGCGGTGTACTTTCTGCTCGATGGATGCAGCTCAATCTGGTAGTATGCAGACGTGAGATCTATAGTGGAAAAGTGAGTCACACCTTTAGTCTTGGCGAGCATCTCCTCGATTCTGGGAAGAGGAAACTTCTCCACGATGAGACTTTTGTTGAGCTCGCGGAGGTCAACGCAGAGCCGAACCTGCCCATTTGGCTTCTTGACCACAACCAAGGGGGATAGCCATTCCGCACTATCCACCGGCTCTATGACGCCTTGCTCCTCTAGCCTCCGGAGTTCCTGTTGTACTGCTCCACTGGTAGACATGGGAATGTTCCTGACTTTATGCACCACTGGTACTGCGCCCTCCTTGAGGACCATTTTGTGAACGAACTTGTCCAGTTTTCCCACTGAGCCGTCAAAAACTTTGGGGTATGCTGACTTCCAATCTTCTCCACTCGTGAGGGGCCACTCGTCTGTCAAGAGAATCTGTTCTTTTCCTCCCGGGTTGAGTATGATCCCCAGATCTCCTGCATCTCTCCACCCCAGCACTGAAGGTCCTCTCTCCGCTATATACAGGGTGCACGTGGCTGACCTCCCTCTGAATTCGAATGTGAAGTCTCGGCACCCCACCAAGGGAATGGCATTTTCCGTGTACGAGATGGGTCTGATGTCCGGCGGCCATAGGTCTGGCCCCACCACAGGCACAAAGTCTTCCTCCCATATGGATCTTTGCACGATGGTCCAAGGGGATCCTGAGTCGACGGCCACGTGTACCTTCACTCCCCCTATCAACATGTCCGTGCGAGGCTTGTCTCTCCGCTTTCCCGTCACCTCAAGTACCTGGTCCTCGATGCATAACACCAAGTCGTCGTCATCTAGGTCGTCCTCCCCGCTGACGTCGGCTGCGGCCGCATCGACGCACTTGACCGTGGATTTCTTCCCCTTCTTGCGGCAGACTTTCTCAAAATGGCCGACCAGGCCGCAAAACGAGCATCTGGCGCGGAACGCGGGACAGCGTTTATCCTGCGCCGAATGTGCCGTGCTGCCACATCTGTAACATGCAAACTTGATGTCTGCACTAGGGCGGACTGCCTGCTTCCCTGTCCATCTCGAGTCCTTCCTCTGATCTCCATACACTCCCTTGGGTCTTCCGGGCTGGGGTGCATCATCTATCTTGTTAACCATTTGCCTCGGTGCGTTCTCGCGTTTTGCCGCCTCCGCACCGCGCCTTGACATCTCAGCCTTTTTGACCATCGCCACAACTTCTTTAAGGGATGTCTCACTCTGCGCCCACAGTTTGTCCTGGACAGACCTGCACGTGGTGTGCATAACAATTTGGTCTTTTATATATTCCTCCTGAAGACCTCCATATTGGCACGTGATGGCCAAGCGTCGGAGCGCTGCCACATAATCATCAATCGACTCACCAGCCTCCTGCTTCCGCTGTTGGAAATTATACCTGTCTATGGAGACACAGACTGCTGGGCGATAATGGCTGTCCAAGTCATCCAGTGCGTTTTTAAAGACATCTGTCTCCGTCGCTCCCCTCTCCTTGGGCACCAGATTCTTGAACACTCTCACCCCCTCCGGGCCCAGGTTGTGGAGCAATAGTCTCTTCTTCCTTTCCGAGGTGAATTCCCCTTCATTTTCATCTTCGAGTGCCTCAATATAGTTTTGAAAATATTCCTTCCAGTCCTCCCATTTTAACTGTGGTTCGCCCGGTCTAGGTAAGAATGGAACAGGGGCCATCAGCGCAGACGCTTGATTTGCCATTCTAGCTGCACCTCTGGGGTCTCCCACCTGGGCACTGTGTTGACTGGGCACACCGGATGCTCCTGCACTCCCTGCCGTGTTCCCTTGCCCTCTGGGGCTGCCTGGCGTGCTATCCCTTCTAGTCTGCGTGGGGTCGTCGATTTGCGCCCCTTCCTCTGTCTTGGGGTCACTGCCTTTGGCTGCCAGGATGCTGGCTTTGCTCTCCTTCACTAGCCCAGCACTGACCTGGTTGTAGGAGCTGGATAGGATGGTTCCCGTGTTTTTCAGCTGCTGCCACGCCCTCTGCTCGTCTTTCCTTGTTTTTTTTCCTTACTGCTGGAGGTGTGGGGCCGTCATGGAGTGTCTGCTCCTGACCACTGTGGTGCCTGGTGTTCGTGGTCCCAGCCTCGTCGCCAATGTAATGTTCCTTGCCCCCCACACTATGCACTGAGTCCAGGTAGGTAAGAATGCCTTGTCTTTATTTCCATATAAACAAGTAATTAACTTAAATAGAGCACAAGGGCGCCGAGCGTCTACACAGCGACTGCTCCGGTCGCCAACTGCCGCTTTCCCCGTTCGCGCCTTCACTCTGGCCCTATTGCGCATGCGCGCGCATCGCGCTCCTGTCTATGGCGTGACGCGTCATCGCGTTCACGCTCATAGACTAGAGCGCATCCTACAACAGGGAGCAGCAGCAGTCAGTAAAGTGCCCCGTGCAGAATGAGCAGTTATCAAAATTCAAAAGTAAAGTGCCCCATGCATAAAATTGAAGCGGCTTCAGGTATTTTAAAAGAGCAGATTATCTGTGCAACTACAGCAGCAGTGACATAAAAACATTTCAAATGCATTTAAAATATACAATTCCTGGCGAGCATTCAACATAGCTCGAAACAAACCAGGAAGGTCGCTTTGCGAGGTCGCGTCAGCGTGCCTACTTGTAGGTAGCGGCTAAACAACTAGCCTGCTAACCTAAAAATGGCTGCCCCACTCCCTGCCCCTGATTGCCCCAGGACCGGAGCAGTCTACGGGGAGCGGCAGCAGTCAGTAAAGTGCCCCGTGCAGAATGATCAGCCAGCAAAATTCAAAAGTAAAGTGCCCCATGCATAAAATTAAAGCGGTTTCAGGTATTTTAAAAGAGCAGATTATCTGTGCAACTACTGTACAGCAGCAGTGACATAAAAACATTTAAAATGCATTTAAAAGAAACAATTCCTGGCAAGCATAGAACACAGCTCAAAACAAACCAGGAAGGCAGACTCACTTGCAGTGGAGCCGCTAGCCGCAATGTTTTGGGTGAAGTGCATGGGCTGGGGATCCCTCTGGGAGATAACACACACATTATCTCACTATATGCAGCCAATCTCCTCCTATATCTAAAAGATGTGCATACAATCCCGGGAGAGGTAAAACACATTCTGGGGGAATTTGCTGCTGTGTCAGGATTTGTCGTCAATGCATCTAAGTCTTGCCTTTACCCATTTGATGGGGCACCCCATAACCGTCGCTATGTACTCAACGGCTCAGAGATTGAGTGGCAAACGCGAACATTACGATATATGGGGATCCGAGTATACCATTGCCCAGAAGACATGTTTGAGGGCAACCTAGGCAGGGCAGTGGCCTTCCTCCATTCACAAATCGCATTCTGGGGAACGTTCCCACTAACGACCATGGGTTGGGTGGCTTTGACAAAAATGGTAGTTCTTCCGCAGCTGCTGTACTACTTCGCCAGTCTTCCAATGTATATCCCGCCAGCCTTCTTCAAGAAGTGAGATGGTGAGAGGGCACTTCTGGGGGCCTTCTGCAACAGATTATCTCTCCAGAAGCTCTACCTACCAACAGATCAAGGGGGGCTTGCGCTGCCCAACTTTGAATACTTTTACCTAGCAGCCCAACTACAATGGGTGACCGGATGGCTCTCGGAGCGACCTTTGTGGGAAACGGCAACGTATCTTTCGGCCCTGACTCACCATGCTCTTCTCTCCCTATTTCATCCATTTAGCAAACAGAAGTCGCCAGCCGTATGCCCCTGCACTGCCACTAACAGGCACACTGAGAGACCACGGCCCCATCATGAGATGCGTAGTCTAACAGACAGCGGGATACAAGATGTGGGAGACCTGTATCATGAAGGAAATGTAATGTTCCTCGCCTCACTTGGAGACAGCTCCGGGGTAGCACCAGGGCAATTCTTCATACACCAAGCAATCATAACTACACTACACAAACACTGGCGAGACATGACGATAGAGCCCCCAATGCACTTAACCATCCAATATCTGCACGCAATGGGCCAAGGTTGACACCTCATTAAGTGGTTCACCGTCTCTCTCAGGGCACAGACAGTGCCGCCGCTACTCTCTCTGCGGGCGCACTGGGAAGTCTACCTACATTGCCCTTTTACAGACGCTGAATGGAGTAGGGTGCTGGAAGGACCGACTAATATCCCGCGAAACATGCACTTCCATCTCATACAGTACTTCTTCACCCAGAGGGCATACCTCACCCCTGCTAAAATCAACACATTTTATGTTGGTGCGGGCACCGCCTGTCTGCGCTGCCGAGCTGTTGACGAGCTTATTGCACATGAAGTGGAACTGCCCGAGGCTGAGAGAATATTGGCAATCTGTGGTGTCCACTCTGGGACGCTGCACAGACCGAACAATACCTCTGAATCGGGAGATCTGTATTCTACACCTTTACACAAACACCAAACGAACGCGAGTCACATCCCGGCTTTTAGCACTAGGGCTGATTGTCGTAGAGGCCGATCGCAAAGAGATGGCGCTCATCCGAGCCTCTGGCCGTAAGTGCTGGGGAGCGCTCCTTGCAGGTGTGGGCCACGGCGGAGAGTGTAGCACTATGCAGGGAAGATGCATTGGGCCTAAGAAAAGTCCCAATCGCAGAGTGTTGGGATGCGATACTGCAGGAATTCCTAGGTGGGAGCAAGAACCCAGAACCTGAAGCGGAACCAATAACAAACAGCTAGGAAAGGGAGCCTCTACGCACGCCTTGCAACAACCTTACACATATGCGTTACCTATACACAGTGCCAATAAAGTTAAACACTAACGGTACAATAGTCGGAGTGTCCCAGCTTTGCCTGCCAGCCACAGCATGCATTACAAGCCAACAACTATGGCTCTGGTCGCAAGGAGGTGCTACGCTAACTTACACCCTAACCCAGTTAGTCTCAGTTACCCCCAATGTTTTGCCCATTCCCACCATCATAATAAAACAGTGACACATACACGCTCCATCAGTAGCTGAATTTCCCCACGACGATTAACACCAGGTCACGGATCGCCCCCTGCCGGTTGCGGATCCAAAGCCCAGCGTAGACAGACAATAGCTGGGAAATAAAACTTGTCACTCAGTTTTCCTGCACTAGATAAAAGTAACAATTGTTGCTGAAAATGTTATGTATTGTGATACTTATACTGAATCTGCTTGTTTAGCAATTGTAATGAGGCTTTAAACAGAAAATGCAATAAAACAGATTTAATAAAAAAAATAAGAAGGTGGAAGAGGCTGGAGCCACTTCCATCATTAATGGCATAGAATCAGTCACTATTGGTGCGGGCAAGGGGAGAGGCCATAGTGCTCTGAATGGAAGATATTCGGGGACTCCATAAAGTTCTGCTAACATCAAAGTGGGAAACTATGCTACAGGAACTGCGAGGGATAGTGGAAGGGGGCGCAGAGGGCATGATCGCTTTCTCTAACCGAGATCCCATACCCAGGGGAACACACAACCAGAATAGCCTTTGGAGTGGTAATGGAACAAGATTTCAATCGCCAAACAATCCGGCAGGGGAGCTGGAGCTATCTTACGAGATCTGGAAACAGCGAGGGAGGACATAAAGGGATACTGGTAAGGTATACCCGAACACGGTGACCCTGCCCACATGTGCGCACACGCGCGATTATCAACTCTTCATGAGACAGCCGCAGCACATACCTCGCCCAGCTATACGCAAGCATTGCATACTATCCCTTACAGACCGTATATCGCACATAGATATACCCCGACAACATTATAAGCCAAGTAAGGCACCGCCAATGTCGCTTACATATGTGCTGAAGGACACGGCAAACTTAACGGGGGACAGCATATCAGAGTGATACGTAAAGTAGAGAGGTACAATTATATTACCAGGCTTAGATGTTCTAGTTCTATTTGTTTTAATCGGTTTTATTATCACCTGTAAGCCAGCTATTGTTGCGTCAGGGATTGCACTACAATGGACAATGCATTAGATAGTCCTGACCAATGTTCTCTCTAATTTTTATCATCTGTGTGAGGCAGTGTAAGGTCTCTGTGTGCTGCAACCAAGGCTATGTGAGCCAAGAACCTGACTGCATGTGTGGGTGCAGTAACAGGGGTTCTGACATGGGAGTTCCTGCTTGATTGTGCAGATAACTGACCTAGGTACTGGAAAGCAGGAGGTCTGCTTGCGTGGCAGGCAGGGCCGAACTGGGAACCCAAAGCAGCCCTGGCAATTTTATCAGACCGCTCCACCCCCCGGGGGAGGTGTGGGCAAGTGTCATGCACTAATGCTTAACAAAACCAGTCCCCAGCACTGATGCTTTTGTTATTGGGGGCCTATATTGCAGCCTCTCTGCAAAACTGCCCCAGTAACAAAACAGCCCGCTGCTCCAAAACTGGCCCCCATCTTTCCAGCATCCTGGGCAAATACCCAATGCCTGCAACGGCCAGTGGGAAGGCCTTCATGATGGTGACTCGCGTACACTGGTTGTGCCATGTTGGAAATGAACAAGAGCAGTGCAGAGCATCTGCAACCACGACAAAGCTACACTAATCTATATTAGGAAACCGGGGCAACCTGCCTCATTCCACAGTGCCAGTGAACCTCTGCTTTCCTAACTAACTACACAGCTAACTAACTACACAGCAGTGGCTCAGGGACATCTTAAGGATTTTGATCGCCCTAGGCCAAATGTATTTTGGGGGCCTTGTGCGGATCAGCTTTAAATTTATGATCCAGTTTCAGCTCGCTCGTGTCCTCTTTAGTCAGATTGCAAACCGTGCACAGACACAGTAGTTCAAATTCTAAATGTGTTTATAGTTATTATTCAGGGATAGTTATATATTTTTTCAATATTGTAATACAGTAGAAGTTCATTAATACTACTGCAAATAATCACTGTGAAATCCTCCCATTTCTCATATCTGAGATCCTGTTTGGATCTAAAAGAAACATTTTTTATGGATGTTACATGAAACAAAATAACATTTTTCATAAAATGACTGTAATAGACTCTCACACATTACCGAGATTAAAAATAAATGAAAGTAAAATGCTATTTGCAACAATCTGTTTAAGAATTATTCAAGGTCATCAGGGCAAAACTCTGCAGAACAGAGCTGGCGCTACCAGGGGATCATTTCACTCTTCAGAACTGACAATCAGTAGTTCACTTATCAGTTCTGAAGATGGTTTCCTGGATACGCGGGGGGAGGAATGTACAAGACATCCACCATGTGTGCTTTCAGAATCACTAATATATGTTAGTGATTCTGAAAGCACACATGGTGCTTTTACGCTTGCTCAGGGCTTTAAGTGGGATGAAAACTTGTGGGGTCTCTGTGCTTAGCAAAGTGTTCCGCCCGACTGGTATTGTGCTGGCTCTGTCATTGCATCCAGATATATAATACAACAAGTAACATTATTCCTGCAACAAGCCAGGACTATTGGCTTTCTCTAGGTTGTTAGTGGCATTAGATAAATAAGCAACAACTGGTGCTGTGCTGGGCAGTGCCTTGTATGCATGGTTATTGACTAGGTTGTTAACATGTTTTTCAATAACTCACTGGATTTCCTACTCATGCAATCCATCTCGTGAGTACAAAAGTATGAGTCAGTCCTCGCAGCACTAGTTCCACTGTCCTACAGAACCCACACAGATGTCAGTCACAGGTTCCTACTGGCTGAGCTATCTTACCAGTAGATGCATTTCCCTATTGAACTGTTTCCAAACGTTACAGGTCTGCTACATGATCTCCTCCAAGCCCCCACACATTTTCTCAACTCAGGTAACTGTCCCCACATCTCCAGTTCTTCCACTAACGTCAAGGCATCACAGCAATAGCTTTTATTTATTTCCATTTTATTTAAATTGAGTTATTTCACCCTTTATAACATCAACCAACCGCATTTACTTTTTCTTCCCTACCATTTGCTCCCTCCTGAGCTCTTGAGTCACATCAACTCCGCTCCTATTTCATCCATGAAAATTAATTTACACCTGCCAGTTGCACAATCAAACGCCTCACCATTTTTAGTGTGGGAAATTTCCTAAAAAGGTTTAGTGCCTACCCACAAACTTTCCAGCTTGTTGACGTTTACCAGCTGTCACCATACTGATGTAATTCTATGTGTGAGCGATTACGTTTAAAATGGTAGTCAATGTTGTGTAAACAACAATGTTGAATTTGTATTTTTAATTGCATTTATATATCGTTTACGACCCCTGATGAGGCATCAAAGCACTTTTTCGTCGAGTAGCGCGCTACTCCGGAACCTATAAATGATTAGTGGTGAATTAGTATAGTCATAATGAAATATGACAGTCATTTGAGAGGTGGATATGTTAGTCTATTATTTAGATTGAGAACGATAGTGGAGGGATCGAAGAGGGAAAAGATTTTATATGGCGCTTGCTACCCCTGATGAAGTGTTAAAGCCCTTTTTTGGTGAGTAGCATGCTACTCCATGGCCCATAAAGGATTAGTGGTGAATTAGTATAGTGAAAACGAAAGTAATTTGAGTGGTGGATATGTTAGTCAGTTATTTGGATTGAGAAGGATATTGGAGGGATCGAAGAGGGGAAAAGGTTTGCATTTATATAGCACTTGCTATCCCTGATGTGATGTTGAAGCACTTTTTCGGCGAGTAGCATGCTACTCCCGAACCCATAAAGGATTAGTGATGAATTAGTATAGTGAAATATGAAATTAATTTGAGCTGTGGATATGTTAGTCTGTTATTTGGATTGAGAAGGTTAGTGGAGGGATAGAAAAGGGCAAAAAGGGAAAAAGGTTTGCATTTTTATAGCGCTTGCTACCCCTGATGAAGTGTTAAAGTGCTTTTCGGTGAGTAGCACGCCTGTCATGGTCATCTACTGGAGCAGGGGGTGAAGGAGTTAGTTGCACCCACATGTAGGTTCTCTTTCCCTTAACTGTATCATGCTGTGACTGGTGTGAGAGTGGTGCCGTCTTCCTTGGGTAGTCCGTGCCCGTCAGGGAACTACAAGTCCCAGAAACCATTGGGGCATTGCGCGGGATCGCAGATCTGGTACTGCCATGTTTTTGCTACACTATAAAGCCCCTCCCCTTCCTAGGGTTGGGGGTTGACAATCTGGGTATTTCTTGGCCTGGACTCCCTGTTCAGGGTTGAAGTGATTACTTGCTGCTCTGAAAGCGTCCCACGCACGGCGGGCCCGATTCATGTTCTTCCTGGGAGGAGCCGGCTGCTCCGGAATCCTTTGTCTCGAGCCGCCACCTGAGAAGGCCGCCAGGTATTGTTCTGTGCGAACTCTGGAGCGAAGCGAAGGAGCGCTCCTACCACCACCGTGAATATAAGTGGGAGCCCTGATACATTGTTGGATCAGCGAGGGAGCAGGGGCAGTCCTATATTCCCGCTGTGCTGTGTTTGTTAACAGCAGACGGGTATCCACGTGCGCTGTGAAGTTAACAGCGTGTGCCTTCTGCAATTCGTCTTTTGTTCTCTTGTTTCTAGGGAGCTCAGTCCCGACTCACACCTTGAAAGGAATTAGATTGACCTAACTGGATTGTGGCAGTATTGTGGGGGTCACTCATTCCGGAATATTTTTATTTGCAAACCTGATCGTGACATTGTTCTTACTCTGCATGTACCTCTCAGTAGTAGAGATATCCCTCAGAACTTGTGCCACACGTGTTTTTATGGGGAATGAAGTCTCTCTGCTTGTTCTACATGGATTATAGTTTCCAACCAAGATGAGATGTATTGCTGCATAAATGTTGTGAGTATGCGTAGTAGTTCTGTTTTCTTCAAGTTAATTGGTGTGCCTGTTCTTCACAGTACCGCATCTCACATATCTCTTGCTTCTTTGTATGCAGAGTTTTCATGTGGGGTGGCTTCTGAAGATATACCCATGTACTTTGCCTGCACCAGGTATAAGAAGACACCAGCCTGAGCAGCATCCTTTGTTGTTTTATCCACGGCCCTTTTCCCCGGTGTGTTCCCTCTCAGAGCAGTTTATCGAATACTCCGTGGGAGTCTATGAACAGGGGAGTAGGGGGGGCTCTCTTCCATCCATCGTCCCAGCTGGATGACTCCAAAAAGTTAGTGGCATATGGTTGTTTGGTGTCCCTGACAGATTGTCAAGCCCAAGAACGTTGCCCAGCCTGGACGATGGATACCAATACGGTGTTGTCCTCTCTCCTAGAGAGCATCACAGCTCAGCAGATCGAGGTACATACCTCTAGAACCGAGAACCAAGAGTTAAGGAATGAGATGGGTACCCTGCGTAGAGAAGTGGCAGGCCTCTCCCGAAAGGGTTAACCCGACAGCACTGGGACAGGGACTTACATTAAAGGAGGGGCCTTGCCCCCTCCTGCACATGCCACACACACTCCCACTGATGGTAGAATGCAGGGGTTAGGATTCTTTTCTGCGGCACAAGCCTTCCCTCTTTTTTCTGTTGGGCCTACTCCGACTATCCAACACAGAACACAGGGGTTCCATTAGCTACTCCTGAATGCTTTTTTGGGGATTCCAAGAAGTTTGAGGTCTTTCTCAGTCAATGCCGGCTGCACTTCCTATGTAAGCCTACGATGTTCAAGGAGGAAAAGGCCAAAACAGCTTTTATGATGTCCTACATGGGGATAATGCAGCTAGCTGGACTATTCCGCTGATCGAGAGTGACAACCCCATCCTGTACAATTTTCCGAACTTCTGTTTCGAAATGAGGAAATTGTTCGACCACAAATCACATGCATTGACACTGGAGAGGGAACCGATAACCCTCCAACAGGGATTCCAAGACTTGATGACCTACATAACCACGTTTAACCAGCTCCTGGTGGAAACCGATTGGCCCCTCGAAAAACACACTACGTTGTTCTGCCAAAGAATACGAGAGGAACATAAAGGATGTTTTATCCCATGTGGTTCAGGTGCCCCAGTCTTGCGATGAGCTGATTGACCTCACAGTACAACTAGAACACCGGATACAAGAAAGAAAAGGGGACAAGACTTGTGGGGAAAACCGTTACTACCTTCCTAGGCCTAAACTCGTCTCTGAGGAACACCCTAAAGCATCAGAGGAAACAGAACCCATACAAATCAACAGAATTTGAGGCCCTCTTACAGCCGAAGAATTGGAAAAGAGATGGAAACAGAAGTTGCGCCTTTACTGTGGAAAAAGTGGGCACTTCTTCAAGGAATGTGGAGCTCGGAACAGGCTCCTGGGAAGAAAGTCCCCTCAAAGGATGCAAGCTATGGTGCATCAGCAATCGGAGAGAAGGGAGGCTACGGAAAACTAAAGAGCCCGAGTTAGTTCAAGGTCCCTAACTCTGATACTCAAATAGAAGCAACCTCTTCCGTGTTGGCCAATACTATACAGTCCTCCATAGCACATCTCAACGTGTATGTCACGTTAAGGATCAGCGAGGAAATACTATTACAGCTATCTGCCTTGCTGGATTCTGGAGTAACTGGAAATTTCATGGATCAGACGTATGTTCAGAACATAGGTGTGCCTTGTGAGAAAAAGGAGTCTCCTGAACCAGTAAAAGCCGTGGATGGCACACCGTTGACTTCAGGACCGGTGAGGTATCATACCATCCGCTTGGTGATGCAGTTTCGTGACGACCACTATGAACTCATACAATTCGATTTAATCGATGCCCCGCAGTGCCGCCTTATTCTGGGAATGCCATGGTTAACACTTCATGACCCGGTTGTCTGATGGGCAGCATGCACCATCTCCCTTCAATCGAAGTTTTGCAGAGACCATTGCACCAAGGAACAAGCACATCATGGCAGAACCATCAGTACGCAGGCAGGTCTTTTGGCATCAGAATGCGAGGAAACCCAGTATTGCTGCTCTCCCAAGTTGCCACTGGTTTATGATGGCTATGAATCAGTGTTTAACAAGAGGAACGCTACCCAGTTGCCACCATATCGGACATACAGCTGTCGTATCGATCTAACACCTGGAGCAGCCATCCTGTGCAGCCATGTTTCTGCCTTCAATGAACCAGAGACACCGCATCTGAAGAACTACTTGGATGAAAACCTTGCATCCGGCTTCATCAGGCATTCCTCGTCCCCGGCCTCTTTCCCACTCTTCTTTATCCCCAAGAAGGAGGGGGACCTGAGGATCTGCATAGACTACCCAGCCATCAACATGGTCACCGTAAAAAAACGCTATCCTTTACCACTCATTCCAGTGTTTTTGGACCAACTAAAGAGGGCTACGAACTTCACTAAACTGGACTTACGGGGAGCGTACCATTTAGTGAGAGAACAGAAAAGCGATGAATGGAAGGCAGCCTTCCCGACCAAGTTTGGTTTATATGAATACCAAGTTATGCCCTTCGGGCTGTGCAACGCACCTGCTGCATTCCAGTATTTCATGGACGAGTTGCTTCGTGGTTACCTAGAGAAGTTCTGCATCGTCTGTATTGATGATATTCTTAACTATACATCACACCCACAAGAACATATCACCCATGTGAAAGCAGTGCTTGATAGGCTCCAAAAGCATGCCTTGTAGGCCAAGTTGGAGAAGTGTCTGTTCCACGCTGAAGAGGTCAACTTCCTGGGCTATGTGATAAACACAAAAGGAATCCAGATGGACGGCGGAAAAGTTGCAGCAATCACACAGTGGAAGGCACCACGCAACGTCAAATCAGTGCAGAGCTTCTTAGAGTTTGCCAACTTTTACCGCCGCTTTATCAAAGACTTCTGTACAATCAAACATCCCACCACCAACTTGCTGAGAAAGAACACCAATCTGTGTGGACTGAAGGTGCAGACCAGGACTTCCAAGCCCTGAAAGACAGCTTTACTCAAGCACCTATCTTGCACCATCCTGATGTTCAGTTGCCTTTTGTAGTTGAAACGATGCCTCACAATACACTTTAGAGGGAGTGTTGTCGCAGCGGCATCCGGACACCAGCCAACTGCATCATGTGGCTTCCTTCTCCAATAAACTCACTCCCTGTGAAGCGAATTACAACATCATGGACTAGGAATTGTTAGCCATCAAGAGAGCCTGCGAGGAGTGGAGGCATTATCTGTTAAGAGCATATCACATGGTTGAGATATATACAGATCACTGCAACTTATTGTTTTTGAAGACTGCCAGACCCCTGACACCACACCAATTTAGATGGTCGCTCTTTTTTCCTGATTATGATTTCGTTATCAAATATCGTCCTGGACCTCAAAATTGGAAGGCGGACGCTCTCTCCTGCACCGAAGAACCTCCGAACACGTTTCTGAACCACCACCCATACTCCCTAAGACAGCGTTCGCATGCAGGCATTGCATTGATCACGTCACAAGAATACATAGATGATTTGAAGGTGTCTGTAACTGAGGTAGATGGACAAGTCTGGAAACAAGAAGACCCTGAACACCGGTCGGTTTAAGACGATAAGCTGTACCACTATCTTGCTTTGTATGTACCGGAAGACACCTTGCAACTACAGGTGTTGGCTTGGGCCTATGACTCCATGTTGAGTGGGCACTTGGGAGAATACAAATCCATATCATGTATAGAACACTCCTTCTGGTGGCCCTCTCTCAGCAAAGATGTCAAAGAGTACCTCAAGAACTGCGCCGACCAGTCATATGAAACCAGCAGGACTGTTACGTCCGATACCCGTTCCCCCCCAGTCCGTTGCATACTGTGTCGATGGATTTCATTGTGGAAATTATGCCCAGTGAAGGGTACATCACTATCCTGGTTGTGATAGACCACCTTACTTAGATGGTGCACTTCATCCTATTGAAACACCAGCCCACATCCTCAGAATTGGCTTCCATCTTTCTCCAGCACATCGTGCGAGCTCATGGAATACCTCATGTTCTCAATACAGACAGAGGAACCCAGTTTACCTCTCGCTTTTGGAATGCACTATGTGACACCATGAAGGTGGAGGCCCACCTGTGCACCAGTTACCACCCTCAAACCGATGGGAAGACAGAGCGTCTCAACCAGACGTTGAAACAATACTTGCGCTGTTTTTCCATACAAAATGCCATGGAATGGTATACTCTGATCGTAATGGCTGAGTTGGCCTACAATACCACAGAACATATCACATAGGGGTGCTCTCCTTTCTTCTATCAATATGGGCCCCATCCTATCATGCTTCCCTTTGAATGGCCGGTTACCTCTAATCACCCTTCCTACATGAATATCATGCACATCTGAGAGCCGTGTTGATTGATGCCAAAAACCAGTTAGCTAAGGCACAAGAAGCACACAAACACTTCGCTGATAAAAGGCGTGCACAGGAACCCGCTTATCAAGTGGGAGACAAGGTATGGTTGGCCACCAAGAACCTCCACCTCAAAGGGGTGGACGAGCCAAAGTCCAAATACATCGGCCCTTATAGCATTGAGAGGGTTGTTAATCCTGTGGCCATTAAACTGTCCTTGCCCCTTTCCTGGGACATGCATCCGGTCTTTCATGTTTCCTTGTTCCGACCCTGTTCCGTCAGCACTAGGCTGCAGGAGAGGCCTATTCCCATTGAATTAGATGGTCATACCGAATATGAGGTAAGCAGGATTCTGGACTCCTGGCTGGTGAGGGGGAGGGTGCAGTATATAGTAGACTGGAAGGGATTCGGTGTTGAGGATAGAACCTGGGAGCCTGTTCGCAATCTGCACTGTCCCCAGTTATTGGACCGCTTTCACTCCCTGCAACCTGGGAAACCTGGGCGACTGCCGAGTCAACGGTCCTTGGGAGGGGGTTCTGTCATGGTTACCTACAAGAGCTAGAGGTTGAAGGGGTTCGTTGCATCCACATGTAGATTCTCTTTACCCTTCCTGTATCATGCTGTGACTGGTGTGAGAGTGGTGCCATGTTCCTTGGGTACTCTGCGCCCGTCAGGGAACTATAAGTCCCAGAAACCTTTGAGGCATTAGGCTGGATCGCAGATCTGGCTCCGCCATGTTTTCTCTACACTATAAAGCCTCTCCACTTCCTAGGGTCGAGGCTTGGTTGGACGACCATCTCCTCAAACTCAACAGGACATTCTACAAAGGATTAGATCAAAAGGAAAACCCACTGAACAGGAAACTCGCAGACATCTCGACAAACCCATTTGACCGCTACCCGCGTCCCATTGAAGCGCTAACCTTGCGAAACTGAAACAGCAACGCAGCATCCAAAAACTCATCACTGCCTGAAGGCAAACGCCCGGCAGGAACGCAAAACTCATCACTGCCTGACGGCAAAATCGCCTCGGCAGGCAACCAAAACCCTTTCGCTGTCTGACGGCATAATCGTCTCGGCAGGCACCCAAAATTCAACACTATCAGAAGGTGCTAGATAGACAAAGACGAGACTCTTTGAGGGAACATGCTGACAATTCTGCAAACTCAATTGACCGCTATCCGCGGCCCATCACTGAGCTGACCTTGTGATACAACCTCAACTGTGACAAAGCATCACACATCAATAAGACAACCTAAACAGCGACTAAAAAAATCAAAATGAATGTGTAGTAATGAGGCTACTGCCTCTGTATCCAAAAACTCACCACTGTCAGAAGGAATCTGACAGACGAAGACAAGACGCGCGGCAGTGTCGGGGCTTGACAATCTGGGTATTTCCTGGCCTGGACTCCCTGTTCAGAGTTGAAGTGATTACTTGCGTTGGTGAGCAGGATTCATGTTCTTTCGGTGGAGAGCCGGCTGCTCCGGAATCCTTTGTCTCGAGCCGCCATCTGAGAAGACCGCCAGGTATCGTTCTGTACGAACTCTGGAGCGAAGCGCAGGAGCGCTCCTCCCACCACCGTGACTGTAAGTAGGAGCCCGGCTCCGTTGTTGGATCAGCGAGGTAGCAGGGGCAGTCCGATATTTCCGCTGTGCTGTGTTTGTGAGCAGCAGACGGGTAACTGTGTGCGCTGTGAAGTTAACAGCGTGTGCCTTCTGCAATTAGTGCTTTTGTTCTCTTGTTTCAAGTGAGCTCAGTCCCGACTCGCACCTTGAAAGGAATTAGATTGACCTAACTGGATTGTGGCAGTATTGTGGGGGTCACTCTTTCCGGAATATTTTTATTTACAGACCTGATCGTGACATTGTTCTTATTCTGCATGTACCTCTGAGTAGTAGAGATATCCCTCAGAACTTGTGCCACACGTGTTTTTATGGGGAATGAAGTCTCTGTGCTTGTTCTACATGGATTATAGTTTTCAACCAAGACGAGATGTATTGCTGCATATATGTTGTATGCGTAGTAGTTCTGGTTTCTTCCAGTAAATTGGTGTATCTGTTCTTCACTGTACCACATCTCACATATCTCTTGCTTCTTTGTATGCCGCGTTTTCCTGTGGGGTGGCTTCTGAAGATATACCCAGGTACTTGGCCTGCACCAGGTATAAGAAGACACCAGCTTGAGCAGCATTGTTTGTTTTATTATCCACTTCCCTTTTCCCCGGTGTGTTCCCTCTCAGAGCAGTGTGACGAATACTCTGTGGGAGTCTTCGCACAGGGAAGTAGGGGTCTCTCTTCAATCCATCGTCCCCGCTGGATGACTCCAAAAGGTTAGTGGCATACGGTTGTTTGGTGCCCCTGACAACGCTACCCCAGAACCCAAACAGGATTAGCGGGGAATTCGCATAGAGAAATATGACATTAATTTGAGTGGTGGACAAAGTGCAAAGAGTCCGACACCTAAAAACACTCAGTCAACATTAGGGTAGAGACTGATCATGGAAAAGAAGCCGCCAGTTCTGCCCCTGAGAACAATCTGGGCCAGTCTCAGACCGAAAGAGTAAATCGCAAGCCAGGCAGAAGGGCTGAGAACCCCCCTTATTCTGGAGAAATAATGTTGGTACAGACCTGGAGGAGGAGAAGCCCAGTTCACACCTGGGAAGGTGGAGGCATGAGCATACCTTCGACAATTCCCAGCTACGTGTTTGATGAGTAGTGCTGATAAATGTATCCTTTGCATTCTGGGGTTTGTAGTCCTGGTTTTACAATTCTACAGGTCCCAGAATGCTAAGTAAGCCCTGTGCTGGATACGAGTAGTCAATTATTTACAAAGTTTGTCTGCACACAGTATTTTTGACATAATCAAAAGGAACACAATATAACAATAAAGAACGGGCTTTTATGGTGCATAAGCTGAATTACGTGCTAATGTAGGAAACGTCTCTCCTGCTATATTAGTGGCCTTTTAATCGAGTGCAGTGCACATAAAGGGGTCATTCGTGAAATGCATTCACTTACATTGGCATGACCGGTTTGCGCCATTCGTGATAAAATGTCACTCAAAGGGTCACACTTTAGTGTTGTGAGTACATGTTTGAATGTCATGTATTTTGTATGCCTGGAGGGGTGCCGTGGTAGGGGGGGGGGGGTCATACACGGCGGTAGACTGCTGGATGGAGGCTGCCCACGGAGCGGACGCCTCTGGGGAGTCCCAGGGTTTTTCTGAGTAAAATATGACGCACTTAATTCAAATGTTCATGACCCATCTGTACAATAACGTCACATAATCACAGTAAAAACTGGAAACGCCACACTTAAATCCAATGAATACTCGGTATATGGAATGACCCACCCTCTGTTCGAAACACTCCTTTAGCCCTTCTATTCCCGCTGAGGGGACGGGGCCAGAGGGGTTAGGGGTTTGCGTTTTGGGGTGTTCTTCAGATCGGAGCAGTGATTGTGTAGAGGATGCAGCCGTTGGGCTAGGAGATGTCCACCTTGGACCTGGGGAACCTGGTTCAAGTCTCGGCGTGGCTCATTATCCTGTGATCCTGAGCAAATCACTTAAGTTGGAGAAATATAAAACTGATCTAATTAAAAAACAGAAATGTGGCACGCACCAGAAGAGGAATGCAGATATTTGTGTCTAGTCTGAGGCATGCAGCAAGTCCAGAAGCGCGTTCACACTCATAACGCTGTCACACTCCTAACGGGATAGCGCAAAGGACGACACCCGTTTCCCTGATAGCACGCCATATAACTAGAAGCTGCACGTTTGAGAAGAGGACTGAAAGCCTCAACGGTCAACCCTAGTTCGAATTTATTTTTAAAAGCAGAACACGGGGCCCACTACCAAATCGGGATTAAGACCCGAAGGGAGCACAGTGTTTTTATTACGTGGGATGCGCAGAATATACGCATAAGTGAACTTCACATGTGAACGATAGGCACGAGGAGGTCCCGAGTTCACGAGTAATTAAGGAATTACCATATATACGAGAGGATGCTTTAAAGAAAAGAACAAACAAAGCATAATATTACTGAATTTGAGGAGAGTGAAACCAGGATTGACATAGGAGCGAACTGTATCATTGTGTCTTGATAAAGATGGAATTATAAGTTTAGACCATCGAAATGCGTCATCGCTTCTGCAGGCACAATCTAAGGAGCAACATAGACGTGAAGATACTGATTTCATCAATGTATCACTAGCTGTGTTTGAAAATGTCAGTTCCATATGATGTGCAATAGTAAATGACAAAGTGTTGTGTCTTACATATGGTGTTTTTCTCTGTTATGCTGGTCATAACTGTATTTGTTATTTGAGTTGATTAATTTTCTTGTATTACATGCAATGTACATGTAAATGTTTATTGAGTCATAACTGTGATGTCATATGTTTTAAAAAATATATATTTTTAAACTTCGATTTTTAATAATACATTTGAAATATATGAATTGTACATGGTGTTTACCATTTGATGCATAGTTAATCATTGTGTATTGCCAATACTGTTTGGTCAAGGGGATTTTCTCTTCTTCTGGTTGAAAGTACCTAATTTCCCTTGACACTTGTAAGGAGTCCCTCTCTTCTTTTTCTCGTCACTTTCACAATCATTAACATCTATTCGTGATTGTGAAAGCACACGTCGAGCTTTTAGGCTTGCTGCATACCCTTTCTTAATAGAGCTGAGGGCAGTTTGTCTGCTTTTGTTAACCCCTTCGACGCGCATGACAAAGCCAGCTCGTCATGGGCGTTACCTGCGCTACGCGCATGACGAGCTGACTTTGTCACGTAATGCGCGATTTTCAAAATCTCAGCGCGCAGCGGGAAAACCCACTAGCGCGCATGCGGTTAAAGTATTCATGTTGATCACAGCGCCCCTCATGCTTGTACAGGGCGCGGCGATTAACATGAATACTTGCCTCTACCCCAACAAATGGACGCAGGTTTTGGGAAAATGGAACACCCACAGGGGAGGGATATGTGAACCTCCAAGGATGAGGGAAGGCAGTGCGAATGAGGTCTGCACAAGTTAGAAATGTAACTGCAACTGTTGCGTTGTACCTCTATTGCTCTGAAAAACCCCTGTATCATTTCTCTGTTGCCAATGTATGTGTAAATTGTCTTTGCCATATGTCATGCCTTGATTTCAATAAAAGAATTCATAGATATTTTAAAAAAAGACTGATTTGCATATGACTGGCCCCAAACTCAGGTGGCATGGTAGACAAAATAACAAACGGCTTGAATGCTACCACAAGCAATTCCCAGAGATTAGAAATATTGTAAGCATTCCTTCCATCACCTTTTGTATGTTTGTTGTCCTGTCCTAAGTGACATGGGTATACCCAGACGTGGGTCCCATGCTCACTGTCACCGAAACCAAGGAACACCCAACTGCAGAGCCCTAATCATGGTAACTGGTCTTAGGTTGCTTGTTTCCTGGTTCAGGAAAGACATGGTCAGGCAGTTCAGGCTAAACGTTTCTTATTGGAGGTGGGGTAAGACTGTTTTGCACATGGCTGAGTATAAACTGAATCTCCATTTTGGACAAAAGACTGATGGTTTGGCATGCTACTCTGAGCAATTGCAAGTGGTTAGATTTGTTGCAATCATTCCTCCCATCACCTTTTGTGTGTTTTATGTACCACCCTAAGAAGCAAGGGTATGCCCAGTAGTGACTCCCGTGCTCACTGTGCCACTGGAACCAGGTTTGACCCGACTGATGAGCTGCAATCAGGGTGAAATCGGTCTTGGGTTGATTGTGTTCTGGTTAATGGAAGACCGGCCTGGCAGTTCGTGCTGGACTGTTTTTACAGGACCATGGCCAAGACTGATTTTCATATGGATTTGCACTTGGCTGGGTCCAAACTGAGGTGGCTTGGCGAGCAAAAGAACAGTGGGTTGGAATGCTACCCCAAGAGTTATGTGTTTGATGCTTCTGAAAGTAGTATCATAAACGGCTCACACAGAACTCAGTTGGTTAAAAATTGTGGCTGTAGAACAGTAACTTTACTATGGCACATGCACTTCATATAAGGAGAAGAACAGTGATACAAAGAAAGTTCCCGTTTGTGAGTATTGGTTTATTCACAGCACAAACTATTATCAATACTTTTTTTTGTTTAAAACCTCAGAACAAAGTAACCCCCGTGTGTAGTAACCACAACCAAAATCGTAAGTAGACAGCACTTAGAGGTATGTTGGAACACAAACAACTTCCAAAGTTCAGTCCATTAAAACAGGCCTCAAGTAGTGTGTACATGCAAGTTATGAAACGACGAAAAAGTTTGTTTGTGATAGGTGTCAACGAAGTTTCAACCCTAATATGAATCCAAGGGTCTCATCAGGACTATGGGATACTTGGGGATCTGGAGTAACCAGAAAATAAAAATAAATGGGCACGCGTTGAATGACAGCATGCAGACCATATTCGATCAGCACTGAGAAAGGATGAACATGGTTACTTCGGGGTATTGATACTCCCTCAGTAAAGGGAAGGCCCTGAACAAAGAACACGGTCCTAATGGGCCCTCACCGTCAGGAATGGAAACATGAACTTGTGTGTTTCCACTTTTCTTTTCCTCGTATGAAGTGTATGAACTACAGTAAAATTGGCTGTTCTATATCCACAATTGTAATCATAGAGTTCAGTGTGAGTCATTGTATGACAAAACAAACTATGACAGAGGTGATCTCCAAACCTGGATAAACCTATTCCAGGAGATGCCTCCAGAATTAGGCACCACCTTTCAGAAATGGCCTCCAGAAACTGCCACAATCTAACAATGGTGGCCAACAGAAAAGGGCCCATTCGCCAGATGCAGCCTCCAGAAATGAACACAATACTAAACCAAATGCTCTAACAGTGACTGTAAATTGTATAGTTATAAATCAACTTGAGAACTCCAAGACGCTCAAGGAGAAGGAAAGCACAGGGCTCCCGCCTGTGCAGTACCTCTTCTGTAGAAGTGTCTATGCTTCGTGTTTAAGTGGAACTTGAACTGCTACTGCCCATACGGTGCGTGTACCATGTGCGAAGGAAGCTTGCACAGCTCTTGCTCATACTATGCCTGTACCGTGTGCGAAGGAAGCTTGCACTGCTCCTGCCCATACTGTGCCTGTGTCGTGTGCGAAGGAAGCTTGCACAGCTCCTGCCCATACTGTGCCTGTACGTGTCCGAAGGAAGCTTGCACAGCTCCTGCCCATACTGTACCTGTGCCGTGTGCGAAGGAAGCTTGCACAGCTCTTGCTCATACTGTGCCTGTACCGTGTGCGAAGGAAGCTTGCACAGCTCCTGCCCATACTGTGCCTGTGCCGTGTGCAAAGGAAGCTTGCACAGCTCTTGCTCATACTGTGCCCGTACCGTGTGCGAAGGAAGCTTGCTAAACGCCGGTACACGCTAAAGGAACACACTGTTTCCTATCAGGACCCTGTACTCGGAGGAGATATTACGAACACCTTTTATGGATTGGGTGGATATGAACAAACGACTGTAAGGACTGGACGTCCTTTTCCTTTTGGATAATTACTTGGAGCAAGACGCTTATTTGGAGTTAAATCTGTAGCTAGAACAATTCGCCCACGCTTATCTATTGGAATTTTCGCAGTAGACATTTTTGCCCTGATGAAGTCTAGCGGTCTTAACGACCTAGACGAAACACGTGTTGGCAGCGGTTGTTTCTCTTCCTAATGTGTGAAGATTGGATTCTATCATTTGAATGAAATTTTTTTTATGAAGAATAAAATGAAGAGCACCTGAAATATTGGGACTTGATACTTTGAACTTACTTGAACTCTTTCAGCTCAGGATCTATTGCATGTTTGTATCGATTAACTGTGGCCCCTTGGTGTCGCAGGTTTTGACTCTGGTGGAGTGACCAGAATCTGATCCTTTTGAGCTTATCAAATATTGTGACTGTATTAATATTTTCTCTTCCCAGCGCAAATTATCCCCTATCACCCCTTTCTGTTGCGGAAGCTTGCACAGCTCCTGCCCATACTGTGCCTGTGCCGTGTGCGAAGGAAGCTTGCACAGCTCTTGCTCATACGGTGCCTGTGCCGTGTGCGAAGGAAGCTTGCACAGCTCTTGCTCATACTGTGCACGTACCGTATGCGAAGGAAGCTTGCACTGCTCCTGCCCATACTGTGCCTGTGCTGTGTGCGAAGGAAGCTTGCACAGCTCTTGCTCATACTGTGCCTGTGCCGTGTGCGAAGGGAGCTTGTACAGCCCCCTGCCTCGACTGCATCTGTTCAGTTGGTGTGAGGAAATCTTGCACTGACGCTAAATGTGCGTGTGTCTCGCTTGCACTAGTGTGAATGTCAGAGTTGTGCGTTTTCAGTATATAAAAGCCATAACTATATTTAATTTACCCAAGTCTACATTTCCATATCAAGCCACTCTCCAGAGCGAGGAGAAGTCATTGTATTCGGCAGGATGGGGAGTCCAATGATTTGCAACGCTTTAGCTAAAAGATATTAAATGAATTGGTCTTTGTTTTAACTGTTTTTATTTTCATTTTTTAGTGATCACGGTTGAAACATTTTTATACTATAAATGGCAACAAAAATGTAAACAGAGAGTTGCTAAACTTCAACAAAGGAAAATGAAAAAAAGGTTTGCTTTCATATTGTCAAAACGGATTGAAGGCACATATTATTTGCTATTAGTAAAAGAAAATAAATGCCAAAACGGAGAATAGAGCATTATTTGCTAATGATCGTGCGGCGTTAACGTTGCTATGGTGAAGCGTAGGGTGTGCCACTCGCAGTATTACCACACTGAGGCATTATTTATTCCAGAACGCAGCCGCCAATTTTTAATGAATATTTCAATGTTTCCCTTGTATCTCTGCAGAAGCTCCACGGGTTCCTTCCTCTACCCAGGGAGTCGGCATCACAAGCAGGGAAGCAGCTTCTCTGTGGGGTTTTAGACTCAGATCTGATGAGAGAGAAAAGAGCCTGATCTGTAAGGGCAGGATGGAGATGTGCAAAGCGGCAGGTACCAGGCTTCACCAGCCCCAGAAGCCGAACAACAAAGGGGCGCCATGATACCCCCTTGGCCTCTGCAAGACTGCGGGGGGCTGACATGCCCCATTTAGAAACAGATGGATTCTCATTGCTGGAAAAGGGTAAAACGCGGATAACCCATCCCGACCAGCAAGACTCAAAATCCAGCATTTTATTATCCGCACAAATTGACTGGTGAAGTTTGTAGAAGTTAAAAAAACAATATGACACAATGCTTAGCTTCTTTCTGTTGGGTCCCTGAGATGGAACGCTTTAAAGAAGGAGAAAGACAGATTCTCTGTACTCAAGGCGGGGCTTGTAGAAAACCTCATCAAGGAGAAGTTAAGGAATGTCTTTAGGATGGCTAAGGATTATAAAACACATTTGCTATACTTGGCATCTAGTTATCATCAAATGATACTCGCACAACTTGACCGCTCTTGAATGAACTAATAGAAAAACAAATTGCAACCACAATTATAGGATTAAAATGTGTAAACTGTACTTCTATATTTCTTGGTTCATCAAAGAAAAACACCACAAACAATTAGGAATTACAAAGCTCTGCTGCAAGAACTGTATCAGACGTCACAATTAAGAGGGATAAGCCCCCGATATGTAGGACCATATATTGGTTATCCATGCAATCCGCTACTAATTTTACGGTTATCTCCATGTTATATGATCTTATCTTATGTGTATTTACTGAGCGCTCTATCACCCCGGAGGGTATCCGAGGGCTGAAGATGACTTTCCCTGAACTGGTATGAGGAAGCCACAAAGAACCAACAGAAGCCTCTGGTAATGGTCCTTAGGAATACCCAAGAGACACTAAGATATCAAATCAGTCACATGATGGGTAGAATGTGAACATGTTCCTCCACTACGCCACTTCCCCTGCTTCTTTGTGCACAGATAACCCATGATATTCTGTAAGAATCTAAGAGATGGAGGATGATCTATTGGATGTTTCAAGTCAACGAATTGCTGTGGTGGAGGCCTATGCCAGCCAATGGCCAGGCGGAGGTGGTTCAGGCAGTGGCAGCAAGGGGAATGTATGCGTCAGCGTGGGAAGCAGTGGCGCAACAGAAAGTGGGGTAGAAGGCAGAAAAACTAGACGCAAAGCCATTACAATGCTGCCGGATTTATCACCAATACGATCTTGATCGATGCCTCACTGTTTTGAAGCCGACTGGTCAGAGCAGTCAGGCACAAAGTCCACCTATCACCTGGGATTGTTTGTCTAACAGCTGAGAAAATGACAAGGAATCATTAGCAAGGATGACAGTTTGGAAGCTGTCTCCTGTGTCTAACCTGATGCTCTCCTACTCCCTCCTGTGGCAGTATCCTGGTCCTTGTGCAGGCGGTCAAGCTACCATTTAAGTCTCTTGGTCCCCATCTGGCTTCTAAACATCACTAGACAGTTCCCTAAAATTGAAGAGAATCCCCAGAAATTCAGGGATGAATTGCAAGCTGTGTTTGAATGTTATAATCCTAATTGGCTGACTGGTGCAAACTTTTATGCCTGGAGAAGCCAAACACCGACTAGCAAATAGAGCCAACTGGCCTCAACAGTTACCTAGGGACAAGGCTGCTTTGATTGCTGCTAGAGATGCTTTGTGAAATGTAATTTCTGAAGTTAGACCCTGACAAATTGATTGGACCAAGATTATCAATTGTAAACAAAACAAGGGGAAGCTTCTGCAAGTTTCTAACTCTGATTTTAGATGTGTTTGATCAGCATTCTGCTATTGTAAATGCTGTTGAAAACAACTTAAGAGCAGGCCTGGGTGTAAAATTCCGCTCTGTTCGCGGAGCTTGCAGAGTTTTGCCCCCTCCGCTCAGAGTTCCAAAAAACTCTGCGTAGCGGTGCAGAGACAGTTTTTCTTCTTGCGCGGATCGCCAGCTTAAAGTTGGCGAGCGAGGAAAATCGTATGCTAGACCACATTCCAGTGAGACTTCTAGACATGGGTGGTTGCAGCAGGTCACTACAGCTTGCTTTGAGAAAACTGCCACTCGCGTGGAGAAAGCTGCCGCTCAAGTAGAACATCTACCTGGGTAGCAGAAATAAGCAGCGCCCTCTTGTGCTGCGCGTGGTGCCATTTGCGATGATTTTACAGCACGGGAAAAACTCCCGGCACTCAAAATTAGCATGAGCAGTGCGACTTACAGCACTCTGCCGCTTGTAGAACTCTGCAGAGCATGGCAGAGTTATTTGGGCACTTCACGGAGTTCCGCATAGCAGAATTCCGCGAACTCTATTCAGGCCTACTTAAGAGGCGATAGTTGCTGAATTTGTTCAGGGATTGTTACCAAAGTACAAGAATTACTGAGAAATATATGTATTGGTTGGTAAAACAAAAAGGTTGTCTGAATTTGTCTCCATAGTAAACTATTGAACAGCAACTCAAGAACATAACGAGTCTACTGAATCTAAACTGATGTTATTGCAAATGCAGTGCTTTCATCAAACGGTCAGGGTGAGAGACAAGGAAGAACGGAGTGGATGGTATGAGCACAGTGGACAAGTTTTCAGGTTGCACTAACCTTGTGCGCGGCATCCACTAGAATCATTATTCTAGTGGATGCGATATACGCATCCCCTTCAGATGTTTCTATCAAAGAATGGTTGTTTCATGTCTCAGCGCGCACTGTTGCATTCACACAGCTCTATATTGATTGGCATACCTTGCATTAACAAAAACGGAACGGAGAGTTTTCAAACCCAAAGCCCCCAGAGACTTGCCGCCCAGTGACCAGAGCACCCTCGTTGAAACGTCCGCCCTGCTGCTGCATCCAGGCTGAGTCCTCCTGCTGCCGCACTGCAAATCCATCAGCGGCAGCAGTAGAGAGAAACTCGCCTTCCCAGGGGGCCGTGACAGCGCGCAGAGGAGCGCATCATCTACAAGCGCCAGGCGGCGCTACAAAACGGGGGCAAGCCCGGCCATCCAGGCACCTTGCATTAACAAAAACGGAACGGAGAGTTTTCAAACCCAAAGCCCCCAGAGACTTGCCGCCCAGTGACCAGAGCACCCTCGTTGAAACGTCCGCCCTGCTGCTGCATCCAGGCTGAGTCCTCCTGCTGCCGCACTGCAAATCCATCAGCGGCAGCAGTAGAGAGAAACTCGCCTTCCCAGGGGGCCGTGACAGCGCGCAGAGGAGCGCATCATCTACAAGCGCCAGGCGGCGCTACAAAACGGGGGCAAGCCCGCAACGCGGGACGCGAGCGGGACGGCCGGACGAAGCCCGGACAAAGGGCGGGCCGTCTGTGGCCGTCCGAGGACGTAGAGGTCGGGTTGGGTCCCACCCCTTAACATCTAAGCCATCCAAACAAGTAGGACATTGATTTTTCTTTATATCTACCGTTATTACCTACCTCGTCCTACTGTACATCTTGGGAAAATCAGTAGACATTCACTGTCTGTCATTTGAGATCCACAGGTAACTATACCTAACTGTTACAATTTAACAACTTACAATATGACCACGAGAGGCAGCAGAAGTAAGACAGCTGCGGGAACAGCGGCTGTTCTAGGGCCAATAGACAGCTTCATAACCAGAACACATGACGCCATTGACCTTAGCATCTCACTTCTACAGCGAAGAGTATCACAAGATCTGAGTATCGCCAAACGCTCCTCTCTAGGAAACATCAAATTTGCTACAACTCCTGGCAAATCTAACACAACCAACTCAGTAACCATCCAGGAAACTCAAAATAACCTCTGCATATTGACAAATGAGGTTGATCTTTCTGTGTCAGACACCTCTACTAATTGTGATTTAAGCACAGACCTAGAGAGATCCCCAGCGCTTAACGTGGCTTTAACACCCGAAATTGTGGACGATACACAAGTAAATGACTTAACTCATACACAAGGGGGAGCTATTCCGAAATCAACTAACCAACTGACTCTGGCTGCCCCTGGGCCTCAAAAGAATAATCAACGTGGGAGACAGCAGAAAAGAAAAAAGACATCCAATCAAACACATCAACCCTCAGGGATCTCACATATAAATGTAGGAGAGGAACATAGGGACAAGCAAGAAACCACCATAGGCAGCGATCACCTGATTGAGCGAATAGGGGACCTTCTCAGTATTTACCTGTCACCAGTCGAAACTAGACTTGCTCGACTGGAAAAACAAATTGGAGAACTAATATCCCTAAACACTAAACTCGTACCTACTGTGCCTCAAAACACTATAGCACCCCGAAATTCTAAAACAAATAGTAGTAAAGCAAATATCTCCCAACCAAAACCGAACCTTACTTCAGCAACTGTCCCGAAACAGAACCCCCCTAGCAATAATTTAATAGCAGCAAATAAATCTTCAACATCCAACAGCATGTCTGCTACTCCTAATACGAACATCCAACCAACTAACCAGCTAGCAAATTCCCATGTACCACCTCAACAAGGATCACAGATATCTACGCAATCTAATCACATGGCTGCAAACATTCAACAGCCAAAGACACCGTATGAACAACCATACAGGTCACGGCAGATCCCTAAACGCATTACCCTCCCCCCTGAATGTGGAGCCTACGTAATCGTATTGGTAAACGTACCAACTCTCAAACAAGAACAGAGTGAAACTACATCATCCCTGAAAAACAAAATAATACACTGGTTAAGTCTAAACTGTAGCTTTCCAATAGAATGCGCCGGGGAAATCTCCCACACTCAAAGAGTAGGCTGGATAGGCCCCCTACGGAAAAAATTCGAGGGGGACTGTGTAGCGATTACTTTTAGAAATCCTCAGTGGGCCGAAAAGACACTAGCTAAAGCTCCCCCACCATCTACATGGGAATTTAATACAACTCTTCTCCCATTGGGCTACTTCTACAGGCACTTACTAAATACAAACAATAACATCTTCTCTAACCCTATGAATGTGTTCCCAAAAGAGCCCTTTCCTTCCGATTCTTTTCTTTCCACTCCATTCCAGAATCCTAAATTTCTCTATCCAACAGGTTCGGTACAGTGGCACCAGAGTCAAACACTCATACCTCCCGCCATTCATCCCTATCTCTCTGAAATCTCTTATCGAGAGAATGGAGACAGCCGATGGAGGCAGGCGGCCTTACCGCTAGCCACTCCTTATAATATTCCGACCCACAACAGGTTTAATGCTCTCTCTGGGCTAGATTTTAACGACTGACTCCCCGACTCACATTCGAACAGAGAACACTCACAACCCTCTAATACAGAGATGACTCTACCATCTATAACATGTATTATCCCTGAAAAAAAGCCAACCCAGTCTACTTTAACTCCTGATATAGCTAACTGTCCAATAGCAAAACATCATAAGATAGATGCTTTGGTAACGGAGCTACTGGCCTCCGCTACCCAGGAGGCTGCAGATCTGACATCTGATATAAGCAATGCTGCTGACCCCACACCAAATACCGTGCAGATCCATCTCATATTTTGGAATATTGCAGGCCTTTCTGCAAAAAAGACAAACCCTGATTTCCTGAGACAGATCAATTTGAGCGGTTGTATCTGCCTTCAGGAAACTTGGGCTATAACTCCAATACACATGGTGGGCTTTAAAACTTATTGGTCACCTGCAAAGAAATCAATTTCTGGCAGAAACAGTGGAGGTTTGGTTACCTATATTACAAACACCCTTCCTCTGGATGAGGTACTCCCCCTAAGACTCGATGTGAACTTTCAGATCATAGTAATAAAGGTCACTAAACAAAGACTTTATCTAATTGTCAATTTCTATAATAATCTATCTGAGGTAGACATGATTTCTCTTCTCCCAGAGATTTCGGCAATTCTACAAGAACAACGTACAAAATATATTAAACAGACACTCACAGTAATCTGGGGAGGAGATTTCAATCTTCACCTATGTATTAACAGCAATAACAATAAATGTGGGATTAGTAACGAGGCTGACGTAAATCTCACGCATTTCACGCACTCCAATGTGGGGGAAATAATGACTGAACTCATGGCTGAATTAGATCTCAGCTTCGCTAATGAAATAAAAACTCCACCTGTCTCTTTCCAGCCCACATTTAATGGAAGAGGTCTAACAAGCCTTATAGACTTTATACTAATCACAACATCCGCAGGACGTGCCATAGAAGAATTTGAGGTCCTTAAAAATCCTTTGAGTGACCATTTTCCAATAGCTATGGGCCTTGCCGAAATAAAAATAAATAAATTATATGATACCATGACCGCCTTAAACCAACGTGAGCTAGCATTAGGCTCCTTGAACGGCTATACACTAAAGTGGGGTAGTATTGATAAGGAAACAACAACCAGAAAAATAGTCACACACAATCAAGTTGACATTATAAACTGCCTGGACCCCACTACACAACCAAGGGAAGTTATAAAGAGCTTCCTGGTAATCCTAAAAAGTATACAAAAGGAACTAACCAGGAGGTATAAATTAAACCCTAACACAAAGAAAGGCTGGTTCAACACAGCATGCACAAAAGCATCTTCATCGTTAAAGAAAGCCCTGAATAGTGACCATAGGGACAAAGTCAAAATTAGTAGACTTAGAAAGGAGTACACGGTTGCCCTAAATAATAGGAAAAAAGAATTAAAAGCCGAACTATGGTTCCGCCTTACCCAAAGCTCAGAACTAAAAGACAGTACTACGTTCTGGCAAGTAGTCCGTTCCCCATTTCTAATAGATAAAGACAATTCCCCCTCTATTGATGTAGCAATAAGTGAACAAGAATGGGTGAGACACTTTACAAAAGTCTTCGCTAAGGACCAGATAGAAGACATAGACCAACCTGAACCTACGGTACACATCATTTACCCAATAAATCTTCAGCTCTCTCATGAAGAGGTTCAAAAAGCTTTAAAATCCTCAAAAACAGCAAAAGCCCCTGGACCGGACGGCGTTCCCGTCGATATTTTCAAACACCTTCCAGATTTATGGACTCCCCTATTAACCAACGTCCTCAATGCCACTACTGAAGTGGGCCTTCTAGATTCTTGGAGAACATCGACGTTGGTACCAATATTCAAAAAAGGAGATCGAAACAGTCCATCATGCTACAGACCGATCTCCCTCCTGGACTCGCTAGGAAAGATGGCAGGAAGAATACTCCTTGAGCGTCTCCAGGAATGGGCCACTGACCATAGAATCATTTCAGACCTACAATATGGTTTCCGGGAGGGGCTAGGAACCGTTGACCAGGCCCTAAATCTGTCTTTATTGGCGGGCAAATATGTGGAAGCTAAAGGCTCTACTCTTCACATGGTATATGTAGATCTCTCCGCAGCGTTTGATTGCGTGGCACACTCAACGCTGTGGAGCATCATCTTGAAGATGGGAGCTCCTACTCCAATAGTGGACTTTCTTCGAGAATTGTACACAGGTACTACAGGCAGGGTAAGATTCGGGGTGAGAGGCGAGCTCACGGACACCTTTAGGGTGGAAAAGGGGGTCAGGCAGGGGTGTGTACTGGCCCCCTTTTTATTCACCCTCTACACGAATGGCTTGGAGGCTGCCATGCTCCAAGGCAGCAAAGATCTTCCTTTGATAGCACTTCGGCAGATACCAGCGCTCCTATATGCCGATGATGCTGTCATTTTAGCAAGAACGCCAATTGAACTACAACAGGCTTTGAATAGATACTCCATCTTCATGGCAAGCCTGAATCTGAAGCTAAACGTAAAAAAAACTTACACAATGCATGCAGGGGAGAAAAGAAACGCAAAAAATAGGAAGCTGTATGTACAGGGAGAACATGTGGATAGGACTACAACCTATCCCTACCTAGGGATTGTTATTGATGAAAAATTCAACTGGAATCCAGCTGTCACCGCAAGGAAACTGTCATTTCTTCGAGAGACATCATCTCTAAAAAGCTTCTCACAAAGACTGGGGCAGCGACCACCCAAAGAACTGTTACAAATTTATAACTCAAAATGCATAAGTACGGTAACATACGGGGCGGGGATATGGGGTTTTGCAAATGTGGACTCAATACAAAAAATTGAGAACTCTTTTTTGAGATATCTGCTGGCGGTACCAAAAAGTTGTTCCACTTTTGCCTGCCACACAGAGCTTGGCATTGATTACGTCACTGACATTATAAAACTACAGCCAATAATGCTGTGGCGTAGAATATGGGTTACTGAGCAGTGTCAATTGACTAGGGCAATCATCCAAGACATCCTAAAACTGGATCAATGTAAGAAAATCAAATGGCTGTCCTATGTCAAAGCGCTACTAACAGATTTAGGTTACAGGAAGTATTTTGATCATCCACTACTGATAAAAGAAATCCCAAAAAAGAACTTAAAAAGGGAATGTCTTCTTTATCTGGGTCAGGTACGATTACTATCGGAGATCCACAAACCATCTGTCCAACACTCATTACTAGCGCAGACTGTGTTTAATGCAGAACCCTATTTGAACTTCAAATTAACACAATATGAAAAAATGCTGCTCACCCGTTTCAGATTTGATCTCTTTCATTTAATGGTTGCATTTCCAAAGCAAAATGTCTGGTCATCTACATTTTCTATGTGCCCCTGTGATCTGCAGTCCCCTCAAACAACTATCCACACACTGTTATTCTGTAAGTTTTTTACTGAACCCCGTAAACGTTGGATATTGCCCATCCTGAAATTTTGGGGCCTACGGCAGTGTCGTCCTGCATACCTGGCACTTCAGTACCTTGAAAACGAAAATTATGCCAAAGCAATTGCACATTTTCTCAAGTTTTGTATACGTCATCGTACAAATCTCTGAGCATAAACCATACTGCTGCCTTGCATAAATGAAAGAAAGCTAGCTAACTGGAAAACAGTAGGTTAAATTCAAAACTGAAAAGCTTACATAAACTGAGATGTTGCTGCTCGTTTTAATTACTTTTTAACAAACGTATTTTTTAATGATTTTATATTTTGTAATACTTGCATTTTACTCATTGTGAACTTTTATGGTGTTTTTCTTAAAACTACCGAATAAAGTTATTATTGAATTGATATATTATTCTTTTCAGTCTGTCACCATCTCCACCAATGGTTTGGGGTGGGCGGAACTCACAGAGTTTCAATCCATGGAATTCTGCAGAGTTATGGAAAAGGTCAGCGAGATTCTGTGTAATTCCGCCAACATATGGAAAAAATGCAGCTTGCACTGTTCACGCTACAATTTAGCAACAGTAGCGTGAGCAACACTGAAAATCAGAGCTAAACAACGTCATGCATTGCATAAGAGCATGCAGTCATTAGAGTTGATTTTGCTGCCTCTCGAGTAGAAAATCTACTTGAGTGGCAGCAAATCTACTGTAACGAGGGCCTTCTGACCATGACCACTCGTGAATGCCGGGCACCATCTGCATTAGAAAATCGCACTAGGGGAAGCAAATCTCGTGAGCACATTCTGGAGCTTCACGGAGTTAAAGAGTAACATGGAGTGACCAAACTTAGGCCAATTCCGTGGGCAGAATGGAACATTCTGCCCACCCCTACCAAAGACCACATATAAAAGATATTAAATCCAGTTGTAGAAGTGGGTAATGGGATAAGGGAGAACACAGAGATATAGAACTCTATGTCTTTTTAGGTTTCGCCTTGCGTCCACTGCGCAGCAGTGTTCGCGCAGGCGAAATCTTTTGAGACTCAGTATGGGCTTTGTCCCGCCTGTCTCTTCCATTGGCTAGCTCCATAAATGGAGGCTAGCCATTGGAAGCGAGATCTGTCCATTATTCTCTGACCAGATTCGTGGGCGTTCCGTAGATTTTTTCGCATTCCACCCCTTTTAGAACGTCATGCGGCGGTTGTTTATTTTTTTTTCTTCAAAGGTTTGTTTTAGGTCATTCCTCCGAAAATGGCGCCCGGGCAGTAGCTTACTTGCGAAGCTCCGCAGTGCCGTCTTGTTTATATCGTGATCCCTTGCCTATCACGTCTCTTGTGGATCGCATCGGGCCTGTTTATACCATTCTTATTATTAGGAACATGAGCCCTTGCTTACCGAGGCTTTTTCATAATAACTCGGCGGTTTTTATTTACATTTATACTTATTTTTATTTTATTTTTTATTTCAATTGTAATCTTTACCGAATAAGCCGCAGTGAACCAATTCAATCAGTTCCGTTTGTGTGTTTATTACGGTCCGTCGGGCATTCCACGATCCACCTACATTGATACTAGCGATCATGCCGGTTTTCTAGTATGGCACTTTAGTTCACTCCTTGTTCTAACATTGTTCACAACTCTATTCGAATGGGTAACACGTGATACGACATGTGACCAGGTAACAAACAGGTTAAATTGCTACCAGCAACTTCAACATGGCGTCTGGCGTCCTGCTACACGGGGGACAAAATCGGCTATATTCAGCCTGCAGGTAAGATTTGCCGTCTTTATTCACATGGGGCCCATCGCGCAAATAGCTTGTCGGGACGAGGGAGGAACTTTTTTGCACCTACTGGTTTTGCCGTTTTTAAAGCCCTGAAATTCTGCCAACGGCACATTGGGACTTATCTTCTGGTTCCTTCGCGCTGTATTTTGCGGGAAGTACCATTAACACATTTCTCGTTTTATTTAGACTGTCCCCGTTTTTAAACCTCATAACTGGGCTCACTTAATGTTGGGACACACTGCACCCAAAGGAGTGGGCGTTTTAAGGGATACTGTTGTGTTTTTCACCATACCATCGCTTGCTGGATGGTAGGGATTATTTCACACAAGCGTCTTTTTGGTCTTTACACTTTTACGTTTACAATCCTTTCCGTGACGTTTGGGCTGTGACGTTTGGCCTGTCCTTATATGCTTCCATCTAGACACCCCATCAGGGGGATGAATAAAAGAAACTCGTTTTGGGTTTTACATTACACGCTATGATATTGCGGTGAGGTGATTTCTGCAATTGAAATTAAATACAAGGGCGGGATGTATAGGGTCTTTTTCATGGGGTTATTATACTCTGGATGCCTCGCTATGACATGGGGGGCTCCATATATTTTTTTTAAATGAACATTTGTTGAATTATTTCTCATAGAAAGGGGATGTTACACTATAGATGCCTCGTTATGACGTGGGGGGGGCCCATATTTTTAATGAACATATGTTCTATTTACATATAATTAATATGGTTTGTCTACTTTAGAACGAGGCACCTCGGCAGCTTATTAAGGCCTGCCTTTAACTATTGGGGCACCACCATCGGACCACGGCCAGGAAACTATTTACCCATGGGAGTCATTTTATTAATGATAGTAACTAAATTTTGAGTAACACTTAGGGGCTCATTAGGATGGCGGACGGAAGAGCCACCGCGGCCCTGGAGTAGGCGGAAAAAGCCCTTTCCGTGTCCGTCAGCCGCGGATACTCCGTCCGCCATATCAGGATAGGAAAACGTGTCAAGTTTCCGTCCGCGACGGAAAAGGACGCACCGCCACCGAACTACACACGACCACGTGGCGGACGGAACACTCCCGGAGGCCCCGCCGTACGTACTGACGTCTAAGACCGTCCCCCAAATCAAGATGGCGGAAACTCCACATAAAACCGCAGCGGAAAAACAACCTGACTGAACACGGCGGAATCCACACAGCGAACATAGGTGACATAGCAGAGATACCCACCGCAAGCTGACCACCACCATGGACCCAGCGCTACACGCTTTCCCGATGCTCTTCGCGATCCACCACGTCCTAGTCATGGCCCACTATGGACGACGACGCAGGTAAGGCACAAACCATTGGCTGTCTGGAGGGGAATACCAGCAAGGGACGTGACGTAGGGAGGGGGAGTGTCATGTTACCGAAACCACTGATGAGAAGCATATACGAATACACATTTGTAGTACGCAAGCAGGAATGACAACGACAGACCACAAGACTTGATAGACTACCTTTATTGTACAAAATAGGGGAATAATCACAGTGTATGCGTGAGCATGGGCAAAGTGGGCACCAGAGCAGCGACATCATAGGCAGGTAACGAGAGGGCAGAATGCAGTATCAGAGCACCAACAGGGCATTGTAGAGTACAGAGCAGGTACATCATAGGCAGGTAACGAGAGGGCAGAATGCAGTATCAGAGCACCAACAGGGCATTGTAGAGTACAGAGCAGGTACATCATAGGCAGGTAACGAGAGGGCAGTATGCAGTATCAGAGCATCAACAGGGCAATGCGCAGTACAGAGCAGGTACATCATAGGCAGGTAACGAGAGGGCAGAATGCAGTATCAGAGCACCAACAGGGCATTGTAGAGTACAGAGCAGGTACATCATAGGCAGGTAACGAGAGGGCAGTATGCAGTATCAGAGCATCAACAGGGCATTGTAGAGTACAGAGCAGGTACATCATAGGCAGGTAACGAGAGGGCAGTATGCAGTATCAGAGCATCAACAGGGCATTGTAGAGTACAGAGCAGGTACATCATAGGCAGGTAACGAGAGGGCAGAATGCAGTATCAGAGCATTAACAGGGCAATGCGCAGTACAGAGCAGGCACATCATAGGCAGGTAACGAGAGGGCAGAATGCAGTATCAGAGCATCAACAGGGCATTGTAGAGTACAGAGCAGGTACATCAGAGGCAGCACGTGAGAGGGGCTAAGTGCATCAACAGTCCATTGCACAGAACAGCTCCATCAGAGGCAGCATGTGAGAGGGGCCAAGTGCATCAACAGTCCATTGCACAGAACAGCTCCATCAGAGGCAGCACGTGAGAGGGGCCAAGTGCATCAACAGTCCATTGCACAGAACAGCTCCATCAGAGGCAGCACGTGAGAGGGGCCAAGTGCATCAACAGTCCATTGCACAGAACAGCTCCATCAGAGGCAGCACGTGAGAGGGGCCAAGTGCATCAACAGTCCATTGCACAGAACAGCTCCATCAGAGGCAGCACGTGAGAGGGGCCAAGTGCATCAACAGTCCATTGCACAGAACAGCTCCATCAGAGGCAGCACGTGAGAGGGGCCAAGTGCATCAACAGTCCATTGGACAGAACAGCTCCATCAGAGGCAGCACGTGAGAGGGGCCAAGTGCATCAACAGTCCATTGCACAGAACAGTCACATCACTGGCAGCACATGAGAGGGCAGAATGCAGTATCAGAACAGCAACAGGGCAGTGTGGCCAACAGAGCAGGTACATCAGAGGCAACATATGAGAGGGGCAAAGTGCATCAACAGTCCATTGCACAGAACAGCTCCATCAGAGGCAGCACGTGAGAGGGGCCAAGTGCATCAACAGTCCATTGCACAGAACAGCTCCATCAGAGGCAGCACGTGAGAGTGCAGAATGCAGTATCAGAGCATCAACAGGGCAATGCGCAGTACAGAGCAGGTACATCATAGGCAGGTAACGAGAGGGCAGTATGCAGTATCAGAGCATCAAGAGGGCAATGCGCAGTACAGAGCAGGTACATCATAGGCAGGTAACGAGAGGGCAGTATGCAGTATCAGAGCATCAACAGGGCATTGTAGAGTACAGAGCAGGTACATCATAGGCTGCACAAGTACGTGTCCCTACCAACCCGTCACAGGAACCACAAGAGTGCCACGCAGTTCTCAATGGACACACCATGTGAAATAACATTTGAGTGAAGTGTTCAGCACCTCACATCACAGAATCAGGGGGACTGCGTGAACTACCTGCCTCGGACACACTGGCAGCACCAGCAACAGGAGTGTGAGACACAGCCACAGCCCGAGTGACACACACATGGGCCACGGACCCAGACACACTGGCAGCACCAGCAACAGGAGTGTGAGCCACAGCCCGAGTGACACACACATGGGCCACGGACCCAGACACACTGGCAGCACCAGCAACAGGAGTGTGAGACACAGCCACAGCCCGAGTGACACACACATGGGCCACGGACCCAGACACACTGGCAGCACCAGCAACAGGAGTGTGAGACACAGCCACAGCCCGAGTGACACACACATGGGCCACGGACCCAGACACACTGGCAGCACCAGCAACAGGAGTGTGAGACACAGCCACAGATGTAGTCACTGACACGTGAGCCACTGACCCAGACAGACTGCCAACACCAGAAACAGGAGTGTGCAACACAGCCACAGATCTTCTAACTGACACGTGAGCCATAGACCCAGATACACTGCCAGGACCTGCAACAGGAGAGGGCACAACTGACACTGTGCCACCATTTGATACATGAGAGTCAACTGCACCAGCGCCACTGTGACAACTGAAATGATGAGCCACAGGGCTGTATGGGCCTGGAGGCAGGGTTGGCCTGGGAGCTGGGGATAGCTGACCTAGAGCCAAATCGGGGTTGGCAGGTGTCAATGGTGTGTGTCTGCGTTTCTTAGGGATGTGTGTGTGCACCCTGGACAGGACAGGACTGCCAAGTGGTGGGGACGCCAAACAATCACCACCCACCATAGGTGGAGCATCTGCTGCCGGGGATCTGGTTTCTGGGGACGTGCTGGAGCCTGCTTGTCGTTTGCTCTGTGCCTGCCGCCTGGACTCGGAATCATGTGTAATGGGGGATGCAACAACAGGGGACACCCTCCTCTGCTTCTGACTGGCCTGGATGGGAGTGGAGGTATGGGGGGACTCCGCGGCGGAGACATCAGTTTGGCGTTTTGTAGAAAACATCAGCCTCAGTGCAGCCAGGGGTGAAGTATGCCTGTCCTTGATTGCGCCATTGTCCATGCTAGATGCCTTTTCCGTAGGATGTGCCTTATCCTTAGGTGGAGTGTTGTCTCTGGATGTAGCCTGTGCCCTGGTCGCCGCCCTGTTCCTGCCAGCAGACTTGTCCTCTGTGGTGCACCTGTCTCCAGTAGACACCTGCTCTCTGTGTGTGTCCCTGCCCTTGGGAGATGGACCTTGCTTTGCTGTGGGCCTGCCCTTGGGAGTCTCCCTGCTCTTAGTAGGTGCCTTTGTCTTGTCACTGTCCCTGGGAGTGTCCCTTTCCTCTGCTGTGGGCCTGCCCTTGGGAGTCTCCCTGCTCTTAGTAGGTGCCTTTGTCTTGTCACTGTCCCTGGGAGTGTCCCTTTCCTCTGCTGTGGGCCTGCCCTTGGGAGTCTCCCTGCTCTTAGTAGGTGCCTTTGTCTTGTCACTGTCCCTGGGAGTGTCCCTTTCCTCTGCTGTGGGCCTGCCCTTGGGAGTCTCCCTGCTCTTAGTAGGTGCCTTTGTCTTGTCACTGTCCCTGGGAGTGTCCCTTTCCTCTGCTGTGGGCCTGCCCTTGGGAGTCTCCCTGCTCCTAGTAGGTGCCTTTGTCTTCTGACTGGCCTTGTCCAAGGTACAGTCCATGGACATGTGAGTATCCCTTGCCTTGGGAGTACCTTTTGTGTTGAATGCCTGTGTAGCTCCTGAAGGCATGTCCCCCAACAACACTTGCAGATCCTGTGTGTGTACTCCAGTGTATCTGACGTTGTCTAATTGAACAGATTTAGCTGATCTAGGGGATGGGGTCTGTGCCCTGCGTGCCCTGACGTGCTGTCTGACGCTGCTTCTAGTGCAATAACCTGTATTTGAGTCCTGCTCAGAATATTCACTACCCCCTGAGACATCCAGTGGTGTAGATGGGGAAACCGAAGTAGCACCCTGTTCATGCGACTGTACTATTGCAGACGACACACTGCTTGCCAATGACTGCACTGTCCTGTGTAGACCTGCAAGATCGCCATGCATCCCTTCCATGAAAGCCACCACCTGCCCCAACTTCCTATCATGGTCCTGGAAAGCATTTGTCATATTGGTCTGCCCCACACACAGCTGTCGCAGCAGATCAACGGCCTCAGCACACAGTGCATTTTGGCTCACCGTGGCAGGGGCAGCGGTGCCTGCACCGAACGCCACTCTGCTCCCCCTACTCCTCCGGCCACGAACAGTACATGGTGCAGTTTGTGGAAGTGTGGGCCCTGTGTGCTGTCTTCCGACAGAAGGTGAAGAGTGCCCACTCCCAGTCTGTGACAACAGTGCAGGCTCACCAAGAGTGTCCGACGAGGAGGACGATGGTGTCTCCACATGCGAGTCCTCAGGGACGGTCCTGTCCCCCTCTCCGGCGCTGGCCTCCTCTGTGTCAGTCTGCGTGTGTGCGAAGTCTGAGCCGGACTCATTTCCTCGACTATTCTCCGCCGTCTGTGGCTGAGTGTCCTCTGTCATACCTGAAATGCACATAAAAGATGTGTGAGTCATGGGCAGACTGACGTACAGAAGGAACAGGATTGCCAAATTACATAGCTGACAAAGATTTTGTAGCCCTCATCCTGCACATGGCCCACCTCTACCAGTCATCCTCACATTTCCTGCCATGGGGCCATGGACCACTAGGGGATGTGCCTCAACACTCAACTACTAAGCAAGTGGCGTGTCAACATGGCGGACCTGGATGTCAAATGAGAACCACCCAATGGGACCAAAATGGCATCACAGACATACATACGCAACACGGAACTCAATAGTGTGTCTGTGCACCAATACATGCATAGCACTCACAGGTTTCCTACACAGACAGTTTGCTCACCGCTAGTTTGCTGTTGATCGGCACTCAGACGTTCGGCCAGTTCAGGATGCGTCACTGCAATGATACGGTGCATGAGAGGGGTCATGGAGCGTCGGGCCAGACGGGGCGTCCTTGGAATCAGGCCCAGTGTTACTTCCGCTACATTCTTGCTTAGCCTGGAAATGTCGTCCCAGCGTTTGTGGCAGTGTGTATGTCGTCTGTTGCACACCCCCAATGCCCGTACTTCCCGTGCTATGCTCCTCCACAGGTCCTTGCGAAGGTGCAGCTTGACCTACCATGATGGGAGACAAAAGGGTTTAAGTCAGTGGACAGGTGGCCTGTCACACACATAGGGGCAAGACGTAACTGTCAGCAGCCATGCACAATCAGGAACATATGTCTAGCCCACACTACACAGCTAAGATAGGAATAGGCCACATCATTTGGCCCCCTCACGCACACCAACATGTCCCACACTGCACTTACCACCCGTCCTGGTGCGCCGTAGAGGCGTCCATAGTTGCGGAGTACACCGTCCACGAGGACATCAAGCTCCGCGGCGGTGAAGGGTCGAGACCGGATCTCTTTGCCTCCCGACATGGCAAGATCACGGAGTATGGCACTAGTGCAGCAGTCGGTGGTCAGCTCAGCAGCAGCAGCAGCAGCAGCAGGTCGAGGTGATGGTCACAGGCAGCAGTCGGTGGTCAGCTCAGCAGCAGCAGCAGGTCGAGGTGATGGTCACAGGCAGCAGTCGGTGGTCAGCTCAGCAGCAGCAGCAGGTCGAGGTGAACAGGCAGCACTGGTCCCCAGGGTAGGAAGTGTCATTTTGGCCAACACACATATATAGGGCCCTCAGCACGTGTCAGTGGCATACGTCGCCAGCAATTGGTCAGCCCTGGAAGCGTGATCGTGAGATGGGCCAATTACTGGCCCTGTTGTTGCGGTGCCCAGCTTCCGCTACTTGCGATTGGCCATATGCGGCCAGTGTCCCTCTTCCCATTGGCTGCATGTGCGGGGACCGTCATGGGCACACATCGGCAACCGCACGTGCAAGCCTCAGGCACGGATGCTTCAGTTGCAACAATGTTCCATCACTGGCGCCACCATGGCGGTGCACGTACTCAGCGGGGGAGGTGCAGGCCTATACACCCTGTAGATGTACGCAATGGACATGCCAGATCATGACCCCCCTTACAGTCACCTTGCATCGTCCACCGTACACCGGCCGGAGCGGCCGGGCCTAGGACGGCCGTGGCCGGCCATGAACACAACCGCCGTGGCCGGCCATGAACACAACCGCCGTGCCCGGCCATGCGGTTGTGTTCATGGCCGGGCACGGCGGTTGTGTTCATGGCCGGGCACGGCGGTTGTGTTCATGGCCGGGCACGGCGGTTGTGTTCATGGCCGGGCCCGGCGGTTGTGTTCATGGCCGGGCCCGGCGGTTGTGTTCATGGCCGGGCCCGGCGGTTGTGTTCATGGCCGGGCCCGGCGGTTGTGTTCATGGCCGGGCCCGGCGGTTGTCTTCATTGCCGGGCACGGCGGTTGTGTTCATGGCCGGGCACGGCGGTTGTGTACATGGCCGGCCACGGCCGTCCTAGGCCCGGCCGCTACGGCCGGTGTACGGTGGATGATGCAAGGTGACTGTAAGGGGGGTCATGACCTGGCATGTCCATTGCGTACATCTACAGGGTGTATAGGCCTGCACCTCCCCCGCTGAGTACGTGCACCGCCATGGTGGCGCCAGTGATGGAACATTGTTGCAACTGAAGCATCCGTGCCTGAGGCTTGCACGTGCGGTTGCCGATGTGTGCCCGTGACGGTCCCCGCACATGCAGCCAATGGGAAGAGGGCCGCTGGCCGCGTATGGCCTTTGGGAAGTAGCGGAAGTTGAGCACCGCCATGGCGGCGCCAATTATGTTATCTTGTCAGACGCTGCACCGTGATGTGTTGTGTGCAGTTGCGTCATGAGGGATGTGAGCGTGATAGGGAAAGGTCATAGGTCATACAATGTAGCATGTGTGTCCATGCAATGCCCATCGGTCGGCACACAATGGGCAACAGATGTGCATTTTTGTGCGTGTTGACGTCGGGTGTGACCCTACATACGTTCTTACATCTTCACAACTACACAGTACATCACGGCTGTGTGCCCAAATTATGCATCTGTTGTCTGTGTCTTGTTCTGGCGAGGTGACTACAGTGGTGGTGGTACACATGCATTCCGTGTATGAGTTTTGTACGTTGTGTCACCATGCATGTAATTACCGTATGTACATCATTCTTGGTGTTGGCATGTGTGCTTGATGACATGGCGTGTGTATAATTATCGTTTGTGTGCATGCAGTTGCATGTGTGTCTGTGATGTGGCTACTAAACATTAGGGTGCAGACTGAAGTATTGTCAGTAAGGTTCACATGTGATGGAGTTGTACACGTATGCGTCGTTTGCAAGTTGACCTAAGTTACATCTCTCTCCCACACAGGAGGGCTACAAATGTGCATCGGCCATACACTGTGCTGGAGGATATGGTTGACGAGGAGGTGATTCGGAAATTCCGGCTGGATCGACGTCGGTTGCTGGAGCTTGTGGCTCAATTGTCTCCTCATCTGCAGCCACGTAGGACGTATCCTGGGTCGATTACACCCACTGCAAAGGTCATGGCGGTACTCCATTTCTTTGCTACTAGCACATTTCAGTACACAGTTGGACATGCCGGGGGGATGTCACAGGCCATGTTCAGCACGGTTCTTCGGGATGTCTTAACAGCTATGATGCTGTACAAGGATGACTACATACATTTCCCACGTCCGGAAGAGTTGCCAGCTGTCAAAGCTGATTTCTATGCCCTGGGCCACATACCTCACGTTGTGGGCTCAATTGATGGCACACACATCGCAATCATTCCACCACGGGCACGGGAACAAGTGTTCAGGAATCGCAAACACTTCCATTCGCTGAACGTGCAGGTGGTGTGCCTGGCAAACAACATCATCTCACATGTGTGTGCAAGATTTCCTGGATCTGCACATGACGCCCACATCATGCGGAGCAGCAATGTCCCACGACTCATGGCTAATCTGCGACCCGGTCAAGCGTGGCTTGTTGGTGAGTGTGCAGTGGGGACTCTTGTGATCTCTGTGTTGCATGGGGTACCCACCATATCTTGTTGTGATGTTTGTCTCTGTCATCCCCCTACATAGGCGACTCGGCTTACCCAAACCGGCCCTGGCTCCTCAGTCCCCTACGTAATCCGAGAACAGCGGGTGAAATGCGGTACAATGATGCACATGGAAGGACACGGAGAGTCATCGAACGTACCTTTGGACTGCTAAAGTCTCGGTTTCGGTGCCTCGATAAGACCGGAGGGGCCCTGCCTTACTCACCAGGAAAAGTATGCAGGATCGTGATTGCCTGCTGCATGCCCCACAACCGGGCAGTACGCAATGACATTGAACTGCTGTTGGACCCTGAAGACGAAGGAGTTCCTCGGCCTCCCATCCCACCCATGTCGACTGATGAGGATAGTGGTGAGGAGGAAGGTGTGGACCAGAGGCGCCAGCTCATAGATCGCTACTTCCCTTGAATGTGAGTTACTACCTCTAGTGGCGGTTGACAATGCCTCATGTATGTTTGCTGGTGTTGTGTGGATGTGGGGTTAATCAGCTGGGTGTTCTTGTTTGTGATGGTTGCTAATGTGTGTCTTCATTTCTTTGGACATACAAGTCTCCATGATGTGTGTGCTCTCATCCCATGCTTTTGTGATGGTTGTCGTTTGTGTAATGTTGCTGTGCATTGTGTTGTGATGTGTGTGAATCTGTTTCCTGACGTGTGTTTGCTGTCTCTGATTTTCTCTAGGTCACTCCCGCAGCGCCATGATCATGTACGACTGTCATCCCTGAACCTGTTTACGTCTGTTTCTGAAGGCAATCATGTGAATAAACATGGAGGCAAAACATCATTGTGTGAGTAAGTGCTATTTATTTACAGGTTGTGCTTCTGTGCTGGTGAATATTTACAAGTAAGTGGGGTGGAGGGAGTTGGAGTTGAAGGTAATGGCAGATGAAATGTCCGTGCTGACACCACATTGGGGGGTGTCAGGGTAGTCCAGCAGACCAGTGGGAATGATTGTCTGTGGGACAGGATACTTAGCTGGGTGAATGTCTGGCACAGGCGGTGACATTGTCATGGTCGTCCCCTCTTGGAGCGTGTGGATGGCGCTCCAACACTGCTCTCAGCCACTTCCTGCCTCGGCCGGCCCCTCCGTCTCTGAGGTGGTACAGAGTCAGCTGGGAGGGCAGGTTGTTGAAGGGCCACATCCGTCGCCAGGGGCACAGGTGGTGGTGGCGGCGGTGGAGGCGGAGGTGACGGTGGCGGTGGAGGCGGAGGTGGCGGTGGAGGCGGAGGTGACGGTGGCGGTGGCGCTACGACACTTGGTGGAGGGGGGGGGGGGTTGTTCCGGGCAACCCATTCCCTCCACATCGTTGCCTGCTGGCCCATGATCTGCAACATCTGGCCAAGGATGCCACAGATTTCTCGCTGGATGTTGTTGTTGTCCACCGAGTCCTGGTGTGCACGATCTGCGTTTGCCTGGGACCGGTCGTATGATGCCTGGCACCTGGCAAGGGCTTGTAGGGACTGTGCCACTGGCTGGGGTAGCTGTCCTTCCTCTGCACGGCGGTGTGTGGCTCGCCTGATTGGCTGATGTCCCGTTGCCTGTGGCCCACTCACCCTGCTTGTGTGTGGGGCCAATGGACCAGCGTTGTGCGCTGGGTTATGCTGGGTGGCACCGGCAGGAGTCGTGGTGCTGGTGGTGCTGGTGGTACTGGTGGTACTGGTGGTACTGGTGGTGGTGGGGACTGTGCAGATCACAGAGACAGGTGTCGCTGGAGTGACACTTGCGACGTTGGTCGGTCCCGGGAGTCCCTGTGAGCCAGATGGCCCTGGCTGCGTGCTTGGTCCCGCTCCATCCTCCGCACCGGAGCTGCCTGTGTCCTCGTCACCAGAGAGTCCTGTAGGTGTGGGAGGCGAGGCTGGCGGCCGGGTACTGGTTTCCCCAGTCAGTTGACGATCACCTGAGGGACAAGATAGAGCTGGTCAGTGATGTGGACATTACATGGTTATGTAGATTTTTAGACATTTCTGTTTCCTGTCGCACACACCCCACCCTCCACCGACACCACCACCACCAGCACCCTCCCCGTGTGCATGGGGGCCTGTTGGGAGTAGTAGTTTGGGCCTCTCACACACCCCACCCTCCACCACCACCACCACCCTCCCCGTGAACATGGGGGCCTGTTGGGAGTTGTAGTTTGGGCCTCTCACACACCCCGCCCTCCACCACCACCACCACCAGCACCCTCCCCGTGTGCATGGGGGCCTGTTGGGAGTTGTAGTTTGGGCCTCTCACACACCCCGCCCTCCACCACCACCACCACCAGCACCCTCCCCGTGTGCATGGGGGCCTGTTGGGAGTTGTAGTTTGGGCCTCTCACACACCCCACCCTCCACCACCACCACCACCCTCCCCGTGAGCATGGGGGCCTGTTGGGAGTTGTAGTTTGGGCCTCTCACACACCCCACCCTCCACCACCACCACCACCAGCACCCTCCCCGTGTGCATGGGGGCCTGTTGGGAGTTGTAGTTTGGGCCTCTCACACACCCCACCCTCCACCACCACCACCACCACCACCCTCCCCGTGAGCATGGGGGCCTGTTGGGAGTTGTAGTTTGGGCCTCTCACACACCCCGCCCTCCACCACCACCACCACCAGCACCCTCCCCGTGTGCATGGGGGCCTGTTGGGAGTTGTAGTTTGGGCCTCTCACACACCCCGCCCTCCACCACCACCACCACCAGCACCCTCCCCGTGTGCATGGGGGCCTGTTGGGAGTTGTAGTTTGGGCCTCTCACACACCCCACCCTCCACCACCACCACCACCAGCACCCTCCCCGTGTGCATGGGGGCCTGTTGGGAGTTGTAGTTTGGGCCTCTCACACACCCCACCCTCCACCACCACCACCACCACCACCCTCCCCGTGAGCATGGGGGCCTGTTGGGAGTTGTAGTTTGGGCCTCTCACACACCCCACCCTCCACCACCACCACCACCAGCACCCTCCCCGTGAGCATGGGGGCCTGTTGGGAGCCATGGACATGTTAGTGAGTTGGTGTCCAACGTGCATGGGTTGGGGCATAGGAGATGTTTCTTCTCAGTTGTGTGAGCCTGACCATGTCGTGCTGATCGTGGTGCTTGGTTTGTACTCACCAGTCTCTTCTCCTTCGTCAAGTCCGTCTAGGCTCTCTGGGTGTAGTATCACCACCACCTTCTCCTCCCAATCGGTGTAGGGTATGGGCTCCGGGGGTGTGCCACCGCCAGTATGATTGGCTCGGGCAAAGTTTTTAGCTCGGATGCCCTTGACCCTGGTCTTCAGGTCATGCCACCGCCTCTGGATGTCATGCTTCGTCCTCGGCACAGACCCCGAGGCATTCACCCGAGTGACGATCCTGTCCCACATGTGGTTCTTTTGCGCCACGGACGTCTGCTGGACTTGGGCCCCGAAGATGTGGGGCTCAACACGGAGTATTTCATCTACCATTACCCTCAACTCTGTCTCCGTGAATTTGGTTTTTTTTTTGGGTGCCATGGTGTGTGGTGCTCAGTGTGTGAGTTGAGTGAGTTGGGGGGTGCAGGTGTGTGGTGTGTGAGGTGTAGGATTTGTGTGGTGGGTGTTTGTGTGGTGGGTGTGGTAGGGTGGTGGTTGTGTGTCTTCTATGTGAGTTTGCAGTATCTCGATTTTGGCCTCTTGCTAGCAGCAATGCTGTGATGCAAAGGATTGTGGTAGCGTGTGTGTGTCATTTTATAGTCGTGTCTCAATGGTTGTTGGCAGTCAGGTGGTAGGTGGGCGTGTTGACTAGTGTGCATTATTGGATAATTGGGACGTGTCATGGCGGCTTGTGCTTGATGTTGGGGGGGGGCGTTGTCAATGTTGGTATGTTTGCTTTGGACTAGCGGTAGGCTTCCTGACATTTGTTTGCCGCTAGGGATGTTGTGCGTGTTGGCCTTCCGCAGTGATGCTGTGGTTATCGTAGCATTCTTTCCGCCGCGGACGTGGATGGCTGTGAGTTCCGTGGTCCGGGCGGATTAATCCTAATTGCGGCCACGGAGTATTCACAGGTATGGCGGTACATGTGTTATTTTCCGCGGTCATTTCCGTCCGCGGCAGTGGTTGTTCATTGGACTCCGTCCGCCGCGGACGGAGTTGGATGTGTTCCGTCCACCGCGGACGGTGTTGGTTATGATCCGTCCGCCGCGGTCGGAGTTTCGTGACATGATTATCCTAATCCCAAACGCGGAATCTCCGCGGCGCGGCCGGGAGTAAAATTTCCCCCACCATGGCAGACAGTAGCCATTTCCGTCCGCCATCCTAATCGACCCCTTAGTATAGTATTTAGTCGCCCTGCTACCTGAGGACCCTTGCAGGCCTCTCCAAGACCATTGTTTTCCAAAAACAGCACTCCCGATTCAGGCAGGGGACTCTTGATTTTTATAAGACCAAATCATGGCTTTATTTCACCTTTCTCATCAGGCCTGGCTCCAGGATTCGGAATCTGTGATGGCCACGAAGATGCATGGGTAGGCCATGATGATGAATGTGTTTGTGTAGTGTCTCCCCGGTATCTGAGAACTGGGTTTGGGCATGCTGGACAGTCTTTTGGGGGAGCTGCATACTCTACCTGCTGTGGGGGTCGTGCTTTATCATCAGGTTTACCTATTTTTCAGTGTTTGTTTTGCACCTTACTTTTGCTCTCTCAGCATCACTCTCCTTTCTCTCCGTCTCGCCCTCGGTTTTCTTTACCACACCTTCCTTTCTCTACACCTCATCCTCCTTTCTCTATGTCTCATTCTCCTCTATATCCACCTCAGTATGCTCTTCTCACCCTCTGCATCCTCCTCCCTCACTGTTGTATCTCTACACCTCATCCTCCTTTATATCCATCTCACCCATCTCATCCTCCCGTCTTCCTGCAGTCGCCTCCTTTTTCTCTCTCTCTTCCTTACACTAATCTCTTTCTCCCATTACCCTCCTCTTTCAGCTCAATTGCCTCTCCTTTTTATCTCACTATCCTTCCACTTCTTCCTCTGGCTCCAATGTATTCTTCCCTCTAGCTTCACCTTTCTTTCTCTGCCATGCCTTTCTCTCATTCTCTCCCTGACCTGCCTCCATCTTCACTTCACTTCACCAGCCTCACTCGCTCTCCTCAGTATCCTCACTATCTATTTGTCTCACCCTCCCCTCTCTCTGGTACACTCCTACCTATCCCTCCTCTCTCTCTCTCTCTCTCTCTCTGCTTCAACCTCCTGTCTCTCCATCTCAACCGTGACTCTCTCCACCTCTCCTTCTTCTGTCATCTTTACCGTCATTGCTGCTGCCTATAGTGTAATAATTTTATGTGTGTAAAGGAACCTCAAATTGTTTCTGCTCAGGCGGTTGTGCTTGTGCGGGTTTGCGCCAATGAACTTTGTAATCCTGCTGCCCTGTACCTGTTCTCCACTGGCAGCTCCCAACAATTCATACAGCAGCAGCACCAAGGCCTGGATTATACAGTGTGTGTTTGCAGAAGAACTATAAAAACTTGGGGGACATGCATATTTTAAAGAGATTTGTTAAAGGCTGTGCAACTTTTGAAGATCCTACTGCTACCCATTTTCTTCAAATAAATGTAATAACAACTGAAAGAGTAGTCAAAGTTAGCAACTGGCCAAACATCTAATGCAAGCCTGTTTCTTCCCTTAGCTGCTCACTGTGCTAGGAGTGCTGATTCTGAGGACTACGACGCGCAAATTGTAATTTGATTGTTTTTCCACCAATACTCGGCTCTCAGTCCTTTGAGTGGAGAGTATTTTAAGGAGAACAATGTGGAAATGTATAGCTGATGTGAGTGCCTCTAGACGGAACAGTCTTTTCTAAATTGTGACTGGCATCTTGCCTCTTTTGCTTTTCTCCTTCTAGTATCTTCTATTCCATCACCCTCTCATCTTCTATTCCATCACCCTCTCTGTCTCCATCACCCTAACAACCCATCGCTCCCTCTCCCTTCTGTTCTACCACTCTCTCTTAACACTCCTTCTCTGCCCAACACAATTTAGCATTTGCTCATAACGCTCCTCTATTTCTGTCTCTCTCTCTCCTGCCCCTTCACTGTCTTGGCCTCTCCACTCTTCCTCAGTTCCGCCTCACTCTCTCCTGCCCCTTCACTGTCTTGGCCTCTCCACTCTTCTTCAGTTTCCGTCTCACTCTCTCCTGCCCCTTCACTGCCTTGGCCTCTCCTCTCTTCCTCTATTTCCGTCTCACTCTCTCCTGCTCCTTCACTGTCTTGTCCTCTCCACTCTTCCTCTATTTCCGTCTCACTCTCTCCTGCCCCTTCACTGTCTTGGCCTCTCCACTCTTCCTCTATTTCCATCTCACTCTCTCCTGCCCCTTAACTGTCTTGGCCTCTCCACTCTTCCTCTATTTCTGTCTCTCTCTCTCCTGCCCCTTCACTGACTTGGCCTCTCCACTCTTTCTCTATTTCTGTCTCTCTCTCTCCTGCCCCTTCACTGTCTTGGCCTCTCCACTCTTCCTCTATTTCCGTCTCACTCTCTCCTGCCCCTTCACTGTCTTGCTTCTGTTTATTGTATTTGCACAAATCTAATATCTTGGTCTATTCCTTTTCAATAATCGGGCATTTATGTTTATTAGGTGTTTATGTTTTTGATGGGTTTATTTATAGGCACTTTCTATCTATCGCCCTCACTCTATCTATCGCCCTCACTCTATCGCCCTCACTCTATCTATCGCCCTCACTCTATCTATCGCCCTCACTCTATCTATGTGTGTCTGTGTGTGGGTCTGTGTCTGTGTCTGGGTCTGTGTGTGGGTCTGTGTCTGTGTGTGGGTCTGTGTCTGTGTGTGGGTCTGTGTCTGTGTGTTGCTCTGTGTCTGTGTGTGGCTCTGTGTCTGTGTGTGGCTCTGTGTCTGTGTGTGGCTCTGTGTCTGTGTGTGGCTCTGTGTCTGTGTGTGGCTCTGTGTCTGTGTGTGGCTCTGTGTCTGTGTGTGGCTCTGTGTCTGTGGGGCTGTGTGTGTGTGTGTGTGTGTGGGGGAGGGGGGCTGTGTGTGTGGAGGGGCTGTGTGTGTGTGTGGGGGGCTGTGTGTGTGTGTGGGGGGCTGTGTGTGTGTGGGGGGGGGCTGTGTGTATGGGGGGCTCTGTGTGTGTGTGGTGGGGCTCTGTGTGTGTGTGGGGGGGCTCTGTGTGTGGGGAGGCTCTGTGTGTGGGGGGCTCTGTGTGTCTGTGGGGGGCTCTGTGTGTGTGGGGGTCTCTGTGTGTGTGGGGGGGGCTCTGTGGGGGGCTCTGTGTGTGTGGGGGGCTCTGTGTGTGTGGGGGGCTCTGTGTGGGTGGGGGGCTCTGTGTGTGTGGGGCTCTGTGTGTGTGGGGCTCTGTGTGTGTGGGGCTCTGTGTGTGTGTGGGGCGCTCTGTGTGTCTGCGTGGGGGGCTCTGTGTGTCTGCGTGGGGGGCTCTGTGTGTCTGTGTGGGGGGCTCTGTGTGTGTGTGTGTGTGGGGGTCTGTGTGTGTGTGTGTGTGGGGGTCTGTGTGTGTGTGTGTGGGGCTCTGTGTGTGTGTGTGTGGCTCTATGTGTGTGTGTGGGGCTCTATGTGTGTGTGTGTGTGGGGCTCTATGTGTGTGTGGGGGGGCTCTGTGTGTGTGTGTTGGGCTCTGTGTGTGTGTGTGGGGCTCTGTGTGTGTGTGTCTCTCTGTGTGTGGGTGACCGTCCTGACGAGTTCAGAAGCGGTCGCTCCCTTCGCCCACAGCCATCACCTGGTATCGTAGTTACGCTCGGAATTGCCTTGACGATTTTCATTTGCTGGCTCCTATATTGCCTAACGCTATAGCGCGTCAACCATTGTAGAACTTTATAATTACTTTTAGCGCTTTTAGAGGTGTAACACTGTGATCGAAATCGTGCATTTGCAGCTGTAGCGCCATTTGTGTTGCGTTATCTAATGTGCATTGCCTGTATTTACTAACGATCATAATCGCACTCGCAAGACAGACTGTCCCAGCCATTATTTACTGTGTGCCCCAGCCTATCTCCACTTTCGTTTCTCGCGGCCATTTTTCCTGTTGTTGTGCCACAGAGCCCGTCCTCCACAACCCGCCCCGCCTCCCAGCTGACCCTCCCTCCCACGGACTGTATAGCCCGCTCCAACTCCCCTAGCACTGTGACCGTCCTGACGAGTTCAGAAGCGGTCGCTCCCTTCGCCCACAGCCATCACCTGGTATCGTAGTTACGCTCGGAATTGCCTTGCCGATTTTCATTTGCTGGCTCCTATATTGCCTAACGCTATAGCGCGTCAACCATTGTAGAACTTTATAATTACTTTTAGCGCTTTTAGAGGTGTAACACTGTGATCGAAATCGCGCATTTGCAGCTGTAGCGCCATTTGTGTTGCGTTATCTAATGTGCATTGCCTGTATTTACTAACGATCATAATCGCACTCGCAAGACAGACTGTCCCAGCCATTATTTACTGTGTGCCTCAGCCTATCTCCACTTTCGTTTCTCACGGCCATTTTTCCTGTTGTTGTGCCACAGAGCCCGTCCTCCACAACCCGCCCTGCCTCCCAGCTGACCCTCCCTCGCCCCTCCCCTCCCACTATCCACATATGACAGATGCCTCTGCGCGCAGCGTTCACGCGCAGCGGATGCGCCCCATGCGCGCCGAAGGTGCGCCAAAGGTAAGCCCGTCTACGCCCGTCCGCGCCCAGCACCAGACCCCCTGGCCCCCGCCGTACCCAGCCCACTAGAGTCACATATGACGCCGCAACTCTCCTCGCCCTCAACCCCGGATGCACACCACAATGCTGCGAAGCCACCCCAGGACGTACCCACGGTCCATTCGCCTGCCACACATGCAAGTTCACCTGCTTCAGGACCCACACCAAATCCACTTCCTCCAAACACAGCTCCGACTATAACCACCTGAAGTGCATCCTACTGAACACCCGCTCGGTCCACAGACACGCAACTGAACTCTGGGACTTACTCGACACTGCATCACCGGACATCGCCTTCCTCACAGAAACATGGATGAACACATCATCAGCACCCGACATCGCCATAGCCATACCGGACACTTACAAGATCATCCGAAAAGACCGCACCAATCAAACAGGAGGAGGCATCGCCATCATCCATAGGAACACCATCAAAATCACGACCAGCTCCGACGACAATCTTACTACCGCCGAACATCTCTACTTCCAGATCCACACCGACCCTAGGACCACACTTAGAGGCACCCTCATCTACAGGCCTCCAGGAACCCGTACTCAATTCAGCGAAGACATCACTGACTTCATCAGCCCACATGCCCTCGCCTCCGAGAACTACATTCTATTAGGTGACCTCAACTTCCACCTTGAAAACAAACACGACTGCAACACCACCTCCCTTCTGGACAACCTGGCCAATCTCGGACTCAAACAACTTGTTGACACCCCCACCCATGCAGCCGGACACACGCTCGACCCTATCTTCACCTCCAGCAAGCACATTTCCTACGATCGCACCACAGCTCTCCATTGGACGGACCACAGCTGTGTTCACTTCAGCTACAAAACCACCTTGACCCACAACCCCCCACAACCTATTCCTCGGAGAAACTGGAACAGAGTCACCCCCGACCAACTCCTCACATCACTCAACCAAAACCCTCCCACCCTCTCATTGGACCCAAGCCAAGCGGCCACCAAACTCAAGCAATGGATCACCCACAGCACTGACGAATTAGCACCCCTGAAAAAGCACCAGATCAAATCAGGCAGCAAAAAGGCTCCCTGGTTCAATGATGACCTTAAAAAAATCCAAGAAGCTATGCCGCACCCTAGAGAAAACATGGAGAAAAAACCCAACCGCCGACAACATGGCCACCCTCAAGGCAGCCACCCGCAAACACCACCAACTAATTCGATCCACCAAGAAATCAGCATTCAAGGATTGTCTCGACAACAACGCCCACAACAGCAAGGAACTTTTCAACATCGTCAAAGAATTCACCAACCCCACCGCAGCATCTAACGACATCACTCCCTCCCAAGACCTCTGCGATGCGTTATCCTCCTTCTTCTACAACAAAATTGCCGACATTCACAACAGCTTCGAGAACACTCCCTGCGAACAACCCTCCCAACCCCCCTCAGATCCTACACCGCCAACTAACAACCGCAGCGCCTGGAACCCAATCACCACTGAAGACACCATCCGCCTAATGAACTCAATCCACTCTGGCTCGCCAACCGACCCCTGCCCCCACCACATCTTCAACAAAGCTGACTCCATCATCGCACCCCATCTCCGCGATATCATCAAATGCTCGTTCAACTCTGCCACCTTCCCAGAAAGCTGGAAACACGCGGAACTGAGCGCCCTCTTGAAGAAACCCACAGCAGACCCCTCTGAACTTAAAAATTACCGACCCATATCCCTCCTCCCTTTCCCCGCCAAAGTCATTGAAAAAGCCGTCAACAGCCAGCTCGCCGCCTTCCTTGAATCCAACAACTCCCTCGATCCCTCTCAGTCCGGATTTCGAGCCAAACACAGCACCGAAACCGCCCTCATTGCAGCGACAGACGACATCCGAACACTACTGGACAACGGAGAAACAGCGGCCCTCATTCTACTCGACCTCTCCGCCGCTTTCGACACAGTCTGCCACAGCACCCTTATACAACGCCTCAGCAACATCGGCATACAAGGAAAAGCCTTGGGATGGATCATCTCATTCCTCGCCGGGAGAACTCAAAGAGTCCGACTTCCCCCATTCATATCAGAGGCAACTGAAGTCATCTGTGGCGTACCACAAGGATCATCACTCAGCCCCACCCTCTTCAACGTTTACATGAGCCCACTCGCATCCATCGCGCGCCAACACAACCTTAACATTATCTCTTACGCCGACGACACCCAGTTAATCCTTTCCCTCACCAAAGACCCTAACACCGCCAAAACCAATCTTCACGAAGGCATGAAAGAAGTAGCCGAATGGATGAAACATAGCCGCCTAAAACTCAACTCAGACAAAACGGAGGTGCTCATCCTAGGATCTTCCCCCTCTGCCTGGGACGACTCTTGGTGGCCTTCCGCTCTAGGCACAGCACCCATACCCACAGACCACGCACGTAACCATGGCTTCATCCTTGACTCCTCTCTCTCGATGTCCAGACAAGTCAACGCAGTCTCATCCTCCTGCTTCAACTTACTTCGTATTCTCAAGAAGATCTTCCGCTGGATCCCCCTCGAGACAAGAAAGACTGTCACCCACGCACTGGTCACGAGTCGACTGGATTATGGTAACACACTATACGCTGGAATCACAGCAAAATTACAGAAAAAACTCCAACGCATCCAAAACGCATCAGCGAGACTCATATTGGACATCCCCCGCCAAGATCACATCACCGGACACCTAAAAGACCTCCACTGGCTTCCCGTCAACAAGAGAATTACGTTCCGTCTTCTCACCCACGCACAAAAGGCCCTCTACAAACTAGGACCCGAATGCCTCAACACTCGACTGTCCTTCTACACACCCACCCACCAACTAAGATCGTCCAATCAAGCCCTCGCCGCAGTCCCGCGCATCCGAAAATCCACCATGGGTGGCAGATCCTTCTCCTTCCTGGCGGCCAAGACCTGGAACTCACTCCCCACTCACCTCCGCCTTAGTCAAAACCACATCTCCTTCAGAAAAGACCTCAAGACCTGGCTATTCGACATAGAATGAACCCCCCTCCCCAAGCGCCTTGAGACCCTCTGGGTGAGTAGTGCGCTATACAAATCCCTGAACTTGAACTTGAACTTGAACTTGTGTCTGTGGGTGCAAATGCAATAGGTCTCGCATTTGCGAGAGAGTAAGCTCTTGACATTGTAAATGACAGTGCCATTTATTTATCTGTTTTTAAAACCAACACATAAATAAAAAAAATGTCATTTATAATGCCAATAGCTCTAACTTTGGCAAAGGCGGGACCGTTGCATTGTAAATGCGTGTTACTTATGTGGTCAAGAAGGTCTGTAGTTTGTAGTGGATCTCTACATGATAAAGAGAGGGGAGGGGAATCTATTGCATTCATTAAGCAGCTTTTGGTGGGGGTGCAAAGTTTACTCTTAGCCTGGGTGCTGCCTTGCCTATTTAAGTTCCTGAATTCTCTTCTTAGAACATTAAGCACTGGAATAAAGATTTTATGTCATTAATATTTCAGAAGAAGCAAGTTATGTGTAGCACATAATCATCTCGTGTGTGTCTGGTGTGATTACTCAACACCCGAGTGTTCTGTGTGCATGACTTTTTTGTGTGTATTGTAGATATCTAGGACTATGTGTGGGCATGGTATATGTCTGTGCGTCTGCCTATGTCTGCATGTGTTCATGTATTTGCCAATGACTGTGTGCGTTTTGGATTGTGGGTCCATTCTGTAACTCTTAATTTAGGTGTACAGGTGTATAGTTCTGCCAAATCGGTGCATGCCTGTGTAGTTGCCCCTACTTCGGTCTGTGAGTGTTTTGGTGCTATGTCTGCGTTCATCTGTTGACCTTTGGGGTGTTGGCACTGTGGCAGTACCGTACAGCCCCATATCCACAGACACACCAGTGCCATGCTCTAGTACGAATCATTTTGAAGCTACGACGGGACCCCAAATTATTGACGTCTGCTGTGCAAAAAGTATAATGGACACACTCTCTTCATATAGTGCACTAAAATGTAATTCGATAATTCCGCAAATATTTAAGGGGCAATGCCTTAAATTAACACATAATAATAACACTAAAAATAATAATATTAGTATTCATATTTCCCCTACTAATAATAATAGTGCTCTGTTGTTCAATCCCGTCCCAAACGAAACAAAGGCGTTTCATTAAACTATGTTTTAATTTGACAGTTCCAAAAGTGACGGATGTGTTCCTTCTGATAAACATGTGCACGGCTTATTAGCTAAGGTGCTTGATTGAGCATCCCCATACAGTGAGACACAGACCAGCCCTTTGTCCTCACATCGCCTGCTGAGCTTCCAGACAGCCCTGACATTGAAGGATGGGATTCCCGCCACCTACTTCCCCATCTCCACACACTTGTCTTTTGTTTACATTGAAGAATTTTTCTGAAGGCTGAACCCAGTCCACGCGCCTGCAATCATTTTTTCGGCTATCTTGACATATTTAGTGTTATTGTTGCACAACGCTCCTGAGAGTCACTTAATGAATTTTCGTGTGTATACAGCTGTTAATTTGTGAAACAACTATCAATCTGTAGTTTTGGAAATGTTAGTGGCTGCCTGAGACCGTGCAATATCTGCAGTCTTTGTTGGACTCCGATATCTGTTATGTTTGCAAGGCCTCACAGTGACAGAGCTGCTGGACAGGTGTTTATATCCCAGGGGTGGCAGGCCTGTAAACTCGTACTCCATCTGCACTTGGTCCAATTTAAATCCTGTTAGGAGTTGGAGAGACAGACTTAACCATTTTAAATACTCCCACGCCTCTTCTGCACTGTGTCAAACCACGTGTACAGTGCTGAGAGTTCCCTCTTTCACAGAAAATGTCCTGAGGACTTTCAGTGGTGTGTGGCCACAGCATAGACTGCAAATAAGGTTACCAGAGCAGCACCTGTAGTGAGGGTGATCTAATGGAACTCAAACTCGCTGTCTTGCTTGGAGTAATGAGAATGGTACAAAAATAGGTATAAGAAGCAAAAGCTGTAAATTATGTGGGTACCCACTTCACGATGTAGTGCACATTCCACTTATAGCTGTCCTGTTAAAACCAATGCTTAAGAGGATTTTTTTAAATAAATGTTGCAATTAGCATAATACGTGCACCCCAGGAGCTCGTGTTTTTACAGTTCTCTTCCTCAGGTGCTTCTCTCGCTCCGTACCCTAGATTGTGCTCTATGTGTTATCCTTGCTGAGTGTTGCGTTCCCCCTCCTACACCGGTTACTTTCTGCTCCACCCATTCCTCCATGGCACGCCTGCCTAAAAGTCCTGTTTTTCTAATGCTTATGTCTTTTATACTTAGCAAAAAATCAGTTTCAAAGTAATTATTTTTTCTTCAAATTTACAGATATAATTCGGATTAATAAATTAAAAACTCGTGATTTTTTTTGGAGGCATATATGCGTGATGACACATGCACAAACACGTTCTCACACATGCGTTCACATACAAAATTACACGGCCACCTCTTAGGTCCTTTTGTTCAGCATTTGCCGTACACATGATCAGCATAATAGGGCTTGAACAAACGGCACTGAGAGAGGCAACAGGTCTTAAAGGCGAGACCTATTGACTTCGCCAATGCTTGTTTTACATTAATTGCACCCTACTTTGTAAAGTGCAAGAAGCAACCAGTTAGTTTAATTGCAGATGGCCTTATAGGTAATGAAGCTCTTGTTACAGATTGAATGAAGATCTTCCACACTGCTGATATCCCAGGCAGAGGGCAAAACATAATTTATAAAAGTTGGAGGTGGTTACAAAGGCTCCATGCTGCCAAGACAAAAGCAATGTATTTAGCACACAAAAATCCTGAGATGCAGCTCACAACAGAAAGTCGTTGGTTAACGGCCCCCACAGAGGGAATTGTTTGCTTATTATAACAAATGGCTTTAAACCCTTCGTTGCTCGCCGTCATGCGTCACGGTGGGCGTGTGCGCACGACGGCCAGGGGCCGTCCGAGCCACGCACGCGATTGGAATGTCCAGCACCGTGGCGGAGTTCGCGCCTTAGCCAAGGTGTTAAGGAGGAAATCAAATATGCTAGAAGTGCAAACAGGGAGAGGCATAGCCTCTTTTTATGAGGTCTTATTTGCGGACTGGTCTCCAGTTCTAGAGGTCAACTAACCGAAGAGCTCCCCTAATAGTCCCTCTGCCAATACTGAGTTATAAGCCCTGTCCATACAAACAAGCTTGGCTGGTCAATCTTCAGCTTTAGACACTTCTAAATCAGACTATTTCAAACAACACAATTCACATACTATTATCAATTTACTCTGCCGGGCATGAACCCCTTGCTCAATTTTCCCTCTCTGCTGACTTTGAACCCAATTCCCCTTCTACGAGCGACTTCATTGGAGCAGCCATTGCTACGCTACTCACAGCCCCACCTCAACTCTTTTACTCGCATGCAGCCCCTTGCCTCTCTCGGCTTTATGCTCACTACTACATTACCAGCAGAGCTTACCCAACAATTAAATCTGCTAATCCTTTACGTGATCTCTCTGACCTATAGAACCCTTACAGTTTTAAAACTCTTTTTCTCACCTCAGGTTTCTAGTTTGCTTAAACTCTCAACATTAGCTTACAATAGCAGTTGATGCCCCACATACTAGAACATCTAGTTTTTAACTGCCTTACCCTCTGACACCGTATTCAGTTCTCTCCAATCCATCCATAGTCCATGCTTTCCAATCAATAGAAACTGCCCTTACATACAAGGCACATTTTGTTTACCTCTGCCATTCATAATCACATCTCATTCACCCTAAAAGTCAGTCCTTGATCTAGCAGCAACTTTTCACATAATCGATCACCCCCACATTTTTTTTTGTTTTATTGTATTTTATTGGCATTTTAAAACAATGCTCCAAACGATACAAACAACAAGCCAGTTGCTAATCGATACATAATTACCCGTGCTGATTCATGAAAGCACAGGTCATGACGTCGTACCTCCAGCAGCCTCCTGATGCTCTCGGGCCCACACAACAAAGGGTTCCCAGATGTCCCTGGGCCTGGATGCTGAAGGCATCAATTCCCAAAAGGTGGTCAGTTGTGAGTGTCCAAAGGTAACATCTCTAATCCAATAATTTTTAGAGGGAACCCCTTTACGTCCCCAGTGCATGGCAACTCAGCGTTTAGCAAATAGGAGTAAAAGTGCATGCAGTTTGCAAACCTTGACGGGCGTGTCCTTGACATAACCTAATAACCCCTGTACAGGGTCGGGATCCCCGATCATGCCAATTATTTGGTGTATCACAGTAAGTACGTTGGACCAATATGCTGCCAACCGTGGGCAGCTCCATGCCATATGTAAAAAGGTAGCAGGAGCAATTTCACATATCCAGCAGCTTTCGTCATCTTTCAGGCCCATGCAATGTAAACTGGAGGGTGTCCTATAAAATGTATGCAAGAACTTAAAGAAGATGAGACGAAGTTTATAGTTAGGGGATAATGTTGTGAGTTGGCAACAGCAATAAGCCCACTGGTCCTCCGTAAGTGGAGATTGAAGTTCTTCATTCCATGCCAGGAGTGCACGTGGTTGTGTCAAAGTGGCCAACGTTTGCATGTGATTATATATCCGGGTAATGAGTCTGCGAGGTGAATCTGATTTAAGCACGTTCTTCAAAGCAGTCAGGGTTGGCGGGGCGTCCGGAAAAGTGGCATGAATAGATCGACACGCAGCCCTAAGTTTGTAATATACAAATGTTCAGAAAAAGACACACTCTGACCCTCAGAGGATGTCGGGGGCAGCCAAAATACCTCCTCTGGATAGAGGTCTGCGAGAGTACGGAGGTAGATATTTTGTGCAAAGTCCTTGATAAGACCTTCGCCAATAGCGAACAGTATAGGGTTATGTGGTAGGGGTATGGACAAGGCATAGAGAATAGGACTGCCAGCCCTATTACGCAACTCATCCCATGCCCACCGCAAGGTCTCCACTGTGTCTATGCCGTCTCTAGGACGCCTGTATGCCAGATATAACGCAACTGGCAAGGGGATTGGTGCCGTAGCATCCGTCTCCACAGCCACATGAGGTCGAAAAGGGGTCGGATTCACCCAGTGGTGTATAAATTGAGCCTGAGCACTCCATGCGTACAATTGCATATCTGGGGCACCCTAACCGCCCTGACGTAGAGGGAGTATCAATTAATCCCACGAGACTCGCACCTGCCCTCCCGCCCAGACCAAGGAGATCAGCAGGGATCAGAGAGGTTTAAAAAAGGCCTGCGCGATGGGGTGAGGTATGTTGACAAAGAGATAAAGGAACTTAGGCAGAACCACCATCTTGACCAATGCTATCTTTCCGGCTAGGGAAAGCGGAAGTTTAGCCCACGCAGTGACTTTCCCTTCCAACCATGTCATGACTCGTCCGTAGTTCATGTGCCATATATCTTTCATTTTTCTACTGAGCCATATGCCTTGATATTTCACGGGCTCGTCTGCCCATTGAAGAGGAAACTCCGAGGGAGCCTGGGAGGTGGCATCCGTTAAAGGAAAAATTACCAATTTGACCCAGTTAATTGAGATGCTGGAAAGGCCACCAAATCTAATAAATTCCTGCAGTAATGGATCAAGGTTCGATGCCTGGTCAGTCACGTATCGATCACCCCACCTTGATGCACGCCCTAAATACTCTTGACATCACCATCCGGGCCCTTGGATGGATTTCCTCCTATCTCAGTAATCTCTCTTTGTCATTTCGATCTCCAAGCTATCCTCGGCCACCTCATTTTGGGTTCTTCTTCTTTTCTCGATCTATACCTGCTCCCCTGGAGACATCATCGTTTAGTTTCTGATACCGTTTCCATGAAGATGACAACAAAATCTTCCTTCCCACCTTCTCATCTCTCTTCCTGTCTATATTATCCAATTGTCTCACTTTTAAATAAGGACCACTGAAGTTCTGGTGTATACGGAATCGGGACAATCATTGTGAGAATATTCAAAGGTGACACAACATTGCACTCAAAGACGGTGAATTGTAGCCCACCCCGAGAAAGAGAGTTAATCCACAGCCTATGCAGGATTGTCTCCCTAAACTTGGCATGCAACATTTTCTGCATTATCATAACGTAATAGATCATAATCGATTCGTGATCTAGAGAGTAATAAAATATCAATATTTACACTATTGAAAACGGTTGATCTCTTCAGAAAATATGCTAAGTAAATCAATGTCTTCAACACTAAAGAAGCCGTCATGATATTATCACCTTACCATGGCCCCCAGGTGCACCGGTCTCATAATGGACACATATATCCTCACCGTTAAAAACACGCCATCCTGTGGAAACACTTGGATTTAACCTGGAAAATTATTAAGTCAAACATTCTTGATCCTAAGAACAAATGACTAGAATTACAACTATCAAGAAGTGACTGGCTAGATCATGATGGGCGACAAAATACATGTTTAACTTGCTCTCGCTAAGCTTCTACAACAGAAGATCTATCCATTTGCAAACAGAGATGGTCCAGAACTTCTCTACGGTATGCTCTGTTTATCCTTCTTAGCATCTTTGATTGAACTCAATGTTTAACCCTCTATGAGGTGCATGGGCACACATGAAACTAGAAGAACACTGCAATACAGCCAAGACATGAAAAACCTAAGGTCCAGGCAAATATAGTTAAGGTCAAGGGTGAAAATAACACCAATCTGTACAAAAACTTAACCATGTAAGCAAACATGGAAAATTAACAAAAACATTAAGCAATCAAATTAGAATACAAATCTTACATGTTAGAAAACAAAACTTACCTATTAGAAAAACAAAATAAGGAAAACACAGCAGGAAAAGTATTAAAAAGTCACATTGTTTATAAGAGGGCTTGGAGGATTCTGTGTTCTCAGACAGGCAGTGGTGGTTTCCTAACGGGAGAGTAGGGTCGTCACCCCCTTGCATTTTCAGGCCAACCTCATTCTTTTTTCTACATGATTTAATTAGCACTGTGTAATTTTAAAAATATTTTTAAAAAAACATCTCAAACTGAAACACACATGATCCGATCACTGACTGGGAGCTGCTTTCACCCCCTCCGTCATGCTGCTCCCTTCAGACTCGGGCTTAGGAAAGTGCTTATTTATGCGCATGTGCATACTTGTAGTCCTTCTGCAAAGAACATATGCCGGGCTGAAAATCTCACTGCCCTGTGGTCTGTGAGGTCATCAGCTCGCTAAATCTAAAGGCTCCCGCATGGTCTCCACCCCCTGATGACTTGGATGTGAAGTTAGCCCCGGGCGCTTCAGGCTCAAGCTCTGCAGCGCTCGGGGCTTCACGTCAATCAGACATGGTTAACACTCCCTTTGACAACTCATCACAGGTCGGACTCCACCCCACTCTATGACAAGTGGTCAAAGGGTGGGGTGGAGATTGCAGGCCGGAAGCAGAGAAATAAAGTCTGGGCAGTATGTCAACACCAATTTCAACGATACACTTCGCAGACCTGAGCTCTAAACTAAACTTCCCACACCTTTGCTAGCCTGTGCAATAGCAGTGTGAGACTAAGGGGAGTTTGCACTGTGGTTGCAGAGGTCATTCAGTTGAGGGAAATTGAATTTTGCCTTGTCATGTGTCCCTACGTGTTCCCCATCATATGTTATATGTGCATGATAAATACGCATATTTACCCCCTTGACCGAATAAAGACGCATTTACAGTTGTGTCCAACATTAGTATGTCAGTTATCCAGTCCCCCGTAAAAGCAACGTGAATTAGGCTTTTAGGCCTATGTTGCCAACGTCTTTACATTGTGCACGTTAAATCATCGAGATACACCCGTTTCTAGGCCTCACAGGGCCCGGACACTAGATTCATGCTTCAAGTCTCCTGAACCACTCCGAGGAGAGATGCAGCCTCGCCCGCATCCCTGACCTTTCACTTACTCCCTGCCAAGCAGCGCGGTGCCCGGCCTGGCCTGCCTGCCTGTCTGCCAAGAATATGTTATGCTTACAGTTATCAGTTCAGCTCCCCGGCTTCACATTCCTAGCTAACGAACCGCATAAATATCTTCATTTATAGTCTAGTCTTCCTGTCTCCATGCAAGAGAATTACTGAATTAATATCCATAAAAGATTCATAGCACACGCAATACATGAGGAAATATATGCATGCACTAGCCTTAGTGACAAGTAGCCTTTGCCCTGATGACTTTTAGAATCAAGCAACATGTACTCTAAACACAAGATATCAGATAAGCTATAGGTACAGGTCGTTCTGACATCCTAGACTTTAGTCTCCTCTTCTAGTGCTAGGAGTCAGTGGCCCCCAGCTCTCCCCAGTTACACGTCATGACCCGTTTGCGCGCACCAGTAGGTTAAAGGTTCTAGCTGCCCATGAAGCCCCCTCCATGTATCCACCCACTTATGACACTTCTGTGACGTTTACATCACATGTCTCCGTGCACGCCCTGTGCACGCCTTCTTTTCACGCCCATATGTTCTTATCTTCCGTTTGTCACTTGTTACGCCTACTGTATTCAATGCAATTGTACTGTTTTACTATATATACTGTATGATGTTAATGTGATATTAGCTGTCTTTTTTTTTTAGCCTGTTCCCTTTGTCCTGTGTCTGTCCCTTCCTGAACCTTTGCAGGTGATGGAACCCGATGGTCCATTGGCTCGAGCCATCTGATTAAAGCCCGTATGACTCAGATACCACGGATTCTGCCTCTTATTTATTGAGCTATCCTTTTCAGTTAATGCATAGAAAAATAGTACCGGTAATTATTTATTTATTTACCACATAATGGCGCCCGAACAGGGACGAGCCCCTTCCCCACGCGCCGGCGATGTAACGCAGGCCCCCTGACCCTTCTACAGCCGTGACGGACTCCTACTGTGCACGTGCAGATATTTCTGCTTCAAGTCTCCCTCAGGCCCATGGAGGAGACGGAGACTGCGGTCCGGCATCCAGACTAGGCGGTGAGGAAGGCGGATCGTCCCGACCAGAGCCCAAGCCGAGAGAGCAAGGTCCGAGGTATCCGGAGGCCCACCTGTTTCCAAAGCCCGAAGCCCGAGGCGCATGCGTAGTGCGTAGCAGTAACCAGACGTCGTAGCAGTCCAGTCCAGTCCGAGGCCTTCAGTTTGCTTCCCGGTGAGTACCGTTGCTGGGGGTATCTAGACGGGTTCATTAATTTGTCCCTGGTCCGACGGGTTTGGGTACACAGATCCGGTCCGACGTGTTCACCTAGGTGGATACGGTATGACGTGTCTCTTTAGGAGACCGGTATGTTCTGTACTGTTTTAGCAGTGCATCCAGTAATTCTAGTAAGTCTGTTTTAGAGAAGTTCAAGTATTATGTTTTCAATGTATCAGCTAGTATTCTGTTCGAACTGTTATTAATGTGTTTTTGATGTCGTGGTATGAGTGATTGTTTTGCTATTTATTATCGTGTTCACTGTGTATTGTGTTCAAGTTCAAGTACGGTTCAAATATGCCTCTGTTTTCGAAGTTACGTCAGATAAAAACCAGAAAAGGGTTACTCGAAGAATCAGTTCCTGTCCCTCCCAGGGACAGTCCTGGACATTTCATGTATCATAAGCATGGCTTAGACGCCATACTGTATCTAGATTTATGGGTGGACTACCAAGGATCTTGAAGAGAAATATAGATGGCCTGTTTCAGGAACATGGGATGCCGAGTGCATCATGAGGGTAGAAGAAGCATTATGGAAAAAGAAAGCCAGACAATCCCAGAAAGATGCCATAGAATTGTGGCGTAAAGAATCGCATAAAAGAACAGAGAAAGAATTCAGAAAAGCAGAATTAAGTAGAGAATCCTCAGAAAAAGCCCAAGAAAGGGAATTACTAGAAGAAGGCGAACGAGTTAGAGCAGAACAGTCAGACAGACAAAGGAATGCCCTTATTAAAGGTATGTATCCTCTTCTCGCCGAGGGTTTGCCTAAAGCAACCCCGGAAACACCCTGTAATTTACCGCCACCATTGGTCCCGACTAAGCTACGTCATAAACCGACCGCAGCTGAAATTTTCCTTTCTTCCTATTTAGATGACACTGTCCCAGAATATGCTAATACGAATCCTACGCCAGTTCAACTTCCACCTCCTGTTAATGTAATTACTGTGCCTCCAGTCGTTGGTCCTGTTAATGTGCCAGCACCCCAGGACCAACCCACATTACGTACACCTACTTTACCAGTCACATTACCAGCAGCCGCACATTCAGTATTAACTGACGATTCCAGTTCAGGAGGAGCAGGGGGAGGTACTCCTATCACCCCGCCTCAAACAAAGCGACTGACGCTGAGAGATGCAGCGTTACAACGTACGCCAAAAGTGACTACGTACGAAGCCCTCAAAAAGTATTTCAATGAGTGCGGATCTGATTGTAGATATGACCCAGTACCAGGTGAAGATAGTATGATAATATATTCCATACGTTTACGACGAGTTGCAAGCTTCTTGGTTACCATATCAAATATGGAACAACATCTAGACAGAATATATCATTTCATCCGAACAGGGGAGAAACCAGAAAGTATTAACGAAGCTATGGTACACAGAAAAGTCGAGATTCAAGGCATGATTTTGCAATTTTTAATAAATTGTTTAATAAGAGAACAGGATCACCCTGATAAAAACAAAGAAGATATGAAAGTCCTGACCAGATGGAGTGACAATATAGCAGAAGGAAAACACAGAACACAAAATTGTATAGAAACCATGTACAGAAAGATCCGTAAAGAAATTATAAGTATACACCAAAAGGAGGAAGCAATGAGAGTAGCCGAGAAAGAGAATGACTCTTCAGACGAAGAGGTAGACAACGAGAATCCCTCCAGAATAGCGTATGTAGGTAGAACGAGACCTTCTGATAGACACACACGCCTAGACTACAAGAAAGCTTTTCCTCCTCCCGTACCAGAACAATGTTCTCTTGAACAATTATTCCAGGCTACCGATAAAGTTCTAAAATTACGAATAGGTTACAGTGAGCTTAGTACCATGCATGAACAAGAACTCGCCCGAACAGCAGTTCGATGGACTAGTGATTCTGCCACGTATTCAGACGAAGTAGTGGCTCAAATGTTTCTGAAGCTTCCGCCAGCCGAGCAGCGACTGGTGGGTATGTACATGATCCAGCACCTCATTACACTGTATGAGGATCCAGGTCCTTTATATAATGTATTGAACGAGTTACTCCTAAACAGATGGAAAGGTCTAGGTACCGATTTGATTAGCGTCATTCTAGAACAACGCCACAAATACAGAACGTTCCTGACTCCGCATTTTGTTCCTGTTTCACCCCCATTCTACATAGATAGACAGAATCCGTTGTGAGAAGTGCATCCTGTTAAGGGAACGGGGGGTGAGCTCGAACGAGTATTTGTTTACACCCCTATAACGAAAATAGAACTACTAGAAATGAAAAAGTTAGTGCCCTGTCACGATAAAGATCCAGCAGGGTTCCACCGAGAATTAAAAGAGAATATACGTATCCTGATATCATAAAAATTTTAAAGGTCCTGTTGCCTGCGGGCATATATGAAAAACTTAAAGAAAAAGAATGGGAGGTGGGAGAGAAAAAGATTGATTGGACCGCATTAGAGAACGAAGATAACACACGAGTCCCAGGTACTGGTCTTGGGGATAAAGCCAAAGAGTTGCCCGAGCTGTTAATACAAGTATTGCCAAGATTACTAGCCACGAAAAAGGAAGATTGGGATGCCATCTCAGCCTGTAAACAGAAACAAGACGAAGACACTAGTGAATTCTATTCCAGATTTGAGAAATGTTTCATTATTAATAGCGGTTTGAAAACAAGTAGTGAGTCGTATCCACATCTTTTTGTTACCAAACTAGTTGAAAATTCTTTACCACAAGTTAAAAATCGAGTATTGAAAGTCGAGAGTACATGGCAAAGCTAATACCCCGTCCCAAATGCTACAGATGTTACAGTATCACCAGAACCGAATTAGGGAAGAGCAAGAACACGAAAGAAGACGTATGAAAGACACGAAAATGAAAGTACTAGTTGCACAGTCTGTTCCAGCAGATAGTCAGAAGAGGGGTACGAATCAGACTAGTCATTCTGCAGCTCCCGTTAAAGGGACATGCAATTACTGTAAACAGCCAGGTCATTATATAAACGAATGTGCAGTTCTGAAACACAACATAGCTACTGGTAGGACGAAAGAGAGACCGCGTCCTCCTAGACAGGAACATGTTCCGCAAAATACGCAACCACCACAGAACGCACAACAGACAGTTACAGTACCGCAGCCTATAGCTGCCACACAACACGTTACACAACAGATGTACCAGTACGCACAGTCAGATTATCCAGAATATCAGCAGTATTCATGAAACAGCCTAGAGAGGGAGGTTGGCTTGCCTCTCATCGAGGTTCCTGTAGATCAAGAGGGTCCCTATGTACACAGTCAAGTATTAGGGAAAGACAGAAAGTTTCTGATTGATACAGGGGCAAGTAGGACTACCATCAGTCATGACGAGGTTCCAGGGGCTCCACTCTCAGGCTCAAGAAATGTTTCCCTGGGATTTTCAGGAAAGCCGATTGTAAATGAAATATCGAAACCAGTTTCCCTAGAAGTTGGTCCTTTGTCCCGAACCACAGACTTGTTACTTACTAAATCATGTCCTGAAAATTTACTTGGTATTAAAACATTGAAAGAATTAGGTGCAGTAATCTGTTGTTCTCCAGAAGGAGCGAGATTGTTTTTACGTGATTTTAAAGGACATTATGTGTTAAGAGATTTTGATCCACGATTACTGAATGTACCACAGCATTTATGGGCGCAAGGCCCAACTGATGTAGGTTGTATGCACATTACACCATATCGTGTCACTCTGAAACAAGGAGTTGTATTACCCCGAATCCGACAATACAAGTTGCCACCTGAGGCTGTAGCAGCCTTATCGAAAATTATTGACGAGCTCATCGCTCAAGGAGTAGTTGTAGAAACTGACTCCAATGTATGTAATTCCCCGATCATCCCGATTCTCAAACGTACTGACCCAAATGCACCTCCAGTTTATCGACTAATAATTGACCTTCGAGAACTTAATAAATGTATCAACCCAGTGGTTCCAGATATTTCTTCCCTATTGACTGCCATTGATTCCGAAGCTACGTTCTTTACTGTCATTGATCTCAAGAACGCTTTCTTTAGTGTCCCCATTCATCCAGACAGCCAGTTCCTTTTCGGATTCTGTTTAAATGGAAGAAGCTATAAATTCACACGTGCACCTCAAGGTTTCACAGAAAGTCCTAGTATTTACAGTCAAGCACTTAAAAGACAACTAGACAGTATTCACATGCCAACTGACACTGCCCTGCTCCAGTATGTCGATGATCTATTGATCACCGCCCGAACAGAACGTGACTGCGAACGTGCGTCACTGACAGTCTTGTATTTCCTGGCAGACATGGGGCACAAGGTGTCCCCTTCGAAACTGCAATTCTGTGTCCAGCAAGTGGTATACCTTGGACACTTGCTGTCCAAGAGGGGTAGACAGTTGACACCTGACCGTATCCAGTTAATAGCACATCTCCCACAGCCCAAGACACAGAAGGAGGTACGCGCTTTTATCGGCCTCACTTCTTACTGCAGACAATGGATTCCTCAGTACGCATATCTAGCCAAACCACTGATACAGTTAACAACACAGGAGGCAGCCACATCGACTGTCCTCCCTTGGATCCAGGAACATACACTTGTTTTTAATGAGTTAAGGAAAGCTTTATGTAATGCACCTGTGCTAGCGACACCAAACTACAGTAAGCCTTTTACACTTTTTGTCACTGAACGTGATGGTACAGCATTATCTGTTCTCACACAAGATCAAGCAGGACAACACAAACCTTGTGCTTATTTTTCTAGCACCTTAGATCCAGTAGCCCAGGCTTTGCCTGCGTGCCTCAAGTCAGTTGCAGCCACAGCTCTAGCTATCAGACAAAGTGATTCCATAGTGTTAGGACACTCCCTGACAGTACAAGTTCCACACTCCGTGGAAGTTCTTTTAAACCGAACACAGACTCAGCACTTGACAATTGCACGTTTAACAGGATATGAACTGACACTGTTTCAGCCACACATAGAAATCAGACGCTGCAACATTTTAAATCCTGCTACACTGTTACCCTCGAATACATCAAATCCTGCCACACATGACTGCGTGGAGGTTATCAACACCATGACAAAGCCAAGACAAGACTTGACAGACATTGCATTACCTGATCCAGACCTGACACTTTACGTGGATGGTTCATGTATGAGAACAAGTACAGGAGAGTTAGTAGCCGCGTATGCAGTGACTACTGAAACTGAGGTTATAGAAACACATCGTATTGACACCCTGTCTGCTCAAGCATACGAGCTAAGAACCTGAAAGTAAACATATATACAGATTCACGTTATGCATTCGGAGTCGTTCACGACTTTGGAGTCCTATGGCAAGAAAGAGGTTTCATGACCTCTCATAGAGCCAAGATTCAGCATGGCCCCCTCATTCAAGCTCTGTTAGAAGCAATACATTTACCGACAGCCATTGCCGTTATGAAGTGCAAAGCACATACGAAAGCCACTGACACCATTTCCCAAGGTAACGATCTAGCAGATCGAACAGCCAAGCTTACAGCTCAGATTCCAGACATTCCAGTTGACACGACAAAGACAGATGTTCCAGTCCAGACGACTTGTATGACAGTTAAGGACCCTACACAAGACGTACTAGACATACAGACACATGCTACCCCAGACGAAATCAAGAAATGGTCTGAACAAGGAGGGGTCCAGACAGATCAGGGATGGTTGACGAAGGGAAAAGCCACATGGTTTCTCCCCGACTCTATGGTTCAAGTCATTATTAACACAGCACATAGTCCAGCACATTTAGGAGAAAAAGCCATGTTAGACAGCATTCAGAACCTTTGGTTTAACAAGCATTTACGAGCAGCAGCAAAGCAGAAAGTGCGTACCTGCATGATCTGTTGTCAGTTCAATCCAGGTAAAGGTGTTCCGGTGGAACAAGGTGGATTCCATCCTCCTGACCACCCTTTTGAAGTCCTCCAGATGGATTATATTCAGATGGATCGATGTCGAGGTTTCAAGTATGTCCTCGTAGTAGTATGCGCTTTGTCCAGATGGACAGAAGCATATCCAGTCCCAGATTACACTGCCGCGACCACTGCCAGGCAGTTGGTTCGTGAGTTTTTCCCCCGCTATGGTTTGCCCAGGGTCGTGTATTCAGACAACGGCCAGCCATTCTCATCCGAACTCATGAAACAAGTATCTCTTCTGTTAGGGTACCAGTGGAAGTTCCACTGTGTGCGACATCCCGAGGCAGCTGGCCTCGTCGAGAGACATAATCAAACTCTGAAAATACGAATAGCGAAGGTCTGTGCCGAAAAAGGTGTAGATTGGATGGTAGCCCTTTCGGTTGCCCTCTTTTATATGAGAATGGTCGCTTACTCCCGATCGGGTTTGTCACCTTACGAAGTAGTGTTTGGTCGTCCCCCAAACATGTGGGGTACACCTATGCCACGTAAAATCACCGATGTTGACAGTAATATGCTGACAGATTACCTAGCTTCCTTGATGTCTGCACTACTCTCTTGTCGTTCACAGGTCGCGGCTGCCTTTCCAGACAACACCCAGGTGAAACCGCACGAGGTCGTTCCAGGCGACCTCGTCCTCGTCAGGAATTTCGATCGTTCAAGCCCGCTGGAGCCCCGCTGGAAGGAGCCGAAACTTGTTCTGATGACCACAAGGACTGCCGTGAAGCTGGAAGGCAGGAAGGGCTGGCTACACTCCAGCCACATCAAGCGTTTCCATGGACTGTGTCCAAGGACTTTTCTCAAGGACTGCCCCGATACTGACTCTAAACTTCCCCTGTTAGAGAAAACTCCACAGCAGGAGTATAAAATCAAATTGAGGTCTAGTAAGTCAGACAGCGTTTAATTGTTTAAGTCCCTCTCGGGTGAAGCGGTTAGACAGGTTCCTGACATGTATGAGATAGACCCACATAGTGAGAGAGATAGACGAAACTCCAAGAAAACGAAATACTGTAAAAGTCTGCGAAGCAGATGCGTCGTTACGTTATTGTTTATGTTATTTCTGAGTCTTACGATCACATGTATAAGTTACGTTTTACATGTATTTTTTCCTCCTCTTGGTCCGCATGTACATTTTTCTTCTAATGATACAGTAGAGCACACTTTTAATGAACTACCCCCTCACGAGTTATCCTACCGACTTGCAATGCGCAACAATACTTTTATTCGAATGTTACACTATTCACACCAGACCAGCAATGCCACTAATTGTTGGGTGTGTGGTCGACTCCCCCCTTACCAGACACCGAAGGGAGTTCTGCCACTCTTTCCCTATCCGTTTTCACACAATGGTTCGTGTGGAGCATGGTTTACGTTAACATCATCCTTAGATGATAAGTCCCTTCTGAATAGAACATGTTTCCCAGACAAGGAAGGCCTTTCCCATAGGACAGGGTTAGATCTAGAAAATTAAGTATATGATCTAGGTAATTATTCCTCCAATTTCATGGTTTTGAATGTTCAGTCCGAGACTACTCCAGATTTGCCTGCTATTACAGTTCTCCCAGTGAAAGGCGAATTATGTGTTAGAAAGAATGGTTCGGTACATCTAGGACACAGTGATTGTAATACTGTGGTCAAGTATAGTGACAGTGGGAAATCTACTTTCAAAGCCTCACGTCATTCATATTTTGTATGTGGTCAGACCGCATATGTACGTCTGCCCCTAGATTGGGATGGAACATGTTATATTGCCTTCCTACTGCCACCAGTTTTCCTAGCCCCATCCGATTATCACAGAGATACACATCTAGTACACATCAGACATAGAAGGGAGATCGAGTCCCCAATTGTCGATCAAACTGAAACTGCCTTAGAACAGTATACAGATTTCAATAAAGGTTTCTTTTTCTTTATAGGACCTATCCAGAATAGTAAATTAATACGTAGGTTAACCAGAACCCTTGAAGCAGTAGTGAATGAGACTACTTCCGCTCTAGGTAACTTAACAGAAGAGCAATCTGCTATGAGATTTGTCGTTCTTCAGAACCGCCTTGTTCTTGACGTCATACTGGCCGATAGGGGCGGAGCTTGTAGAGTCATCGGATCTAGTTGTTGCGTTTTCATTCCTAATAACGCACCGTCTGTATATTCAGCAATAACTAGACTTCATAAAATAGCCCATCAGCTACACCAGAATCCAGGCACCTGGACATGGTCCGGTTGGCTCTGGAGTATAATATCTGCATGGGGATGGAAAGTACTGTCATTCCTGGGAATAGTAGTAATGATCATATTCAGTTGTTGTCTCTGTTTACAATGTGGCCCTGCGATTTGCGGCTTGTGCGCTACCTCTTGTATTCCAAGTCCAAAGTCCCATTCCCAGAAGATTAAAGACGAGCAAATGATGCTCTATGAACAGATAGATGGTCTCATGAATATTGATGTTTCCTGAAGGAAACGTAGGGAACAAGGAGGGAATGAGGAAAATTGAATTTTGCCTTGTCATGTGTCCCTACGTGTTCCCCATCATATGTTATATGTGCATGATAAATACGCATATTTACCCCCTTGACCGAATAAAGACGCATTTACAGTTGTGTCCAACATTAGTATGTCAGTTATCCAGTCCCCCGTAAAAGCAACGTGAATTAGGCTTTTAGGCCTATGTTGCCAACGTCTTTACATTGTGCACGTTAAATCATCGAGATACACCCGTTTCTAGGCCTCACAGGGCCCGGACACTAGATTCATGCTTCAAGTCTCCTGAACCACTCTGAGGAGAGATGCAGCCTCGCCCGCATCCCTGACCTTTCACTTACTCCCTGCCAAGCAGCGCGGTGCCCGGCCTGGCCTGCCTGCCTGTCTGCCAAGAATATGTTATGCTTACAGTTATCAGTTCAGCTCCCCGGCTTCACATTCCTAGCTAACGAACCGCATAAATATCTTCATTTATAGTCTAGTCTTCCTGTCTCCATGCAAGAGAATTACTGAATTAATATCCATAAAAGATTCATAGCACACGCAATACATGAGGAAATATATGCATGCACTAGCCTTAGTGACAAGTAGCCTTTGCCCTGATGACTTTTAGAATCAAGCAACATGTACTCTAAACACAAGATATCAGATAAGCTATAGGTACAGGTCGTTCTGACATCCTAGACTTTAGTCTCCTCTTCTAGTGCTAGGAGTCAGCGGCCCCCAGCTCTCCCCAGTTACACGTCATGACCCGTTTGCGCGCACCAGTAGGTTAAAGGTTCTAGCTGCCCATGAAGCCCCCTCCATGTATCCACCCACTTATGACACTTCTGTGACGTTTACATCACATGTCTCCGTGCACGCCCTGTGCACGCCTTCTTTTCACGCCCATATGTTCTTATCTTCCGTTTGTCACTTGTTACGCCTACTGTATTCAATGCAATTGTACTGTTTTACTATATATACTGTATGATGTTACTGTGATATTAGCTGTCTTTTTTTTTTAGCCTGTTCCCTTTGTCCTGTGTCTGTCCCTTCCTGAACCTTTGCAGGTGATGGAACCCGATGGTCCATTGGCTCGAGCCATCTGATTAAAGCCCGTATGACTCAGATACCACGGATTCTGCCTCTTATTTATTGAGCTATCCTTTTCAGTTAATGCATAGAAAAATAGTACCGGTAATTATTTATTTATTTACCACACAGTCCCAAGCAATCTAGGCTTTTCTGCAAAGTGTCCCCATTCAGCCACGAGTGGAACCTGTAAGAGAAAACATTTTTATAGTTGTAATGTTCTAGGTTTCTCCCAATAAAGCGCTGGAGTCAGAGGAGGTTTGTTCACGTATTTAATTAATTATTCGCAGGAGAGCGCCGGGAACGTCCGGAGCTCTCGGTGACTAGGACGCGAGTCGGCACCCAAAATGCCCGCTACGCGTGATGTCACCGCGCCGCGCTCAACAACTAGAGCGCGACGCTACATATCTCCCATCTTTACATAACAATGGAGAGTTACAAGGTCCATAATATGATCATACTTGTCTCCCATCTCCCAGTTCATAGTCTCTGTATTTCGAGGGCTTCACGACTGCTCTGCCTACCCTTGTGCGTCTTACCGGAGAGGTGTAGGCATTCCCAGGGTTGCCTTCCGCCGGGTTCGCCAGCCGGCCTTCAGTTACCTGAGGGTTCTCTCTTCCCGGAGTCTCTTCCGCCTCTTCCAGATATTCTTCTACAATGATGTTGTCTCCATTTTCAGACTCCGTACTGCTTCCTCCTGCTCCTGGGTACTCTTCTCCTCCACCCTGTAGCTCTTTGTCAATGAATGGGGTTTGGTCTTGTGAAGTCTCTAGTCTTTCTTCATTGGTCCACTGCAAGATCTTGTTGCATTTGGACATGCGGTCTTGGGACCAGACGTTCCCATCACTAAGTAACGCTGCACTGTCGTCCACCTCCTTTACCTGCATGGGTGGACTGTATTTGATGTCCCCTTTCCTTCTCAGCAGGGCTAGTTTGACTCTAACCCACTCTCCTCTTCCTAGAGAGACTCTCTTCACATTGCGCCTCCTATTGTAGTGTTCAGTGTATATCCTTTGTGCTTTCTCCAAATTATGCTGCACTACTGCTGGAGACCATTTGCTAGTGACAGTCTTTTTCTTCCACGCCGTGTTGTCCTTGGTGAACGGGTCACGCCCTCTCAGGATCTGGAATGGACTATACCCTGTGCCGGTGGACGTAATGCGGTATGCCCACAACATGCTCTGCACTTCTTTTTCCCAGTCCTTGCCCATCGCGATGGCAGCTTGTATAGAACCCATTATGACGCGGTTAAACCTTTCCACTAGGCCATTGCCAGCTGGGTGGTATATGGCTGTATGTTTGATCTTGATCCCATTCCGTCCCATGTATTTGTGCCATTTGTCCGAGGTGAATTGTGGACCATTGTTGCTCAAGATGGATCGGGTATGCCTTCTCTGAGGAATGTAGCAGTGAGGAATCGAAGGACTGTTTCTGTGTCCATCTCCTCTTGTATGTGCACCTCAGGCCACTTCGAATACCTGTTGATGAGGATATAGACATACTTCGGGGTACCCTGGGCATCTAGCACGGGTCCCAGAATGTCTATCGACACCTCTTCCCAAGGGTTCAAAGGGTTGTCGAATTTCCCTAATGATGGTCTCAGGGGTGTTTGAGTCTTGTCCGCTCTCTGGCACTGGTCACATTCCCTTACATGTCTCTCAACCTGGATGTCCATTCCTGGCCACCAGTACATCTGCTTTGTCCTCATCTTCGTTTTCACGATACCCAGGTGTCCTTCATGCAGTATTGCTAACAGGTGAGGTATCAATGTCATTGGGGGAACCACTTTGTCCCCTCTAAACAGGAATGTCCCCTGGTCTCCTATGGACAACTCCTCGCGCACTTCGTAGAATTTCCTGAGTGCTGCCCTTAGATGTTTCTTTTCTGGCCATCCTTGTAGCAGGAATTCCTTAACCTCTCCTAGGTCTGGATCTTCTTCATAGGCTTTTGTCCATTCTTGGCTGCTTATCACTTTCTCCGGGTCCTCTGTGAAGGCCACCAGGATTTCTCTCTCGTCAGGGCTTGCCAGGGCTTCCTCCATCGCGGAGGCTCTACTAAGGTAGTCGGCTACCTTATTATTTGACCCTGGGATATATTCCATGTCATACCTGTAGTCTAACAGCTTCAAAGTCATCTTGGCTATGCGGGGTGGTGCGTTGGCATGACCACTTTATGTGAGTACTTTGACCAGAGGTTTGTGGTCTGTCTTGAGCTTAAACCTCGTACCCCACAAGAATTGGCAGAACTTCCCCATGGCCTACACTACCGCCAGCATCTCCTTTTCTATGACGCTGAATTTCTGTTCCGTTGGGGATAGGGACCTGGATGCAAAGCTGAGGGTCGCCACTTCTCTGTTCTTCCTTTCCTGCATGAGGACTGCTCCTAGTCCTTTTTCACTGGCATCTGTAATTAATAGGGATTGCCCCTGAGGATCATATCCTTGAAGAGGTTATGCCTTGCTGATGTCTTCCTTTATTATGTTGAAGTCCTTGTGTGCTTCTTCGGTCCAGGTAAATGATGATTTGTCCCATATGAGCTGCCTCAGGTGGTGTGTCTTGGTGGCAAAGTGTTGCACAAATTTGCTGTAATATTCGGCCAGCCCCAAGAAGAACGTCACCTCTTCTTTGTTCTTTGGTGCTGGTGCATCGCATATCGCCTTGACGTTGCCGTGTTTAGGTGTTATGCCTTGTTGCACGAACCTCCTGAGGTGGAAGCCGGGAGCTGGATTTGTCATTTTTTAAAACTTTGCGTGTCACTGAATAAATTGCCTTTTTAAACAATACTCACCATTTGCCTTGTGCTCTCCGCTCAGCCGATCTAACGCTGCCGCGGTCTGAGCCCTGAAAACTCCCCTTGACGCCATTCCGGCGAACCACGAGGCCACGCCCCTTCTTAGAGGCCACACCCCCCGCCGCCGCATATAAATTGACGCTGAATACAAGCGCCATACTAGATTGCACGAACCTCTTGAGGCGGAAGCCGGGAGCTGGATTTGTCATTTTTTTAAACTTTGTGTGTCACTGCATAAATTGCCTTTTTAAACAATACTCACCATTTGCCTTGTGCTCTCCGCTCAGCCGATCTAACGCTGCCGCGGTCTGAACCCTGAAAACTCCCCTTGACGCCATTCCGGCGAGCCACGAGGCCACGCCCCTTCTTAGAGGCCACGCCCCCCGCCGCCGCATATAAATTGACGCTGAATACAAGCGCCATACTAGATTGCACGAACCTCCTGAGGCGGAAGCCGGGAGCTGGATTTGTCATTTTTTAAAACTTTGTGTGTCACTGAATAAATTGCCTTTTTAAACAATACTCACCATTTGCCTTGTGCTCTCCGCTCAGCCGATCTAACGCTGCCGCGGTCTGAGCCCTGAAAACTCCCCTTGACGCCATTCCGGCGAGCCACGAGGCCACGCCCCTTCTTAGAGGCCACGCCCCCGCCGCCGCATATAAATTGACGCTGAATACAAGCGCCATACTAGATTGCACGAACCTCCTGAGGCGGAAGCCGGGAGCTGGATTTGTCATTTTTTAAAACTTTGTGTGTCACTGAATAAATTGCCTTTTTAAACAATACTCACCATTTATCTTGTGCTCTCCGCTCAGCCGATCTAACGCTGCCGCGGTCTGAGCCCTGAAAACTCCCCTTGACGCCATTCCGGCGAGCCACGAGGCCACGCCCCTTCTTAGAGGCCACGCCCCCCACCGCCGCATTACTTACTATTAATTATGTGCATATTCCGGAAGCGCAGCGGACGAGCGCAGCGGGCACGACGAATGCACGCCGAAGGCGCGCCAAAGGCAAGCCCGTCTGCGCCCGTCCGCGACCAGCCGGGCCTAGGGCCCCCGACACCCGGCCCAGACTGCACAATATACCCGTGCGCAACTCTACAACCTCCAAGGCCAATGGCCTTTGAACGACCCTGTAAAGGAGCACATCGATAGTTTGGAACTGACTGCCCCACCCTCTTCTCCACCCCTCTCGGTCATGCCCTGCCTTACCCCTCCCCCCATCACCCTTCTCCCGATCTTCCGCTCCCTCTGAACCTACCACTCTATCAATCTATTATCTTAACACTCGGTCAGCAGTCAAGCACAGCCATGAACTCTTTGTCTTACTTGACTCACATAAACCAGATCTCTTATTTCTCACAGAGACCTGGTTCTGTGACAGTTCCCTCCCCTCCCTGCTAGCTGCTCTCCCCACCACTTATTATGCGCTGCGTGCCGATCGACCCTCTGGTAAATCGGGCGGTGGCGTCGCCTTGATCGCCCGCAAAGAATTCCCTTTTCAGCTTCTAACCTTCTCTTCTATTGGCACATCAGACTTTTTAGTCATCCGCTCTTTATCATTTAAAGGTCCACTCACCTGCCTGCTTATATATCGTCCCCCTTAATCCTCTCAACTCTTCCTCACTGGGTTTCAAGACCTTGTGGCAACCTTAGCAATCAATAATTCTTCCATCATGGTATTAGGTGACTTTAACTTTTGGCCCTCTGATCCCGCAGAATGTTCTTCCTCCAAAGAATTTTCGGACACTCTTCGCTCCCTCAACTTCGACCCGCACGTACATTCCCCTACCCATATTCAGGGCCACATCCTCGACCAGATCTGGTCCCTAACTGTCCCATAGTTTCTGTGTCCATCTCCCCCTGCCCCTGGTCCGATCACTTCCTGATTTCTTTTTCCCTATGCCTTAGGACAGTCACCAAACCCTCTCTCCCCAAAAACACCTGGGCTCGATCTTGGAGCAAGGTGGATATGGCCTCTCTGACCGCCACACTCTCCTCTTCCAGCCCGAATTTATATGGGCTGCCAGCCTCTGCGCAAGCCAATTCTATCAATTCTTGGCTTCTGTCTGGCTGTGACTCGGTCGCCCCCCTCAGGCGAGTGTCCTCCAAACGGGCAAAAGATGCCAATCGCTGGTTCAATGACGAACTGAAGGTCTTGAAACTCTCGGTCCGTCACGCGGAGCGAGCCTGGAGACGAGATTACTGCTCCAACCTTAAATCTCAGTTCACCCTCCTTTTGTCGCAATATAAAAAAGCTATCCTGACTACTAAAACAGCCTATTTTTCTTCTAAAACCTTGGCTGCCGAAAACCAGCCCAGAGAAATCTTCTCCATCGTCCATGACCTCGCCTACTCCGATCGAGCTTCCCTCAAACCCTCCCCTTCCCAGGACTTATGTGACTCCCTCAACACTTACTTCCTGGATAAAATTTCAAAGATTAAAGCCAATATTCCCCCCCCCTTCTTTTTTTGAACCCCGTCGTCCATCAGTTGAAACACGCCTTGACTCACTTCCCCCTCTAACGGAAGAGTCTTTCCTCTCCCTCCTTCCCTTGGTTAAATCAGGTTCCCCTTTAGACCCTTGTCCTGCCCGCATCCTCAGACACATTTATTCGACCTGTGTGCAACCACCTCTCATTCTTCTGAACAGCTCTCTGTCTCAAGGCACTGTTACACCATCTTTAAAATCAGCCATCATTGTCCCCATACTCAAAAAACCAGGTGCCGATCCATCCGCTCTTGTCAACTATCGCCCCATCTCTTTACTAAACTTCTTGGGGAAGGTATTGGAGTGACATGTGACCAGAGCACTTACTACCTTCGTGGAAGAAAACGGGGCGTTAGCCCCCCGTCAGGCCGATGTCCGCCCCGCTCACTCCACGAAGTCCGTGGTTTTATCGGTCCTTGACAACCTTAGAGAGGGCATGGATACCAACTCCCCCCAGGCCCTGGTCCTCCTCGACCTCTCCGCCGCCTTTGACACGGTTGACCATTCCATCTTACTCTCCCGTGTCAGGGCGGCCGGGGTTGGAGGGTCTGCCTTGGTCTGGCTATCCTCCTTTCTCAGGGATCGCACCCAGGCAGTGCGCCTGGGTGATTTCTCTGCGGAGCCATGGAGAGTACAATGCGGGGTTCCTCAGGGTTCCTCCCTCTCCCCACCAATGGAGGTCTCCGTTTATAATTATGCGGACGACCTCCAGCTCATTTTTTCACTAACATCATCCCCTGAGTCCATGGTCAACTTCCAATCCACTATGACCTTCATCCGGGACTGGATGAACCACAATCACCTGAAACTAAACCCTGACAAAACCGAGCTGGTTTTGACAGGTGGTTGCTCCAGCCCCTGGACCCCCCTCTTCTGGCCCCCCTCTCTAGGTCCCTCCCCCTCTCCATCTTCCTCTGTGAAAACCCTTGGGATCAAGCTTAATGACCAACTCACCCTGCACTCCCAGGTTAGTTCAGTGGGGTCCTCTTCGTTCCTCTCACTTCGCACTATTCGGAGGGTTTCCCGCTTCTTTTCTTTTTCTGCCCTCAAGCTTATTGTCCTGGCAATGGTTGTTTCCCGCCTAGACTACGGCAATGCCCTCTACTGTGGTCTGCCCGCATACAGTATGCGGCGACTTCAGTTGGTCCAAAATCAGGCTGCCCTCCTAGTCTACAACCTTGCCAAATCCCACCACGTCACTCCGCTCCTTAAGTCCTTACACAGGCTCCCCATTCGTGAACGAGCCCAGTTTAAGATGGGATGTATCATTTTTCAGACCGAGGTTGGATCCGCCCCTGCTTTCATCTCCGCGGAATTAAAAACCTATGCCCCCGCTAGGGAACTGCGCTCATCCTCTAAACACCTACTAACAGTCCCCCGCTTCAGACGCAAAAAATGGAGAGGCTCGAAATTTTCCACACTGGCCCCTTCCTTCTGGAACTCGCTACCAGCCCACCTCAGACTTCCCACCCATTACTCTCACTTCCGTAAGGCACTCAAAACCTTCCTCTTTCTCCAAGCCTTTCCACAATAATTCACTCCTTCCCTCTCACCTATCTGCCCTATGAGGTTCTGTACACCATAGCGCCATGAAACCGCCAGGTGAACGTGCGCTTTAGAAATATCTTAAACTCAAACTCAAACTCAAACTCCCCAAGCTCGTGACCAAGATAGGTAACTGATGCCATTCCAAATCGGCACTTATCCCATTCAGCCGTGAGGCCATTATCTTCCAGAAGTTGGCGCACCTTGGCCAGCTTCTTGTCATGGTCGGTTTGATCCTTGCCCATCACCAATATGTCATCCTGGAAGTACTGTACTCCCTCTATGTCTTTAAACAATCTGTGCATTTGTTTTTGAAACACCGCTGCTGCCGATGCTAGACCTAAGGGCATGCAGCGGAATTGGTAGCATCCGAAAGGTGTTATAAAGGACGTCAGCTTCCGGCTTGAAGGGTGTAGTGCTATCTGGTGATAGGCTGATGTGAGATCAATGGTGGAGAACCACTTTATCCCCTTCGTCTTGGCCAGCATTTCTTCTATCCGCGGCAACGGAAATTTCTCCACGATTATGCACTTGTTCAACTCGCGGAGGTCCACGCATAGACGGACCTTGCCATTGGGTTTCATGGCCACCACCAACGGAGCTAGCCACTCCGAGCAGTTTATGGGTTCAATGATCCCATTTCCTCTAGTCTCTGCAACTCCTGTTGTACTGCTTCCCTGACTGCTATGGGTATGTTCCTCACTTTGTGGGATACCAGTGTAGTGTTCTCCTTTAGATCTATCCGATGCGTGAATTTCACTAGTTTGCCCACCGTTCCTCCGAACACCTTGGGGAATTTGCTTCTCATCTTCTCAAAGTTTGGTTGACGCTCTGGGCTGGTCATCAGTACTTGCGTGTCTCCTTCTGGGTTTAATTGTATTCCTAGATCGCCTTGATCCATCCATCCTAGGACTGACTGGCCCTTCTCCGCTACTTACAGCTTGCACTCCGCACTGCAGCCTTTGAACTCAAATTTCAAGACTCTGTATCCTACCATCGGAATGGGTTCTCCCGTGAACGTGACTGGTCTTATGTCTGGTGGTTCCAGATGTGGTCCTATACTGGGTTTGAAGTTATCACTCCACACTGTTCTTTGGACTATGGTGTATGGTAAGCCCTAGTCCACAACCATTTTGATCGGTATCCCTCCTACCACCATGTCGCATAGTGGTTTCCTGGAGCGTCTGCAGTCAATGCCTAGCACTTGATCTTCGAAGCACAACACGTTGTCCTCTTCATCCTGTTCTCTTTCGCCTTCCTCCTCCGGTTCATGCGTCACGTATTTCACCGTTGGTCTCTTCGTCTTGCGGCGGCACACTTTTTCATAGTGTCCTACTATCCCGCAGTACATGCATTTCGCCCGGAACGCCGGACAGCGTTTGTCGTACGCTGCATGGGACTGAATTCCGCACCTGTAGCACGCATTAGTGCTTTCTTTGTTCTGTCTTCTTTGCTGTGTGAGTCTTACTGTCCCCTTATTTGGCGCTTTCCCTTCCGTTGCTGTGGCTTTGCTTCTCTCCATTGGTTCTGCTTCATCAACTTTGTTGACCTTGGCCTCTGGGTGGATTCTCTGTTTGCTGCGTCAGCGCCTCTTTTGGATAGTTCCGCTATTTTCACCATGGCCATAACTTACTTCAGTGTCGCATCTCCGTTCACCCATAGTTTGTCGTGGACTGCTTTGTTTGTCGTGTGCATGACTATTTGGTATTTTATAAATTCATCATGCAAGACTCCATATCTGCACGTGATCGCTAGTTTCTTTAGTGCAGCTACGTAGTCATCTATAGATTCGCCTGTTTCCTGTTTCCTTTGTTGGAAATTGTATCTATCTATGGACGTGCACACTGCTGGCCGATAGTGATTGTTAAGATCCTCTATCGCATGACGGAACACGTCGTCATCTGCAGCTTGCCTTGGGGTGGGTACAAGATTTTGGAAGACCCTGATCCCTTCTGGGCCCAAGTTGTGTAGCAATATCCTTCTCTTCCTCTTGCTGGGGTAAGGTTCTCCGCTCTCATCCTCTAAGGCTTCTATGTAATTCATAAAATATTCTCTCCAGTCCTCCCACTTCAGCAAGGGTTCACCTGGTTTGGGTAGGAAGGGAATCAGCGTCGTGAGTGAGGATGCTTGTGCACTCATTTTGGCGCGTCTTACCGGCTCTGTCTCTTGTCCCCTTGGGCTGCCTGGTGCACTTGCGCTCTCTCAGTGTTTCAGGGTCGGTTCGGGCGCTGAGGTACCCCCTTCTCCGTGTTGCCCTAACTCCGCCAGGGCCTTTGGAGATTACTGGGTGCTGGCGACGGGAGGCGGCCTTCAGGTGGGGTGTCCTCCCCTTTCGGCTGTTGTGGTGCCAGGTGTGGCTTTTTCTCCCTGGTTGCCTGCCTGTCTTGGCACAGCCCTCTGCCACGCTCTCCTGCTGCTGCTTTCTATCTCCTTGTAGGCTGCTCCACGTGGTGTCTCCACTGTGCCCGGTGGGTCCGACAGTCTCTTAAGTTGTGTTTCTGTCATTTTTTTTGTTTTATTTTTTATTCCTACTCGTCCCCACTGTAATGTTCTAGGTTTCTCCCAATAAAGCGCTGGAGTCAGGGGAGGTTTGTTCACGTATTTAATTAATTATTCGCAGGAGAGCGCCGGGAACGTCCGGAGCTCTCGGTGACTAGGACGCGAGTCGGAACCCAAAATGCCGCTACGCGTGACGTTACCACGCCGCGCTCAACAACTAGAGCGCGATGCTAAAATAGTGTAAATTAAAATTAAACTGAGTTTGCCTCTTTTTGTTCATGGGCATGTTCTCATCAGCTGCGTCATCTTTTTCTGTGAGCACCGTTCGATGCCAAGACATCACTAATGCTAATGAAATAAAATATTAGCCAGGCAAAGTGCGCAACATGAACCTTCCGATTATCGAGAGTACTAATGAGGTCATTTATTACGTTTTGTGTCAGGCCAAGTTTCCTATCTATGTAGATTGCCTCCACTGCCCTTTCTTAATTGTTTTATTTGAAACCCCCTTTACCCCCACTACACCATTGCTCACAAGCACTTACCTACTGCACAGCCCTGTGAACTTTATGATATAGGGACACTCTGGGACATTATCATTTTCCTTTCAATTACAGTTTTCCCAGACTTGAACAGTCTCAATGTATTGCACATTTCACGACAAACTGACACCTCCCTCCAGCTTTGCGGCCAAACATCTAAGATCGCACCTTTGTCAAATGTCTGAGCTCGAATCACAAACACTAAGCCCTCGGCTTTCCGTGTTTTTATTATGGCAATTGCAAGCTACAGTGATTTTTAGGGGACCATTTTAAAGTTTCCCTGTGAATTGGAAGATGCTATTTGACATATAGCATCAAGTCTGCCCAATCCGTCTGATGTTGTATTTTTTTCATGGTAAAAAAACTGCCACAGAAACCCGTGCTTTCCCTATTGCCGTCTATGCAGCACTGGCTCTCATATGAAAGGCAGGACTACACCTCTGAGCCTTCTTACCAGTCATTCCTTTCGTTCAAGAATTGGGCTTTTTCTGTTACAAACAGCACTACAGTAATGCATTTTCTCAAGAGCACAACATCATAAACCTTCTCTCAAGAAAGAGCTATTCAGCTATTTACCAGCTTATTCTGTGGTGCTATGCACATAGTTGCAAAGTGGCCCTAGGTGATAAATGTCAACTTCTGCGAGTTGGGCTTCAGACTAGGAGCACATTGTATCTGTGGTTTATACTTTTACTCTCCCCATTGTATGGGATGGACTTCAAGTCCCAGAGGGCAACCTGCGTTAACCACAAAGCCAGAACACTCGATGATATCAAGTCTACTGGATGGGCGCTCCTGTCTGCACCGCTGAATAATGCAATCATAGCGAAATATTATGAAATAAGTATGTTTTGCCAATTTCTTATTTAAATTATTCTCAATTTCTCATTTGATAACTTTTCAAGTGGGTTGATACCAACCACAAACCCCCTTACTTTCTGCACACATTCCTATGAAGGAGGTCAGGTTTGATGGAAAAGCAGGAATTCTCTTAATTATTTTTAGTATTCTAATATAAATCTAGTGTTTTTCAGTAATTTCCTTTAAAGGCTGTGTTGGAAAGTTTACAGTCTTATCCTTAAAAAAAAAAAAAAAGAATTCTCGAAGACCCCCCCCCCCCACCACAACAAGCCCCACCACTTTCATAATTCACCGTCCGCCACTACTGGGAGGCACTCACTAGCAATGAGAAGAAGGAGCTCTGCAAGATCAGGTTCTCAGAGAGGCCAGAACGACTTGGTCCTGCTGACCAGCAGTAGCAGCTCGAACTACTTTGGTCATAAAGTGCACTTCAGGTTTGAGCTGAACTTGTGTTCCCTGTTCCAATGCAAGGTTGCATTGTGGAACAATAGACAATTCACAAGAGGGCAAATGCAGTCAATGGTTAGGCTGGGTCTTCATCACATCTCTCTGGCTGCAAGAGGCTTTGTGTTCAAGAGCAGAGCATCTGTAGGGTACCCTCAGTGTCGAATGCCAAGACATCACATTCTCAAGGATTGGAGGAAGCTGAATCCTGAAATGCTGGTGCTATTCATTCCCAAAGAGAAGTTTGTGAAGTGTCCATTAATCAAGCTTTAAACAACCAGGCAGTCATTCTAGGGCAGAATATTTCCTCCTCCCAGTTCTGGAGCTAATTGTGCTCTGCATTTTTCTTAACCTCAAAAAAGACTTGATGAAACCTGTTGGTTTAAGAAGCTATTTAGGTATTAAACTGATTTAGTGAGATTTTGCCAGTGATAGGGATATCCTTTGTCCGATGGGTAGCATTTGCACTTGGCTAAAGTCCTGAATTCATGTAATAGGTATCCGGGGATATTAGAGGTTTAGCATTAATGTCCACGTTGGCTGCTAAAAGGAGATAGCTACTGAAAGGGTTAATGAGAAAATGTTCTCTCCTCCTTGCCTCTTTCTGCTGGCCAGTTGAAATATTCTGCCATCTGGGTGCTAATGGTTTGCCAGGGAAGCCTCTGCTGCTGTTTCAGCTCAGGATCATAATTAGTCTGAGGGGTAGTGAGCCGAACCACACAAAGGGTTGCAGCCATTCTTCAACCTGATAGGAAGCAATCATTTCTTCTTCAACAATAACAAAAGCCTTGGTTCTTTGGGATTTCAACAAAACAGGACTATGTCCCATAATGTTTTTCCGACAATCCCAACTCATAATTTTAAAGTAAGCCTGAACATTTTAAGAAAACCTTAACTTAAAAATTTCTTTTAGAAATTAGCTTTATAAAAATCCTATCAGGAATTAGAGTATTTTTCGAAAGTTCTATCTTTGCATCAATAGTGAAAAGATACCTCTAGCTGCGACTAAGATGGATATATGGAAATTGTACATAACAGTACATGATGAAAATGAATTAGCATACCCTGAAGGCGCAATGAGATCCACACGCTGTGCTTAATGCATTGCATTGATACTTTTGTAACAGAAAATGAATGTAACTTTCTATACATTAAATGTTATATTGTTGCCTACAAATGTCATATTAATACTGTAGTAAATTGGGTTACTAGTTGAGGGTCAGTGACACCCTACTCAAGCAGCAACTACAATTTTTGTCAGGGTGAAGCACAAGCAAAACCCAAATTAACCTATGCTTGACCATCTAGTAGCTTTGCATTAACCCCTTGCATGCTGATGACGGCCCCCAGTCATGACCCTTCCCGCTCTGAAATCTTCAGCACAGGGAGCAGAATCGCGGCAGCATGGAAAGGGTTAAAGCTGTCAGGCTTAACTTAGTTGAAATGTGTAAAGTATTTATGCAGCACCTCAAACAGTAACATAGTGAGAACACAACACAAGGAAAATCACACACCAATGTAAAAAAACTGAGAAGAGTTTAATAAATTATTTGAAACCAAAATGACAAAGATCCAATCAGTAAAACTGGAGTTATAAAGTGTTTAAGATTTGGGGCCAGATGTACTAACATTAGGAATACCGATTTCCTAATTGCGATCTTTTCCAAATCGCAATTAGGAAATCAGTATTCCTAATGTATGAAACTCTTTTTAGTTTCATTAGTGATTCCTATTGGGTGGCAAAAAAACCTATCTCATGCATATTAATAACACAGGTTGCAATTTGTGACTCATTAGGAATCGCAGCTATCACAGGAATGGTGGCCTGCTAAGGTTAGTATCCCTACCATGCCTATGATTGCTTTTTAATAAAGCATCTTTTTTTTATACAGCCCATTTTTCTTAAAAGAAAAACGAGTGTGTTATAAAAGAAGAAATTAAGCTTTGCAGTTTCATTTGTTAGGAGTAGGCAGTAGTCCGTTGACCACTGCCTGCTATTAAAAGACGGCTTGTTCTCGATTCTCAAAGGGGAAGGGGTCCCATAGGAGTAGATAAGATAATGACTTTATTGCATGATTAATTAAAACCTTCGCAAACAAGTAAAACATTGATTCGCAAGATACAGCTTCACCTTTAAAAGATGCTAAAAGATGACAAATGTGTTGTAATTCGATAAAGTTACAAAGAAATAAAAGCTAATAGATAAGATAGTTCTTCATGATTAAAAGGATAGGTCAGCATAAAGCTTGTACGCGTGGATGGATGCACCCCATGAAATGCTGTTTGTAGAGAATACAAAGTCGTTGAGCTTGAAGTCAGCCAGTACTGTCTGCTGGCAGATTGTCAACCAAGGAAGTATTCGTAGGTCATAATCAGAGCACTAATAGAGGTAGTTGTACTTGACTCATATGCCCGCTGGCATAGCAAGAAGACCGATAACTTGTGGGTCTTCCAGACTTAACTTTGCGTTTGCTTCCCTCATAAACCGCGCAAGGCTGCAGGACAGGCGGATGTTGCTGCCCTCGAAACAGGCCTTTACGGCCTCCCTACAAGATCGAACCTGACTTGCAATCAGGAGCTGTATTAAAAACTGTCTCCTTTCCGCTCTCAAACCATTGCAGATGCCTAGTAAATGTATTATGTCTTTGTTAAGATCTCCACACAGTCTGCAGCAATTAGAGGGGATTGTACGTTTCCATGGAGGAAGATGGGGCTTTGCTGGTAAGATTCCCAACCTCAGATGAAGGAACCGTTCTTTTGTTGTTCTTGCAAAACCAGCTCCTAAGTAAAGTTGGGGCTTTGTTGACATATATCTCTGAATTACGAACCAGCCGTGGGCCCTCCTGCTAAGGGCAGCTTTATCTTCTGCGAGAGATACAATCTTTACTGATTTGTTTACCAGGACCTTAAAGCTTTTCTGGGATAAGCGAGAGTCCCATAGGTCCAGTAAAGCTCGCAGATTGATTGCTGAATGAAGGTAGTTCATCGCTGGGCTATCTTTTCTCTTTGAGATTTCCAAACACAGGTGTGAATTCAGTGTGCCCCCTTTATTTTGAACCAGCATTTGGCGTGGGCCCCTTTCCGTGAGATTTCCTGTTTTAGCAGTCCAAATTCTAATCTTATTTGTGCTGGTGAGGTAAATTGCGGAAGATTGAATAATATTCTTAGGGCCTTAGCAACCACTATGTCCAGGTTGACCTCATCTCTTCCTCTTATTGCTTCACTTCCGTAAGTTATGGAGGGTAGGAGCCGTGCTCGAAGCACTTCTAGCAAAGGGAGAAGGCTAGGTCCGGTTATTTTTTGCTTGATATTTTTTTTAAGCGACTGCCAACACAGTCCTTCTGCCTTTGATGGATGCTTTCTGTTTGGAGAATGAGCCATTTCTCTCAAATATGATTCCCAAGTACTTGTAATCTTCTGTAGGGACCAGCAGCCGATTGTTCATTGACCATTGTGGATAGGTTTTGTTAGGACCTTGGTTTAGCATAGGATACCACCTCCATCAAAGAGTCAGTAGAATATGAACGTTTTGCAACCTTATTTCGGTTGCAAAACATTCATACATCTCATTCAGATTCGGTATTTGGAAGAAACGCCCTAAACACGCCCCTTGCAAATACCGAATCGCAAACATGAACTGCAATTTGTGTTTTGCACATAGGTTAAAGCATTTTTGCGTTCAAAAACAGTAGATCGCCAATTTTCGACCTAAAAAATCCTTTGTACTTGTGGCCCACAGTGAAAATTGTGCTGAAAAGCACAAAGTTTCAACTGTGGTTATCTGGTCGCGCTGTTGCGGGACAAAGTCAAAAGTTCAGGCCAACCACGATGGAGTGTTGGCCGAATAGAAGGACCAAGCTACGCCCACCGAACAAAGTACCAAAAATACTGCTTGCGGAGCATTGTGAGATCATGTGTTGAGGATGCATTGCACAGCGGTGGTTTCTATGAGTTGCGGGCGGTGATGCAAGGTCCTGTGTCAAGGCTGCATGGTTCAACGCTGGCTCCAATGAAACCATTGATGAGACTTGAAATGCAAGGCCCTGCATCATCATCGAGGATGCTGTTGATGGAGGATTGCGATGCAAAGTCCTGCGTCGGGAATGCATCTTGTAGTGGCAGTTCAATGGAGGTGCCGGTTGCCATGCGAGGTCCTGTGTCGGGGATGAGTTGCGCAGTGGCTGTTCCAATGCAGAGCTGTGTGGAGGGGCATCATGCTGCGTTGGTTCTGCCCAAGAGACCACAGCTAAGCTGGCAGAGCACCTTTAGGCCCACTTCCAATGGTCCAGTACTGGGGTGGCACCATTGGGAGTGTAGACTCACAGCAGGAGTCCAGGTCCTCAGTTCAAGATGATTGGGGTCTTTTCTGTCACTGAGGCGCTGATGAGGCCAACCAACTAGCCCTTTGAGTCACTCTTGGTGTCCTGGGTTCAAGATACAAGTCCAGTCCATTTCACTGAGGCAGCAGAATAGCAGGGCAGCAGAGTAGCGGTCCCTCTTGCAGCACAGCAGTTCTTAGTCTTCCACAGGTCTAACGTTTTACTGAATAGTTGGGTCTGAAGGTCCAATATTTATACTTGGTGCCAGCTTTGAAGTAGGAGAAGGTTCTGTAGGTTTCCACCCCCAAAGGTGTCTGGAATTTCCTGCCTTCCTGTCCTGGCCCCAGCGTATCTGGGGGCACGAAAGACTAGTGTCAAGCCCTTTGTTAGTGAGCTAAGGCAGAGCCTTTGTGATGTACAAGTGTGGTAAGTCAGTGATGACCCATCCTGCCAACAACTATTCCCCCTATATCTCACCATCTGGGAGCAATACACAAAGACCAACTGTCAGCTACACCTACTCGTGGGACCAAGGATACAGGCTGAAGGCATTGTGAGTCAGCTTCAGTAGGAAGGTCCTGTAGCACTGGGGGACCACCAATACATAGGTTGCACCAGGCTCAGGAAGCTTAGGCTCAATGAACAGGAAACCATTCTCCCAGTAAATCAGGTGATCACCACAGTGATTACCAGAGTTGTCACCAGCCTCTTTCTTCCAGCCAATTTGCCACTCCGGGAAACTTACCTGAACTGGCCATGTCCTCCCTGTAGGATTCGGGGTGTTGCCCTCATGCTCAGCCTCCTTCAGCACCGTGGGAGATTCAGGAGCGGCTTTCCAGTGTCCCTTGCCTTTCCTCTTTTTGCCAGATTCCTGGGCCATTCTTCAAGGCTCCAGGTCCTCTTAACTACCCTCTTGGGTGGCCATGGACCAGGTAATCAGATACACTCACTCAGGCAACCCGAACATCTCCAGGTGTGATGAAAGACCCATCCCTTTCCAGATGTTGTGACTTGTGGGTGAACTTTCCAGAGGACTTATGATCAGGGAACTTATTCTCCTGCTCAGGTGGGGATTGGGAATCCTGCAACACGGAACTATTTTGGGTACCTTTAGAGAACTCCTTGATTTACTTTTTTCTCCTCCTTCCTTGTTTTAGGGCAGGACTCTGTCCACCCATGTGGTGATCCCCCAGATACCTTCTTGTGGACTCTGGTGCTGAGCCAGTGGTCCACCTCTTTAGCAAGCTCCCTAGTGTCAGTGAGCTTGTTATCAATCGGGTGTTGGCGCAGCACTGCAAAACAAAGACTGAACATGTGCTCTCTTGCCATCTGTTGGAAATGGGATCCCCGGCTGGCCAGGGCTTTCGCCAAAGTCAGTCAGAGACCACCACCCCCAAGTCAGGGCAAGGGAGTTACACGCCAAGATAACCCCTGCTCACCCTCTAGGTAACGTGGCGTGAGCAGCAAGGCTAAACTTGGAGGCGATGTAGGTTAAGTATTTGCGCACGCACCCCAGCAACAACAACCAAAGGCCCACCACAAAGGAAACTCCACACAAGGTTATATAAAAATAGCCTTTGTATTACACCAAAACATATTAGATAAAACACACACTTTACAATGTGCCATAGGCACGGGCAGAATTTACAGGGGATATGTACAAGACAGGGCCACCTGGACCACTGTCAGGAATCAGAAGTAGCACTTTCAGAAATAGCACTTAGTACGTAGAATATAGCACAAAATAGCACACAACCAGTAACTACTGGTAACAGGACCTCACTAGCACCACCTGCACTAGGGAGAAAACAACCACCTATGTATCACAATACCTGTAGGGGTGTAAGAACATACACATGATGCAATGCATGACATTCATTCAGAGGTGTAAAGGCACATGACGCATAAAAACACATTCAGAGGTGCAGGGGAAGGAAACACATGATGCAGAACCTACATTCAGCGGTGTAAAAGCAAAGCACATGACGCATAAAAACACATTCAGAGGTGCAGCACAAGAGAACACATGATGAATAAACTACCCATTCAGAGGTGTATAGAAAGTACAATTGCGCCAAACTCACGTAAGTCACCACCTGTGACTGTCCCTGTGTCCCAAGTGTCAGGGTCCTAAACGTGGCAGTTGCCCACAAAGTGCTGGGCAACTGGTGCAATTGAGGAGGATGTGGCCACCCACTAGAGCCTCGCAGGCTCTGGCAAATAGAATTTCCCCTAGAACCTCTCTGGGCTCAAAGAACCACCACTGTGGCACTGGTGAGCCTCTCTTGGGCTCTCTCACCAGCAAGGGGGGCTGCTGAGCCTCACAGGGCTCCAGCAACAGGAAGGTACAGCCTCGCTGGGCTGGGGGGTCCCTCGCTCTGGGGACCCAAAGCAATAATGCTGGCCAAGAGCCTCGCTGGGCTCTAACGCTACTGGTGCCCCCGGGGCACCTCGTGGCTCCACAAACGCGGAGGTGCTCTCTCTCGTTGGAGCCTCTCTGGCTCGGGTTGGAGTCCCCCTCTTGGGGACTCGGGTCGCTCACAAGTGCCCCCTGAGCCCTCAGGCTCAAAACACAAAGGCGCGAGGTCGCGCTACAGAGAGGGGGCGGGGCGGACACCGGCAATGTGTCCCGACGCTCCCCCCTCCTCTGCAGGCACCTACCGGGTTCGCGCTGGGCTCTCCAGCGGAGGCGGGTCTCTCCCGCTGGTCCCGGGGCTCTCCTCTTCACACGGGAGCCTCGGGGACCCGGCCGGCAGCTTCTCTCTCCCCGGCTCGTCGGAGGAGGCGGGACTTCCGGTCGGCCTTTCCTGGGCCGCGCTGCGATTGGCCGGGCCGCTTTACTACTTCCGGGTCGCCGCGGGCAGCGCGGCGGCCCGCTTCCTAGGCAGGCAGGCGGCTTCCCAGGATCCGAGGAGTGGGCTCCCTCGTGAATCCACAACAACGGGCAAAATGAAGCGGAAATGAGCGGGGTGGCACCCGCGCCGCCCAATCGCCACACGGGGCAATTTGATGCCGGTAGGGTGGGCACCGGCCTTCCCAAATAAATACTCCAATCGAGGTGGGCACTCGATCTGGCAGGCCAAGCGCCCCCAAGCGCCGGAGGGGCAATCACAGCGCTCCAGGCGCTACAATCAGAAAACAAAGCGCTTCCAAGCGCTAGAGGGCATAAAGCGCGCTCCTAGCGCTACAAACAGGATCAAGCGCTCCCAGGGGCAAGGACAGAGCACAAGTCCAGTCAAAAGTCCTTGGGCAGGCAGGGGGGGGCAGGGCTGGGCCCAGAGCCAGCACACTGGGTCTCCAGGCAGGGAGACACCCCAAGTGGCGGTCCTCTGGCCCAGCGACAGCAGCAACAGCCCCCTCAGGATCCTGGAAGAGAACAACTTCAGTGGGGACACAGCCCCATTTTTATACAGTGCATTCCTTTGTCTGAGGGTGCAGAGTGGGGGCGGAACCAGTCGCAGCTGGTTCCTGAGTACTCTGTTTACCTCAACCACCCTCTCTATTCACTGGCAGGGCTTGGGTCATTAGACACACCACAGGGGGGCGGAGCCAGCATTGTGTGGGGAAAACCCAGCCCATCCAGGACACAGGTACACTCCTCCCACACATTACTCATGCAGATCTCCCACTCACCACCGGGCAGACCCATCCAGACTTCCTGGAGCCTGGCATGCCAGCCAGCTCCAGCCAATCACACGCCAGCACCCTCACAGCACACGTACAGCCATGTCTAGAAATGGCGCTTCGCTACTAGACACATACATGCTGCATACACCGTTGCGCAGCATTCACTCACACGAGTTCACACATACCAGACTCAAGCCTGTACACCCCACGCATCAGGAACTACCAGGGACACATACATTCCCCATGCATTCCTATGGGCGGGCAGGCCTAGCTCAGCACATGCACTCAGAGTGCGCACGCACTTTCCACTGGGACACAGTGAAAGTGCGCAGAATCCCTAAAATCACCATTGCCAGGTCACCATTTCACGCAAAAAGTCTAGGGGTGAACCTGCCCTAAGGGCCAAAGTCCAACATAACCCCCTTCCAGCCAAAACGCAGGGGAGACCAATCACCACCGTGATGGACTTCCCTGCTTGGGGCGATAGAACACGGACGCGGGCCCACAACTGCAGGGACACCCTCCTGTTCTACGCCACGGTGAACCCATGGGATTCCTTCTAAACACACTGTCTGGACCAACTGGGCTACCCCACTGGTACTCCCAAGTTGTCCGCGGCCAGGACCAGGCCCTGGGCCACCCAGGTGCCACTGGTCCATGCCAATTCGCAGAGCGGGGGGTAGTAACCCCTGGCAAATAGGAGCCATTCTCCACTCTTCCTGTCTGCAAGGCAGGACTAGACTGCCACTGGTTCTCCAGCCTAAGGCCTACAACCTCAGGCGGACCAGGAGTCTCGGGGAAGGCTCTCCTCCCCCTACCTCTTCTCCTAGGGTTCCTCCTCCCTCTGCGAGGGGTACCCCTAGAACGCCATTCCAACCCAGGACTTATCCACTCAGGTTGCACCGGGGTCAGAGGTGGGCTCTCCCACCCTCTGCACCCCCTTCCAGAGGTCTGCCCTCTCCCACCTGGAGAAGTTCCTCTGGAAGGAGAACCGGTCAGGACACTGGTTACAGTCGTCCTACCCTTCAGGTCAGGCTGATCCTGAACCTGGCCTCCCAACCTCTGGTCTAGAACCTTCGGTGGAACAATTGCCTGGCACTCCAGGACTTCTGGGGATTCACACGCAATCCCCCTGAGGCTAACAAATGTCACATCTGTTGCGTGACTGTCTGTCTGGCGCAGATCTCCCGCCCTCTGTCCACCTGACAGTGCGTGACGATCCCCCAGACCAGAAGTGGTGTTACCATGGTCACTACACGGGAACCTAGCCCAACTGGGTAGTCCCTGACCCACTGGTCCTTCCACTGGGGAACTCCCCCAATCACTCCTCACTCTGGACTCCTGTACCCTCCCTACCGGAGCGGTACTGCCAGACTCTAGAACCACAGGAGCTCTGTTTACAGACACTCCAGGTCCTCTACTCACTAGGAGATCTTCCTCAAGTGGACTAACAGGACAGCCTAGGTCCCCAACATGGTGTTCCCTCAAGAAACCACCCAGGTTCTGAGACAGGGCTTCGGGCCTCTGGGGGCTCTCAGCCACCCACTGACTCCTGCTCCACTGAGCCAGGCAGTCAGCCCCTACACCCTTCTCACTAACCAGGGACCTAGCTGGGCTACACTGAGCCTCTTCCACCACGCTGGGCTGGAAGATCCCTGACCCACTACTTTTGGAGTCACTCACCAATGACTCTACAGAACCTCTGGTCCCTTCCCAGCGGTCTGCTTCCTCTGCCAGCTCACATGGTTCAGACAATCCACACCCTAACAGGTGTTGGCGCAACCCTGGTGAACAACAACTAAGCAACTGCTCTCTGAGAACCATATCGAACAATAGGTCCCAATCACATTTCGTGGGCTCCCGTACCCAATCACACAGGGCTTCACAACAGTCATCCTCAAAGTCTTCCCAAGACTGATGAGACGGTTTCCTAAGGTTCCTAAACCTCAACCTATTCTCCTCCTCTGGGGAAACAGGAACCATACTCTGGGAACTGGGACTTTCTAGACTGAGATTTAAATAGCTGCCACCACTGGACCCAACCCTCCCTGGGGGATCCAGAAACTCAACACTGCGCGCAGGGGATAGTCTACCCTCCAGAGCTACTTTGCCTCTGGTGGCGGCCCTCTCAGCCTCCTCTATCCTGTCCTGCGCTAAGACCCTCTCGGTCTCCAGCTGTTGCTTCTTAACCTCCAGCTGTTGCTTTCTAATGCCCAGCTGTGCCATAGCCTGGGCATGCTCCAACCTGAGCCTCTCTAAAGCCAGCTGGTGCTCCCTTTCTCTCCTCCTATCTTCCAGCTCCTCTGGGGACAGGGAAAGGGATGAGGCGCTGCCTCCTAAACTGGACCCAGCAAGGGACTCCCTATCTATGGGGTCCTCACTATCTGCTGGCGTCCCTGTGCTATCATCTTCTTCCTCCTCCTCAGACTCTTCAGGGCTCCCCTCTGACCCACCACCCTCATGGTGTGAGACCCGGGCCCTCTCCGCACTGTGCTCACGCTCCCAGTCATCCTTCTGCCATGGGATCAGGTTACCCCTAAGTTGGGACTGGGTGTCTGACTCATTCACTGCAATGTCTCTCTCTTCGCAAAACTCTCTCAGTTCATGCAAAAACAGACTCCAGACATTAAAAGCAGACTCCATCTTGGCAAGATGATCACAGACACGTGCAACACAGGGGACTGAACAATCTGAAGTAAGAGTACACAATTCCAAAACTTCAACAATCTCCTTATCAAAGAGAACTCATACTCATGCGTCCAGGAAAACACACCATTCGTCCACACACACCCTCCCCTCGGATCGGTAAGGCAGTTTCTACCACCCCTGACTTCTCAACCTGACCAAAAGCGACACAGGTACCAAACTCTGGAAGCAGGGCGGGGGACAAATGTACTGAACACAATCAAATGACACTCTTCAGGAGAAGAAACAATGGAATTTCAAAAACAATCCCCTAAAATGTGGTCATCTAAAATGCAGAGTTTTGTGGTGCAGCCAGCTGCTACTAAGGTACAAGGCAAACACAAATCCTTATCCCACCGCTTGCCGCCAATGTTGGAAATGGGATCCCCGGCTGGCCAGGGCTTTCGCCAAAGTCAGTCAGAGACCACCACCCCCAAGTCAGGGCAAGGGAGTTACACGCCAAGATAACCCCTGCTCACCCTCTAGGTAACGTGGCGCGAGCAGCAAGGCTAAACTTGGAGGCGATGTAGGTTAAGTATTTGCGCACGCACCCCAGCAACAACAACCAAAGGCCCACCACAAAGGAAACTCCACACAAGGTTATATAAAAATAGCCTTTGTATTACACCAAAACATATTAGATAAAACACACACTTTACAATGTGCCATAGGCACGGGCAGAATTTACAGGGGATATGTACAAGACAGGGCCACCTGGACCACTGTCAGGAATCAGAAGTAGCACTTTCAGAAATAGCACTTAGTACGTAGAATATAGCACAAAATAGCACACAACCAGTAACTACTGGTAACAGGACCTCACTAGCACCACCTGCACTAGGGAGAAAACAACCACCTATGTATCACAATACCTGTAGGGGTGTAAGAACATACACATGATGCAATGCATGACATTCATTCAGAGGTGTAAAGGCACATGACGCATAAAAACACATTCAGAGGTGCAGGGGAAGGAAACACATGATGCAGAACCTACATTCAGCGGTGTAAAAGCAAAGCACATGACGCATAAAAACACATTCAGAGGTGCAGCACAAGAGAACACATGATGAATAAACTACCCATTCAGAGGTGTATAGAAAGTACAATTGCGCCAAACTCACGTAAGTCACCACCTGTGACTGTCCCTGTGTCCCAAGTGTCAGGGTCCTAAACGTGGCAGTTGCCCACAAAGTGCTGGGCAACTGGTGCAATTGAGGAGGATGTGGCCACCCACTAGAGCCTCGCAGGCTCTGGCAAATAGAATTTCCCCTAGAACCTCTCTGGGCTCAAAGAACCACCACTGTGGCACTGGTGAGCCTCTCTTGGGCTCTCTCACCAGCAAGGGGGGCTGCTGAGCCTCACAGGGCTCCAGCAACAGGAAGGTACAGCCTCGCTGGGCTGGGGGGTCCCTCGCTCTGGGGACCCAAAGCAATAATGCTGGCCAAGAGCCTCGCTGGGCTCTAACGCTACTGGTGCCCCCGGGGCACCTCGTGGCTCCACAAACGCGGAGGTGCTCTCTCTCGTTGGAGCCTCTCTGGCTCGGGTTGGAGTCCCCCTCTTGGGGACTCGGGTCGCTCACAAGTGCCCCCTGAGCCCTCAGGCTCAAAACACAAAGGCGCGAGGTCGCGCTACAGAGAGGGGGCGGGGCGGACACCGGCAATGTGTCCCGACGCTCCCCCCTCCTCTGCAGGCACCTACCGGGTTCGCGCTGGGCTCTCCAGCGGAGGCGGGTCTCTCCCGCTGGTCCCGGGGCTCTCCTCTTCACACGGGAGCCTCGGGGACCCGGCCGGCAGCTTCTCTCTCCCCGGCTCGTCGGAGGAGGCGGGACTTCCGGTCGGCCTTTCCTGGGCCGCGCTGCGATTGGCCGGGCCGCTTTACTACTTCCGGGTCGCCGCGGGCAGCGCGGCGGCCCGCTTCCTAGGCTGGCAGGCGGCTTCCCAGGATCCGAGGAGTGGGCTCCCTCGTGAATCCACAACAACGGGCAAAATGAAGCGGAAATGAGCGGGGTGGCACCCGCGCCGCCCAATCGCCACACGGGGCAATTTGATGCCGGTAGGGTGGGCACCGGCCTTCCCAAATAAATACTCCAATCGAGGTGGGCACTCGATCTGGCAGGCCAAGCGCCCCCAAGCGCCGGAGGGGCAATCACAGCGCTCCAGGCGCTACAATCAGAAAACAAAGCGCTTCCAAGCGCTAGAGGGCATAAAGCGCGCTCCTAGCGCTACAAACAGGATCAAGCGCTCCCAGGGGCAAGGACAGAGCACAAGTCCAGTCAAAAGTCCTTGGGCAGGCAGGGGGGGGCAGGGCTGGGCCCAGAGCCAGCACACTGGGTCTCCAGGCAGGGAGACACCCCAAGTGGCGGTCCTCTGGCCCAGCGACAGCAGCAACAGCCCCCTCAGGATCCTGGAAGAGAACAACTTCAGTGGGGACACAGCCCCATTTTTATACAGTGCATTCCTTTGTCTGAGGGTGCAGAGTGGGGGCGGAACCAGTCGCAGCTGGTTCCTGAGTACTCTGTTTACCTCAACCACCCTCTCTATTCACTGGCAGGGCTTGGGTCATTAGACACACCACAGGGGGGCGGAGCCAGCATTGTGTGGGGAAAACCCAGCCCATCCAGGACACAGGTACACTCCTCCCACACATTACTCATGCAGATCTCCCACTCACCACCGGGCAGACCCATCCAGACTTCCTGGAGCCTGGCATGCCAGCCAGCTCCAGCCAATCACACGCCAGCACCCTCACAGCACACGTACAGCCATGTCTAGAAATGGCGCTTCGCTACTAGACACATACATGCTGCATACACCGTTGCGCAGCATTCACTCACACGAGTTCACACATACCAGACTCAAGCCTGTACACCCCACGCATCAGGAACTACCAGGGACACATACATTCCCCATGCATTCCTATGGGCGGGCAGGCCTAGCTCAGCACATGCACTCAGAGTGCGCACGCACTTTCCACTGGGACACAGTGAAAGTGCGCAGAATCCCTAAAATCACCATTGCCAGGTCACCATTTCACGCAAAAAGTCTAGGGGTGAACCTGCCCTAAGGGCCAAAGTCCAACACCATCAAATTGAACAGCCCCTGGTAAGCTTTCACTTGACTATCCTTTTCCCAACCATCCATTGCCTTGTAATAGGAAACCACACAATCCACCCAGGACTAATGGGGTAGCTTTTGGCTGTACCTAAACGTCTGCCTGTACTTTTCTGGGGTGAGGCCATACTTCCTGATAAGGGTGCCCTTCAAGAGGGTGGGGGAAGCTCATCCTGTCCTCCTACTCTAGGGGCAGCAGGGTGTCCTTTCCTTCACTAGGTATATGACTACAGAGACTGGCTCCCCAATCTTCTTCAGGGACCCTATGCATCTCTAGAGCAACCTCATAGCTTCAAACCAAGTAACAATGTCATCTCCCACAGTAAAATTAGGCACCGGATCTTTGGGAATATGGACCCTCTTGTCAACAGAGGACACTGCGGGTAAGCTGCCACCATTATTAGTGGACTTTACTTGTTTAGCTCTGATGTCCAGCTCTCTGAGACTTAACTCATGGGCCATTTTGCTTTCTTCTATGGCCTGTTTCTCCCTTGCCACGGCTCTCTCAGCTTCAGCCTTCCTCCCCAGTGCTTCCAACTTGAGCTTGGCCATTTACAACTTAAACTCCCTTTCAGCCTTCCAGGTCCCACACCAATTTAAAAAAACAAAGAATTTAATAAATTATTTTAGACCAAAATGACAAAGATCTGATCAGTAGAACTGGAGCTATGCAATTCTAAAGATTTAGGGCCAGATGTACTAACATTAGGAATATCGATTTCCTAATTGCGAATCTTTCCGAATCGCAATTAGGAAACTGGTATTCCTAATGTATGAAACTCTTGAGTTTCATTAGGAGTTCCTAGTGGGTGGCAAATAGACCTACCTCATGCATATTAATGAGTTCGGTTGCAATTTGCAACCCATTAGGAATCACAGCCATCATAGGGATGGTGGCCCGCTGAGTTCAGCAGACCATATCTGTGATTGCTTTTTCCTTATCGGAAAACCTGATGCATTTAAAAAGAAAACATTAAACTTTGTAGTTTTATTTGTTAAGAGTAGGCAGTAGTCTGTGGGACTACTGCCTGCTCTTAAAAAAGATTAGTTTTTTATTCTCAAGGAGTCAGTAAAATATGAATGTTTTGCGACCGTAATTCAGTGGGAAAACATTCATACATCCCATTCAGATTCGTACTTGGAAGAAGCGCCTTAAACATGCCCCTTCCAAATTCTGAATCGCAAACACTAATCGCAATTTGTGTTTTGTACATATGTTAATGCATTTTTTCTGTCAGAAATAGCCTGAATGCCCGTTTCAAAACATAAAAATGGTTTGTACAAGTGGCCCACAGTGACAAAAAGCATAAAGTGCGAACTTTGGTTATCTGGTCGAGCTGGAACGGAACAAAGTCACAAGTTCAGGCTAACAGCGATGGAGCACTGGCTGGATAGAGGGACCAAGTTAGGCCTACTGAACAAAGTACCTTAAAATCTGGTTGCGGAGAGTTGTGAGATCCTGCATCAAGGCTGCATCGTGCAATGGTGGTTTCGATGTAGCTGTGGGCAAGACTTGCGATGCAAGGTCCTGCGTCATCGTCGAGGATGACGTTGAGGTAGGCTTGCAATGCAAAGTCCCTTATTGGGGAGGCGTCATGCAGTGACGGTTCAGAGGAGCTGCAATCTGCAATGTGAGGTACTTTGTTGTGAATGTGCTGAGCAGCTGCAGTTCTGATGTGGAGCTGCGAGGACATGCATCGCAAGTCAGTAACAAGCATTAGAAATGCAATCGGGCTCGGATTTATTTGAGTTTGAGCTAATGGCATTGTAAATGCCAATGTCTTTTTGCCATGTGTTATGGAGTGTGTGCATGTGGTGTGTAGTGGAAGTATGTTTGTTGAATTGTAATTTTACCAATGGTGGCATGCTGTGCTTTATATGAATATGTTTAAAAGTAAAGTATACCATACTGCGATTGCTTGGTGGAAAAGTGCACTGCCGGCTGGAGGTGTGTGTGCCTAGTGGAAGGGTGCACTGACGGCTGGTGGGTGTGTGCTTGGTAAAAGCGTGCACAGATGGATGATGGTTGTTGGTGTTTGTGCATGGTGAAAGAATTCATTGACGGCTGGGGGTGTGTTGTTGTGTGTGTTGTTTTCTGTGTGCTGGTGAGTGTGTGGTGGTGAGTCTGTGGGGGTGAGCCTGGGGAGTGAGTGTGGTGGTGAGTGTGTTGTGTTGAGTGGTGACAAGTGTGTGGTGTTGAGAGACTGAGGCGTGTGGTTTGTGTGTGCGTTATGTGTGTGTGGTGTATGTGTGTGTGGTGTTTTCTGCACACTCACACACTGCCCCGTAACATTCACACACTGCTCACCCGCACACTCCTAATGTCACCCTGCATAGTCACACACTGTTTACCCTGCACACTCATTCTGCACACTCACACAATGTGCACCCTGACACACTGTCTCTGCAGTCACTCTGCACAGTCACACACTGTTTACCCTGCACACTCATTCTGCACACTCACACAATGTGCACCCTGACACACTGTCTCTGCAGTCACTCTGCACTCACTGTCACTCTGCACTCACTGTCACTCTGCACTCACTGTCACTCTGCACTCACTCACTCTGCACTCACTGTCACTCTGCACTCACTGTCACTCTGCACTCACTGTCACTCTGCACTCTACAGTCACTCTGCACTCTACAGTCACTCTGCACTCTACAGTCACTCTGCACTCTACAGTCACTCTGCACTCACTGTCACTCTGCACTCACTGTCACTCTGCACTCACTGTCACTCTGCTGTCACTCTGCACTCACTGTCACTCTGCTGTCACTCTGCACTCACTGTCACTCTGCTGTCACTCTGCACTCACTGTCACTCTGCTGTCACTCTGCACTCACTGTCACTCTGCACTCACTGTCACTCTGCACTCACTGTCACTCTGCACTCACTGTCACTCTGCACTCACTGTCACTCTGCACTCACTGTCACTCTGCACTCACTGTCACTCTGCACTCACTGTCACTCTGCACTCACTGTCACTCTGCACTCACTGTCACTCTGCACCGCCACTCTGCACCGCCACTCTGCACCGCCACTCTGCACTCTGCACCGCCACTCTGCACTCTGCACCGCCACTCTGCACTCTGCACCGCCACTCTGCACTCTGCACCGCCACTCTGCACCGCCACTCTGCACCGCCACTCTGCACCGCCACTCTGCACCGCCACTCTGCACTCTGCACCGCCACTCTGCACCGCCACTCTGCACCGCCACTCTGCACCGCCACTCTGCACCGCCACTCTGCACCGCCACTTTGCACTCTGCACCGCCACTCTGCACCGCCACTCTGTACTCTGCACCGCCACTCTGCACCGCCACTCTGCACTCTGCACCGCCACTCTGCACCGCCACTCTGCACCGCCACTCTGCACCGCCACTCTGCACCGCCGCACCGCCACTCTGCACCGCCGCACCGCCACTCTGCACCACCACTCTGCACCGCCACTCTGCACTCTGCACCGCCACTCTGCACTCTGCACCGCCACTCTGCACCCCCACTCTGCACCCCCACTCTGCACTCTGCACCGCCACTCTGCACTCTGCACCGCCACTCTGCACCGCCACTCTGCACTCTGCACCGCCACTCTGCACTCTGCACCGCCACTCTGCACCGCCACTCTGCACCGCCACTCTGCACCGCCACTCTGCACCGCCACTCTGCCCTCTGCACCGCCACTCTGCACCGCCACTCTGCACCGCCACTCTGCACCGCCACTCTGCACCGCCACTCTGCACTCTGCACCGCCACTCTGCACCGCCACTCTGCACCGCCACTCTGCACCGCCACTCTGCACCGCCACTCTGCACCGCCACTCTGCACCGCCACTCTGCACTCTGCATCGCCACTCTGCACCGCCACTCTGCACCGCCACTCTGCACCGCCACTCTGCACTCTGCACCGCCACTCTGCACCGCCGCACCGCCACTCTGCACCGCCACTCTGCACCGCCACTCTGCACCGCCACTCTGCACCACCATTCTGCACCGCTGCACCGCCACTCTGCACCGCCACTCTGCACCGCCGCACCCCCACTCTGCGCCGCCACTCTGCGCCGCCACTCTGCACCGCCACTCTGCACCCCCACTCTGCACCCCCACTCTGCACCGCCACTCTGCACCGCCACTCTGCACCGCCACTCTGCACCGCCACTCTGCACCGCCACTCTGCACTCTGCACCGCCACTCTGCACTCTGCATCGCCACTCTGCACCGCCACTCTGCACTCTGCACCGCCACTCTGCACCGCCACTCTGCACCGCCACTCTGCACCGCCACTCTGCACTCTGCACCGCCACTCTGCACCCCCACTCTGCACCCCCACTCTGCACTCTGCACCGCCACTCTGCACCGCCACTCTGCACTCTGCACCGCCACTCTGCACTCTGCACCGCCACTCTGCACCGCCACTCTGCACCGCCACTCTGCACTCTGCACCGCCACTCTGCACCGCCACTCTGCACTCTGCACCGCCACTCTGCACCGCCACTCTGCACCGCCGCACCGCCACTCTGCACAGCCACTCTGCACCGCCACTCTGCACCGCCACTCTGCACCGCCACTCTGCACCGCCACTCTGCACTCTGCACCGCCACTCTGCACCGCCACTCTGCACCGCCACTCTGCACCGCCACTCTGCACTCTGCACCGCCACTCTGCACCGCCACTCTGCACCGCCACTCTGCACCGCCACTCTGCACCGCCACTCTGCACCGCCGCACCGCCACTCTGCACCGCCGCACCGCCACTCTGCACCGCCACTCTGCACCGCCACTCTGCACTCTGCACCGCCACTCTGCACCCCCACTCTGCACCCCCACTCTGCACTCTGCACCGCCACTCTGCACCGCCACTCTGCACTCTGCACCGCCACTCTGCACTCTGCACCGCCACTCTGCACCGCCACTCTGCACCGCCACTCTGCACCGCCACTCTGCACCGCCACTCTGCACTCTGCACCGCCACTCTGCACCGCCACTTTGCACCGCCACTCTGCACTCTGCACTGCCACTCTGCACCGCCACTCTGCACTCTGCACCGCCACTCTGCACCGCCACTCTGCACTCTGCACCGCCACTCTGCACCGCCACTCTGCACCGCCGCACCGCCACTCTGCACCGCCACTCTGCACCGCCATTCTGCACCGCTGCACCGCCACTCTGCACCGCCACTCTGCACCGCCACTCTGCACCGCCACTCTGCACCGCCACTCTGCACTCTGCACCGCCACTCTGCACCGCCACTCTGCACCGCCGCACCGCCACTCTGCACCGCCACTCTGCGTCGCCACTCTGCGCCGCCACTCTGCGCCCCCACTCTGCACCCCCACTCTGCACCCCCACTCTGCACCCCCACTCTGCACCGCCACTCTGCACCGCCACTCTGCACTCTGCACCGCCACTCTGCACCGCCACTCTGCACTCTGCACCGCCACTCTGCACCACCACTCTGCACTCTGCACCACCACTCTGCACTCTGCACCGCCACTCTGCACCGCCGCACCGCCACTCTGCACCGCCACTCTGCACCGCCACTCTGCACCGCCACTCTGCACCGCCACTCTGCACCGCCACTCTGCACCGCCACTCTGCACCGCCACTCTGCACCGCCGCACCGCCACTCTGCACCGCCACTCTGCACCGCCACTCTGCACTCTGCACCGCCACTCTGCACCCCCATTCTGCACCCCCACTCTGCACTCTGCACCGCCACTCTGCACTGCCACTCTGCACTCTGCACCGCCACTCTGCACTCTGCACCGCCACTCTGCACTCTGCACCGCCACTCTGCACCGCCACTCTGCACCGCCACTCTGCACCGCCACTCTGCACCGCCACTCTGCACTCTGCACCGCCACTCTGCACCGCCACTCTGCACCGCCACTCTGCACCGCCACTCTGCACCGCCACTCTGCACTCTGCACCGCCACTCTGCACCGCCACTCTGCACCGCCACTCTGCACCGCCGCACCGCCACTCTGCACCGCCGCACCGCCACTCTGCACTCTGCACCGCCACTCTGCACCGCCACTCTGCACCGCCACTCTGCACTCTGCACCGCCACTCTGCACCGCCACTCTGCACTCTGCACCGCCACTCTGCACCGCCACTCTGCACCGCCACTCTGCACCGCCACTCTGCACTCTGCACCGCCACTCTGCACCGCCACTCTGCACCGCCACTCTGCACCGCCACTCTGCACCGCCGCACCGCCACTCTGCACCGCCACTCTGCACCGCCACTCTGCACTCTGCACCGCCAATCTGCACTCTCAAACTGCACTCTCAACTCTCAATCTCCACTCTGCACTCTCAAACACCACTCTCAATCTGCACTCTCATACTGCACTCATACTGCACTCTCATACTGCACTCTCAAACTGCACTCTCAAACTGCACTCTCAAACTGCACTCTCAAACTGCACTCTCAAACTACACTCTCAATCTGCACTCTCAATCTGCACTCTCAATCTGCACTCTCAACTCTCAATCTGCACTCTCAACTCTCTAACTGCACTCTCACAATTGTCATATACACGTATGTGAGTGTGACAGGAGCAAGGCGGTCATGTTTTCTGCCCCCAAGACCACTGTAATCAGATGCTTTACTGTCTGCTAGAATAGTGCAACTACTCCATATAAACAGTCCTGAAGAATTCCAGTTAGACTTCTGAAAGCGGAAACCTGTTGACAGACAGCCTTTAGAGCGAAAGACAGTTCCCCCCAGCTTATCCCACATTTGCTGCTTTTATGAACACTACACATAAACTTTGAGAATGCTATTAGGCTTTCAACGTCTTGCCCCTTATTAAAAAAATATTATAGTATGCCACTTGTAGTATGTCATTGCTCTGCATTGTGCTGCTTTGGCATTTCATCTTGAAAAAATACTTTTAGATTGTCTTAAGATATGTAAAAAAAAATACACAAACCTTGAACACCTAAAGAGTGATATTTAAAGAGGAATGAAAGTGAATCTCTGAACTATATGAAACCAGTCAAAAGGTTCCTATCTCCCACTTCCGATAGATGCTTGCTTTTAGAAAAAAGATTTTGTAAAACATTGTCAGGAGTCTCAAACAGAAAGCAAACAGTTCTAAAAGGCGCTGCCTGCCAGCTTGCTATTCATTACCTCAGCTCCGAAAACAAAAGCTGCTGCAAAGAAACACATAATAAACTCGAGAGAACAATTCCATTCACACCGGCCACGGACCATTCCAGAAAAAAAATGAAACTGAGATTAAAAGAACAGCCCATGACAGAACGTCAGACTCTTGTTCTTGAACTAATGAAGCCCTTTCCCGGCCTGGCATGGAGCAGCTGCGCGCTGAGCGCTGCTGAATGGTGAACGCGCCCGGCCATCTGGATTCACTTACGGAGGCACCCTGACAGCTCCTAATTATAATTAATGTACTTCTTTGCGCGCGCACGAACGAAAAATGCCCAACATGGCGGAGGATAACTACATTTACCCTATCACTTCAAGCCTATTAAAACGACACCACAACGAAGACGAATCACTGGCCAGATGAGATACCAGACTAAGGAATGTGTGGAATGTGTCTCGCCAAAGCCCTAGGAGATACTTTTTTTTTTCCTTTAACATTAGGATCTCGAAACTCCTCCCACTTTCAGTGGGCGGAGGCCGAGCCCTAAAAACAGGAGGATTGAAGGCAAAAATTTTAAGGAAAACCCACGCCAAGGATGTGAGTTACAACAAATAGTGTACACGCTTTTTAAACACATTCAAGTGACTATTACACTAAAGCTGCCCTTTATACTGATGAATGTGAGGATTTGTTAAAAATACACAAGGCCATTCTCTCATAAGAAGTCAAAATGGAAAGCATACAGTTCTTAGGTTAAGCAAAGGACAGCTGGAACTACATTTTGCCCAGTATCATTTAAGACTTGCATTAAACATGGTGTGTTGTACAGATTTTGAACAGTACATATCAAGTGTCGCCCTTATCGGAATGTCCTATATTAGGTTTCTGAGGTCACCCACATTTTCAGGGCACTCACCAACTGTGCCGGCTTCCAGTGACCAAGAGAATTATTTTTAAGATGCTGAGTTTGAAATGAAACGAATTAGGTCTTTATTTGGCGTATTGAATAAAAACCTTAACATAGATAGCTGCAAACCAAATTCACTGGGAGGCGAGTGGGAATTAATATTCTAATTAAATACATTTAATGTATCATCTGCATGCTTCTCATTGACTCTTACTACACAAAATATAACCCCATCAGGCACTGTGGTAGCACTGTAAATTAGCTTCCATTTTCCCCAGTTATAACACAATTTGCTTAAAAAAGATCATACACTTTACATCCAGTTACAAATGTAATCCATAGACACAACGCATTACTGCCTCAGCCCCAGTACCGATCCTCAGCACGAGTTGTAGTCCCTCTATGTGCAGCTGAGTGCATAAACACAGAACATCTTCCAATCCGCTGCCTCGCAGTCGACCGCATGTGCACCCACATTTGCCAATGTCCAACTAAATGCAAATTCGGTGATGGGGATCTTAAGTGAATCTAAATCCTAAGAAATCTCCTCCTATTAACTGTGATAGTGAGGCACGGAAAAAGTCTGGAGATGAAGGTAGTTCTGAGTTAATGATGCATATTCGCTTTGATTTCTACTTAAAAACGAATCAAAATGGAACAAGACCGTTACAATTTTTTTTCATCAGATTTATTTGAAAGATGTAAGCTCAAGCTGTTTTGTCACACTCTTTCTCGACTTCCAAATGTGTCTATGCGTCTTACAAACAAACACTCCTGGCATGGAGGCCTTAAAACATTCACATAGTGTTGTTTTGAATTTGGCGACGTGGAAGCACGCCATAAAATAGGTGGGGGCAGGGCCGGTCCTAGAACTTCTGGGGCCCTGGGCGAAAGGAAATTTGTGAGGCCCCTCTAATTTGCATGTAAAATCCAGTTGCGGCCAGCATGACTCGCAGGTGGAAGGTCTCGCGGGGGTTCGCGCGCGGTGGGGGGGGGGTAGTTTAAAAATAAAATAAACTTACCTTCCCAGGTCTCGCGTCATTTCTGCTCCTGACCTGCTTTCCTTCTTTCCTGCTTCTAGCAGGAACAGGAAGCAGGCAGCCTCCTTTCCCTAAGCCAATCACAATGCTGCGATGTCAGCCGACCAGCCTGGCGCCTATGGGGAGGCCATTTTCTCCATGTAGGGTACACTGGTGCTTACATGGAGAAAAGCCAGCGTGTGCATGACTGGTTTGGTCAGATCTGGAGGGCAGACCAAACAGTGCAAGGCACTCCTCCCCTGTCCTAAAGCAGACCCGCCCGCCCCCAACCAAACACTTCTGCTTTCTCGCAGTGCGCGTAGCAGAAACATAAAATGGTAGTTTTTGCATTTTGTGTTTCTGCTTTTCGCACTGCGAGAAAGCAGTGGGGCAACGCTCCTCCGCCCTAGTGGAGGAGCTTTGAAAGTTACATCGCGGGACTGTTGATCTTATTTGGCATCACTGAAGAGTCCTAACTTGGATATCAGTCACAATATGGACAAAAAGATAAATATACTAATTAAATAAGTCCATATATTTAAAATCTGTATTAAATGAATTACATTTGTCACATTGGATGGAAAAGCTAGGTGCAGGTCTCACAAAGATGTATATTATTTACTCCTCGTTAACCTGTTGTTTCGAGATAAGTCCATAATACAATTTCCAGTTCTGCCTCATAAAGAAGGGAGATACTGTGAGGTAATGAGGGGCGGGATCATTCAAAAAATAAAATGACACAAGAGAAAACCTCTCGCACCATGGATATAATTGCAAATTTCAAAAGGCCCCCTTATCTTTCCGTGCCATTATTGTTCTACCTTAGGATGACATTAATACTTCGTAATTTGTTTTAACATAAATCCTCTCATCAGTATCCCACACGCACATGCTAAGAGACATAGGACAATCTTTTTTGTGTGTAGGCTCTTTACTCACCAGAATTATGTTAAGTTTAAAACACAACACATATAGTAACCATTACATTGCATGACACCACAATGCATGACACTACAACGCATGTCATTACAACGCATGTCATTACAATCCATACCATTACAACGCATACCATTACAACGCATAGTACCCTTACACTATCCAACACTTACCCTAATGTTGCAGCCCCTGGAGTTAGAATAGTAATTTTTACCCCTACACTACCCAACACTTACCCTACTGTTGCACTACCTGGAGTTAGAATAGTAATTTTTACCCCTATACTATCCAATACTTACCATAAATGCAATGTAGTGGTATGTGTTGTAATGGTATGCGTTGTAAAGGTAGTATGCGATGTAATGGAATGCATTGTAAATGTAGTTTCTTAAAATGCGATGTCGTGTCATGCGATGTAATGGAATGCGTTGTAAAGGATGTTGTGATGTGAAAAATGTGTTGTAAAGGCATGCGTTGTAAAAGTATGCTTTGTAACTTCATACAACCCATGGTATAGGCCCAGATTGATCAAAGGAAAATCTGGTCGCAAAGGGGCAGATTCTCAGAATCTTCCCCTTTGCTACCGGTATGTTTGCACTTGGGATGCATCATCCCAAATGCAAAAATCGCAAATTGAGAATTCGCTAAATTGCGATTACTTGCATTTAAGGAATCTCAAATTGAGATTCCTTAAATGCAATGCATTAAAGTTTAAAAAATAGCGAGTTCGCTAATAGGGCACGCAAATTACAATGAAGTACAACTTCATGGTAATTTGCAAAAACTTTGAAAAATGCACTAAAGTGCATTTTTCAAAGTTTCATGTTGCGCACACACATGCCCTAGGGGCATGCGTGTGCGCAACATATGTGCACAGATCAATTTCAGGGGTGCAACAGGGTGTCCTTTGGACACCCCTGCACCCTTGAAATCGCATTCTCATTTTGCGATTTGCTAATTGCGATTCACAAATTGAGAATGTCTTCTCATTTAGGCCCATAGGAATGAATGGGAAGGTATTCCTTAATTGCGATTCGCAATTTGCGAGTCACAATTAAGGAATTTTAAGAAATCGCTATTTTTTTAGTGATATCTTCATGCATTGCATTTTTCTATTCCTTAATAGCGAATCATTATTTTTCGCTATTAAGGAATAGCAAAATGGGTTCTTGATGCATCTTGGGGTATGTCACCTAAATGCAGTACAGTGGAAAATGTATAGGGTTTGCTCCAAGTAGGAGTGCACTGCAGTCCTGGCTCTACTGATTTAACCAACTGTTTGATTCTGGGCAAATAATTTTGGCATCCACGGATTTGACAGCAGGGCAGCACTTTGAAACAGCTTTCATGTGAGAAATAGACATTAAAAGATTACTCCCCGTAGAGGTAGAGGTGGGGAGAAGATGTGGCGTTACTTCAGGGCTGCTGATTTTTGACGGTGTCTCATCCTGTGATTCTCGCAAGTCACTTAATCACACTGTGCCTAAAAAAAGGAATGTGTCCATGTTTAACGTAACTTGTGCTCACGTAAAGCACTCCAATACCTTTGGGTCAAGTTTGCGCTATATAAAAAAAGCAGAAGAAAACGGGTTTCATTTACACATTGAAAGCTATTTGCATTTAAATTACGGAAGGTGCTCCTGACCCTGCATGGCGCATGCCCCCCTCGTGTGCTAAAACGCCTTCTTTTCTGCCACTGACAAGCATCTCTTTCGCAGCTCATCAGCATCTGAAAGAGTGAGTTGCTTGTCTTTATAAATGTTAAAACTGTGAGGCCCCAAAATGCGTGCTAATTGTCACTGACGTGGGAAGTGGACAGCATCCTTAATCACAGGTCAAACCTGGCAAATTCAGAAGGGCCTCGCGGGACACGTGGGGCTGCAAGGCCCAGGGGGAAAGGGGCCCCCTCCTTGGGGGTTAACTGCCATTGCCAAGGGCTGCAAGGCACAGGGGAGGGGGGCCTCTTCCGCTATTCCCACACAAGCCTGTGAAGCCCAGAGGAGAGGCAGCCCTTCCCTGGGCCACGCAGTGCTCACCACAGGCGCGAGGCCTAAGATGTGGTGAGTTAACACTTTTGCGAGGCCCTCTGTTGATGGGCTGAGCTCGGGGCCCTGGGCAGCCGCCCATGCTGCCCATGCCTAGCGCCGGCCCTGGGTGGGGGAATGCCCATTCACTGTTGGGGGAACTGCTGCTTATCGCTGTCATTGGCAGAGTGACCAACCTGCTACAGGGCAGCTACTTTTAATCAATTGGAAGGCCCGGCCCAGTTCTGCCCAAATACAGTGTTATTTTCCCCTGCCTAACCCCGCCACGAAATGCATGCATACCTGCCAACTAAACGGACATTTCAACGTGCGAGGAGGGGCGGAGCCATGGAGGGGCGCGGCCTCCTGAGAAGTACCTCAGAGGCATTTTGCCACCACCCAGACTTCAAGCCCCCTCCTCCAAAAGGAAGAAAAAAATCTTTCTGAGGCGTCTTCACACAACTTATGGACGTCGGCCTTTCAAAGCTTCAGAAAACGAGCTTAAAATCCACAGTTTACAGTGGTTTTCAGCTTGTTTTCCCTGCCACCATGTGACATCGGCTCCTCACTGGGTGATGGTGTGACGGGGCCAATATGGTGTGTCACACTGTGGGTGGCACCGTGTGAGTTGGCAGGTCTGTATGGTGGATGCAGGCATGAGAAATCAACAATTTTACCCAAAGTACATGGAAAAGCTCCCTCTGTGTTATGGTTGTTTTTTCTCTTTAACTTTGAGGGTTTGCTTCTAAAATTAGGAAAAAATGTTGTGTGGGCTCCTGCCATTCAGTTTCGATCAAAGTACTTCCATCATTCCAGTGGTAGCACTTTCCCCAAATGTATCCCTATCAGGCAGGCGGGGATCTATGAAGAGCAAGTTACTTACCTTCGGTAACAATATATCTGTAAGAAACATAGGTTAGTTATAGATTCCTTACCTTAGAATTACCCTCAGGCGTCAGACTGGATCCGTAAAGTTTTTTCGTGAGCAGTACCCCTGCACGTCAGAAGGTGGCATCGGTCGGCTTCGCGTCTGTTGTCGGCGTTGCAGTGATGACGTCACAGTAGCTACTTGGACACCGCCCACGCGCACTGACATCAGTTCTGTAAATGACTTTCCACGCCAGAGCGCACAGCCATGCAAGGCACTGACCACTGGTGCACAAAACTAGGGCTCTGAAAGGAAGTCCTTAACCCTAGAAGTCAGTTCGCAGAACGGGGAGGATGGACAGGGCGGTAAGAAATCTATAACTAACCTATGTTTCCTACAGATATATCGTTACCAAAGGTAAGTAACTTGCTCATTTGAAAGAAACAGTTAGTTATAGATGTCTTACCTTAGAATAGATACCCGAGCAATACCAACCTCGGTGGTGGGTCTACAGACCAAGTTCACACCAGAAAGTCCCGGAGAACAGAACGGCCAAAGAAGCCATCTCTCTGGACTTGGCTGTCTAGGCAGTAGTGTTTGGTGAACGTGTGCAGCGATGTCCACGTAGCCACCTGACAGATGTCATTTAGGGGAACTCCTCATCCCAAAGCAGTAGTAGCTGCCATCGCCCTGGTGGAATGGGCACACAGCCCCACTGGAGGCTCCTTCTTTGCCAAAGAATAGCAGGCTTTGATGCACAGAACAACCCACCTGGAGATGGTTTGTACACGGCCCAACCTTTCTTAGCGCCCACATAACCAACAAAGAGCTGGTCGGCCACCGGGAATTGTTTGGTGCAATCCAATTAGAAGGAAAGCATACTTTTGGATCCAGACGGTGGAGCCTCTCTTCCTCTTTTGAAGGATGCAGAGGTGGAAAAAAGGTGGGCAAAGTGATGGTTTGGTCAATGTGGAAAGAAGTAACCACCTTGGGAAGAAAGTAAGGTCTAGTTCTAAGGATGACCTTGTCCGGATGGACAGCCAGAAAGGGAGGCTTGGAAGAAAGAGCTTGTAGCTCAATCACTCTGCATGCCGAGGTGATGGCCACCAGAAATGCAGTTTTCAAAGTGAGAAGTCTGAGAGGACAGTTATGTAGTGGCTCAAAGGGAGCGCACATAAGATAGGTAAGAACCAAATTCAAGTCCCACTGGGGCATTACGAAGGGAACAGGAGTAAAAGGATGAGTAATGCCCTTAAGGAATCGATTTACAACAGGGTCAGGTCAGGTCAGGTCAAAAGTTTTTGTAGAGCGCAACTTATCACCGCAAGGTCTCAAGGCGCTTTTGGCAGAGAAGAACAAGTGGAACAGTGCCGAGGGGATGATTCAGACGGTGGCAGACTTCATTTCGGGAACAGCCAGGTTTTAAGACTGGCCCGGAAGAGTTTGTGTTCAGAGATGGATAAGAGGTGGGAGGGCAGTTTGTTCCAGAGCTGAGGGGCGAGATACGAAAAAGAGCGATGGCCATTTCGGGACGTACGAACGCGAGGCTGAATCAGGAGTGATTTGTGGCTAGATCTGAGTGATCTTACTGGTGCATACCAATTGAGCTTCTTTCAGAAGTAGTTAGGACCAGATTTATATAAGATAGCATGCGTCAGACTCAGGATCTTAAAGTGGCTTCTTTGGCGGATGGGAAGCCAATTAAGTTTTTTCAATGTGGGAGAGGAAGGGGTTCTGGGTGGGAGGTCAAGGGTCAGTCTGGCCACTGCATTCTGCAGGGACTGCAGTTTGGAAAGCAGATTTACGTTGAGTCTGAAAAACAGGGCGTTCCCGTAATCAAGCCGGCTGATGACCAAGCCCTGCACCAGAGGCTTCCTGGTTTCAATGGGAAGCCATTTGAAAATCTTTCGAAGATTACGCATAATCCCGTAACAGGTGCAGATAACCTGGCTGACATGGTTCTTCATGGACAGGGAGTGATCAATTATTATCCCTAGGTTGCGGATGGCCGGTTTAGGGGGAGGACAGGAGCCCAGTTCTGGCGGCCACCACTCATGTGCCCAGAATTCCTCGGCTTTGCCAAACAGAATAATGTCCGTTTTACTACTGTTCAGTTGAAGTTTGTTGCTGCTCATTCAGTTGCTTTTATCGATCATACAGTTTTTAAAGCGGCGGCGAGTATCAAAGTAGTCTGGGCCGCAAGTGATAAGCAACTGGTTGTCGTCAGCATACGATACAGTTTCAAAGCTGTGTGATTTGATAATATTGGCCAACGGGGTCAGATATAGGTTGAATAACATGGGGCTTAGGATGGATCCCTGGGGTACCCCCACGGTAACTGGGTGGCTGCTGGATGTCAGAGAGTCAGCTTGAACTGTGGTAAAGAGGTCCGTTAGATAGTTACCCAGCCAATCCAGGGCTTTTCCTCTGATGCCCATCTCCCACAATCGATGTTTCAAAATGTCGTGGGAGATGGTATCAAAAGCTGCCGATAGGTCCAATAGGACCAGAATTGCTGACTCTCATTTGTCCAACGTTAGCCTGATATTATCCACAATCTCTAGGACTGCGGTCTCTGTACCGTGGGCGACACGGAATCCCAATTGGGACGGATCGAAGATCCCGTGTGCCTCCACGAAAGAAGTGAGCCGTTTATTCACTAAATATTCCAAAACTTTCTCAAAATAAGGTAACAGGGAGTTGGGCCGTAATTGACCAATTGGGTAGGATCATTAGAAGGTTTTTTAAAAATAGGCCTGACTAGTGCATGTTTCCACGTTTCCGGTACCCTAGCTTGTTCTAATGAGGAGTTAAAAATATACAGGAGTGGATCTGCCAGTTGTGGAATGATTTTGGCACAGGAACAGGGAGGGAGGGGGTCCATTGGGGAGCCAGATTTTACTTTGTATAGGGCCTCCAGTACATCTGCAGATGTAATTAGATCGAATTGGGTTAGGCAAGGAGTGGCCATGGGTGCATCCGCGGGAGGATTAGCCCAGATTTTATTGATGAGATGGAATTGACCAGAATCCTCGCTCGGGAAAGAGGAATAAATTGTTTTAATTTTGTTTTCGGAAAAAACAGACATGGAGTCCACCCATTCTTGGTTGCGCGTGAAATGAGATTGTTCGGCCCGAGGCGAGGTAAATTCTTTTACTATTTTAAAGAGTTCTTTGCTGGCGTGAGCTGCATTATTTACCCGTAGTGTAAGGAAGGTCTTTTTGGCCATTTTGATGTTTTTTAAATAGAGCAAATGCCGTAGTTGATAGGTCTTTCTATCCTCCTCAGTTTTAGATTTACACCATTGGCGTTTGGCCGCACAACAAGATTATTTATCCACTTTTAAAGCGATGGTGAAACATGGAGATGCATTAAATTTCGTGTTCACAGTTATCTTTGGGATAGTCTCGTCTAAGGCTTTTAAGATGGCAGAGTCTAAATTGGTAGCCATTTGTGCCACAGAGGGTTTCCGGGTGTGGTTGTTGCATTTTAAAATGGGCCTGGAAGATATCCGGGGTCAATTTACGCCAAGGGCGGATAGGGACTCTTTTTTTATTATTGGACGTGAGCTCGAGAGGTGCAGGGATACTAAACTTTAGGCGGTAGTGATCTGTCCATAGCATGGGAAGCGGGGCCTCGTTTCTGAGTTCAGGGGACTTGAAAAGAGAAGGATGATCAGGAAGCCTAAGGAAGGATGAAATGGCCGAGAGGTAGCCCTTTACAGTGCCCAGAGCAGAGCCCTGCTGGGCCAAAGAAAGGAGGAACAAGAAAACCTCAGAAAGAGGGGTGGAAAGGAGATCCACAGCCTTTGCTGTGCACCATGCCACAAATTTGTTCCAGCTGCAGGCGTATACCGTCTTAGTGGAGGGATGCCTGCAGTGCTTAATTTGTAAAAAATGAAGTGCAGGTGCTCAAATGTTTTTTGGAGACCACACCCACTTTCCAGACTCCACCCACTCCTCCATTGGCTCCACCCACTTGTTCTATTGGCTCCAGCCACAAACTCAACTGGCATTGCTGAAAGCCAGATGTAATACTGGATCTGAATTTCAACAAGAGAGCCTTGCTCAAGTAAGGTTTTGATAGGAATTTCCCCCACGCCCTGCGAAAAAAAAAATCATATGGTACACTTGAATGAGCCATTTATCACTTCTAGTGGCAAAATGGGTTTGGATCATTAATAGTTGAGGGGTCTGTGAAATCAATTAATTTATCAATTGTGCTTGTTACTTTTACTCACTCCCGGAGCAATATATGTGCATTTATTAAAATTCAAAATAGTAAAAAACATAGAACTTATCTGGCGTTTCCAAATGTAGTTTTGTATCACAGACAAGACAGATTACAAAAGAGGCACATATTTTCTATATGTCTTTCTTAAAATTCACTTGGTCATCAAAATACTGGAGGAAACATTTTTGAACCTCAATGTTCCCAATGTTAGACGTCTGGGGGTTTTATTTCTAGATTATCCAGCTCCTCTTGAGTATTTTCCTTAAATGAATGGGGATTTGAATCCTGAATCTGAAATCAAGATGTATTCCAGAATTCATAACCTCAGTTTAAGGGTTCTCACAACAAAGCACCAGCAGCACCAATTATCCAACTGCTTTTTTGCTTATTTCTCACACATGGAATTTAAACCTGCACACATACTAACACTCTATGACACGTACTCAAATGTTCCAACATGCCACAGAGCATGCAAAATGCCTTCCCAACTGGACATTTCGGATCATGCCACATTAGATAAAGCAAATGTCTTCACAGCCTTTTCTCTCTGGTAATGTATGCTCTTTGAAAGAGCAAATATTTCCTGGAGTGGCAGATTCATGCATGTGAACAAACAATATGATATAATTATATACTGCTTCATACATCAATCCCACCCTTTGTATATTGCATAGCAACATTTTCAAACGCACAGACACGAGTAAACTTTCTAAGCACTAAACACTGCCACATACAAATCTATAGCCTCAGCCAACCCTTGGTCCCTCTAAAATAACAGAGTCAGATAGGCACACAAATCAAAATATGTTTCTCTGGCCAAACTCCGCTGCCCTGATAGTCATGAATTTTATCACAGCATCATCCAGTGATGAATGTTTACAAACATTCTGTTTCACCACATCTAGGCGTAAGGCATGCTTACTTCCCTTGAGGGATTATATTTTGCACATTGCCACCTATGTTACCCATGTTACCCAAAGGTGTACCACAGCACAGTGTACTCGGTACATATTACTGGGCCTGGTCGGCGAAATTGAGTGCCTGAGTCCACCACCACCTACTATCTTATGAGCAGATTCAGCACTGATTGTACCACAAGTTACCTCCAGCTCGCACAGAAATGTGTTGTTTTAACACTATAGTTAATGCTTGTTACTACAGCAGCTCCTGCAAACACCTGCCAGAGTTTCTGAAAACACACAGAGCTACTAGACACCCAACCCAACGGATCTCCAGAAGACACTGAACAATGCTCCTGCAGACACACAATTGAGCTATTGCAGGTACATGGACTCCTGAAGCAACCCAAAGGAGGTACAGCTGCTGCAGGCATCCAACGGAGCTCCTGTTGACACAAACAGAAGCCACTGGAGACATCTAACGGTGCTCCTGCAGACACTCATTTGACCTACTGCAGCCACCTGAACTCCTGCAGAAACACAACAAAGCAACTACGTGCACTCAGCAGAGAAGCAACTGCAGATTATCCAATGGAGCTCCTGCAGGCAATGAGCAGACACCCAACTGAACCTCTGTACGCACCCCACGGAGCTCTTGCAGACACCCAAAATAGCTCCAGCAGACAGCCATGGAGTTCCTGTGGACACCCAACAGAGCTGGTGCAGGTGCCCGAACACCTGCAGTCCCCCAACAGAGCTCCTGCAGACATCCCGTGGCAATCATACAGACACCCAATGGAGCTACTGCAGCCAGCTGAGCTCCTGCAGAATTACAGCAGAACTACAGACACATAGTGGACCTTCTACAGACACCAAAGCACAGATACTGCATACACCCAACAGAGGTACTGCAGACACCTAACAGATACTTTAGACACCAACAGAGATTCTGCATACACCTAACAGATACTATAGCCACCCAACAGAAGTACTGCAGACACCTAACAGATACTGTAGACACCCAACGGAGGTACTGGAGACCCCAACAGATACCGGATACACCCAACAGAGGTACTAGAGACACCAGTCAGAGGATCTGCTGACACCCGGCAGAGGTACTGCTGACACCTAGCAGAGGTACTGCTGACACCCAACAGAGGTACTGCTGACACCCAACAGAGGTACTGCTGACACCCAACAGAGGTACTGCTGACACCCAACAGAGGTACTGCTGACACCCAAGAGAGGTACTGCTGACACCCAACAGAGGTACTAGAGCCACCCCACAGAGATACTGCCGAACACAACAGAGGTACTGGAGACATCCAGCAGAAACACTGCAAATGATCGCAGGAATGCTTTGGCGGAGCCCTGCAGGCTTTGTTCAACAATTTTAGGGTCCACTCGTTACTAGGGTTTGTGGGCTGCCGCTGTCGCACCACATTCACTCCCAGCATATGCTACTGCATATAGATATGAGCAATCACACCTGGGCCATGCATGTCCGCATGGACAGAGAGGAGGACCCATCTGAAGGGGCCTGCCGCCTGAGCCACCTGACAGACTAATTGAAAACAGGATCACACTTTCCCGAGGAGCACAAATGAAAAGGCCTTTCCTGCTACTATAATCTGTGCATAGCTGCCAAGGTTTCAGATTGCTACGTGTAACATTTTCAAAATATCAGTGTAATTATGAGTGACGTTTCAAAGACTAGGAGTGACCCTTTCTCACAAGCAAAATCAAGCAATGAAGATGAGGGAAACCTATAAATATCAGAAATTACACCCATTTGAGCAACAAGAAACTCCAAGAACATCTTAAAAGTGCTGCAAAGCACTAGAAACGGTCTCTGTCCACATGGGACCTGGCCCAACAGGAAGGATGTGTGAGGCACCAACATGAACAAGTTACCCACAGAGCCATCTCAGTTATCTAAGTGTCACACTGTCTCAGCTAACACGTGCACAGACAGACTAGACTGCCTAGCACCATTCTGCATTATCTTCACAGGCTAAGGCCGGTGCAATAATCTCCCATACAACATAGATGATAGCTTATTGCTGTCAGAAACCTGTTTTAAATTACCCCCTGCAGTTTCGAGAAATAAACAGCAAACTTAAAGGAAGGCACATAAACACACACTTGGTTACAGCTATTATCATTCTTTTAGCACTAAAGTGACAGTGGAAGTGCATACCATATTGCATACTGCATACATACTGTTTTGAACATGTCCGATTTTTAACATGCTGTAGAATACAGGCTGTTCATTAAAAAAATCACGAGATTCACTGCAGACAATGTATGTAAACATTTTTAAAAGGTGGAGGTAAAGGGATGAGAAGGAAAAAGAGAAGGAAGAAGAGAAAAAAGGAGGGGAGAGGAGGAGGGAGACAATGGGAACAGGGAGAGGGGTGGAGGTAGAAAAAAGGAGGAGAGAGGGAAAGAGATAAAATGAAGGGGCATGGGTGAGATTGGAGGAGAGAGAGATGACCAAAAGCAGAAATGCAAATGTGAGGCATTTGACATATTGCAGCAAGTAAATATATCCAGACATGCGCTGCGCTGGACACCTCAGTTGAATTCGAGATAAGTTCTCAGTTAAGGAATGGAAAACTGGTGTGCTCTGCTGTGAATTAGTGTACTGTTCCCTGGAAGCTGGCGAGTTCCCTGCAGTCAACACGTGTTCCATCATGCTAGGAAAAACAAAATGCTTCGGCAAATTGAGGTTGCCAGGGAGTGGTGAGCAGTAATGGTTCAGGTGCGACAAATAATAATTTATAGGTTTGCTTTCTGCTCTACATTTAAAGAGACAGTGGGCAGTCGGAGTTTCAGACTCTTCTCCTTTGACTCGGTGGAAATTGCCCACGCACTGAGCTCTTTCCCAGCTTTTGATAGACAAATCCAAGGTCACCAGACCACAGAATGCCGATTCTTCAGAAAAGTATGCTGCATGCATTAACATAATTAAAAAAAAAACTTTCATAGCCCTGTGGGGGTTGCAGAAGGCAGTAGCAGGATGACAAGTGAGCAGGCCTGCAAGTGAGCATCCTGCAGGTATCAATTGGCACGCCTTGGCAGATACGCACCCTCAGACTCAACCCTGAGTCTCTGCTTCTCCGGTTATGTTTTTGAGCAGAAGGCAAACAGCCTTGAGACTTCCAGAGCAGCTGCTGGCAATTCTAGGCCTATGGCAACCCAGGGACCTGAGTGTAGCCTGATCGGCTCTGTGCCTGCGATCAGAACTGGAGTGGCGTGAAGCACAGGAGAGCTCAGGGACAGGTCGGAAGGTACAGGTCTTCTCACTCAGCCTCCCCCTGGGCATGGGAATGCTAGTGATTAGGGAAAGTCTTCAGGGGAGAATGCAGCAGGTGGGTGACCATTTGCTTCTTCCTTGTTGTTTTTCAGCCCTTCTTAGAGCCCCTGCTTCTCCACTCTGCATATTTCTGGAAGAATCCCCCCCCCCCTCCAATTTGGATCTAGTTGCGCCTCTGGTTGTGAACAGTCGTGGGGCAGGGTAAGAATAACGTTATTTCAACATCATTGCCATAACATCAGGCATTTCATTTTTCACTCATACATTTTTAATCGAAAGAGGCCCACTTCACCTTTCACCCCAATTAGGCAGACAAGAACAGTTTCAAACATGGTAAATAAATTAGCAATAGACAATAGTGCAACATGCAGCCATGCCGGGACACTACAAAACTTCTGAGAATTACAGTGATTTTTGTACACGACCGGCACCCACTGTGGCAGCTGCCGATCGTGCGCTCTGTATAGGAATTACATATTCACACACGCACAGGCTGCATTGCAGCACCGCTCTCCCACTTACTTCTGAAAGTTGCAGGAGCTTGAGCAATGGCGCATCGGGCACTGAGCATTCACGCATGATTATTGCGCCAATGCCAAAAATCAAAAATCTCCACCTGAAGAACGGGGGCAGGTCATGGTACAAGGTCTCCCGAGCCATGCAGAGGCGCAATTTCGCATTACAGTGCAGGCCTGAACCCTAAAGCTCAGATTGACATCTATTGGCAGAGCCCCTAGTGTTCACCTGCTGTCCAAGCGCCCATATCTTTTTGCCAGAATTTAAATTTTACACTAATCACGGAGTATCGTAACTTAACCTTTCCCCTCCTTGCAATGTTGTTAAATGCAAACAAAATAAACACACTTCTTAGAGCTCCGAGTGATACCTAACCGAGACCTGGTGTTGCACACTTCCTGACACGATCCTGCTGGTAAACACACATTACAACGCATTTTTTACAACGCACTACCATTACAACGGAACTTTTACAACGCAAATACTATTACAACGCATTTATTTACAACGCATGTTTTTACAACGCAGGTACTTTTACAACGCATACCATTACAACGTAAGTATAGGTAAGTATATAATTATATTTAAAATGTTATATGTTAGGTTTTTTTTAAAGGGGTATTTTTAGGGTTCAGGGTCATTTTTGGGTTTATGGGTAAAGGGGTATTTTTAGGGTTTAGGGTCAGTTTTGGGTTTTTGGGTAAAGGGGTATTTTTAGGGTTCAGGGTCAGTTTTGGGTTTTTGGGTAAAAGGGTATTTTTAGGGTTCAGGGTCAGTTTTGGGTTTTTGGGTAAAGGGGTATTTTTAGGGTTCAGGGTCAGTTTTGGGTTTTTGGGTAAAGGGGTATTTTTAGGGTTCATGTTCAGTTTTCAGTTTTTGGGTAAAGGGGTATTTTTAGGGTTTAGGGTCAGTTTTCAGTTTTTGGGTAAAGGGGTATTTTTAGGGTTCAGGGTCAGTTTTCAGTTTTTGGGTAAAGGGGTATTTTTAGGGTTCAGGGTCAGTTTTCAGTTTTTGGGTAAAGGGGTATTTTTTGGGTTTAGGGTCAGTTTTCAGTTTTTGGGTAAAGGGGTATTTTTAGGGTTCAGGGTCAGTTTTCAGTTTTTGGGTAAAGGGGTATTTTTAGGGTATAGGGTCAGTTTTCAGTTTTTGGGTAAAGGGGTATTTTTAGGGTTTAGGGTCAGTTTTCAGTTTTTGGGTAAAGGGGTATTTTTAGGGTTCAGGGTCAGTTTTCAGTTTTTGGGTAAAGGGGTATTTTTAGGGTTTTGGGTCAGTTTTCAGTTTTTGGGTAAAGGGGTATTTTTTGGGTTCAGGGTCAGTTTTGGATTTTTGGGTAAAAGGATATTTTTAGGGTTCATGGTCAGTTTTGGGTTTTTGGGTAAAGGGGTATTTTTAGGGTTCAGGGTCAGTTTTGGGAATTTTAGATAAAGGGGTACAAGAAAAAAATAAAATAAAAATAAATATAAATTAAATTAATTAAATTAAATTAAATTAAATTAAATTAAATACAATTACATTAAATAAAAATAATTTTAAATAATATACAATTAAAAAAATTATATATACTTACCAATACTTACGTTGTAATGGTATGCGTTGTAAAGGTACCTGCGTTGTAAAAAAATGCGTTGTAAATACATGCGTTGTAATAGTATTTGCGTTGTAAAAGTCCCGTTGTAACGGTATGCGTTGTAAAAATATGCGTTTTAACGTCATATATCCGATCCTGCTTCAAATAATAGGGCCGGACTGCCGTTGCCAGTGCGTGTGTGCTTTCCTGATGATAAGGCGGGCAGGCAGCGTAGAATTTAAAAAAGCTTACGCACTCTCACGCTCCCGCCCCGCCTGTCTCAGGCACACATGATCAAATTCAGCTCCCCCCACCCCCCGGAACACAAAATGAAAATGCAAGGATTTATGGCTCCGCTCTTCACAGAGAGACAGAGTAAGAGTGTGGTTCTTATATGAACACTGAACATTAAAATGTATTAACTTTTCGATGCACGCTGCTGTTGATGTGAGTTGTCATTGGCAATCTGGTCTAGACCCGGCCCTGATAAATAAGTGCTGGTGCTAAGCACCGGAAAGCACAGGCACAAATTAAGCACTGGATGCCTGGCTGCCAAGATAACATTGCAGGCTTCGGGTGTTGGTCAAATGACGTCAGCTGCCGCAGCTCAATCTCCACGCAAGGAGGCGGAGGCTTGACAGGTTTGGGTGGAGGACCGTCCCCTGCTGCTGCGACAGAAGATCCTCCCGAAGATGCAGTTGGATTGGAGGATCGATGGCCATGTTGAGCAGCTCGGGGTACCAGACTCTTTGTGCCCAATCCAGTGCCACAAGAATGACTTGGGTCCGGTCGCACTTGATCGTCTTCAGCACTCTGGACAGAAGTGGAATAGGCGTAAATGTGTATAGAAGACCGCAACTCCACTCGCGACTAAAAGCATAGCCTAGCGAGTGCCACATTGGATTTTCGAACGTGCAGACTTGCTGACATTGCGCGTTCTCTTCGGTGACGAATAGATCTAACCAAGGCTCTCCCCACTGCTGAAAGAGACCTTGCACCACCTCCAAGTGAAGATGCCATTTGTGATCCATCATGCACCTGCGGCTGAGTTCGTCCACCCTGGCGTTCAGTGAACCTGCCAGGTGTTGAACCACCAGGGATATGCCTTGATGTTCCAGCCATGTCCCGAGGCGGAGGGCCTCTTGACATAGGGTCCATGCCCTGTTTTTTGCAGAACCACATAGCGGTGGTTTTGTCCGTGAACACCTGCACTACTCTTCCCCAGACAGAGGGAAGGAATGCTTTGAGTGCAAGATGGATCGCCCGAAGCTCCAGAAGGTTGATGTGGAGCCCGGAGTGTGCCGGAGACCAGAAGCCTCTGATCTCCGCCTCTCCCATGTGGCCACCCCATCCCAGAAGAGATACGTCTGTCACCACAGTGTGCGCTGGTTGGGGAAGGGAGAGGGATCTGCCGTTGACCCAATCCTCGTTCGTTAGCCACCACTGCAATTGTCGTGCAGTGCTAGATCTGGACGCAATCAGGCAGATTCCCCTGATGCTGCGCCCACTGGAACTTCACGCCCAATGGAACTTCAACCCACTGCAGAGCTCGCGTATGCCACCTGGCATGATCTACCAGCAGAAAGCAGGAGGCCAAGAGGACCAGCAGCCTCAGGGTCATCCTGACAAAAAACCTGGATAGAGTCTGAAAGATCAGAATCATAGCCCGAAAATCCCAGACTCGCTGTTCGAGCGGATAGACCCGAAACTGCGTTGTGTCCAGAACCGCTCCGATGAAGAAGAGCTTCTGAGATGGAATCAGGTGTGACTTCGGCACGTTGATGGAAAACCCCAGAAAATGCAGGAGGTCGGCCATAGTCTGGAGGTAGGAGAAGACAGCCAGGGGCGAGCCCGCCTTAAATAGCCAGTCGTCGAGATAGGGGACGACTGGAACCCCTGACCTGCGCAGATGAGCTGCGACTACCACCAACACTTTCATGAATCCCCGAGGAGCGCCTGTAAGGCCAAAGGGGAGCACGGTAAACTGAAAATGCTCGTGGCCTACCGTGAACCGCAGGTAGCGCCGGTGGGCCGGTAGGACGGAGATAGGAAAGTAAGCATCCTGCAAGTCCAACGCTACCATCCACTCACCAGGGTGAGGACAGACAGGACCTGAGCGAGCGTCAACATTTTGAACTTCTCCTTCCGGAGGAAGCGGTTGACGTTCCTGAGATCCAAGGTAGGACGCAGACTCTTGTCCTTCTTGGGCACCAGAAAGTAGTGGGAATAGCAACCACGACCTACTTCCGGGACAGGAATGCGCTTGATAGCTGCCTTGGCCAAGAGTGCCAAAACTTCCTGTTGAAGAAGGGCCAGATGATCCTCCAACATGTGATGGTACTGAGGTGGCATGGATGGAGGGGCAGTCTCTAAGGGGAGGGAGTAGCCCCTTCGGACTATCTGCAAAACCCACCTGCCTGAGGTGATGGTGCACCAGTGGGGGAGGTGATGGCGAATCCTGCTGCACACTGGCGTTTGGTGGCCATGAAAGGTCAGACTAGGAGGGTTTGGAGGCTGCTGCAGAGGGGGCTGTGGTGGACCGGCCCTCCCGCTGGCCCCCAGAACCACGGTGGTGGTTCCCACATCCCTGGCCATGCTGGGGCTGAGCAGCTTGTGCCAGCCTGTGACCCTGGAGGGAACGTGGTGGGGAACCCCTTCTCTAGCAACAAAAGGGGCAAAAGGCAGACTGTGCAGGGCGGCTGGTGGAAAGGCCCAAGGACCTGGCCGTTGTTCGAGAGTCCTTAAAACACCCTAGGTATCCAGCCCACAGCGGATGGTAAACTTCGCTGCGTTTCTCCCCTCGGCGACTGCACAGGAGAGTACAGCCCATGCCTCCTACGGGCACTGTGGCAGCACTTGCACTACTGTATCCCACACAGAATGATTGTAACGGACCAACAGACATGCAGTGTTTACTGACCGCAGTCTCAAGCTGGAGAAAGAAAACATCTTCTTCCCAAGGTGGTCCAGCCTTTTGGATTCCCTATCGGGTGATGCATTTGGGAATGCGCCTTTGGACGTGGAGGCTTGAACCACCAAGCTCTCAGGGGTGGGGTGTTGGGAGAAGAAAGGGAGGGTCGCCCGGGGCCAGGTGGTGGTGTCGAGCAATCATCCTGTCCACAGGAGCCCCTGAGTTGGGCCTGGAACAGGCCCCAAAAGGACGTCTCTGAGGGCTTCATTAAATGGCAGTAGGGGCTCCAAAGAGCTCGCTGCCAGTTGAAGCACCTCCGTCAGGAGGTTTGTCCTGACAGCCACCGTAGGTAGCTTGAGGTGGAGAGCATCGGCCGCCCTACGCAACACCACTGCGTATGATGCTCCCTCCTCCATAGCCACAGTAGGAGGAGGCAACATGCCAAGGTCTGGGGAGGTATCCAGACCACTGGCTTACCCCAGGTCCTCTCGCCAGTCCAGTTCATAACCTAGCTAGTCGGTTCAAGTGTCCCCAGTCCCCTCCCAGTCCTCCTCACCCTCTTCTGGCTGCCAATCTGGTCTCAAAGAACCAGGAAGAACAGGGGCACAAAAGTACCAGTCGACGTCGGAGCCGGCGTCAGTGGACGCCAGTCCCGCTCCGTGTCTACCTTGAGGTGGAGGCCGGGTTTGATGACGGCTGGGGCCACAGCCGATGCCGGTTGCGGACGTGGTGCCTGTGGAGTTGGCACTGGTGGTGGTGTTACGAGGTCGACTGGCACTGATCAGGATCCAGGCCTGGATCCAAGGGGATCCTGGGATGCCGAGGCCGGAGCCACTGGCCTCGAAGGCCAAGGGCCCCCAACCGAGTTCGCGGGGCACGAAGGCAAGCCGGCGAAGCCAGGCTGGTCAAAGATGGCATGCATCGCTTCGTAGAAAGTTGGAAGCTGGGCAGGGGTCGCTCTGGGTCCCAGGAAGGAAGGGAAGCCCGGGCTCTGCAGGTGGAGCTGTGGGAGGAGCACCAACCGCATCCCTCATCGTGTCAGCCGACATACTGGAAGAAGTCGAAGAGTGACGATGCTTCTTCGACTTCTTCTTGTGCTTCGACTCACCTGACTCCGAGTGCGAAAACTTGGAAGAATGGTGCTGGCTCCGCGACCAGTCCCTTGACCTCCTACGTGACCAGGACCTCGAACTGCACAGAGCCGACCTCAAATAGCTTTCGGAACCGCTCCCATAAAGACTTCGGGCCATGGGCCGGCAGTCGGAACACGACTAGGAGTCATAGACGCGCTTCAGGCAGTAGAGGCACACACAGTGCGGATCCGTCACCAACATCAGTCGGTTACAGGAACTGCAAGCCTTGAAGCCAGGCATCCCTTGTGCACCGGGAGTCAATGGACTAAAAAAATGAAGTCGCAAAAGTCGAGAAACAAATCAGTCAAAAAGTGACTGAGGTACCGCTCTCTCCAGATCTGCGATTGCTGGCATGGAAAAAGAAAAAGAAAGAACTGACGTCAGCGCACTATGAACGCGGAGCCGACCAACGCCACATTCCGACGCTCAGGGGTACTGCTGACGAAAAAACTTTCCAGATCCAGTCTGACGCCTGGGGGTAATTCTAAGGTAAGGAATCTATAACTAACTGTTTCTTTCAGATTATTGCTTTGTTGGGAAGGTGATCTACCAAGTGTATAGCCAAGACAGTAGCCTGCTAGGGTGTCTAAATGTTCCTCTTATTCTCTAACATCACCCTTCATGCCAGGACCCTTCATGAAGTCTTGGTTCTTCACACATATTCTATACATAGATGTCCAAAGGCCCCTCTTACTATAAGGGACAGGAAGGCTACCCCTAATTCAAGTCTCATCTGCGAAGGTGCTGTATAGCTTTAGAAAGTTTAAATATTGCGTGTATGCAGTATCATATTTACGCGTCCAAATATTTTTCCTATTTATTTTAAAATGCCATAACCGCGTATGTCAGAGTAGAATCCATCTTAGAATGAGTAATGTGGCAATGTCTTGTAGATATTCCCTACAGAACACATCAACATATTTAATTTTATCGTAAGTTAGTTCAGTGAACTATATGTGAGGGCAGCCTACAGAGTCTACCTATACACTCAAGTAAATATATACGTTAGGAACTCTAACAAAACCACCGCCAAGAGGCATTTTAATTTGTTATTTTTTTTTCAAAAAACTATTGTTTTTGTTTTTAAAACATCAATAAGCAGACAGTTCTGTTGGTTGTAGTGTACAAGGAGATATAATGCAGGCCAACCTCAGAAGGTTTCAAACTAGAAGCACCATTTACATACAACGTCAGCTGCATTTGTTGGCCCCAAAAATTTGGTGGAACAACCTGATCCATTCTCATTGCTGATGCCATACCAGTTGCATAGACACTTTTAAAAAATTCAGACCAACACATGTCCATGTTTTAGTCGTTCCTTGGTAAAATCTCTAAGGCATACAAGGTCCTCTTTGTCAAAGCGGATCCGGACCCAAAATCAGCCCAGGCAAAAATGCTTGAATCTGCTCCACTTGCTTTGTCTCAATGTGCAATCTTTCTTACCATCCATCCATTCTCTTAATCTCTCTCTTCTCCATTTAAGATTGCTTTGTCTCTACCAAGTGTCACGTGGTTACAAGAGATATTATCAACACCCTTAAGTTAGCATGAGCCCGGTAGCCATGATGCTGCTTTTGAGCACGACACTGAATGTCTTTATTTTGCACAACTGTTTATGCCTCTCAAATGAGAACTCTCTGCTGTGCTCGTTCTCTGCCTGTTCCTGGAGTTTAGTCTGAACATAGCATGCAAGGTCGATAAACACTGACACTTGTTATTCTGTTCTGATCAGGCCCCAGCATTTAGACAAAACATACTAATGCAGATGTTTTTGCTGGAGACTCATACTTTGATATTATCAAGAGGCATGTTTAGGTAACACACACTTGGAGAGGGACCTTTTCACGGAGAAGAGCAACGCGCACGTGTGATGTAGAAATACTTTATATGTCCTGAGGTATGGGGTCTGTTGACAAAGCCCAGAGATCTTCTATTATATAATAATACTTCTGTTTACCAGGGGGTGGGGGGTTAGGCCTTATAGTCCTTTATCCACTTGAACTACCTATGCCATTCCCAGAGCTATGGAAATTTGGTATCCTGTCCTACCAGATCTTGGACAGCCATCATTGCGCCCAAGTCCAATTAGCCCATGTGGGGGCATTTCAGTACTATGTGGGTCAAGAGGCACTGTCCTCAGAGACATCACGGGGTGCATTCCTCACTCTATTGAGGCAGCAGGACCATTCTATGGCTTACGCGAAGCAACATCTGGTGGCATTGTCTTTCTTCGCCTAACTGGGGGCGGCATAGCGAGTAGACTAGCTCTTTTCTTCTCAATAAGGCATTGAGGGGTTGGCAAAGGCTCGAGGGAGTTAGACAAGCTGGTAAGCAACCAATTTATGTGGTTAGGCTGAGCATTATTGTGGCGAGACTCCCAGGGGTGTGCCAGACTGAGTTTGATTACCTACAGAGGGCTCGCAAAGTGTATCAGACAGGCAGCTGCACTGAGCGCACCGGGAAAACAGGTTTCATTATGAGGCGGTATGGTCAAGGAGGTCTGACTGTCAAGAATTTGAGGACTGCGGTGGAAAAAATGGTACCAAGTGGGCTTCCACCCACAGTCCTGCTGATATTAGATGTTGCCGGCAATTAGATAGTGTAACATGGGTGCAGAGGCCTGTTTGATTCACTAGTTGCAGAAGTGATGTGGTTAGCAAAGAGTGTCAGAGAGGCAATGACTATGTGGTCACACATAGCGCCAAGTCAGACACGGTGAAGAGGCTTGCTTGTTCTGGCACTTAACAAATTGGTGAAGTTCCTAAATAAAGATATCTGTAAGCTCTTTTAGTTGCCCAGGCTAGGGTGCATCCGCCGTGGTTGCATCAGAGGGGAAAGCTTTTTCTACCTGATGGGGTTCACCCCTTGATGGGGATTAACACATTTTTGTAAATAATTTATTTTAATTTGCTTGTCAATATATCTTGCAGCTGATGGGGAGGTCCCGATAACAGTGAACAAAGCTGGCCCATGGCGGGTGAGTTCATGGTTGGTGGGGACACTTCTAGTCCCCTTTCCATCTCATATACATTTTAGACACAGAGAATACCATTGTCACCTCAAAGAGGGTGCTTGCAGCCTCTTTAAAGAATCTGCAATTTTGCTGGGGCTGGCATGGTCACTTTCGTAGCTCTCAGTCACCTTCCATACATGTGCTTTGGCACAACTGGACATTTGCCCTTTGGGGATTAGATGACGCAGTCTGCATCAGGGCACCAAGACATAGCCCAGTTGCCCATACTGGTTCTCCAGCAGATGTTGGGGGTGGTCCAAGTAGGGTTGCTCTGGGATGAGCCAGCCCCCTGCACGAGTATAGAGAGCAAGGATTCAGACTTGTATCACATGGTCTGGAGCTGTTCTTTGCTTGGTGTATTCTGGGCTACAGTGCACCAGATAATTAAGGGAGTCACAGATCGGGATATGGTCCTCATCCTGTTGCTATGCCTAAAGGGTCAGTTCACTAGTCAAGTCAAGTCAAGTCAAGAAACTTTATTCGGTTGTTCTTATTGACAACCATAAAAGCATTTACATTATACAATTATTAACACAATTTATCATTAAAAGAAGAAATCAATTAAAAATAGAGTTATAAACAAGACAGATCTACATTAAGCATTCAGAATATTTAAAAAAAAGTCCTTAAAAGAAACAGGGAATATCATTTCATGTATCAATACTTTTAACCTTCCATACTGTTTCTAAATTTCATTGCCAATTTTAAAAAACTACATATATACAGGGTGTATTCACTTCTTAGCAGCTGAAGGAAGTGTAGAGCAGGGCGAAATTGTAGAAAATTCATTTTTTTCAAGCAAGGTTTTAAATATAACTTCCTCGGTATAACATAATAGGGACAAAAAAACAAAAAGTGTGCCAGGTCTTGCGGAGACTTATCGTCGCAGCCGCAAGCCGGCAACACTTGCCCACGATGAGATCCCCTAGGGACAGCCAACAGTAAATGAAACAGGTTAAACCTGAACCTTGTCAATAGAAAACGGTCATAACTAGATATTTGCCATGTTAGGTACGGTTCCAAAAGCAATGTACTTTTTATTAGTACGTGATTTCGTACACTATCTTTTTTTAATTCACATGACTCCCTATCCTGGTATCTAGAATCAATAAAAGCCTTCTTGACCGCAATAACATCCGATTTAGTAATGGATTCAGGAAATAAGAAAAGTTCAGGACGACCTAAATCAGTAAAGCACTTATACAAGTACTTTAACCAGGGAACCTTCATCCTGTTATCCCATGTGAGTGCTTCTCTTAATATAAGCTGGGTGAGTGGTATGTTGTCATTTAGCCAACAATTCATCCAGCATATTAGGGGATTTACTGCAATTTTGTCACATATGAAGGGGACCCCCAATTCCTCGTGCACAGAGAAATTTGCCGTACCCCTGGGAACCCTTAATAATTGTTTTAGAAAGTTATTTTCAACTATCTCTAGGGCTTCCAGAGGAGCATATCCCCATATTTCACTACCGTAGCATGCTATAGTAACACTTTTGGCCTGGTAAAGTTGGAGTAATGCAGCAACTGGGCTGTTTCCCATTTTCCTGGAAAAGTCCATTATAGCCGCATTTGCCCTGATAACCTCTCCCTTCTTTTATTGAATCACGGGTCCCCAATTTAATTGAGTGTCAAAAAGGACCCCAAGGTAAGAGAATGTGTTTGTTACAGGGATTTGTACTCCATTTACATTTAGGCGATTTGGTTTTTTGCTTCCTTGGCCAACTTTCATTATGTAGGATTTAGAATTGTTAATGCTTAGATCTCTATTTTTCATAAAAGAAAAAAAAGAGTCTAATAAAATTTGAAGTCCGTTGGCGGTCCTAGATAAAAGGACTGCGTCATCCGCATATAGCAGAACTGGCAGTCCCTTTCGGCCAATGTACGGGTAGTCTGTCATAGTGCTTAAAAGGTGCTCTTCCAGATCATTTATGTAGAGGTTAAAAAGGAACGGGGCCAGGATGCATCCTTGTCGAACACCCCGATACACTCCAAAGTCTTTTGTCACATTTAGATCTTGTGTGTATCTGACATTCGCTTTAGTATCAGAATGCATATCTTCTAGCAAATTAACTAAGTTCTGGTCCACGCCCATTTTTGCCATGGCGCCCCAGAGCTTCCCGCGACTCACACAATCGAAAGCCGAGGAAAGATCCATGAACGCCATGTGGATCGTTCCTTGCCGGGCCTTAGTATACTTCCCAATGATAAGGTATAAATTTAAGCATTGAGAAATCGTAGAATGCCCAGGCCTAAATCCGTATTGGATTGAGGATATTATTTTGTTTTCCTCCGACCACCTGACCAATCTATTCAAAATTACTCCTCCCACGACTTTAACCACGGAGTTTATTAGAGATATTGGTCTATAGCAAAGAGGACTATTACGGTCTCCTTTCTTGAATACGGGCACGATAGTAGATACCCCCCAAGATTTTGGGCATCCACAAGACACGGCCGCATTAAGTACTGCTGTAAGGACCGGTGCCCAAAGTACTATACGAGATTTAAAAAGGTCGGGAGGTAGACCATCAGGTCCTGGGGCCTTGTTGTTTGTTAGCCCTTCAATTCCCTTTATTACCTCATCAATTGAGAAGAGCAATACATTTTCACTACTTTCATTTAATCTGTTTTCTGCTTGTGACTCATTGTTTTTAAAAATAGAGCTGAAGTGGTTAATCCATTCTTCCTCTGGGATGTTAGTGCCCACATTGGAAATGCTAGTGTGATCAAATATAGGCTTATTAATAATCTCCCAGAACTTCGAGCTGTTTTTCAAGGTCTCGGGGTCTAACAAAGACTCCCATAGACTTTTTTTTACCGCTCGCTTGCGATTAGCACATGATTTCTTATACCTAACCCGCAGGTCCCTGACAAGCATTAGGTCTCTAGGTTTTATTTTTAGGGCTTTTTTAAGTTCACGACTGGCCTTCGAACAATCACTGTCAAACCATTTTGGATTACTGTTTGGGTTGACTTTCCCTTTGGTAGGTACCATTAAAATTGACTCCACCTTTTTGGCAATCTCTTTGAAAGATGCTAAGATTTGTACTGGCGCTGATACAGGAGATGTACATACTGACAGTTCGTAATTACACACATTATTAATAGAGGAGTAAAACTGTTCACAATCCACCATTGACCATTTTAAGCGTCGTTTACCGTTAATACATTTTATGAGACCTCGATCCTCACGGGGATTGCGTTTTTCAAATGTATTCTCACCCATTTTAATGCATATAGGGTTATGGTCGCTATAAATGCTCAATTGAATTGAGAAATCCTCAACAATATTAGCAAGGTCTGCCGAAAGTAAAATATGGTCTATGTATGTCCCTGTCGCATGACCTTTGAATGTGGGAGTAGGGAAAACAGTTAGCTCCGATACTATTGACATTGCTGTAAAGAAATTATTTTCATTCAACAGATCATTTAGTTCTGTTCCCCTCCGTGAGTGATCAAAATGTATTCCTTCCGTACTATTACAACCCATTTGACCAACAGTTATCATACTAGGGTTCCCACATAAATGTGTGTTAAAATCACCGACTATTATCTTTTGGCGAGGCAAAGAACCGACATTTGCCCTTAGGAATTCACGCAAAGACTCAATATTACAATCACCGGACTGATTCACTGCGTTGTAAAAGTTGATCAATACAAGTTTTGTTTTACCCCTCCTGAACTCTAAAACCTGAATATTACTGTTACCAGAGTGGTGTTCAACTTTATGGCATACAAGTGTCAAGCTAACAAAAATTGCCAAACCCCCTTTTGCTCTTCCGCTAGCTGATGGAACTGCAGGAATAATGAAACTCTGGTAGCCTTCAATATGTACATTTTTTCCTGCTACCCAAGTTTCTTGGAGACATATTATCGGATATTCTTTGACAAAAGACAGCCATCCTTTATCACTCAGTTTATCATGGAGTCCTGCTATGTTCCACGATAATACCCTCTCCTTGCATTTTTGCAGTTCACATTGTGTTGTATCAGCTTTCTCGTATACATCTAAACTAGTGGATATTGGACCTGTACTGCAACATACCCGTTCTAACACAGAATTGGCCTTAGTATGTACTGAGAAGGGGACTGGATTTATATCATTATGTGGTCTAGTTATATCAGTTAACTGATTCGCAACTCCCAACATCGCAACATTACTACCTTGCAATTCTAGGATTTGATTGTCATTTCCTAAACCTACATCGTCTGACAGGCAATCATTGTGGTCAGGATTAAGAGGTGTATCAGGTAGTCATTCCACCCCTTCCAGCCCACCCTCATCAAGAAAAACATCATACCTGTTGGAAATGGGGATGTTAAATCGGTTATTGAAGTGGCTAGAATGTTGATGATCTTGTTGATAAGTCTGTATTGGACGTTCCCTTCTGTCCAAACTATAACCCCAGTTGTTAGTTGGTATATCAAAACCCCAGCCATTAATTGTTTCTGGCCAAATTGGCCTAATATGGGTATGAATTGGCTTAGGGTATGTCATACTCCGTTGTTTTTTGCCAAAAAATTCTAGGGTGAGAGGAATGATGGTCCCTCTCCTGCGCTGTGGCGGTAGGATGTTTGGTAGAATGTTTGGTAAAACAGCAGAGTTTACAAAATTTATAATTATACAGTCCCCTTTAAATTTTTTGGGGTTTTGCCCTATCCACGGAACCCTTCTGGCTGACTTAATGTCTCCAGCTAGCTGTTGTTTCCCCCATGGGGCCAACTGCATGTTTCCAGATAACCAATGCAGGGCCTTACTTGTTAACGCCGTGGGGGATTCTGATTGATCTGTTGCTAGTGGGGGGGCATTTGCCAGTACCAGCACTAATGGTGCCGCATCTTCTATAAAGTGTAGTGTATCTTCTTCTACTCCTGGTGCGGACAGTACAGGGGGGTTTAGGGGCTGAACCTCTATTGACAATGAATGATTAGACACGGTATTTGGGGTCTGTTCCAATAAAATTGCTTGTGTAGTATTGGAATTTATGCCTCCCTCTATTCCAAGTCCAAGAGCTTCTTTTACGGGTGAAGCCAACTTTGTGACTATTACAGATATGTTTAACACCTCTTCTACTATCTTTTTCTGATCTGCGCCTAATTTCTTTACATCCGCAGATAACTTATCCAGTTTAGCCACTACTGGTTTAATTAAAGCTTTAAATTTAATATCAATTAATTCTGCTATCCTGGATAATATCTCTTCATCCACGTTTAACTTCTCAGCATCTTCTACTTTCCCCCTACTTTTTTCCTTGCTTCTCACGGGTGACACAGCCCTCTTCCTCCCAGAGTGAGCTCCACCACGATGTATTTGTGGTTTTCTACACTTTCTGATAGCACGAGTATCAGGGACTTGAGCTGGGGGATCAGCGTCGCTATTTATCTGTTCACTCTCCAGCGCATTTGAATCTTGTTCAGTATCAACTAACTGGGGATCAGAGTCATTTTCCAGAGCTGAGTCTTGTCCTTGTGTTATATGAACACTCTGGTTTAAGGTACCATTATCGTGTGTATCAGTATCTAGGATTACACTTCCCTCGACCTGAGAAGGTATATCAATCCACTGTGAGTCTGGAGATGGGCTTAGGGGGGATAGAATAGGGGATTGACTAAGGCCTAAGGATTGTCTCCTTTCGTTATTAATCTTTGACACTACATGGACCATATAATTGTCCATGGTCACCACAGGAGTCTTTTTTGGCATTCTTGTTTATATTAATTATTGTTACCCACTCTATATCAATCGGAAAATAAGAGAGGGCATACGTGATACAATGCAAGTATATCCAGGATTTAAATTATAAACAGGGGTACAGAGTCTTACTGCAACCAAACAAATCCGGGTCAGCAGGGGCAGAGTGGCGCGCCCAGTCCAGTCTCAGTCTGTCTCGGACTGTCTAAGACTGTCCGCCCTTAGTCCGGGCTTTGTCCCGGGATAAGTCCCGCACACGCGTCCCGCTAACGCGTGGTCTGCCCAAGTTAAATACGAATCCTGATTTAGGGGGCGGAGACACGGGAAGAGGCAACAGGTGTGCTCGCTGGAACACGCACAGCCTGATGGGCCTCGCAGTCCCGTCCTCCAGCGCCTACACACTCCCACGCAGCTTCAATGCCCTACGGGGCTGCTGGCAGGCAAAAACGAGGCACAGAGTTCCCAGGCGTCGAACTTCACAAATTCCTCAGCGAGCGGCTCCCGCGGAGCGGGGGCCGCGAGGAGTATAAGGGCACAGGCAGGGGGGCGGGGACACGGGAAGAGGCAACAGGTGTGCTCGCTGGAACACGCACAGCCTGATGGGCCTCGCAGTCCCGTCCTCCAGCGCCTACACACTCCCACGCAGCTTCAATGCCCTACGGGGCTCCTGGCAGGCAAAAACGAGGCACAGAGTTCCCAGGCGTCGGACTTCACAAATTCCTCAGCGAGCGGCACCCGCGGAGCGGGGGCCGCGAGGAGTATAAGGGCACAGGCAGGGGGGCGGAGACACGGGAAGAGGCAACAGGTGTGCTCGCTGGAACACGCACAGCCTGATGGGCCTCGCAGTCCCGTCCTCCAGCGCCTACACACTCCCACGCAGCTTCAATGCCCTAAGGGGCTCCTGGCAGGCAAAAACGAGGCACAGAGTTCCCAGGCGTCGAACTTCACAAATTCCTCAGCGAGCGGCACCCGCGGAGCGGGGGCCGCGAGGAGTATAAGGGCACAGGCAGGGGGGCGGAGACACGGGAAGAGGCAACAGGTGTGCTCGCTGGAACACGCACAGCCTGATGGGCCTCGCAGTCCCGTCCTCCAGCGCCTACACACTCCCACGCAGCTTCAATGCCCTACGGGGCTCCTGGCAGGCAAAAACGAGGCACAGAGTTCCCAGGCGTCGAACTTCACAAATTCCTCAGCGAGCGGCTCCCGCGGAGCGGGGGCCGCGAGGAGTATAAGGGCACAGGCAGGGGGGCGGAGACACAGGAAGAGGCAACAGGTGTGCTCGCTGGAACACGCACAGCCTGATGGGCCTCGCAGTCCCGTCCTCCAGCGCCTACACACTCCCACGCAGCTTCAATGCCCTACGGGGCTCCTGGCAGGCAAAAACGAGGCACAGAGTTCCCAGGCATCGAACTTCACAAATTCCTCAGCGAGCATGGTCACTTTCGTAGCTCTCAGTCACCTTCCATACATGTGCTTTGGCACAACTGGACATTTGCCCTTTGGGGATTAGATGACGCAGTCTGCATCAGGGCACCAAGACATAGCCCAGTTGCCCTTACTGGTTCTCCAGCAGATGTTGGGGGTGGTCCAAGTAGGGTTGCTCTGGGATGAGCCAGCCCCCTGCACGAGTATAGAGAGCAAGGATTCAGACTTGTATCACATGGTCTGGAGCTGTTCTTTGCTTGGTGTATTCTGGGCTACAGTGCACCAGATAATTAAGGGAGTCACAGATCGGGATATGGTCCTCATCCTGTTGCTATGCCTAAAGGGTCAGTTCACTAGAACTAAGGTCAATTCAGTGTTGAGTAGATTCAGGGGTTGGTGTTGGTGCTGGCTAGGGGCTAGATAACCATGAATTAGATGAGTTCAGGGGGCACTGACTTGTGGAAGTGGCAGAGAAAACTTGCAAATGGCGCTTATTGTGAGTGTGTGATGCTTAGACGAGAGCAATAGACTGTGCCGCACTGCCATAGCACAAGCCTGGGATGTTGTTGTAGACTCTGCCACTTGTTGACTTTAATGGTCAGGTGCAAGCCCCTCAACTGACAAGACTGATATGTAATGAACAAGGCTAGCAAGGAATGTTTGACAATCGCAGGGTGCCAGCTTATCCACTCCACCCTCTTCTGGGGGGAGAGTGTTAAAGCATTATTGTGAGTTATGCTGGATATGCTACCACCATACTGGGCAGGCCTGCTCTTTGCTCATTGCCCTCACTCCAAATGTTTCCTTTTAATTTTGTCTTTCCTATTGTGGTTGTGTTGGTCCACAGGCATGGGGGCAACACGTTGGTTACCGACTACATCTGGTTTTTGTAATCTATAACTGTTCATGGTGAAAGTAAAAAGTCCCTTTATTATGATCTGCAATGGCACTGTTGCTCCTTAATTTTGAAACACTTTACCTTAATGTGTACTGCATTGTGAAAGGGGGACATTGTATGTGAAATGTCTTTGCCATGCTGTGGTATACTATAAATTTGTTTAAAAAATATTGAACATTTTTAAAAAAATAGAGAGCAAGATTTGCGTACAAGCAAATGTCCTGTTTATGCTCTGGGGAGACAAAGATTAGAGATGCAAGGGGGACCGGTTTGAAGGGCAAATCATGAGTTCACGGAATGTTTTGATGTACAGGGAGATATCGGGCGGTAGGTGACTCGATGTCTAGGGGTCTATATATTTTGGGACACAAATGATGTTGCATCCATATAAATAGGAGTGCTGTGTTGTTTTGATAACACGCTTTTGAATGTCTGCTTACCTAAATAAGTATAGCCTGAGATATACGTCTAACCAAACAACAGAAAACTTGGTCTCAGGTTGTCATTCTAAAGGGTGGGTAGTCCTGGACATTTTAATTTTTATTTTTTAGAGTTTAATATAGCGTGAACTAGACCCGAAGAAATCAGGTATCCGAGCGCTTTACATGAGCACAAGTTTCGTGTGTGCCCCCTTTTTTTTCTAGACAAGGTAATCGACTTGTCCCCTTCATATAGGTTACAGCCATTTGTCATTAGCCCATGCCTGTAATGCATTCGGCCTATTCCTTTGTCTAGGAATCTGCCTAAGCTATGATCCTACATTCCAATGGAACAAAGGGGCTGCCTTTCTGCAGCCTGGGGCATAGTACTGTCTCACACCAAAAACCAGCAATAGTGGTTTCAATGTTGAGTCCCAAAATATTGACTCATACCTAATAAAACTAATTGAAGACCATTGGTACCTGGAGTCCTTGGTGGAGCTGCCTTACCTATTAACTTTTCAACAATTTGAATGGTTATGATGCTCTGAAAAAGAAATCGGGTCACTATATGATAGCTGCTCATTCACATGTATTTAAACCAATGTTGGGCCACGCAAAATTGGCAGCATATAATAGTTCAAATTCTTCTAGGCCAGTGGTTCATAACCTTTTGACTGCTGTAAACCCTCACTTGCCTGGCCTGGCAGTTTGGGCTGGACTGTTCCCATGAGGCACAAGGTCAAGACTGATTTGCATATAGCTGGGTCTGAACTGAGGTGGAGAAGTGTGGTAAAGAACGATGATGGATTCAACCCAGATCTGTGACTGGGGGTGAGTATCTGAAAAGTTTCAGCGCTCCATCCATCATCTCCTTGTGTTTGCTCTGTAGACCCCCACTTAATCATTACTGGGATCAAGGAACCTCCACGGAATCATTATTGGAATCTGGGGACCCCTCCCACTTTAATCATTACTGGAACCTTAGCCTAAGCATTTGCGATTATTTGACCCGCAATGCAACACACATAAAATACAGAAACAAGCATTCAAACAAATTCATAGATAATGAACTAAATTATTTAATTCACAAACAAATATAAAAAAGGTCAAAATCTATATTTTTATAGGACTGGGAAGGAGCGTTTCTAAATCCAATTGAGGCTACTCATCGTCCATATTATATTTTGTTTGATGCACTTACAATGCTCCCAAGAATCAATCTGAGGATACTGACAATGGTATAACTTCTAATTTAGAATTTCACCCTTTGCTGTATTATTTTTATATTCTTTATTCATCTGTTAACATTATACATTTTTTTTAGCTGGTGCGGACCCCTTCAGTAGGCTTTGCAGACCCTAGTAGTCCAAGGACTACAGTTTAAGAACCACTGTTCTAAGTCAGTTATGATGTACCAGAGTTTTTTTAACCTCTAGATGTTATAGCTTCAAATAATTCTAACAATTCCTTGTCTCCACTGGCCTGTTGTTCATTCCAAGTTTCTTTCTTATATTCTAGTTGTAACCTCCTATACTATGTCTATGCCTAAGACACCGTTTTTCTAGCAGGCAATCAATTAATTGTCCTCCTGGGGAGACAAAAACTCCCTGCCAGTCAGGTACATATTTTTTTTGTTTTCAAGCAACAACCTGTGGCTTTGGGGGTTTGTTTCCGGAAAATGAAACGCTTTGCTGGGAGGGCACAATAATCATGGAGCCTGCTGCTGCAAAGTCCACAGCATTCACTGCAATGACCACACCAATAATAAAGGCTAACTCTGATGGGTAATCTTCCACATATCCAGCTACCTCTCAAACGCTAGTTCTGGACCCAAATCTGCTGGCTTGACTTGAAAATAAAAAGCAGAGAAAGGCAATTTTGTTACTCCAGTTGTGGTCGTTTTTGGTTACGACAAGCCTACCATTAGCTTAAAGCCCGGTCCTGACACTTTTTCAATAGCTCTTCAGCCTACATGGTTTGACACACTATCATGGTGTTTTATCAAGGACTGTAGTATCTTTTCAGCTTCTCAGAGGAAGCCCATTGGTTACTGGGAGTCACACTGAACAGGTCTTCTCATACCATTCAATCAGAATGAATGAATATAGGGTTGGAGCAACACCTGAGGCCATTCAGTGCAGCATATGAAGACAAGTAAAGCATGTACTGGAGGAATATGCTTAAACATCGCTCCCAAATAGCTACTAGAACTTCTAATTTTTATGGAAAGGCCTTTCACCACTAACCAGTGCCTAATTTGAGCCGATGGTTTCTGGTGCTCGGCACCAGCTCTTAATTATCAACACCGGTGAAATGGTTTAGTTGAAAGGATGAATAGGTTTATCAAAGAAGGCATACAAACTGCTATTTCTTGTAATGTAGATGTGGAAGATTTTCTTAGAAAAAGGGTATGGTTATATTTGGTTACTCCTCATTCCACAACAGGTATCTCTCCTTTCAGATTGTTAAAAAAAAGGAATCCCAATGGGAACATATGTCCATCTTGGATCAAGGACCTAACTACAAACAATAAGTCATGTCTAGCTTGTCATGACAAAGACATAGTTAAGGAAAATGTGTCAAATCAACAAAAGGTTCAAAAGAGAAACTTTGATTCAAAGGTCATCCCTTCCTTACAAACCTTTAGGGTTGGTGATTGGGTCATGGTTAAAACTCATGACGGTCAAAAAGGGCATGTCTAAGTTTTCTCTTCCCACACAAGTTCTCAAAATTTCCAAGGGTTCTCTCTTTCTTGATAAAAAGGGGTGGTGGAAGAAACGAGTAATTGTCAAACTTACCCATGAACAGGCCAACAAGGTGTTTTAAAACTAAACATGTTGACGACAGTTCTTCTTGTTCTTATTTTCCCTTGGGACCCGCTTCTGGTGATATTTCCCAACCTGTTTCACAGGTCACACACACTTCAAATGATCCATCTTCGCTTTGTTTTGACCATAATGTTGATTCTCATGTTGTCTCCACCCCCTCAACTTCCTCTCCCAACACTTCAACCAGAGTACACAGAAATTGTTATTTTCCTTCACGATTTAAGGATTACTATTTATCTTAACGTATTTTCTGTGTTTCAACTGTTTTCTTTCATTTCATTTCTTTGTATAAAAGGGAGATGATGTGATGTACATGTTATACCTTTTATGATAGTACTTCATTTATAACCGTATGTATTTCTTCCATGTCTATTATAGTAGCATTACCTGAATTCCATAGCGCGCACCTTTGAAGAATGTTTCCCTTCAAAGGTGCATCGCTCGTGGTACATGTTTCTCTGTGCTTTCCAACTGCAGAATCTTTCATTCAGCAGTTGGACATCAGAGTTGACGGTCGTGCTCCAGTAATTATGCTACATACCTATGAAGAATAAACTTCGTTTGGAAATTAAACCCTTCGTTCCTCTACCACGGTATTTCTTCGGATTAACGAAGAATTTCACGTTTACAACCGGTGTTTATGACAGTCTGCCACAAGGTGACGCTGTCTGGCTAATTTAGAGATGACCACAACACGAGGTAATTATGAATTCGATATACATTAAAATTACTATTCCCAGCTGCCCAAACCATGCTTACAGCTTTGGGGGTCTGAAATAGTCTGAATAGTCACATTTGTAGGAGTGTGATGGTTAGTAGTTGTGTTGTTACTATCATTGGCAGCATGGCAGGGGCATTGTGTGGTGCGAGCTACAGTGGCCTCCTGACGAGAGCCCTGGCACTTAAAAAAAAATGTTACACATTAAGCACTACCTCTGACATTCATTGCCCAGATCCCTGTAATACTCTTCATGCATGTCTGTAAGAATTGAATTGTTTTGCAGCCTTATAGAAGGGCGTCTCCTTTATTCACCCAGAAATATTTGTGCTGTAAAGAGGAGTTGTTGGCCCGGTGACAGGCCATTTACAATACCTGTACAAAGTAAGATACACACAGTCAGTCTTGCATGTGTCATTACTGAAGTCCAGGAAGGGCTTGAATGTATGTTGCCAATGCAGAATAGCTACCAGCTGTCATGAAGTCTCATGATGAAGGTGAAGATCAAGATCAAGATCAAGTGGTGACGAAGTCGGATTTCGTGATGTATGGCAATGCAGTTTACTGCCTAGTCCGCCTGAAGGATTATGGGGCAGAAGGCAACCACCTGGGGCCATATTATGAATCCGTTCTGCGGACTGGTGCAGAACCGTGGTGTGGGCCGGTTACAGCTATGATGAGTTCGCATCTGCACATTGCTGCTCTGGAACATGTAGAGTAGCGGGTACTACCACTCTGTAACTAAGATGTGCTGGGTGCCGAGGAATTACCAGCATGGTGCTCCTGCAAACACTCCTCAGAGCCGGAGTTTTCTCAAGTGACACTTTAGCTTTCATCCCCAGGGGCCGTTTCTGAGAAGTAACCCCGCATCTGCTACATATTGATAACGCACGGTGCGATATCACCCCCCAATTACGAGTTTTGCGGGTGAGAACGGGTGATCAGGCGGTAATCCTGCACGTTTTCCACAGTCCTGTAGCGTAACCTTCTTATGGGCTATCCCCCTTATGGAAAGGCCTTTCTTAATACATCGGACCATTTCCATAAGTGTTCGTGGAAAAACTGCTACTTTTACGAGTTTTTTTCCAAACTACTTATGGCAAGGGTCTATTATTTGTAAATCTGCACCTACGCGAGGGTGTAATGTACTCATATTTGCATGGATCTGGCACAGTAAGAACAATTGGTAAGCTCTAGACTACTCCTTGTATTGCTATCCGCGAAAAGGTAAGTGTCTTCAGGTCGGCACGTGCGCTGCCTCTGACGTAGGCACGCCGCGTGACGCAGGCGCTGTCCTTTAAGGTGAAAGTCTGCGTGGAGCCGGGCCCAGGGCGGGCCGCCGACACTCGTCTTTTGCAGGCTGGCTCATCCACTACCGCTCCTGCCTGCGACACGATAATAAAAATAATCTTCTCATTGGCTGCGCCGCTCCCTGCGTGGGGCCCTCCCCTGTGGCGCCGCGACGCTCCCCTTAGGTTTCCGCTTGGCAGGCTGGGTTAGTTGCTCGACACCGCCGTGCCTATTTCTGCACTGCTTATGCTTGCTCATTTCGGGAGCTCATTTCGGAGCCATCGCCTCCCTGCTGGGAACAGGCCCTGTGCCTTTCTCGGGGCTTTTCATGTGCTGCGCCTCCCGAGTGCAGAGATGCTGATGCGAGGGATGGGGCGGAATACAAAGCTGCTCGGTGAGAGGGCTGGGCTGGCACGGAGCCTGCCGCCACTGGGGCTGGGTGGCTCCGGGGACTGGCACATGCATACGCAGCCTCTCACCACTGGGACTGGCCGGGCTCAGGGCATTGACCAGGCTCACAGAACCTGGCTTTATGTGGCTAAATTGGTTCAAGGGATTGGCAGAGAGATAGTCTTTTACCTATAGGTTGGATAGCACATACCTTGCCACTACCGGGACTAGGTGGCCTCGGGGACTGGCACTAGGCACCGCTGGCCACAGGTTTTTAAAAGATAGTTTAGGGCTAAACTAGTTCAAGGACTTAGAACATGGATAGTGACAGAATGGGATGGCACAGAGACCGTCCCTACTAGGACTAGATGGCACGCCACCTACAATAATGGCTGAGCATATGGCATTGAAACGCACACACAACCTGGCTTCTGTAAGACTACCTGGGCTCAAGGGGTTGGCATGGGGGTAGTCTGCCCAGAGTTGGCACTTTCTCACGGTTCGATCCCCGGCACCAGCGGCAGGTTGGCTCAGCACCTTGTGACTCTGGGTAATAGCTCGCTTAATCTTCCCGACGGCCCCCAGCACCGGGACACCTCGCCTGAGGTAGGTGCGCTTTACAAATGCTGGTATTAATATGGCTGGGAAGTAACTGGAATGGCGTGGGAGCAAAAGAAAGGATAGTTTTAGTCCCAGATCTTGGTGCTGGGGGGTGATGTTTGACATTGTTCAGCATTCCGTCCATCAATTGTACTTATTGCATCTGAATAATATGAGGCGGGGGAGGGGGGACATTTTGTGTTCACAGGTCTGTCACTGGGTGATTATTTCAAAGCAATGACTGACCTCCAAGCACATGTCGGCACCTCCCCTAAAACATCTGATTCACTCACAGCTCAGCTCCATCACACTGTGGTGCCAGGTTATTAATGGGGGCGAGGGGGGGAGTTGGCTACTAAAAACGGCAAAGCTGCAAATAAAAAAATGATTAAAACTGTTTATTTTGAATCATTGGAGCCAAGGGCGAGGGGCAATATTACCTTGACTATAATGCAGACAGCTTCCTACGCCCTCTGAAGATTGGCGGCCCGGGGCCATCACACCCATGCCAAAAGTCAGCCCTAGTATATCACCCTTAGGATGTGAACAGAAGTCATCGCCTTCAGCATATATTTAGTACAGTGATATCCATCCCTCCTTCTGCTGTACAGGATTGGCTCACAGGACTGACACTTGTTCACAGGATAGGAACAGGATGCAAGACCCTCAGAAGGGCTGTAAATGCTCACAGAGTGTTAGACTTCGCAAGGACGCATAGTCACAGGAAATTCTTGATTACCCTATCTGTTTATAATCATTTTGAGTGCCTTATAACACCGTATTAAGTAAGAAAAAAGTTACTTAACTGCAACATATGCCATCCTAATTCCAAGGTATTCCATTGAGTCTCGGGAATGTGCTGTTATCTCTATTTTCAGAGGACTGCAAGAAATCTCAGGCCTTTTGGGACTTTACCCACACTTGAAAAACTCTGCAGCCTCAGGTTTCACGAGGTGGATACGAAAGGAATGACAAGTAGAGGTTATAAAAGTGTTGTTCTACTAAAACGTCTCTGAAGGTTAGATATTTCAAAAGAAACAGTGAACAAATGTGGTATACTTAAAGGACAAAATCATTTTCTGCAAGATACCCTGCATTCCCATTGTTGAGGAGGGGCCAGTGGGTGAAGCACCCCTTTGCTGTGCATAAAGGCAGTTCAATTTTCCACATGGCAAGAGCTTAATGTTCGGACAGTGGGCATAGGAGGAGACGTAGGAGGGTTTTCAGAGTCTCTCACGCTACCTTTCAAACCTACTTACAACGGTATCCTTGCACGTTTTAGAGATTTACGCTGGGCATAAATTCACAATTAAGGGACCGATTCAGAAATATATTCACACATCTAATTCTAACTTACCCGTTTGTATGCTCGTGTGAAAACATGCACGAATATTTTTGCCTGAGAAAAGGGAATTCACAAAAACTTTCAAAAGATTAGGCTTAGAGCAGAGTGGCTGGTGCGACACAGCTTTTCTAAAGAAAGGGACGCGGCCTCGGTGAATACGCTGCATGGGCACTAGTAATTTGCAATGCAATAGGTCTCGCATTTGCAAGAGTTTAAGCTATTGCATTGCTAATAGCTCAAACTCTCGTGAATGCGAGACCTATTGCATTTCATATGCTTGTTCTAAACTGGTGTGGAATACTTTTGTGTTGTTTTCACTGGGTTACTGTAGGTGTGTGCACAAATACTTTACACATTGCCTCTTTAGTTTATCGTGACCACTCTGTGCCAAGATACCCGACGGTGAGCACAGGTGAACTTAATGTGTGACTAGAATGTGGGTTCCTACTTGGACAGAGTGCAAACTGCTGCCAACAAGAGACCCCATTTCTAAAAATTACAATATGTAGCTTGGAGTTCTGTATGCGCTATTTACCCTGTGCGGTCATCCCCTTCACATGTCCATCACACCCATATGAGTGGCATATATATTATTATGGTAACCATGGGCAAGGTGACTGTAACCCCTTCCTTTCCTCAGTGGGTCCACTGCTGTAGTCTTGCATGAGCTTTTTCTGTAACTAGAATTACATCTTCCCAATGCATCAGAATGTGATTTTGAGCAATTTGTGCTGAGGGCCTCCTGTGTCACCTGCACATTTTATGCTATCAGGACTTCTAGAACCCATTTCTGACTTTTAGATGGCCTTCTAGAGCCCATTCACAATGCTTTTCTGAATGGTTTGGGGATTTCTCATTCGGTGTTCCGATTGTGGCAATGTATCATTTTGATAAGCTTTTAATATGATAGATTGGATCAGGATGTTTAGGAATACTTCCTATTGTTTTGAAGATGAAGCATGGAGTAATTCAATTTGTAGTCTCTGAGGAGGGTGTTAGTCACCTCTTCTTACATTTCATGTCCTTTACCCAAAAGATATTCTGTGTTGCAAATCTTGTAATGGCTATATAGTGTCAGTTTCTTTAGGTTTTTCTAGATCCTTGCCAACTCACTACCACTCAGCTGATTTCCATCTAAAGCCATATTTAATGGTTGTCTTTTTCTACAGTCCGAAATATACAAGTTTCTGAACAGTATGTACCTTTCTCCTGTGTTCTTCAGGTAGAACCGTACTGACTTCCTCCATGCCCCACCACTATGGCATCATATTGGCGTAGCAATGTTTTGAAATAGCTCTCCAGAATAAATCTACTTAGAAAGTGCATTCAGCCTCTTGCTTTCCACGTTCAATGGCAGTCCCACTGCAAGTTTCCCAGCGCTGGAGCTAAACACCCAGTCGGGTTCAATATTACCTCTTAGGTAGCCTGTACCCTGCGGCATAGCTTTCTACTTTTGGTAACATTTTCTTTTGCATTGAGCATATCATAGCTAATTGCATGAAATTATCTTTCATTGGAGTCAAAACCCCTGGAAGGTATGGAAGGTGCTGGTTGCATTTTTCATTAGAGTAATATTTCTTCTAGGAACTGTGTGCTATTGTGTTCTTTTTAATTTGTGCCCCATAGCAATCAGCAACCCTTTTAATGAAAATATTACATGTAGCTACATTGTCTAGAGGTGATTTTTTAATGGATCCTCATCTTGTGGTACTAGGAGTCAAATACTGAGGGCCACACAAACCTGAAATATTCTGTGTGTGCATGTGTGATGCGGTTAGCTGTTATCTCTTTATATATTTTACTTCTCGTTTATAGACAACTTTGGGCCATATGAAGGTAGTTTAATACCGGTCGGTAACGGCCGAAAATCAGTAAATTTGCCATTACCGACCGGTATTTAGCTTTTTCTAATGTAGGTGGCTTGATTTTAGGATTCGGTAATTAACCGATTCGGTAATTTAAGGATTCGGTAAATTACCGAATCGGTAAATTACCGAATCCTAAATCCTATGTAGGGAGCACTCAAGTGAATGCATTTTTAATTTAAGGATTCGTTATTTACAACCAACTACAAGTTGGTGGTAAATGTCGAAAACCTTTAAAAAAGCAATTTTGGGCTTTTTTGAAAGTGTCATGTGGCAGACATACATGTGTGCCACATGTGCACACATGCACAATTCAGGGGTGCAACAGGGTGTCAATGTGACACCCTGCCACCCTCGAATATGTTCCCCCTATTACCGATTCGGTAAATACCGAATCGGTAATGGTGAATGGCTTCCCATTCATTCCTATGAACCTCCAGGCCTCCAGGCCCATAGGATTGAATGGGATTTACCGAATCGGTAATACCGAATATTACAGATTCGGTAAAATTGACTGAATTTTTACCTACATACTATTTACCGATTCTTTAATACCGAATCGGTAAAATTTGGTATTTAAGAATCTGTAAATAGAGATTACCTACATATCTGTTGTCAGGAGAACTATTGCGTCCAATACCAATGCTCAGAGTGGGCTTTGGGTGAGCCTATTGCTTATCATTGGTTGGCTTTCCTGTCAGTCTCATTTGCTCTGCTTCTTTTCGATGGCTCTCCTTTCTTTTCCTGTGTTTATCAAGGAACTTTTCCCCCCTTTCTCATAGCACACCATTGGAGTGCATGCGTTTCTTTACTTTCCACGCCATGTGCTACTTCTGGTCTCACATCCCTGCTCCCTACGCTGTCCTTATTGTCTCCCCTCCCCCACGCCACAGCTTGCCCATTGCACTAACCGTTACCATTCGGCTTGGCTTTTTTTTACCTTTTTTTTCCTACCACCCCCAACTCTTCCGTTTCTCCTTGCCCATCACTGATGCAGCTGTGGCGGTTTTCAATCCAACGTAAGGGGGAGGGATATGGGGGGCACCGCACGGTAAAAAATATATAGACTTACCTTTTCTACCAGCCGCCGCAATCTTCTGATCCCACGCCCGCTGTTCCCGTGCTCCAGTCCCAGGACTGCAATTCCTATGAGCATAGGCTCCCAGACTCCACGCAACCCCAGAGCTTCTCTCATGCTATTTCCCCCAGCATGAGAGAAGCACTGGGATTTGGTGGAGTGGCCAAACCCGGTATTCACACTTTCAGTGCCTACAGCATCTCCTCCCCGGCTGATGCTATGAACATGGCCCTGATTCTTTGTGTGTTTTTCAGGGTTCAATGTCTATTTTACAGCTAAAATAGTATTGGGAAGTTGTTTTTGTATACACTTTTTTAGAGTACCACCTGAATCAGCCTCTAGTGTTCAGATAGCTACGCTTCAATGCCTTAAGGGTCATATGGTGTTTGGTAGGATGAGAGAACCGCAGTAACTCTGCAGTTTTTCTGCCCCTCCAAACTCATGGTTCACCAGACTTATTTACAGTAGTAGGAACCACAGAGGGGACACCAGTGGAGCCTCTGCTGGCTACATCAGCCTTTGAGGTATTAGGATGCCTGCACCTTTTCAGGCACTTCTTCTGATAATATTTTCCTTTCCTAGGTCCACCATTCTGGGATAGGAAAAATAAAATGTAGTCCCAAGGGCCGAGAGAAACCCCTCTGTGCTTCAGGGATATCTTTTTAGGTCGAGTCATGGCAGCGCATGCGCTGCTCTGCGAGGCACGCTGTATTGAGGAATGGAATAAAAGCGCCACCCATTTCCTGCCCATCTTTTCAATTGGCTCCTGTTACAGTCCTTTTCCTTTGTGGATAGGCTTACTAGTCCTTCCTTGGTACCGCCTTGTTTTCATTTGTGACCTCCCATAAAGACTGGACCTTTTATTTGTGGTCTTACATGGTCTGCTTTATCTAGTCGGTGAGCACTATTTTCTTTAATGGTCTTCCCCTATTCCACCCATGACGTCGCCACTCATTTTTACATTGTTGTTCCTAATGGAATTATTTTTTAATTGGCACCACGGTCTGTTTTCACTTTAGCGGCCCGCTACAGAAACTTGTTTTATTTGCATTCTTGCTGCCAGGCTGAGTGAAGGGAGGAGGAAGAAGGCGCGGATCAACCTCGTTTTTTTTGCAACATGGAAAAGAAGGGAAAAAAACTTAACATATAGCTAGGCTAAAACTTATGGAGGGGGAGCGGCCAGGGACCCCTCAGTACTTGCACCTCATCACACATCGGACGTCAAAACACCCAAATATTCCTAGGCGATTTCAATCTCCATTGGAATGATAATGATGATCCAACGGTCAACAGCCTCAAAAACTTCATCGACACGCTTGACCTCGCTCAAATCTGCAACAGCCCCACTCACAAAAAAGGCGCAATCCTGGACTTAATAATTTCCAAAAACAATTCCATCCAGCTTGAGTCAATCCTCCCCTGTGATTGGTCAGACCACTACATCATTACTTTCTTCATCAGGGAAACAGTGAAACTTATTGCAGCCCAATCTGCTAAACCAAAAATTTGGAAAAGAGACTTGAAAAAACTCAAGCCCAACACTTTGCCCATTCACTCACATAAACTACTCCTGCCTCCGGAGGACCTCTCCTCCGTAAATGACCTCACCAATCATTATCTTAACACAATGACTACGGTTATCAATGAAGCCTCTCCTCCACAACTAAAGAGAGTGCCTTCTAAAAACTCTAAACCCTGGTTCAATGACCTGCTGAACGATGACAGACGCTCTCTTAGAACCTCAGAACGTCTCTGGAGATCAGTCCCTTCTGCCAAACACCTGAAAACTCTAAGAAGGAAGAGAAAAGACTATTACAGAAAGATCAAATGCACTAAAGCCGAATTTTTCTCTCACCAACTAGATCAGGCAAGAAATAGACCCAAAAAATTGTTTGACTTAATCAAATCACAATCTAGAGACGAACGTAAACAACGACAAGATACCTCAGGCACCCATCCCACCTGTGAAGAATTCTCAGCTTTCTTTAACACCAAAACAGAAAACATCAAGAGGGATCTCCTCAACGACCTCACAGTCCTACAGTCTTACCCTCCTATAACAATTCCTCCCTCATCTCCATCTCCAACTCCGCTTCAACAAACAACCTCAAAACTTCAACTAAAAAACGATGCAGCGTGGTCTTCCTTGACCCATACACGGAAGAAGCTGTTGGCAAGATTCTGAGCACCCTCAAGCCAGCCAATCATACCACCGATCCTCTCCCTGCTAACGCAGTTAAAGATCTAACCCCTCTGATCCTGCCGCTCTGGACCAAGATCATCAACAGCTCTCTACAGCAAGGGTGCATCCCTGACGTCCTCAAAATAGCGCAAGTCACACCCATCCTAAAAAAAACCACAGCTGACCCGATGGATCTTAACAACTATCGACCTATTTCGAACAGCCCTACCCTAGCCAAACTCTTGGAAAAATGCATCCTCCAACAATTGACAAAACATATTGACCTCTTCAACCTCCTTGACAATCACCAATCTAGCTTTAGAGCAGGGCATAGCACCGAAACAGCCATGACTCACATTATCGATGATGCGCTACAAATACTCGACCAGAATGGTTCATGCCTACTCATCCTGCTAGATCTCTCCTCTGCCTTTGATACGGTCAAACATGAGAACCTGACCGATCTACTGAACCTCAGAATGGGTCTATCAGGGTCAGTGCTCAATTGGTTTACCTCCTTTCTTCAAAACCGGACCCAAAAATTCAAGGTCAATAACTCCTTCTCCAAACCAGTTCCAGTAACTCTTGGAGTCCCACAAGGGTCCGCTCTATCTCCCACACTGTTCAATCTATTCATGGAACCTCTTACTGTCTTGTTGCAAGCATCCAACGTCCAATTTCACATGTATGCAGACGATACACAACTCTATCTGAAGATTCATACTCCTGAAGATGTCATACTACTCAACCAAACACTGTTGAGCACCCAAACATGGCTAACTGAGAACCACCTCAAACTTAACGCACTCAAAACTGAATTCCTACTCATAGCTCCACCCTCCAAAATCCCCCTCCTCCAGGACTGGTTCAAACACCTCACGGCATTCAATGTGCAACCGACAATCATTGACTCAGCTAAATCTCTGGGTATAACCCTTGATGGCAACCTCAAAATGCATCAACACATTGCCAATGCAACAAAAGGTGCAAATTTCCAGATTAATATTCTAAGGAAACTTAAACCCTTCCCACCAAAAAACGACCTCAAAACGGCAGTTCAAGCTCTAGTCATTCCCAGGATCGAATACGGAAGTGTGTCTCTTTGCGGTCCCCCCAAAGCTACAACAGCACCTCTAAGAGCCACCATCAACGCTGCAGCCAGGCTCATCACGGGCTCAAAAAAAAGGTCTCACATCTCCCCCGACCTGAAAGCATTAAACTGGCTACCATGGGAAGCCAGAATTCACCTAAAAATAGCATGCTTAACCCACAAAGCCATTCACCATAAAGCACCCAGCTATCTCTCTCGGAAACTGTCTATCTCGGGAGGCAAGAGATCCACAAGAAGTGCAGAAAGCCTATTACTGAAGCCACACAGATTTATTAAGGCGAAAACTTACAAACGCTCCTTCTCAGGGATGGCTCCTAGGATTTGGAACGCACTACCCCCAGAAACCAGACTTACCACATCTACTACACTGTTAAAAAAGGAAGTAAAGGCGGTCCTCATGGAAAAATTCACATGAGCCTCTCTGACATTCACGACCTATATAGATGCAAACAGACAATCTACATTGCACGTTGGCTCTCTCGGCCCGCACCTTTCTCTATATCAAAGACAAGATTTAGCGCATCCTAGGATTCAGCTTGCGATCTACCTCTCTTGGCTGTTTTATTTATGCACACTTTATCCACACATATCTGTATTTCTGTACTGTGTACTGCTGTACTATGTTTTTATATCTCATACTACGTGATATATACTGCTATTGTATACTGTTTTTGTATAAATTTTCACTGCTTGTAAAGCGCTCTGATATCCGCAAGGATCTGGTTCGCGCTCTATAAAACTTTCAAAATAAATAAATAAATGGCTGCCACCCACGTGGGCACTTGTGCCTCCCTCTGCTGCCCTGACCCCCATCCCACAGCCCTATCCAGCCCCTTCCTTCCTGACCCGGAATCAGTCACCCACAGCCGGTGCCAGCCTCAGAAAGTTCAGTTGAGGGGCACAGGCGAGTCTGGAGCCAGGCACCTCACGCGAGGCATGCTGCTTACTTCTGTTGTGATGAAAGGCAGGCACTTTCACCTAAAAAGGGGTATTTTGGTTGAACATACTTTAGCTGTTATAAAACAAGGAATACTGAAAAGTGCTTTTTAGGTCGAGCTTAGAGTCAGCGTGCATGCGCTGCTCTGCGAGACTTGTAGTAGTGTAGTATGGAATAGAAGCTTATTCTCCATCAATATTTGTCATTGGCTTTTGTCATTGTCCTTCGTAAATGCTGGCTTCTTATGTCTTAATGGGCTAGTTAGTCCCTCCTTAGTACCGCCTTGTCTTCATTTGTAACTCTGAAGGCGACTGGTCCCTTTACTTCAGTTGTTACACGGTATGTATTATTTAGTATTGTAAGCACTATTTTATTTATTGAGTTTCTCCTACTTCAGGCACGACAACGTGCTTTGCTTACATTCAGCGCAGGACAATGGCGGCCACCTGTTTGCAACTCCATAGGTCTTGCATTTAAATGCGAGACGTAATGCATTGCAAATATTATTTGTTTGTAGGCGCGCGAACAGGAGCGAGCGAACCCTAGGCACGTAGGTAACGCTTCTCCGAATGTTTACGTTTCACATGCGAATGGCGTCATGGAGCCTGCTCAACTGCTTGTTTCACCATGCCACAAATGCTACTAATACAGTGACACTTAGCTGGAATATTCCTGACTATGCCGCTAACGTTTTATAGTCCTTTTTGGTACCAACTACCTTAGTCTGTTGAAAGTTGCATCAAGGTGGTAAGATGTCAACGAGTTAAACACTGGTTTCAAATATCTGCCTGATGAAAGTTGTTTGAATTCTGTCAGGTTAACTCGTCATTTCATTCGATGATAAAAATGAGTGCTACATACACTAGGCAATAGTAGTGCTGGTGTTCAAACACTTGCTTTTTTTTATCGTAACTGCCTTCATATTGGATTTATGAGCAAAACTTGAGGTATGCGCTTTACAAAAACTTGATGTTGTTCTCACTCTCACCGCATTCTACTTTGAAGCAAACACCGTACATGGCGGTCTCATTTCTTGTTACATGCTGGGCAAGCGTGGGCGTGGCCACACTTGTGGCCACACTTACGAGCAGGCACACAACGCAGCAACAGTCAGATCAACACAGTCCACTGAGGGGTCTCTGCTCCTGGCCTGGATGCTCGCCCTGCTTCTGGTCACCGTACTCTTCTCCTGGAAGAAGAAGAAGCACCTGCCCGCCTATCCCACGCCATGGCTCCTGCTGGGCAACATGTACCAAATCAACACGTCGGCATCCTACAAGACGCTCATGGAGGTGAGATCCAGGAGTTTTAGGCAGCCTCACTGAGGGTGTGGTTCAGTCTGTTTCCAGACTTTCTCACGTTTGACAGGTTAGGGAACTTGGACGTAGAGAGCGAGGGAAAGAGGCCTGCCTGGTCAGGGTCAATGAGTATGGCTAAAATGCTAGTGAACAACTTAAGATACACATTAAGAAGGGAGATGGGTGCGTGGGATCTTTGCCAGCTTTGGGATTGACTACAATAGAAGCAGCAAACATGGATGCCAGAACCGTATCTGGGCCAGTTACCGCATTGAAGAGCTGGGTTAGGCCCACAGCCAAAGTCGTGCAGAAGGTTTTATAGAACAGAGTAGGGAAGCTCTCCGGTCCTGGCAATTTAAGAAGTTTCTCTCGGGCTATGGCAGATATTACCTCCACTATCCGTATCGGCTTGTCTAGCGAGTCTGCCTGGTCTGCATCCAGTTGGGCCCATCCCAGGACCTCAGCCCAGTGTTGGTAGGGGTGGGAGCCCCTGCCTCTCAGAAGAGTAGAATCCACAGTCTTTGTGGGCCCCGTTCGTCATGCAAAGTAAACTGACTCAGGAGGGCCCCACAGACAGGTTGAGGTCGGTGGCATACCCACAGGGCCCAGGTCTTGTGGCTCTGATGCTACCCTTCAGAGGGGCAAATCACTGCCTTCAAATCATAAGGTCAATCTGGGGCAGGTGTTGCTGGCCAGTGGTGAGCAGCGTGGCCCAGACAACTATCGCCCTCCAGCGGACTCTCGGCAAACTGCAGCAGGAATGTCACTCAGCCATAGGGTCACGCCCCCCTGGGGGACAGTGCGTAGCAGGACCCTTTGCTGATGAAGGTCTTGGGGAACTCGGGGTTAAGACATTTAAGCGGCTCAGCCTCCAGCACCAGAGACACCCAGGTGAGTGAGAGACCCTAAGCCTGTCAACGCCTCACACCAGCACCTTTGGTGTCTCTGTAGCCGCAACATGGGCTCAGATGTCGGGGTCCCCCCTCAAGGCCCCACGCTCCTGGGCTGCACTTGCAGGTGGCCATCAACCAGAGGGGGGCTAGCTCCTGCAGGAAGGCTCACTTAGGGCCAGGGGTACCCCCCCCGTGAGCAACCCCAATCTCTCTGCAGCGGACGCTGTCCTCTGTTGGCGGGGCCAGTGGTGCCTCCCAGTAAGGCTCGTAATCTGTGGCCCGGGCTTCACAGCCAACCAAAGTCGATTTCAGATGCAGTGGGTCCTGGTCTCCACACCGTGGTCTAGCCTCTCTGAAGCATGGCTGCCGCCATCCTAAGTAGCATGGGGGAAGGCACGACACAGGCCGAGCTCTCAGTCGCCAAACAAAGGGGACACACCTCGTGGCCAGAAGTCCCCACTGGGTATCGAGGAAGTACCTTGAGTGAGGAAGGCTGTATGGCAGCGGTCAGAGGCTGTTGTGTGGCATATTATTCCCAGTGCCCCACAGCCGCCGCCTTCGTCAGTGCTGGGCACTGGCCGCGGGTCAGGCAGGTCTTGTGTGCACCAGCCCCGGCGGTCACCGTACCAGGAGGCTCAGGAGGTTCCGCAGCTGGATGAGGCGCAATGCAGTCAGTAAATGAGGGCTGATGGACAGGCCCTCTTGGTGGCAGGCACGGGGGATGAGAAAGCGCATCCTATTTGTCTGCCATCTTAGCCATGCCTCCTGCTTTCAAGATTTTAGGCTGAAAATGCTCACAAGTGTCATATGGCGTCTTTATGCTCTCTTGAGAGACAAAAAGCTCCAGAAAACGCATTAAAATCAGTAGCGGCTCCCTTTCTTAAGTAGTGGGGCGGGGGAAGGTGTAGGAGTTGGGGAGGATATAATAATTTTTTCAAAAACACTTACCTGCCCCTGCACTGCCGGCCACCATCTCTGGATTCTTCTGCTCTGGGGTCCCTGCACGCTGTGCAGGCTCCTAGATGCCAATTTGGACGGCCTTAGACAGCCGGCCAAACCGTCATGTGAACTTTACAGTGTCCACTCCTCCTCCCCCTGCACTCCTCATAGCCCCGCCCACACTTGGCTGCCTGCAGCAGAAAGAAAGATAATAAAATGTTTTTATTATGATTCTGCCCCCCCACTCACCCCTCCCCCCGTTTCTGTCTGCTGCCTGGCACTCAGCAGGGGGGGCGACGCTTCTCCGCCATAGCGGAGGAGCTGCCACCGCACCAGAGGCATGCCTATGGTCTACGACCCCAGTTTAACGGTGAGAGTAAACAAAAAGTCCTTCCAAGCACAGTCACTTGATGGCAGACTGTCACCCGTTAAGCATACCTATGAGATTCACTCTGTCAAAACATGGCTTTTTGCATCAGTTTGAAGGAATAAGATTGTGAGAACAGATACCATATTAAACAAGTGGTACTATAGGTATAGACTGTTACGTTAGTATTTTATTTTTAATGTCAACAGTAATAAATCCACAGTACCCTTGTGCCACCCTCTGTTCCTTCTCATGACCCCGCACACCTTCTATCTCTTATTTTGGGCTAATCTTACACCCACTACCCAAACCTCCAAGCACCCTTCATCCTGTGTACCAACATTGCTACAGAAAAATAACAGAAGGGGCTTCTAGCTGTTCTGATCACATTTTGATGCATTGCGGTGGCAGATAGCGGTGCTTGTTCTGTTTTGCTCCTGGTAAAAAAAAGCTGTGAATTTTGCAAGTATGTGAATACCTTTCAGGCACAATTCATACTCTTCTGGGGACGGGGTGACTAGAAGAGTCAGAGGTGGAGATGCGCATACTGGCTTTAAGAAGGGGCAACTACTCCCTCCAGGAATCCTTGATTATTGATTGGAGGTGTCTGTGAGCTGGCAGTGACAGTCAGTGCACTGCTGTTCATCTGGAGCAGGTCCTGATGGTCCTGCACCATCTCCATGAAGGGCTGTGGTCAGGTGTTTCTCCAGATTTGTGGCTGTGGCCTGGGTCTTCTCCACAGCAGGATCTGCTGGCTGGGACCCCTCCGCAGGCGGGGGCTTCTCCACAGCAGGATCTGCAGGTTGGAGCCCCACCACAGCCTGAGGATGCCCCGCAGCAGAGTCTTTGGTCACCGGCTGTCCAGATACGTTAGTCACTTTATTCTGCAAGAAAAAAAGAAATGAACGAGTTTTCCTTTTGTCTCCAACATTCAGTTCCACTTTTGTGCTCAATGCTCATTTTGAAACTTTGCTGTCATTGACACTCCTCGTCCTCTTCACCCCCCACCCAGACCCCTGTGCTCGTCTTTCTTCTTAGGGCTCCATATATGCTTCTCTACCTTTTGCTTTCCACTTCTCAGAACCATATATCCTCACGCGTAGGACTCTGATGCTCTATTGTTCCCACTCTGAGGAACCCTACACCACCCTCTCTACCCTCTCTGAATCATTCCATGAGCACCCACCGCCTCTCACCCTCTCTGGGGCTCTAGGTTCGTCGCCCTCTCTGGGGCTCTAGATTCCCCACTCAGGATCTACTGGAGTCCTCTCTCTTTCCTTCTCAGGACCCTTACTCTCCAGTCCGTCTTTCCATCTCCAGACCTGCAGTGACTGCCACTCGAGGGCAGGATTGACTTCACAATAGCCTGCCTCACTCCCAAGGCAATCCCTCCAGGGCTGCCCTTCTACCCAAAAAACACGCTGAATCCTGCAGGAGGTCAGAGGAATACCAGAGGCAAAGCATCACTACTTCCGTAAATCCAGACATCCCCAGACATCCCCAGGACACCACCCCCCCCCCACCCCACCCCCAAAAGAAACAAGACTCTCAAGCAGGTCTTCTTCTGCCAAGCTCCCAGAAGTTGGAAAAGCCTCTTGGAATAACTCGGATGCATTTCAAACTGCCTAACTTTTTATCAAATCTCTAAACACACACCTTTCAGACTCCACCCGAGCTCGGCTAATTAACGGACCCATATGCTGCTACCGTGACAGCTATTATTTTTCTCTCTCCGTAGCCTTACATCTGTAGATTGAATCTCTCTGTAATATCTTTCATTCTAACTACCCTGATATTGTTTAAGACTTCTTCACTGGGGTCAATATTTATAATTACAACTCAGAAACCTGCCTAGTACTGTACCCTTTTTTTTACTTTAGCTCAAGGTGTCAGCCTAGTTGACCTCCTAAAGATTTAGGGCCAGATGTAGGTAGCCCAATACCGGACGGTAACGGACGAAATTACCGAATTTCGGCCGTTACCGACCGGTATTGGGCATTTGAGATGTAGGGGCCAAATTTAAGGATTCGGTAATTTACTGAATCTGTAATTTAAGGAATCGGTAAATTACAGATTCCTTAAAATACCGATTCGGTAAATTACCGAAGCTTTAATGTAGGGAGCACTCAAGTGAGTGCATTTCTGAGTTAAGGATTCGGTATTTACCACCAACTAAAAGTTGGTGGTGAATATCGAAAACCTTTGAAAAGGCAAATTTGTGCTTTTCCAAAAGTGCCATGTGGCAGTATGTGTGCCACATGTGCACCCATGCACGAATCGGTATTTACCAAATTTTACAGATTTTGTAAAATTTACCGAATCAATACCTACATACCATTTACCGATTCTGAAATACCGAATCAGTAAAATTCGGTATTTTAGAATCGGTAAATTTGGATTACCTACATATGGCCCCTAATGTCATCACCAAAAAGAATAATTGCAATTGTATTTATATAGTGCTTACAACCCCTTTTGAGGCATTGAAGTACTTTTCGGCAAGTAGTACGCAACTCCGGAACCCAAAGGAGGATTAGTAGAGGGAAACATAAATTGTTATTGGGAGTGGTAGACATGTAAGTCTGTTAGCTGGGTGAAAAGGATAAAGGATGAATAGAGGAGGGAAGAGTTTGGAAAGGTTTATTTAAGAGTAAAAACTGCAGTAACTGTAATCACTGTTAACTACAACTTCCCTTGGTCATTACTGGCCTAAAAGCGATAGGGCAACTGATTAATTTTTTTACTAGACGATGATCCTAGGAAAGGAAGGTAAACCAAAAAGTGGGAGCAGGGGTGCAGCTTCAGGGGGTGTGTTTGGGTGTTAAATACCCCCATATAAATGTATTTTGTGATAGCTATTTGGGTACAGGTGCTTTCAGTCAGGTACGGTGCAGAGTTTGTCGCATTTCATCAGGAATGTTTATACACACAGACAAAAACGTACACCCACTCTCTCCTTCTCTCCGTTTGGAAAAACTTCAAAACTGTTGGTTATTTCACAAAATAATGTGCTTTCTCTCACTTAGTACACCCTGCCAATCCGCATTTCTCTCCCTTTTTACTGACCTGTAAGCCACATCTGTACCCCCTGCTTCTCGTATAATGTATTTCAACATGATCACCACAGCACCATGTGACTCTGGGCAATAGCTCACTTAATTTCCACGATGGCCCCCATCGCCTTGAGACCCGTAAGGGTGAGTTGGTCACGCTTTACAAATACCGGATTTACGGTTTTTGTGACGGTTTGGCCGGCCTACGATGGCCGTCCAAACTGTCATGCACACTTAGCAGGGTGCACTACTCATCCCGTGCTGGCTGTGACGTCAGCCAAGCTCCACCCTGCCCAGACTAGGCTGGTTCTAGAGGGAAACGGGAAAAATAAAATGTGAATAAATCCAATTAATTATCATTTTATTTTCCCCATTTCCCTCAGCTGGCTTTCAGGAGTGGGGGAGACGCTCCTTCGCCATAATGGAGGAGACGCCGCTATCATCAGCTGAAGTAAGTAAATTCAACTATCCAATACCCTCCTGTCAGTGAATTTTATGAAAATACAGTAGAATTTTCCTCTGAATATGACAAACTCTTCCACTTTCAAACAGCACTTTCTTGAAAGGCGGCTACCAGGAGCTGACCCGTCTGTTGACAAAGAAGACTGGTCCCAGGTCTGACAATCAGACTTAACCTGTCCTATGATGGAGTGGGATATTTCTACTTCCTTCAAGAAACCTGCATCCTATGGTTCTATTCTGATAAGTGTCTGAAGCTATTTTGCTGGCGATTACATTTGCACATTTGAATACATTGCTACTAACAGCAACACTTCTAAATTGACATTTATAAAATAAAAATAAAAATGAATTGATAAACCTTATGTATAAAAATATTCTCACAAATAGGGAAGGGAGAATCAGAAAACAAAAAACAACTGGGGAAAAAGAAGAGAGGAGGTAACAGGTAAAATGGCGTGTTCTCCAGGTAAAAAAGGAATATAGAAGTAACCAAATTAAAACAATCTGAAGGAGATGGGGAACCAGAACAAAAAGACAGACATAAGAGAAGGGACGAGACAAGGTTGCAAGTAAGTCAGGACCAACATTTTTTAGGTTTCTTTTCCAAATTTTCGTTCTCATAGGTTGGACAGAGAGTAGTTTAACTGATTTGTTGATATGGAATGTAATAATGTGGTAATCGGACCAGTCATGGGGAGGATCGATTCGAGCTGAGTGGAGCCAGCTTTTGAAATTGCTAGATCGAGGGTTGAGCCTTTAACATGTGTGGGGCTGTCACAGATTTGGGAAAGGTTGAGGTTTGAGAGGAAAGTTTTGAGACTATTGACCCCTGGGTCATCAAGGTCATACCAGTGGAGATTGAAGTCCCCAAGGAATATTTGTAAATGTTGTTGTCCAGTGTTTGTAGTTAGGATATCCGTGAGATGTTCGATGAAGGTGAGGTTATCCCCTGGCGGATGGTAGAATCCATGTAGTACGCATATTGTTTGTTGTTATTAGTGATGTCCAAACACAGGTATTCGCAAGAGGATGATACCGGGGAGTGGGAGCAGTTCACTGTGTGGTTGCTTCGATGTATGCAAGCGATACCACCACCTGTCCTATTAGTTCTAGTCTTGTGATGTGATAGTTTGGGGGTACTAGTATGTCTAGGATGAGCTTAGATGATTCATTTAGCCAAGTTTCGGTCAAAATTAGAAGGTCAGGTTCATTAGTGAGTATGAGGTCCGCTATTTCTGCTGCATGTCTTGAGGCCGAACTACTGTTTAGAAGTATACATTTTAGCCAAGCCATGGTGGGAGTTGCGTTGGGTTCGTGTAAGATGGGTCTTCCATGAGGTTATTTTCGACTATACCTCTAGAGAAGTGTCTTGTAATTCTAAGGGTATTGGAGGGAATGGATTGGATTATGGAAACTTTATGTAAGTTATCTGAGTGCGCGTTATTAGGGGGAGGAGACTGAAGTTCATATGAATGGAGTAGTGAGGGTACTTCATTGGTTAATAGAGGGTTTATCCTCCGGACCAGACGGGATGAGGCTGACGCGGGATTTCACAACGCTCCACAACCAGGATTATAGGCACTTTGTCCAGCGGGTCTAACTTGGCCCCTGTATCCGGCCTTCGCTCCATCGCAGTCAGCATGAAATAGTGACTTTATACCGATTAGGCGCGATCAGATAACTGCAATTGGCGCTTTATGCTTTTAGACACTATGTTCACTTAAATCTTTACATTTGCGTATCTCCAATTCTGCTGATTGGAGTTTTGTTGTTTTACTCTGAAATAACTTATTGAATTTTACTCTATTTTTCTAAATTGGTGTGGGATTTTACTTGTGTTGTGTTTTCACTTTATTACTATTTGAAGTGCTGCATAAATAATTTACACATTGCATCCAAGTTAAGCCTTACTGACTTGTGTCAAGCTACCAGCGGTTTAAGCACAGGTTTGATTTTTGCATGTTATAAATGTAGGAAGATGGGCATCTGTTGCAGTAACCCCCACACACTTTTTGCAAGATTTCTGATGAACTTTGACTTGATGTGCCCTGGGTCCCTGCCAATCAGGTTCCTAGGGCCAGTGTTCGTTCCCAAAACTGTACCTTTGTACCCCCAATTGGCACCTTTCTGTCCACATGTAAGTCCCTTGTAAAAGCTACCATGGGCACCAAAGGCACTGTGACCAGGGACGGCCTCTAAGTGCTGCAGCACATATTGTGCTACCCTAAGAGGCCCTGTACCTTAACACACACACACACAGACACACACACTGCCATTGCAGGCTGCGTGTTTTGGTGCAGAGAAAAGTGAAGAGTTGACATGGCACACATCCCTTTGTACCATGCCTACAACCCTCTGCCTATGGCATAGGTCAGCCACCTCTCTAGCTGGGTGCACTATGCCACTGGTGAGGGTACAGGTGTATGAGCCCTGTACCCCTACAGTGTCTAAGTCCATTCTTAGGCATCGTAAGTGCAGTAAAGCCATAAAGAGTATATGGTCTGGGAGTTTGTCATTACGAACTCCACAGCACCATAATGGCTTTACTGAATTCTGGAAAGTTTTGTAGCAAACTTCTCAGTATAATAAACCCACACTGATACCAGTGTGGGATTTATTATACCATGCACTGTGGGATCCCAGACTGGTAAATACTATCCTGGCACCAGGAGACATGTTTCCGGGCCCCTGAGGGGGGGAGCCTGCACTTCCTGGACCCAGAAACAAAGCCTTTCCTGGGCGGAGGTGTTCACACCTCCCCCAGATCAGGAAGAGCCCTCTGTGGAAGGGAAGCTACAAAGGACTTGTCGCCTTTGTAACACGATCCCCAGCCTCTCCAGCTATCAGGAGCAGGCCCGCTTCCTGTCTTCCCTCCTTTTACATGGGAAGACAGGTAGGAAAAATTAGTGCAGCTCAGAAGGTGTGCCCACCTCTGCCAACCCCACCCCTCAGGTGAGGGAGGCGAGGTGAAGCCCACTCTTCACTGCCCGCCATCTTGCAGATGGCAGACACTCTCCACTCAGGATTAGGGATTGTGTCCTCTTCCCCACTTGGGGTGAGCACACTAGCGGTGTAGTCACCCTAGGGTCAGTAGCCAATTGGCTACTGACCTCGAGACCCCTAAACTCCCCCCTTAAGTTCAGTACTTAGGGGCGGCCCTGAACCAAGAAGACAGATTCCCGCAACCTACGAAGAAGGACGAAAGAAGACGCCCAGAAGAGGAGACTGCAGAGAAGAACTAACTTGGTCCCCGCCCTAACGGCCTGTCTGCAGTGTCCAGAGATCCTGTGCCAAAAGTCGCCTTGTCCTGCAGCCGGCGACCTGCAGAACCCCTAGGAGGACTGACTGCCTGGGGGGAGCATGGTTAACCTCCAGGCATGGCGGAAGTGAGTTAGAGGAGCTCAGTGCTGGGCCCTGACACCGAGCCACATACCCTTTTAACAGGGGACATACGTGAGCTGCAAAACATGAATTGAGCTGCGGAAGCAGAACGGCATACATCGACATTAAAAAGGAGAGGCTTCGTGTAGAGTAAAGACAGAAACGCAACATCAGTTTCTGCTGCGAAGACGTGTGTGGCTTCAGCGCCGGCATTCGCTGTGGCGGAGACCTAAGACAGTCTGTGCAATCAAGTTGGAGGCAGCGGAGACAAACGGTGAGACCTCCCTCTGCCCGTTCGGCTGATCTCCGGACAGGCTGGGGACGCCGCGCAACTTAGGAATGAAGCGGGCGGCTGATACGCAGCAACAGTAGTGCGAGAAACAAAATAGCAGGCGGATTTACATAGAAACCCTGCATCGCTCGCGAGACTACGAAAATCAACGGGGCAGAAACACACTATCAATGCCTGACGGGCGCTCAGTGGCAGCAGTGGCTCCGGGGGTCTGTGACATTTGAGGGCTAATAAAGACGTGTTGTGAAGAAGGAAGCAGATAAATGGTGAAAACAGTGCATTGTACCAATGAACCGGGCAAATGATCATACTGCATAAAGTTGATAACCGGGGGTGATGCATTACAGCTCGTAAGTGGGGTTTGTGCATGCTGCGAGGCAGAGGATTACAGCAGTCTCAGCTTAAGGAGGGATAGTGGCCACCAACAAGACTTGTTGTCCAGGACTATATATGTACAGCTTCACACGCCGATTTGGTAGTGTTTCAGTACAAGAATGGGGTGGTAGACGAACCGTGAGCAGTGCGTACTGAGTGACACGTGTACTACTACTGTACTTGGAAGTGAGGAGATTACAGCGTTGACTCTCAAAGACTAAGACGTGAGACTGCAACTAGTGTAATGCCGTCCCATGGTAGAGGGAGACCTGGAAGTAAAGGACAGTGAACCTTAAGGAAAAATAACAGCAACTCCGCTACACAATACCTTTGGGCGGGGGTGTGGTGGGGACCTGTGCTGATAACGAAGGAGTACGCTTTACCTGCAAACGGCGGACAGAGCTGTGTGGGAAGTAGAAGACGCATCTGGAGTGGTGGTGGCTGCTGGCCGCAGAGGTCACACACATACATCTGAAACTGGGACGCACTAAGGCTAAACAACCGGACCCACCCATCACGGAGATGTCGTACTCCGCACTGCAAGGCAACTCATCCCAAGGGTCTGATCCAGAAGTGATACCACCTACGGGCACAGATGAGCAACATGCTAAACTGGACTTGATACTAAAAGAAATTTGTGACTTGCGTAAAGTCATCGAAGCTCAAGTGGGCAAGCTGACCAGTAGCTTCACCCTCCTAAAAGCAGACCAGGCAAAACTGGCAGATAAAGGGAAGTCAAACAAAATACTGCTTGATGACCTAGTGCTGCAACAAACTGCTACCACCTCTCAACTGGAACAATTACAACAACTGAAAGGGTTACAAGACAGGGTGGACGATGTGGAGGGAAGATCCCGCCACAATAATGTACGTATTCTGGGACTTCCAGAAAGAAGCGAAGGATCTAACCCCACTCAATTCTTAGAAAAATGGCTCCGGGATCATGTTGCAATAACGGGCCTCACTGAACTTTATAGTGTGGAGAGAGCATATAGGTCCCCGTCCAGACCTCCACTCACTGGTGTGCCCCCAGACCGATTATAGCGCGTATATTAAGCAATAAAGACTGTGATACGATAAAGCGCGCGGCACAAGAGAATGCTCCACTACAATTTGAGAATAAACAAATATCTATATACCCAGACTTTACACTGGCAGTCCAGAGAGCAAGGGATACTTTTCGAGGTGCAAAAAAGATGCTGCAGGCCCACAAAGTGAAATATGCAATGCTACTTCCTGCCCAGGTGAAAGTTATCCACGAACAGAAGACTCTGTTCTTTGATGACCCAGAGGAGGTAGCGGAATGGGCGTAAGTCCCTTTGACGCTGAACACGTCGCGGGCCTAGTCACAATAGGGCTAGGATCGGCAGCCTCGACCATGCAGAGTCAACACTACTAAACAGAATCATGGCCGACAAAATGTAACTGGTTCAGGGACCAACCCCTTAGTGGAACAGATTGCAGCAAATCAAAGAGACGCATTGCTTACAGAGGCTGCCCTGAACGACTTGTGATGTAGAGACTGTAGATTCCTCTGTGGAGGATGGTGATCACTCGGACTCTGAGACTAGCTTGGCGCTGTTCCCGCAGGTAACCCTGCAGACTGCGAATGACTTTATAGGCTAATTCATATGCTGAATATGCAAAAATATATGCTGTAACAGATAACTATGATTTATATGATATTTTTGATATAAGATAATGCTGATGTCCCCTGTAGCTATAGCAAAGCTGTGACAAAATAGGGCCGAACAGTACATACAGTGTGCAGCACATTGCGTCACAAGCACGTGGCGGGTGCTATCCCCCCAATGGCGACTGCTTTGAGTTGTAGAATTTGCAGAGGTCCTGTTGAGCTTTTTTAATTGTTTGGTCCTCTAGTGTTGTATGGGGGAACCTAATATTGGGAATTTTAGTAGGTCGTATTATTACAGACGGCTGCAGGATATTGTTTATTAAGTCAGCAAATGAGAATGTCGGCGCATATCCCACTCCAGCATGAACGAATGAATGGCACAACCTAGTAAATATGTATATGCGACCTGGAATGTGAGGGGACTGGGCTCAATATACAAAATACATAGGGTTCTAGCACAGCTTATCCGCAGAAAGGTACTTATAGTGTTTCTGCAAGAATCCCACCTCATGCATGCAGAAGCCAGTAAATTACAAAAGAAATGGAGGGGACAATTATTTCACACATCCTACTCTGCATTTTCTAGGGGAGCGGCAATACGGATAAGAAATGGTACCCCTTTTGCTTAATTGGAACAGAGAAAAGGCTCCAACAGAAGATATGTGATGATACATGGAACACTATATGAGAAACACATAGTGCTGGGGAGTATTTACGCTCCGAATTCAGACCAGGACGAATTCCTAGACATACTCTCTAGCACTGACGGGGTGGGATGCCTATCCCTGGGTTCTAGGAGGGGATTTTAATGCAGTACTAGACATACGGCTGGATTCAGCCCCCCCACCGCAAGGCATAGGTTGTAGAAAGCAAGCAGATGCTTTTTGGGGGTGGGCAGAGGGCTGGAACATAGGGGATGCATGGCGCATTAAACACTCCGCAAGCAAGGAATACTCCTTCTATTCGCCACCACACCGGTTACATACCCATATAGACAGAATCTCCTGCTCTTTACCTCTCTTTGCACAGGTAACAGACACCACATATTTGGGCAAAACCCTATTGGGCCATAATTCGCTTGAAGTTGTGTTAATGTGGGGGAGGATCCCAATGCCGGTACCATCCTGGAAGCTGCAACCTTCGCTGTTGGAGGACTCAGTCTTTCGCAGTTCCCTATCCACAGCAACGGTTAATTATTTCACAGAAAATGGGGGCACGGCTAGCACGCGTCAAGTGGAATGGGACGCTTTTAAAACTGTAATACGAGGAGTGGTAATTAGCATGCAAGTGGGGGCTCGCTCTTCCATAATTGCCAAGATAGCGGAAGTTGAGAACAAATTGGGTAAATCAGAGCAGAAAGTAGCAATGCATAACACACATAAGGACGAGTTACAAAAAGCACGAATAGTACATGCGGAACTCATGGAAGAACCCTGTGTGTTAGATTACCGTTTATATACACAAAAACAACATGCAGAAGCAGATAGGGCGGGCCCAATCCTTGCTAGGATTCTCAAAGATACACCGACACAGAACCCTATTTTAGAGATTATTACTCCAGAGAACACTGCGATTCACACTCAAATAGAGATAAATACAGCCTTTAAAAACTACTATGAAATGCTATATGCGGCACCAGTAGAACCTAGTGTGGCAGACTATGAAGCTTTCTTTGAGGAACTTTGACTCCCACAGCTGTCGGTGGACAACCAAAAAGACTTGAAGAGACCAATTACAAAAGGGGAGATCAGAGCAGCAATTAAGGCCATGCCCCGCAATAACACCCCAGGTCATGATGGGTTGTCAATAGAATTTTATGCTACATACTCAACATTATTGGTCCCACACCTGCGGGAGCTATATTATGCTTCCTTAGAGGATGGCTCCCTTCCTCTAACTACCTACAGGTGAAAGTGGTGTCACTGCCCAAACCAGGTAGGGACAAGAAAGACATAGGTGGATATCGACCCCTTTCATTGCTAAACACAGATTATAAAATATTGAGTAAACTATTAGCAAATAGACTCCAACAGTTCATACCGCAACTAATACACATAGACCAGTGCGGGTTTGTGCCAGGCAGATGCATTGCACTTAAATATAAGGAGATTGCATCAGATTATGACAAGGTCGTCTGCGGAGGATGGTACACAGGGATGTGTATCCCTGGACCTGTGCCAAGCTTTCAAATCCATACATTGGAGCTATATGCTCTGTACTCTCCTGCGGTTTGGAATCCCGGAAGAGTTCATGAAATAGGTAGCCCCGTAGTATACAAATCCCACAACACATGCGCGGACAGGGGCTCATATATCCCAACAGTACGCAGTAGCACGGGGGACTAGGCAGCAGTGCCCGCTCTCGCCATTGATATTCATAATGGCCCTCGAACCGCTGATTATTAAAATGTGAAATTTGGCAGACCAACAAGGTATACCGCTGGGAACTGACAAACACATTATATCAGCATACGCAGACGATTTAATTCTATACTTTAAACATCTCCGAAGCGTTCATGAACCAATACCCGCAATATTTCACACCTTTCAAATACAGTCAGGGCTCTCTATAAATGAAACTAAGTCTTATGCGTTCTTTTTTACCGATACTGGGCAGTCCGAATCACTACAATTTGGTGGTTGGAAGTTTCGAACAGCGGAATCTACTTTTAGATATCTCGGTATTCAGGTATACAGAGAGGAGGTAGACCTGTCAGACGGTAATCTGACCCAGGCGATCACAACGCTAAAGGCACAAATAAAATTCTGGATGTCGCTGCCATTGTCAGTGGCAGGCAGAGTAGCTATTGCCAAAATGGTAATGATTGTTAGTTAATACACATGCAATTCCTAATGGGTGATGGCAGCCACCTAACTCGATGGTTATACCGCGGGGTTCGAACATGTGCTGCAGTATCACTAAAGGTACTCCGGGATAAATGGAACACGGACATAGGCCGTGATTAAGGGATAAAGAATGGAAAATATTACTGGAATACCCGCGAAAGGTATTGAGAAACCCGAAGTTTAAGTTTATTCAACTCATGATAGCACACCGCGCTTACCTGACCCCCCACAGATTAAGCATGATGTTTCCAGATGTAGCAGACGAATGCCCCAGATGTCAACACGCCAATGCAAATTTAGTACATATGCTTTGGGACTGTCCATGATTGTTACACTTCTGGAGAACAATGCACACAATATTGAATGAGGTGGTCCCAGGGAGGGGTGGGCAGTCGTTTGAGTATTACATACTAAGAATAACAAATAGAGCCAAGCAGTGGAGCCCTGTACATAGATTTACTAATTTGGCATTGCTTCTTGCCAAATGCACAACTACTACACGGTGGAAAGCGGCAAAAGCACCATCGGTACTAGACTGGTACAACGAAGTGAGCAAATGGGGCAAAGCTGAAAGTGCAGAGATACAGAGGAAAGAATGTTCTTGGGCTGCGAAAGAAACCTATTTCCCTAGAATGGAATGTGATGTTGGAGCAATTTATAGTAACAGAGATACAATCACAATGGCCGGGATCATGTTGAAATGTAAACAAAGCTGATAGGAATTCAGAACTGCAGGAATATTGACCTTGCAATGATATATTGGATGTTAGGAGTTGTTTACTTTACTTTACTTGTGGATTTATATAGCGCAACGAATCATCCCCAAAGGGATCTCTCGGCGCTTCGAGGAGGAGGTCAAACTGGGCAAATGCTACTAAAAGAGCCACGTCTTTAGAAGTTTCTTGAACATGATGATGTCGTTACATGCTCTGATGTTCTGAGGTAGTTTGTTCCAGTGACTGGCTACCAGATGGGAAAAAGCTTTGCCACCCGTCTTTGCCTTGTGTATTCTGTGAGAGCACAGAAAGTTAGCATTCTTAGTTGAGGCACAGGCTGATACCAACTAATTTTGTTTTGAAATACGCTGGGCCCCTACCTTTTAATGAGCTAAAAGCCACACAAAGCATCTTGAAAATGGCTCGCTTCTTAACCGGGAGCCAGTGTAGCTGATTCAGCAAGGGAGCAGAAGGCGTCCGTGCTGGTTTATTACGGGCAAGACGGGCTGCCGTGTTCTGCACCACCTGGAGCCTTGATAGAAGATCCTCCCTTGCCCCCACCAGCAGTGAGTTACCGTAGTCCAGCCAACTCACCAGGAGTGACTGGGTAAGGATTTTTCCCGCTGATAAGGGAACCAAGGGGAAAACCTTCCTAAGCATCCTCATGGTGCCAAAACAGGTTCCGGCCACGGTCTTGACCTGCTCCTCCATATACAATTTATCGTCTATTTTTATGCCCAGATTCTTGGCCCAGCTCCTAGGGAGGGGGCTTCGCCCAGCTCAGAGGGCCACCATTCCGGAGACCAGATGGTTTTGGCCTTCCCAAACAGTAGAATCTCTGTTTTTGAGGAATTCAGTTGTAGAAAATTTTTCCTCATCCAACTGGCGACGCTGGGCATGCAGCTCCTAAACTTTAATTGAGTTGCCATAATGTCCTCCTCAATGGAGATGATTAGTTGCGTATCATCCGCGTAAGAGATGGTCGCAAAGCCATAGCCTCCGATGATATCGGCCAGAGGGGTCATGTATGCATTGAACAGGGTAGGACTTAGGACGGACCCTTGCGGGACCCCCCTGTCCAACTCTGTGGTTTGCGATACAAAAGTGTCTAGCTGGATGTTCTGTGTGCGACCCGTTAGGAAGCTTTCTATCCACTTAAGTGCCCTACCCTTCACCCCAATCCCCCCTAATCTGTCCAGCAGCTGCTTATGCGAGATGGTGTCAAATGCCGCTGACAGATCAAGGAGGACTAGGATCACTGGAATTCCTCTATCCAGCGTCAACCTTATGGTGTCCGTCACCTCCAACAGTGCGGTCTCCGTGCTATGTGATGCACGGAAGCCGGACTGTGAGGGATCCAGGAGGTTATTTTGTTCCAGATAGAGGGATAATTGTTGATTTACTAAGGTTTCCAGGATCTTCGAGCAGCAGGGGAGAAGCGAGATTGGCCTATAGTTCTGCAACTCATTCGGGTCTGCTGGTGCTTTTTTTAGCAGTGGCTTTACATGTGCTGTTTTCCACTTATTCGGAAAAATAGCCGTCTCCAAAGAGATGTTATATATTGTGGAGAGCGCGCCTGCCAGCACCGGGCTAAGGGTTGCCATAATAGCTGGCGGTATTGGATCCAGCGGTGACCCCGATTTTACCTGGCTTAAAAGAGAGCCTACTTGCTCCTTTGTTACAGACGAGAAGGCGTTAAGCTCAGACAAGGGCTCACCATTCAGAGCGTTGCGTGGTTGTCCCTCGGCCAGTTCCTCTTCCTCCATGTCGATGTTTTGATAGATCAGATCGATCTTTTGAGTAAAGTAACTGGCCAACACGTCGCAGAGAGCCTGGGTGGCAGGGGGTGAGACATTCTCAACTTTAGGATTTGTAAACTCCTTCAGGATCTTGTATAGTTCCCTGGAGGAGTTTTTTGCCTCTGTGATGTGAATACCCAAGTGTGACCTTCTTGCTGCATTGCAGCTGTTAAGGTAAAGTTTGTGGGCATATCGGTAGCGAAATTCATCTGAGTCCTCCTTTGACTTCCTCCATCTCTTCTCTAGGACTCTGCATGTGGCCTTCTCCTTCCTAAGGGTATCCATATACCAGGGGGCAGGGGCTGCCCTCTCCTGAACGGTTACCTTTTTAAGGGGGGCTACAACATCCAGGGCTAACTGGATTGCTCCCTCTAGTTTTGACCAAGCCAAGTTGGGATCCGCTTCTGAGTTAACAGCAGGGTCCATGTAGACCTGACCAAACGTGGCCGGCGTTACTCTTGCCCATGGTCTGCGAGACATCGCCCGCCCCTGTGTCTGCTTGGTTACTGGCACAGACTTCACCCGGAATTGTAGAGCCAGGTGATCGGTCCAGCCAAGTGCTTGGGGGGGGTCGACTGCCAGCTCAAATATATTAGAAAAGATGGCATCTAACGTATGGCCTGTCCTGTGCGTGTGACCTGTCATCTTTAATGACAGAATAAGAGATTCCAGGGCTGCTATAAGACTGGCCGTATCCGGATTGGTAAGTAGTTCTAGATGATGATTGAAATCTCCCATTTCAACCTCCGAATACTTGGTCATTCGCACTACTGCCACCACTCCCTCTTTGACCTGTTTCCTCACTTATCGCCCTCCCCAATCTCCGCTACTGTTTCTTCCTGACTTCTTGGATGTACTGGCCACCATCACTGTTAATAATTCATCCATTTTACTTCTTGGTGATTTTAATTTTTGGCCCTCTGACCCTGCCGAATGCCTTTCCTCTAAGGAGTTTTCTGAAACCCTTCAATCTCTCAGCTTCATCTCACATGTTCATTCCCCCACCCACACTAAAGGTCATGCACTTGACCAGATTTGGTCACTGAACTGCCCTGTGGATTCTCTCTCAATCTCCCCCTGCACCTGGTCCGACCATTATATCATTTCATTCTCCCTCCCTGTGCACCCCCCTGCCAAACCTACTCGCCCTAAAAACATCTGGGTTCGAGCTTGGGGCCGAGCGAATTTGGAAGACTTTTCCTCCTCGCTCATCGCCTCTTCCCCCTCGTTACAGGGTTTATCCACCCTTTCACAGGTTAAGGCCATAGAACAGTGGCTATCTTCAGGTTGCGACTCTGTGGCTCCGCTCAAACGTATCACCTCTAAGCGCGACAAAGACGCTAACCGTTGGTTCAGTAAAGAGCTTAAGGCCACCAAGTTAGCGGTACGGCGCGCTGAGCGGGCCTGGAGGAGAAACTATAGCCCCACTATGCGCTTGGAGTATGTTACCATCCTGACCAAGTACAAAAAAGATATCCTGGAGGCTAAAACCAGCTATTTCTCCTCCAAAATACTGGCTGCGGAAAATCAGTCCAAAGAAATATTTGCCATTGTTCACAACTTGGCGTTCTCGGACAGTTCCACCCTTAATCCTGCCCCGTCCGAGGAACTCTGTTTTTCCCTTAACAATTACTTTATCCATAAAATTGCGACCATCAAGGCCAATATTCCCCCTCCTTCCCCCTCTTTTGTTGATCCCCAGTGTCCCCTTCCCAAGGGCGAACTCACTTCCTTCCCCCTCATGACTAGGGAAACCTTGTCCACCTTAGTTCCCTTGGTTAAGTCCGGTTCTCCACGCGACCCTTGTCCCGCCCATGTTCTCCGTCACATCTTCACCTCCTGCCCTGACCCTCCACTTCATCTTTTGAACAGTTCACTTGCTCAAGGTGTGGTACCTGACCCTTTGAAATCTGCGGTCATCGTGCCCATCCTGAAAAAACCTGGCTCGGACCCCTCGGTGCCTGCCAATTTCCGCCCCATCTCCCTTTTGACATTTCTGGCAAAGGTGCTCGAGCGCCACGTTACCGGCGCTCTGAGCTCCTTTGTGGAGATGTATGGAGCCCTTGCCCCCCGTCAGGCCGGCTTTCGCCCTGCACACTCTACGGAGTCCGTTGTCATCTCGGTCTTGGACAGCCTCAGGGAGGGTATGGACACTAACCAACGCCAGGCCCTGGTTCTCCTCGACCTCTCAGCCGCTTTTGACACGGTGGATCACACCATCTTACTTTCCCGTGTCAGGACGGCGGGGGTCGGGGGGACGGCCCTGGTCTGGCTCTCCTCCTTCCTGAGGGACCGCACCCAGGCTGTTCGCCTGGGTGATTTTACAGCGGACGTCCGGAAAGTTCAGTGCGGGGTCCCACAGGGCTCCTCCCTGTCTCCCCTTTTATTTAATCTTTACATTGCTCCCCTTATCTTTTCCCTACAGCAAATGGAGGTCGCCGTGTTTAATTACGCGGACGATCTCCAGCTTGTTTTTGACCTGTCCTCATCTCCCTCCTCTGTTCTTAACTTTCAATCTATCATGCTTCATATCCGGGACTGGATGAGCCACAACCATCTAAAACTCAACCCTGATAAGACCGAGCTGGTGTTGACAGGTGGTTCATCCAGCCCCTGGACCCCTTTGTTTTGGCCCCCTTCTCTTGGCCCCTCTCCGACTCCTGCTACTTCAGTTAAAACCCTGGGCATAAAAATTAATTCCCAACTGTCCCTTCACTCCCAGGTTAGCTCTGTGGTTTCTGCTTCTTTTCTTGCACTGCGTACTATACGCAGGATGTCCCGTTTTTTTTCCTTTTCTGCCCTCAAACTCATCATCCTGGCCATGGTGGTGTCCCGCCTGGACTATGGTAACGCCCTATATGCGGGTATTCCTGCATATAGTTTACGGCGTCTCCAACTTATACAGAACCAGGCGGCCCGCCTGGTCTTTAATCTCCCGAAATTTCACCACTCCACCCCCCTTCTGAAATCTCTACACTGGCTGCCTGTACGAGCCCGGGTCCAATTTAAGATCGCTTCCATCACCTTCCTTGCTCGTCTAGGTTCAGCCCCAGCTTTTATCTCTTCTGAGATTACCCATTATGTTCCGTGTAGAGAGCTCCGTTCGTCCTCCCAGGCCCTCCTTAGGATTCCACGTTTCCGAAGAAAGAAGTGGGGAGGCTCTAAATTTGCCACTCTGGCCCCGTCATTGTGGAATTCTCTCCCTCTGGAAATTCGATCCCTCACTTTGTATCCTCAATTCCGGAAACAACTCAAGGCCCACCTATTCAAGAAGTCCTTTGAATAATCCCTCACGGCCCCCTCCCTCCTTTTTCCCCCCGGTAGTTCGTTAGTTGTAGCGCCAAGAAACCGCTGGTATACGCGCGCTCTTACAAATAATTTTAAATTCAAATTCAAATTCAGCAGTAGGAACTTATTGGCTTTCAGGGCATGGGGTGCTAGTCTGTCGAGCAGTGCGGTGCAGAATTCCTTTTTACTGCCTCCCGGGGGGTGGTATACCAGAGCACCTGTCCATATAGTGGCCTGCTCACGCTCCACTCTAAATATTAGGAGCTCCAAATTGGGGGAGGAGACCCTGTCCAGTGCCCTTATGTGGTAGGGAGGTCGGATGGCAATCGCTAAGCCCCCTCCACGTTTACCCGATCCATCCAGCCTAATGACTGAGTAGTCCTCTGGAAAGGCAACTGCTAGTACCGGAGTAATGTCTTTGCTAAGCCACGTTTCGGTAAAAAGACAGATGTCCGGTTTCAACTCCTCTAATAGATCCCATGTTTCCATAGCGTGTTTGGAGATGGATCTGACATTAAGATATACTCCTTGCATGTGATTTCTCTGTGTATGCAGCCCTGTTCCGCTAAGTTCCTCGCAGTACTCATCTTGCAGCCTTTGATGTAGCTGCGCAGACAGGAGGGGATTTGAAAGGGAGGAAGGATATTCCGCCACTTCCCATTCCCGACTGGTGCGCTTATTGCAGCTAATGGCTATGTTGACCTCACCATTGCTCCTACTGCATACTGGCACAAATCCGATGGAGAATATCACGTGTGTAAGTGATTCTCCCCCCTATAGACCCCTGCTGTGCAGCTGGCAGCATCACGAGCGGTGGGCGGCGTTCAGGCGCGGACAGGCGCAGACGGGCTTGCCTTTGGCGAGCCTTAGGCGTGCCCGCTGCGCGCCCGCTCTGGTGGCAAGAATTTATGGAGTGGGCATCTAGAGCGCTAACCGCCAACAAATGACACTAAAAAAAGACTATAGGTCGGCTCTCTCCACACAAACAATCACCGAATGTGATTGCGGTGGACCGGAGAGCTTCTAAAGTGCCTCAGGTTAAAAATGCACACTTCCCAACAATTGTAAGTCCCCCCCAAGAAATAATCTGTTTGCACAATTTTTAAAAGATTGCTTCATAAAACCAGGGTTTCATAACATTGGCCCGATACCTCTCCTCATGCGCGCCCGCTCTGGTGGCAAGAATTTATGGCGTGGGCGACTAGAGCGCTAACCGCCAACAAATGACAGGAAAAAAAGACTATAGGTCGGCTCTCTCCACACAAACAATCACCGAATGTGATTGCGGTGGACCGGAGAGCTTCTAAAGTGCCTCAGGTTAAAAATGCACACTTCCCAACAATTGTAAGTCCCCCCATGAAATAATCTGTTTGCACAATTTTTAAAAGATTGCTTAATGAAACCAGGGTTTCATAACATTGCCCCCCTACCTCTCCTCGTGCGCGCCCGCTCTGGTGGCAAGAATTTATGGCGTAGGCGTGTGGGCGACTAGAGCGCTAACCGCCAACAAATGACAGGAAAAAAAAGACTATAGGTCGGCTCTCTCCACACAAACAATCACCGAATGTGATTGCGGTGGACCGGAGAGCTTCTAAAGTGGCTCAGGTTAAAAATGCACACTTCCCAACAATTGTAAGTCCCCCCCATGAAATAATCTGTTTGCACAATTTTTTAAAGATTGCTTAATGAAACCAGGGTTTCATAACATTGCCCCCCTACCTCTCCTCGTGCGCGCCCGCTCTGGTGGCAAGAATTTATGGCGTAGGCGTGTGGGCGACTAGAGCGCTAACCGCCAACAAATGACAGGAAAAAAAAGACTATAGGTCGGCTCTCTCCACACAAACAATCACCGAATGTGATTGCGGTGGACCGGAGAGCTTCTAAAGTGGCTCAGGTTAAAAATGCACACTTCCCAACAATTGTAAGTCCCCCCCAAGAAATAATCTGTTTGCACAATTTTTAAAAGATTGCTTCATGAAACCAGGGTTTCATAACATTGCCCCCGTACCTCTTCTCGTGCGCGCCCGCTCTGGTGGCAAGAATTTATGGCGTAGGCGTGTGGGCGACTAGAGCGCTAACCGCCAACAAATGACAGGAAAAAAAGAGTATAGGTCGGCTTTCTCCACACAAACAATCACCGAATGTGATTGCGGTGGACCGGAGAGCTTCTAAAGTGCCTCAGGTTAAAAATGCACACTTCCCAACAATTGTAAGTCCCCCCCAAGAAATAATCTGTTTGCACAATTTTTAAAAGATTGCTTCATAAAACCAGGGTTTCATAACATTGCCCCCGTCCTGTTTGCTAGATATATGCCACAAATTATAGCTGTTACTTATAGTTATACTGACGATCATTACGAATGTCTATACGCAGCACTGAGTCTGTAGGGGAGGGAAGGGGTGGGAAATATAGTTATTTACGTTAAGATTGGGAGGGAAATGGGAAGAGATAGAACTTGATAACACGCCTATGCGTATACGACAGATATGGAACTGTGATGAATGTAACAATCAACGGAGATAAATGTGTAAAAACTGTTAAAAATTACCAAGTATATCTCATTGACCAGAATGTAATTGTTTAGTTTCTACCAAGATTCCATACATGGTTTGTTAATGGCAATATACATAATGTATATCAATAATGGAAGAAATTGTAATACTGTGAAAATCAATAAAATATGTTAAACATTTTTTTAAAAAGGAGGACTGACTACCTTCAACAAAGACCGGTTCTCCTGTGAACAGCAGCTCTGTTCAAAAGAAACAGCCAAGAAAGACTCCAAGCCTGCTGAGGACAGCCTCTAGGACTTCCCGAAGTCGCTTGCAGCCTCTGCACGGAGACCCCCCAACGGCAAGTGGCCCGGTAAGGTCAAATCTGACCTCAAAAGACACCCCTGCATCCAGACGTCCTACGCCCTAGAGAAGAGAACCCAAAGTGCACCTATGTCCCCGAGCCCTCCAACTTACCTGCCTAGCTGTTGGTTCCTCCCGGACATCTTCCTGGAACGAGCCTGCAGCCAAAATCCAAAACCGGCAACTCCCATTGAAAACAACAGGGCACCCAATGCCTATTCAGCACTCTGCACCCGGCCGCCCCTGTGCCATTGTGGGTGCACCATGTGTACTAACTCAGATCCCCCTTTGCCTGGAGCTAAACCCCAGGAGCTTTGCTGCCGCATCCAAGCAGCATGCCCGTGAGCAGCCACCAAATGGAGGCCCCATATCCCCATTGGATAACATTGGGCCTCAGCACTCTGCACCTGGCTGCCCTACTGCAGCTGAGGGTATTTTGAGAGTGCATCCTTGACCCTGGAGCAACCCTGGTTCTAACCCCAGAATACCAACTCCTAAACCTAAGTACTTACCGATAAACCGATAACACTGTTTTCTTCAAGAAGACTGCATTGTCTGCTTTTCTGTGAAAAATCTTGTATGTGAAAAAGTGTGGAGTTGGTTTGTATGAAACCTTAAGAAATTGTACATGTACAAATACTGAATTACTTACCTTTTCTCTAGGAAATGTTCCAGTGTGATATCTATGCATATCACACTGAGTAGAAAAAGTAACTTAAAAAGTAATCTGAAAAGTTACTTGAAAAGCAATCTGTAAAGTACCTAAAATGTAATTTAAACTGCAGTACAAACAAATTACTTACCTGTAACCAACCCAATTGCATTCAGCTGCATTCAAACTGAATATAACTGCATTCTTCTTACAAAATGTTACTATACCTACCTGTACCACGCCTGGCTTGGTTCTAGAAAATAAAATAGAAAAAAAATAATATTTTTATACAAACAAAATTGGTCTGAGTTTAGTCTTTGAGTTTGAGACACCATTTCTTGCCGGAGTGTATACAATAAATGCTTAACACTAACTACCCTCTGATAAAGCCTTACTGCTCCCCCACACTACTAAAAATACAGAGTAAGGTACTATCTACTTTTAACTCTGCCTACCTTTGGGGTTCCACTGGACTGTGCACACTATAACTTACTTTGGTATAGTCTATACAGAGCCAGCTTCCAGTAGTGTAGTTCCTATCATCCCAATAGGCTCTGCGCATTGGAATAATATCTTCAATAGTATAGACGTAGGACAGAGGTTAACTAGGTCTTCTACTGTCGATATTAGACTTAAAGTTTAGTGTTTGCCAGCTAGCTCAGAGTTCACTAGAAACTTTCTCGAATAGACAAGGAGGAGTTTAACCTCCCTGGATAGACAAGAAGGGATTTAGTTTCTGACAACCATAGAACATGACAACTTTGCTCTCCCCTAATCAAGAGTGTATCTCTAGAGTTGTGTGAAAACAAAAGACAACTTATTTTACTCAGTCAGTTCAGTGCATTCTTAGTTTCACCAGATTGTAGAGAAAAGGAAGAGACAGGCGTGTTCAATAAAAAGATGTTATTTATTGATCAGTCTCTTTTCTCATACAAGAGAAATGAATCGCTATTATTGCAATACTTAGAGTTAAGTAAAGTGCATACAGTAATAACAGAATTATAAAATAATACTGTAAAAGCATTGATATGGTTTCTTAGCCATATGATACTTAAAATGGATAAAATAGATACATACATATATACATTGACTAATCGTACTCAACTGGTGCTTCTAACTACGCCTACCCCAATGTACCTGACCTAAGCCTAATACGTGGCGGGAGTAGATAAGTAGCAGTTTAAGTTAAGTTTGTTTTGCCAAGGGTCTGCTTCAAGAATTCTCTACAAAGGATGATTCAGTTCAGTACCTGGGATTTAGAAGGCTGGAGGGCTGGTATCTCTATCTCAGGTCTTGATATTCCAGCTGCCTGCGAGGGCTGCTTGGAAGCGCCGGAGCTGGATTTCTCGGCAGGAGAAAAGGCAGCGTCTCTCTCTCAGCGCGTCAGAAAGGAGGGGCAGCGTCTGTGGGCTTCGCTGTCAGCTGGGCTCCTCGGCAAGTCTCGCTGCCCCAATCTTGTCACCACCTCGTGTGTTTGCTTAAGGCAATGTCGGTATTATTTATACCTGAAAGGTGCCGGGATTGACGTAAGGATGGACATAAATACGTCAATAAGGATGTCATACGAACTTGATCGTTCGCACATTCTTTACTGAAGTTCTCGGCTAAATCAAAACAATGGCTGTGGGGATTTCCCAGATCGTGGTAGGTTTGATTTGTTTTGAGAACACCGTATGCCTATTAGGGGGCTGGAGGAATAGTGCTTGCCTAATGATGGCATGCGCTATGACCTAATCCGATAACGGGCTTCTGTGCCGTTGTGTGGCTAATCAGATAACGGATTTCTGTGCAGTTGAATGGCTGCTAGTTAATTATTAACCAGACAAGGGTCAGAAACAGGGGGATCGATACAGTACCCATAATAAATACACCACACCCACTCCACGTAGTCTATGTCCATATTTACAAGTCTAGGCATAGTAAACATACTAGTAGTGCATGTGTATACCGAACCACCCCAAAATACAATCATTTGCATAATGAAATTTGGAAATGCGAAATACACGAAAAGATGAGTATAATTACTATATGCACTTCAAGCAGTATAATAAATGCTAAATCTAAACGCATATTTTGAAATAAGCATGAATGAAATGCGGAAATTACACATGAAATGACTCTTAATACAGAAGAAAAAGTCGAGACCATCTCATCACAAATTCATAATACTCGTGAATATGCTAGAGGGTAGCTAAAGTGTCTTGAGTAGCTAAATATAGAAATTTTGTTCTCTAAGAATAGTCTTACTTTAAGCAGAAGATAAGTGTCCCAAAAAATCGTAAATATTTTGGAATGGAAGGGGAAAAATGTCTCGCTCTCTGTAAAAACTGGTGAGAAAATTTCTTATTGCTTAATTTTCAAAGTTGAAGGGCAAATTCAGGGTGTAGGGAACGCCGTGTGCTAGTTTGTTCAAAGTCATTCTTTCTGCTCTGGTGAAAACATCATATTGTTGAGACTTTCGAAAAAACTGTCAACTGCTTCTTGTGAAAGTTCCACTAACTCGGGTAAATTTTGTAACATGCATTCATGAGCATGATTGCCTTCATTGATGTTTCGATCAGCATAGCTGACAGAAGGTTGTACCTGATCGATGCTGCTTTCATCTTGTACTTCACAACTCTTCAATCGTATTGGTGAAGTCTCCACGAATGCCGTCATCAGGATTGCTAGCCGCTGGGGACAGCACAATGCATGAGCCGTTACCTGACCCAACAAAGTCTCTGCGTCCATTGGCACATCCGATTGTAGTGTCAGACAGGTGTCTAACACGCATTCTTCGCCGCATAGCAAGCACCTTAATACAGGCATAACACAACTTTGCCACATCGGTCTGAATGAAAGAAGCCAAGTCATGTTCAAATCTCGTAGCCGTGCTAGTCCAAGGACTTTAGTTATGCGGTCCTGGTAGCCAATAGCTCGGATTGTTTCTTCCATTATCGCTGGTGTCTTGTCTGTGACGTGGTTTGCCATAGCGAAGTAACAGGATCAAAAATAGGATGCCTGCCACTAGTCCCAAAAGGAGAGGAAGTCCGCCAAAGATGGAATGGACAAATTCAGGAAAAATACCCAGGATGGCTTTGAATGGGGTTAAAGCTCCTGAAAACACTGTCTTAAATACACTCGCGATTCCGCTTGTATCAGAAATATTTAAGATTTCGCTCAGTATTTCTGCGAAATGTATGGGGGAATTGGTTGATAACAGTGAATGAATCTCATCAGTTGTCCTTGCAACTTGGAGATCATACGTTTCTTTTGATGACGTTAACATGGTTGGTGTCTGTAGGAGCACTGTCTTCATTCTGCTTAAAGTATCAATTCGAATAGAAGAAATTTTCAAACTGGGCCGCAACCATGCCTCCCTGTCTCGGGCATCGTTCGGCAACAATACTCGTTCACAGCACATGACCTTCCTAGTCACGGTTATGAGATAAAGTTTTCCGGGCAGCAGACTGCAACATCTGCGTTCTACAATTAGAATGTAACTCCCATTCGAGAGTCTCTTAAAGAATGGTTCTATTTGTGTTGCAGGTGTGCCTAGCTGGTGACATGAAAGGGTATTTGAGTTCCCTTCACATGCTCCATGTAAACTAATACCCTGACACAAAAGTGTACCGCTTAGTGACCTTTCACAATTATTGCCACTAAGGAACACACTTTGTCCTTTATTACTAACACATGCGTGTGTATAGGGCAAGTTCCATGTTGACTTAATGTATCCTTTACCCAACCTTTCATACTGGCCTGCCTGTATATATTTTTGGCAGTATTGAAACTGGAAAGTTGTTATCGGAATATTTATTATCCCATGTATTATCCATTCAATGACAGGTCGTTCTGACATTGTCAATGGTAATCTCTCAAGTTTTTCAATGCTCAGAATTGTATAGTCAGCACCCTTCTGTGCCAAACTGATTTGTTTATCAGTAAGGTTAAAGATATTAAATAGTGACGTTGTGTTGATTAAACGCCAAGGCACATAGCCTGAACGTAGATTTTGTAACGTCCAGCCAAGCTGTACAATAGAACGCAATTGGGACTGACCGTGTTGTAACATCAGTAAGTCTTGCGATATTATATCGATTGCTGAAGATACAATACTGTCCAGTGAATATATTCTGGAGGACAGAGTCATTAACCCATTGTCCACAACAGAAAGTGATTTTTCCAAATTAATACGGTCAATTTCCCGTATTTTTTCTGCTGTCTCAATTTGAGTTACTTTCCAAACTTCATTGTAAGCTGCATATATAGAGGCCGCTATGAAACGTTTTTGACGCTGTTTGCGTGGTCCCATAATGAAATCACGCAAGTCAGCACCTTCTTGAAGTAAAGTTAGGTGTTGCTTAATTTCTGCCAGTGTAGATGTTTGTAGCCATTGAAGGCAGAGCTTACCCACACTGTAAGTAGTTACTATCCCTGGATGTTGTCTTTGGGAATATCTAGGGTCTGGCCTGGTCAATTTGAACCCCTGTATTTTGTTCAGGAATCTGTCTTGACAGTTGTTTGTGTCTGTGGGCCAGATCAACCATTGTTTCCAATCAGGATGTGTTCTGTTTTGGTTTAAAATATGGTTTACGTCTATCTCAGCATCTATAGAGCTATTACTGTGCGTTGTTGGCTTTGGAATAGACGGTTTGTTTAAGTCTTTGATTTTGGCTAAGCAAAGACAGGTAGTTTGTTGAATAGTGTCATTCAAAAATATAATTTGTTCTGGGATCATGCAGGCTCTGAACAATGATTCTATACCTTGTACTTGCCAATCTTTTGTACCCCAAACAGTTTTTGTTTCAATGTTACTGTTCCAGAAATCAAAACCAAATGTATTCATTTGCTCAAAAAATGAATCTGAATATATCAATTTTGTGTTGGTAAGCATGGTCTTCATACCTGTCTTATTTGACAATTTGAAATAAAATGTTTCTGCATTACTTGTGATAAACCCTGAAAAGTATGGATATTTATCATAAAATGTTTTGGAACTACCCTTTGGTGGAGTAGCACAATGTTCCCATTGGTTATAATTTAAAACATTTCTAGGTTGTGCAGATTTATGGAGATAATGGTTACCATAGTGGTTATAGCAGAACATTTGATCATAATTAGATGAACCCTGCAAATAATCATGTTCTGTAAATTTAGCAGACATTACTAGGTCAGACATCATATCATTAATACTTTCACAGTCCCAATCATCAGCAAATGTGCTTGGTTTTACAAAGTCACTTAACGAGATCTTAAATTGGTGTGGATACTTCAGGATTTCAAACGGGCCATAGATTTCATAATCAGTATTGTCCCATGCTACACCGCCTGGTATAGGGTTGGCTGTGAAGTTCACTGAAGAAAGTTCTCTTTTCTTGACGTGTGAAGTTGTGTGTGGTTTAAGGACCAAGTAGATTTTCTGGCTTGCTGTGTCCATTTTAGCATATTTTCCCTCAATGAAATGTCCCAAGCATAGTACCATGACGAGCCAAAGTATGAGGATAAATGCACCTAATGTCACCCAAATTTCAATCCATGGAGAAGTCAGATAGGTTCTCTTTAGTTGATGAAAAAGTTCCTTTGCTTTGTCTTTAAAAGTTTTTGTTGATGGCTGTACTTCTGGTTCGCATTGTTCTTCTGAAATATCATCGAAGTTGATGAAGTAGCCGGATGCTGTTCTGTCAATTGTTCCAATTGCTTCTGGATTACATTTTTGCTTTTGGCTTTTGCTTTGTTTCATTAGAAAATTCTGTAGTTACATCATCGTAGGTTGTTGTTTCTTGATGAAAAGCTTTGATTTGGGTTTTAAGAGGTTCAAGTTCCATTGCTTTGTTGCATAGTCCTTGTTGTTTCACTGTAGATTTTCCAAATGTGATCAATCTTTCAGTTTGAACCTCTGTGGATGTAGCAAACTTTGATGTTCTGCTACTTCTTGGGAGTCCACTTGGCCTACTATTTGTTATCGGCCACATGATTGTGGTTTAACCAGGTCGATGGATATGACTCGGTTCTCCTTTTTACCAGCAAGGGGCGGTAGTACTACTGATCTTGTCCCGTTGATAGACAAGACAGGAACTGCTTTTCTGTAAGAAGGCCCAAATTCCTTCTTTACCGCGATCTTTTCTCTGACCAGATCCCCGACTTTTGGAATCCAGACAGGCCTTGCTGGGACAGGTGGTTTTTCTTCAGTGGTTGCTGGCTGCTGTTTCAACTTTATGTTGCTCAGGTCTTTTCTTGTTTCATTTAAGTCCTGTAAAATAGCCAAGCGATCTTTGATATCAAAGCATTTTTCTTTAACCACTGAAGTCTGACTATCTAAGTCCTGGATTAACATTCTAGTCCCAAACAATAGTTCGTACGGACTGAATCCTTTCAGAGAATTTCTTGGCAGGTTATTTAGACTACGTTGGACACTTATTAAATGTTTGACCCACCCAGCTCCCGAACCTAATACCTTTGCTGTTATAGATTGCTTTATGCCTTGGTTTTTTCTTTACACCATCCCGTTTCCCTCAGGAAGGAAGTGAGAAGAGTCCCGCAATGCAATGTTCATTCTGGCCAGGTACCCCCCATAAGCTGTTTTTAGAGCTAGAGTGAAGATTTTGGTCAGAACGTAACATGCTTCTTGCGTATATGCCATTATAGACTTGCAAATCTTTTATAACAGTTCTGGCGTCAGCCGAAAGTTGGGGTCTACATTATAAGTGAAAATAGTCTCTTCATGTTAATACGACGTATTTTCATACTGGGTTCTGTTTTTTGTTGATTTGATACCTTCTGGATTGAAACGCCATGGTAGTAAACCGTTTCTCTCGCCACTGCGATCCTTGTTGCAGTCTGGCCAGTTTTTTACAAAAATTTGATGATGCAGGCTCATGCCTGGCCACCAGTACACTGATTGTAATTCTTCCAGAGAATCTTTTAGCTTAAGGTGTCTGACACCCTCACCCATATGTGCGTCTGCTATTAACAAGCCTCTCCTGTCCATGTTTGGAATTACTCTATCCCCCACTCCAGGGATTCGAGCAAAAGGAACGGAGTTTGCATCGATTATGTATGTATAATTGAGTGGATAATTGATCGGTAGTGCAGAGCAGTCGCCTTTTGATGACGTTTTTACTGCCAGCACAGTTTCACCGTCAATGTATTTTACTGCACGCTTTTTTGTAGCTACGGAAGCCGATTTAGTTGCTACCGCTGTGGCTGTCTCAGCCAATGAATTCCCTGCAACGTGAACGCCATCACGCTGATGACTCAGTGAGTGTATCACGTGAGTTTTTGGTAGTTCTTTCTGTAAAAGAACTACTTGTTCCCAAAGCACTTTTTGCTTTATTGTTGCACCTGTGTCATCTTTGTAACCGTTTTGAATCCATTTCTGTAAATCGTTATTGTATGATTTGACGCAGTAATACGAATCGCACACTATAAGTGTCGGGAATTCGCGATCGGCATTATCTAGCGCCATTTTTAACGCTATTAGTTCAGTTTGTTGTTTTGAATTATTTTCCACTGAGTGTGTTTTTGTAAGTAGAGGTCTTAATTTACCTCCACGCCACACTTCTTTTACAATTTCGCATGTGGCGTTGTAAGCCAGCTCTCCCCAAACTGAGGGTTGAGCATGTCCGTCTGTATATATTACACAGGCGTACTGTTGTAAAGGCAGAATATCGATCGGCCGAGGGTATTCTCTCTCATATTCTAGATATTTTAATTCTTTCATTTCCGGGTCAAAATAGTATTTTACTTTGTCTGTAGCAACAGAATTTACCCATCGTATCCATTCTGGATTCAGTGCCGTTGTCGGTAAATTACATGGTGTTGTTAATGCCTCAAAAGCTGATTCTGCTGTTCTGACTGTAACCTGTCTACCGTCGGCTTGGTATTTCTCTTTTGCTACAGCTGTTTGAACCGCATGAACAATGTTTTCCTTAATGCTGCACCTTTTTTCAGCTTCTGTGTACAAATGTGATTTGTATGCTATTGGTACCTTCTCGCCCTCATTAGAGGTCAGGTATGTGAATCCGCATCTCCCTGGGATGACTCGAATCACAAGGTTGCGTGTGTTGTCACGTGTTTGTAATTTTGTTTTAACTAACATATCTGTTTGTAAAGATCTCAAAATTTCTGTGTGTTTTTGAGTCCAATTGATTCTTTTAAAATCTGGTTTTATAAGGTCATAGAGAGGTTTAACTCTCTCTGCATAATTTATAATGTAAGTTCTTCCGAAATTTAGGAAACCTAAAATCGATTGTAAGTTTTTTATTGTTCTAGGTGCTTGGATTACAGCACATTTCTCTAGGAAATTGTCAGCCAGGCTTTTGCCTTCACTTGATAGTTCATATCCTAAAAACAGGACATTTAGATGGGCAATTCTTGACTTTTTAAAGTTGAATTTGTAACCCTCTGCTGCGAACCCAAGTATTATGGTGTTCACTCTCTTCAAGTGAGTATCCAAGTCATCATCTGTTAGATAGATGTCATCGACATAAGATAATGCCTCATAATCATATATTTGTAGTAACTCTGTTACTCTTGCTGAGAATAATCCTGGGCTATTCTTAAACCCCTGGGGCAAACGACAGAAATTCTTTTGCGCGCCATTTATTAAGAACGCGGTCAAATATCTGCTCTCTGGTGCTATATTTTGACAGAAGAATCCATTAGAGATGTCTAATGTTGTTTTGTATTTTTTATATTATCCCTATTTCTTAGGTTGTATTTTTTCTCAGAGGGCTCCCTTTGGGGAGACTTGTGTCCTTGGTCCGGAGATCTTTCTCTCCGCCGAGGAGACCTTCCTCTGGACTGGAATCTTTTTTCTTTAGGAGTGGATTGTTAATTTCCATCCCAGCTCTTTTTTTGAGTGTTTAGATTATTTTTAATAAATATTTTTTCAGGTTTTTCAATAAGTTGGGGTTTTACAGGTATTCCACCCAAACTATCTCTTCCTAGTTCTTCATAGGATTTTTCTATGATTCTGGCAATTTCAAATGGTTGGTCTGCTATATCTGTCTCTTTCAACCTCTGGCGGATCGCCACATTTGCTGCTTCTCCCTTTATATTGGCTAGTAATATTGCCGAGACCTGCTTGAAGTCTTTTAGTAATTTCATACCAAGAGTTAAAGCAGGTTCTGGACCGTATTCATCTTGAATTTGTTTTAGCACATCTGGTATTACTGACATGGATGGAACACCATGTGTTTTTGTGTAAATGGAAGCAAAGACTGTACCCCAAGTGTCACAGTCCTCCACATGTGGTGCGATTCCCATTGGAAGACAGATAGTCAGAATCCGATGTTTCTCAACCGGGGTGGTATCTGGAAATACCGCCTCTATTTGAGTGATTTTTTGTGCTAACCAGAATGGAATTTGTTCCCGTTTTGCGGGTACTTTACCTAGACAGGACTGTATGTTCTGTGGTGTAATTTTATTTGTGTTCCCCTGGTGAGGGATCAGCTGTGGAATTTTAATAGCTGGTAGGACTGTTGAAGTCCGCATTACATATTGGACTAATTGTCTGTGTATTTTAATTAGTTGTTTTAGCTGTGCTAAAAGTTCTGGTGCAGACATTTCTTCAATGTCTGGATGTGGAGTGTATCCGGATAGGACCGGCCACGTTGCTCCTGGTCTACCTAGTGGACCGAGCCTGGTGATGTGATTATTATGTTTTAGGGCGCCATTAAACCAGAGCAGGTGCTCTTGGTATTTGAGTGGTATTTCCACCTCCTCGAAAGGAGTGTACTCATTTGGAGGTTCCTCTATTTTGTAATAGTGGAAGTCCTTTGTTACAGCGTTTGCTGCTGGAAAGTTTATCCATGAATAGAATACCTCTGTCTGCCGATATTCGTGTGCCTCGATTACGAATATGACTGTACCACCTCTTGGTGTCAGCCCATTTTCTATAAGTTTTAAAGTTATAGATTTCCTTATGTTGACCGGGATGAGTATTGCCTCCGGGTCTTGCTGTAGGAGACTATTGTCAGCTGCTATGAGTTCAGCTGCTATTCTAGCTGTCTCCCTTTCTTCTTCAGTTTCTGACATTCTAATGTCAAGAAAATTATTTTATTTATTTGCAGATCAGGTTTCTATGGAAACAAAGATTAGATGCACAATATTTTGGAACAGTGTATCCTTCAACGTTGAATAAACCAAGAACCATACATAGGAGTCTCCTCCTACTAAGTTTGGCGGATTTAACCTTTCACCCACTCCAGACGTCTTTGGAGTATTATGGGGAAAAGGGGTCTGTGTGAAAAAGCACAACTGAGTTACTCTAATGTCTTACGTTAGATTTTTCGCCTATCCAAACCGTTGGGCGCCATGTAGTGTAGTTCCTATCATCCCAATAGGCTCTGCGCATTGGAATAATATCTTCAATAGTATAGACGTAGGACAGAGGTTAACTAGGTCTTCTACTGTCGATATTAGGCTTAAAGTTTAGTGTTTGCCAGCTAGCTCAGAGTTCACTAGAAACTTTCTCGAATAGACAAGGAGGAGTTTAACCTCCCTGGATAGACAAGAAGGGATTTAGTTTCTGACAACCATAGAACATGACAACTTTGCTCTCCCCTAATCAAGAGTGTATCTCTAGAGTCGTGTGAAAACAAAAGACAACTTATTTTACTCAGTCAGTACGTGCATTCTTAGTTTCACCAGATTGTAGAGAAAAGGAAGAGACGGGCGTGTTCAATAAAAAGATGTTATTTATTGATCAGTCTCTTTTCTCATACAAGAGAAATGAATCGCTATTATTGCAATACTTAGAGTTAAGTAAAGTGCATACAGTAATAACAGAATTATAAAATAATACTGTAAAAGCATTGATATGGTTTCTTAGCCATATGATACTTAAAATGGATAAAATAGATACATACATATATACATTGACTAATCGTACTCAACTGGTGCTTCTAACTACGCCTACCCCAATGTACCTGACCTAAGCCTAATACGTGGCGGGAGTAGATAAGTAGCAGTTTAAGTTAAGTTTGTTTTGCCAAGGGTCTGCTTCAAGAATTCTCTACAAAGGATGATTCAGTTCAGTACCTGGGATTTAGAAGGCTGGAGGGCTGGTATCTCTATCTCAGGTCTTGATATTCCAGCTGCCTGCGAGGGCTGCTTGGAAGCGCCGGAGCTGGATTTCTCGGCAGGAGAAAAGGCAGCGTCTCTCTCTCAGCGCGTCAGAAAGGAGGGGCAGCGTCTGTGGGCTTCGCTGTCAGCTGGGCTCCTCGGCAAGTCTCGCTGCTCCAATCTTGTCACCACCTCGTGTGTTTGCTTAAGGCAATGTCGGTATTATTTATACCTGAAAGGTGCCGGGATTGGCGTAAGGATGGACATAAATACGTCAATAAGGATGTCATACGAACTTGATCGTTCGCACATTCTTTACTGAAGTTCTCGGCTAAATCAAAACAATGGCTGTGGGGATTTCCCAGATCGTGGTAGGTTTGATTTGTTTTGAGAACACCGTATGCCTATTAGGGGGCTGGAGGAATAGTGCTTGCCTAATGATGGCATGCGCTATGACCTAATCAGATAACGGGCTTCTGTGCCGTTGTGTGGCTAATCAGATAACGGATTTCTGTGCAGTTGAATGGCTGCTAGTTAATTATTAACCAGACAAGGGTCAGAAACAGGGGGATCGATACAGTACCCATAATAAATACACCACATTCCTACAATAAGAGATTGAGTTACTGGTTGAGGCGGTGAAACCCTGCTCAAGCAGGACCCACAATTCTTGTCAGGATGAAGTCACAAGCAAACCCTAGATCTGCCGGTGCTCTGTTCAACTCTCAGGTATCTTGGCACAGAGCTGTCAGGCTTAACTCTGAGGCAATTTGTAAAGTATATGTGCAACACTTCAAACAGTAACACAGTGAAAACACACCACAAAAGTAAACGTATGTGTTGTGCAGCCAAGGTGATGCGTCGCTTCCGAGGAGTTACAAGGCTGCGATGTGAGGTCCTGCGTTGTAGTTGAGGATCCAGTCAAGGAGAGCTCACAATGCGAAACCTGGCTTCGTGGATGTGTCACGCCATTGAGGCAATATGCGGGGTTCCAAAGAGCTGTAAGGACTTGATGTGAACCTGCATCGTCAGCGAGGCTGCCATCGACAAGAGTTTTGCGGTTTGATGGCCTGCGTCAGAAACACTTCGCAAAGGAGACAGTTCTGATGTGGGCAGTGAGGTCGATATGGAGTCCTTGAATTGGGAGAACCCTTACATCAGAGGCAATATGTCCATTCTGCCCGGAATTGCACTGTGCAGCAGAGGAGACACATTGGTTTAGCTAGGTCCACAGATGAGTTGGCCTACTGGTACATTTCCAAGTGTTCAGGACTGGGGTGGCACCACTTGGCAGGATAGGACTCACAGATGGTAGTGTCCAGGAGCTGGCTTCAAAGTTGTTGGAGCTTCCTTCTGTCACTGAGGCCATAGCCCCTCTCTCACATGCATTTCATTTGTTTTATAGCGCTACTCATACCAGTGGGTGTAGGAGTCACATGTCATCCATACTAGTGACAGTATATTTTATGAGCGTTTGGTCTTAGAAGCACAGACTCACAATTTAAAATATACCACAGTAGTTGGCTTACTAATAAGAATGTATTTCCACTCAATTTAACCCTTTTTAACAACATTAAAATAATAAGACTGGGGAAAAACATAAGTTTGTAGCCTATACCATAGAGTCTGCATGCAGCTCTTTGATGACAGTTCATAGGTCACTATGCAATATTAAGGTTGTACCTTACAAACTACAAATAGAAAAAGGATCTCTGTGACAAAAGCAGTAACTTACTGAGAGATCCACATAAAATACAGTTTGGTGAATTCTGTGGCACAAGTTCTTTGCAACAGTCATATTAACCCTCTGTGCTAGACTATCTTGAGTGGAAACTGCCACTAGACAAAACTCTGATCTCTCTCCAGCATGAACATTAATCACCAGAGTTATATTGACATTGTCATTGTTGTCTGAAAACTGCTGGACACACAAGAAATTGTGCTGGGAGCACTTTTTGAACCTGTGTTATTTTTAAACACAGCACCCACCGAGGTCCAGGTGCAGCTGCACAAGTTGCACCACGCTAGAGCCGTCCCGTCCCCCAAGCTCTCTATTGTGTGTTGCTGTCTAGGAAGAACACACAAAGCTCAACTGTCAGCTACATCCAGTCATGTGACCCAGAGGCAGGCTACAGCCACTAAATGGCTGAAGCAGGAAAATAGCAACTCTCTAAAAGAGCCATTTTTAAAATTGTAATTTAAAATTCGACTTTACCATACGAGAGGATTTTTCATTACAATTCCAAACACACCAAACATGAACTGATTACATGTTCTGATTTGTAAGTTGCAGCTTATTAAATTTAATAAGGTAACACCAATGTTATCCTATGAGAAAGGTAGGATTTGCGGTAGTGAAAAACGAGTTTGAGTTTTTTTTACTACCAGGACATGTAAAACTTAAAATTGCATGTCCTATTTTTTAAATACAATGTACCCTGCCCTCTTTGCTGTCCAACACCTACCCTAGGGGTGACTTAGATCTATTAAAAAGGAAGGTTTGTACCTGGCAAAAGGTTTATTTTGCCAGGTCGAAATGACAGTTTAAAACTGTGCACACAGGCGGCAATGGCAGGCCTGAGACATGCTTAAAGTGCTACTCAAGTGAGTGGCACAAAAAGTGCTGCTGGCTCACTTGTAGCATTTATTTTACGGGCCCTGGGTATATGCAGTACCACTCTACAATGGACTTATAAGTAAATGAAATATGCAAGTTGGGGATAAGCCAATGTTACCATGTTTTAAGGAGTGATCCGATGCACTGGTTAGCAGTGGTAAAGTGCAGAGAGTCCTAAGGCAGCAAAAAAGATATCAGCAAAAAAAATAAGGAGGAAGACAAAATGTTTGGGGTAAGACTACCCCCTAAGGCTGAGAGGTCTAATGTGCGTTTCATCCTGCCAGAGATTGTGGTTGCTGCTTGTGAATAGTTTCACCTCCCCCTCCCTCAACCAGTAACCCAATTTCCTGCACCTACTTACAGGTGGACACTTGGCAGCAGAGCAGGAGAGAGAATCTGTACAGGAGAAGCTGGGAATAAAAAAAGATCACTCAAAGAGAGACAGGGAGAAAGATAAAATTACAGAGAGAGTGTGTGTCAGAGACGAGACAAGATTATTGAAGAAAAGAGCAGGCACTTTGTTCACAGACAAAGGAATTCCTAACAGAGAAGAATGACACAGTAGAGACAGAAATGGAACCATGATATTGAAATAAGGAATAGAGGTAACAACTGCCACGTTTGCTCTTGTGTAGTCTGCCTCTTTTATAGAACCCAGTCCAGCCATTTGCCCTCCCTGTCCTAAAAAAATAAAGAAGTGTCATGTCAGCTTGGATATTCCACTGTTGTATGGATGCCCCCTATGTTTGTCATGGTTTCTTCAATGAGGGTCTCTGGTATATGGGACCCTCCTTAACCCCTTGCGTGCTCATGACGGAACCACACCATCATGAGCCACGGGCGGCGTGTGCTCATGACGGCGTGGTTCCGTCATGCTTCTGCCGCTCCGCCCACGCGGCACTAATTCATCGCCTGTGCGGGAGAATTAATGAGCTGGTGGGGTCATGACGGAACCACACCGTCATGAGCACGCGCCGCCCGTGACTTATGATGGCATGGTTCCGTCATGAGCACCGCAGCGCCGCGCTCACCCCATAGCCCCCCATGCCGCGGACGTATTTGCGGCGCAGGGAAGGGGTTAAACACCAAGAAAATCTCAAAGACCCATACGCAAGATCCTGCTTCAGGAAGAGGCTCTGCATGGGTATATAGCCCAAAGCTGGAATTAACACTGCTCCAGTTGAAACCAGCTCAGGTATGCAAATCTCAGGAAAAGTCCCAGGAAACCCGCTTTGTCCAAGATAGGAGGTAGGTTCAAGACCAACTTCTCAAATCAAGCAAATGCCTTTATTAGAGCTGGGCTCCAGTCCAAATACCCTAAATTGAGTCATCATTATATTCACAGGCCCAGTAATACAGGTATCGAAACCTTATCCTGAGTGACTAGTGCTGGGGATTCACAGGATCTGGAACTGCATATGGCTGATTTTACTCAGGTTCAGAAGCGCTGCCTGATTGCCAGAAATTCCAACTGTCCTAATGCTGGTAACACTAAAGGCTCCAACGCTGTGGGTGCGGTGACAGCAAACACCACCAGCTAGTAGTCTTAGTGCAGTTATAACAGACACCAGTTACTTCAACACCCACAGACACCTAAAGTGCAACCCCTATCTGGCCAGTGACAGCAGGTATCAGACCTCAGTGCTTTAGGAAAGTAGTAGGAAATCGTAAAAACAGCTAAACTGAACAAGCTCCCCTTTGACCTATATTGCTTTACAAAACAGATTGTATCTGGTATGGGCATATACAAAAACACAACTACACAATTATAAGATACAAATCTGATTATTTATGTTTGTATTTATCTTTAATTTAAGGATATAATTTGTACAAAAAGAAAAAAAATTATTAAAAAAATATTGTATGTTGTTTTAAATGATATATTGACTATGGGAAAAAGTCACTATATCATTTAAAACAACATACAACAATATATTTTTAATACATTTTTTTCTTTTTGTACAAATTATATCCTTACATTTCTTTAAAAGATAGTACAAAAATGCTTATAAAGATGCTGACCCCCTACGAAACGAGCAACACCATACCATTAGCAGCCACACTCATTCATTCAACACAAACGTTCACAAGCATTCAAAACACATATACACATCTGGGTGTAAAGAGAAAACACGGAAGTGAAAAGTCTCCACAACAAACTTAGATGACCATATACAACAAGGTCTGGGCCGATGAGGTCTGACCTCAACCTATGACACTACTTCTTCCGTGACAGCAAACACTCACCTCCAAAAACCACTCTCAGTGCACTGATAACATACAAAAACATAAATCACTGTGTAGCGACAGTAGAAACCAACATCAATGCAACAACAGACAAAAGGTCTTAAAACCCCGAGAAGGCACCAGCACTGTGGGTGCACTGACAGCAGATGCCAGTCCCCAGCATCGAACAACTTCGAAGGACTCAATAGAATATGATCTCTGAAAACTCTCCATGAGTACCAGCAAGCGGCATTGTCTCGCTAGGCCAAGAAAGTATATTTCTTGGTACTTTACGAGTAGCAAAATCTCACTGCCATGATGCTATCATTGGCTTGTCTAATGCTCCCTCCAAGCTCTGATCCACACGATATGTGAGCTGAGTGAATTGGCCCTCAGAGGACGAGGCTACTCTATTTGCCCAAAAATGATAAGGGGGACAGGCTGAGAAACAATTCACCTCTACAGAGAAATGAGACCTCACCACCTGGCGGTGCACTTACACATGCATGATCTATTCCAAAACATATAATGTGGGGCAGTGCTTGAAATGGAAAAATTGAAGTGCATGTACTCTGTAACAGAGTACCTCCTTGTTTCTGAGAAGTGCTGGTACTCTCCAATTAAAAGAAAAGCATTTCTCTTGAGAAGTGCCGGTACTCTCCCTCTCAAAACAAAAAAGTGCTGGTACTCCGTACCGGATAGTACATGCCCATTTAAAGTACTGATATGGGGCAGATCTAAGGGACATACGTTCCTGTGGAGTCGGATGACATCAAGCTGATGTGCTAGTGATGAAAAGCAGGTGCCATAGTTTCGAACAAGAGTGAGTGACACGCACTATAATTAAACACAAGAAACGTGTTGCGACGCTGTCCACTCCGAGCTGAGCTGAGAAGGCGAGCACCTAGGAGATGAGCAACAAATCTATGAGGCGGGATGACGACAAACTACAGACAACCTATCTCCTCTAACACCGAGCAGTGTGACATCCTCTCTGGCAGGAGGATCTGGACAGGAGCCGAGATGTTGTAAGGCATGGGCAAAGTGGGCAACTGCCCAGGGCCCATCTTCCAAGGGACATCCTGGGAAAGTGATCTTTCTTTCTCTCTCACCTCGATTTCTCTAGCTTAACGACTCTCTCTATTTGGCTACCTCTAACGGTCTCTCTCAACCCACTGTCATCTGGTAGACTTTTTGAAGCCATGGGTAACACATATTTCAGCTGTTTTTGTGTGATGCCTTTTTATAAAGTGTTATGTATAATTCATTATTATTTTGCCATACGCGGACTTGAATTCACTGAAAATGTGCGCCAGCATTTAAATGTGTTCTGAACCGGGTGCCCCAAACTATTTTCTGCCTGGGGGGCCAAACATTTCTTAAAATGACACTGGTTAGGGGTCCTAGTCACAGCATTTTGCCAGAATATGAACGCTCCTCAAATCGGAGGCAGGTACAGATTTCTAGCAGGAAGGACATTGAGCCTTATTGCTAAAATCACAGCCACGACCTTTGCCTCAGCATAGGAGGGCATTAAAAAGTGAGGTTCTATCTGGCCTTGCTTCTCATTGAATTCGAAAAAGCGTTTGACACGGTGGACTTGGCCTACTTGGAGAACATGTTGGAGGTGATGGGGTTTGGCATGCCATTCCGGTGCTTCATCCGTGTCCTTTACTCTAGCCCTACAGCGAGGGTCCTCATTAATGGGGTGCTGTCGGAGAAATTCCCCATCCGGAGGGGCACCTGCCAGGGCTGCCCACTCTCACCACTCTTATTTGCGCTAGCAATGGAGCCCCTGGCCTCTCTTATAGGCCAGCACTCCGGTATCCGCCGATGGGCTTGGGATCCCGTTCAGGTCAACAAGATCGCTCTTTACGCCAATGACGTCCTCTTGTTTCTGGCAGACCCTGAGAGCTCCAGCCTGCAATGCCAGGACGCCCTCTCTGCCTTTGAAAGGGTTTTGGGCCTGCGGCTCAACCCAGCGAAGTCCACTCTGGTGCCGCTTCATCCGTCCCATGCCTGCTTCGACTGGCAGACGAATATTCCCCTGCGTAGGTTGTCCTTCAAATACCTGGGAGTCTGGATCGCCCTGATTCCGGAACTCGAGTGGGCCCCGAATATAACGCCCCTGGTCACCAAGACTAAGGTGGACCTTAGGAGGTGGCAGTCCCTCCCTTTTAACCCCCTTGGCCGGAGTGCCCTCTTTAGAATGATGGTTCTCCCCCGCTTTTTGTACATTATACAAAATGTTGCTTTTCACCTTCCGGGGAGCTGGTTTTGCGAGTTGGATGCTATCCTCACCCGGTTTCTTTGGGGAGGCGGGAGGCCGTGAATGTCCTTGGCACACTGCCGCATACCTCCCTACGATGGGGGCATGGGAGTCACCGACCTTCACCTTTATTATCTAGCCACAAGACTCATCGTGGTGCACGATTGGTTCGTGGGCGGCTGGTCTGACCCGGCGTACAGGGAGGAACTTGAATCAATGGACTTTCCACAATTACAGGCCTACTTGTATGGGGCCCCCATACCACAGGAGCTCCCCCATCACTAGGGCGACTCTCCTGGCTTGGCACACGGCATTGCGACACACAAAATGGGACCAGAAACTCACCAGACAAACGCCCTTGTGGTGTGGAGCGGGAGACCTCATCCCTTCGGGACTTTCACCGGTGGGACAATATAGGGATCTCACTCCTTGGAGATGTCTGGGTTGGGGACCACATCAGAACCTTCGCAGATTTGCAGCAGCGTTTCTCCCTCTACTCCTCTCAATTTTATAAGAATTTACAAATTAGACATGCCCTTCACGTGCACATTCCGTCTCCCACCCCTCTCCCTGAATTTAGGCCTCGAGGCCCAGGTAAAGATGGGGAACCTGGGTAGAGGCGGGGTGTCCCAGATCTACCTCTTCTTAGTCAATAACGGCCCCGCATCCCTAGACTCGCTGCGCGCCCGTTGGGAGGGGTGGCTGAGTCCTCTGGAAGATGCAGATTGGAGGGATGCCCTCATGGCACCTAAAACACTGACAACCTCCTTTAAGTTGAGGTTAGTACAACTCTACTATTTACATACGGCATACCTCATCCCTGCGCGTCTATATAGCGCCCGATTGTGACCCTCCCCGACCTGCACACGCTGCAATCACGCCCCTGCAGACTTTTACCACATGGTTTGGCAGTGTCCTGTTCTGGCAGCATTCTGGGCGGGAGTGGAGCTTGAACTCACATTGACCCTGGGGTGGACAATCCCTCACGATCCATTGCGCTTGATCCTGGGGTGTTTGATGGCCTGGATGGTTCCCGGGCTGATAAGCGCTTCCTTGGAACAACAGTGGCGGTGGCAAAACGAGATATTGCTGCTCTCTGGTCCCAGGCCAAGTCTCCTAGTGTACGGAAATGGTTGCGTGGGGTTGACTGGTGCGGGACTCAGGAGGAGTCCCTTTTTGAAGCCCAGGAAGCCCCGACCTTTTCACGAAGATCTGGGGAAAATGGTTCAATCTACTGTCCTAAAGGGGTTGTACGCTTATACTTATTGTCTGCCATAGATGTCATCTTACCTTGAAAGTTGATTTCCTAGGTCTGGTCTCCTCTTGTGTGGCCATATATGATCTCTAAAACGTGCTTGTTTGTGCTGCCAATGTAAATTTGTGGTGTGTTCTAAAAGTCAATAAACTTGATTATAAAAAAAAAAGTGAGGTTTAATGTGTCCTCACCTTCCATGATAGGGAAGTGTAAAGCAGCCCTATCCTTGGCTGTAGTTGTGGCCAAGCGGCCGGAGTGTCTGACTTCAGAGCGCGCGGCTAGCGGTTTGATCCCGGCGCCGGCAGCAGCTCAGCTCAGCAGCATGTGACTCTGGGCAATAGCTCTCTTAATCTCCCCGACGTCCCCCAGCGCCTAGATACCCCTTATGGGCGCGCTTTACAAATCTGGAATTATCATCATTATTAGGTTTCAGGCACAAAATGTCCCAACTGGTTTGCCAAATTCTCTGTAAGCGTATGTGTACAGGGTAGGATTGAGATTATAAATCGGCCCGGGCACGCTAAAAAAAAAGTGGCCCACATGTGCATATTGCCTTTCCACAAAATACTATTTCTACGAAAAAGGGGGAGGGGGGGTTACAAAAATGCATGGAGTAGTTTACACTGGTGAAACACACCTAAAAACAAGTGAGGCACTTTTGCTCAGGCCCCCTGACCCCGCTCAATATGCATATATTAAGGGGCCAGCCCAGCGAGAGAAAGGGAGCGACACCTCTGTCACAAAGGGGAGGTGATGGACGCCCATCTACCTCAAGAAAGACCACTCGGGCACCCACTGGGCCACTGGCGGCATCGAACAACGCAGAAACAACCCAAATCCCTCCCCCACCCCCTCCCCACCCCAACCAGGCTGCTCAAAAAAGCAGCCCACAGCTGGACTTCGGATACCGGCCCCTCGGGCATTGCCTGAGTGCCCACGTTACCAATCCGACGCTGTGTATCATGTAGACAAAGGCCCTCGCCAAAGGGAAGGCTTGAAACGCGTGACTTAGTCTGAACCACTGGTAAATACCGACCCTGTCCGTTCCACTTTAATTCACAATTAGTTTTGGCGGGAAACGCAAAGGCTCGAAGTAAATCAGTTGCCTTGAAATAGCGGTGATAAAGAAAAGCCAAAAGAAATAGCCATAAACAGTGTAAACATTTTTCTTTCCTCTTTGTTGCCCATAACTCTGCTGCTGGACACCTTCACATTCTGTTTATTAAATCCAGAAGAGGCAAAGGGGGATGCAATCTGGACAGCGCTCCACCGCCAGGTTTATGATTTATAAATAATTTTAAGATTAAGTAGAAAATAAATCAATAGACAATACCTCGCCCCTACCCTCAAACACCGCAAGAGAGAGAGAGAGCGCGGTTCCCATCTAGGCAAGACCTTTCGTCCACAACAGTCGATTGTGTTATTTCCAATCATCTCCTTTTAATATAGGAAAAATACCAACACAATCCGTTTGATGCTGGTGTATTGAGCACTCTGACATGTGACATTTATATTAAAGCGAGAGCCACCACCCCAATACTCTAGGGAACTGTGTTTCCAGGTGTAACCTTTGGTGTAGGGAACTGATTGCATCTCTTGCAACAGAGTGTATTTCGAAAAAATAGGGAAATTTGGCCAAAAGAATAAAACTCCAAAGATTGATTCTTTGCGGGAAAAATACTTTATTTTAAACTTTCCTTTAGTTTCCCTGGTTCTTGGAGATCTCTATCATGCCCTCATGGAAGAACCAGTCAGGCATACATTGTTAAAGACGTTTATACTGAAAGGAAGGCCTCAATACTGCAATATTTTTTCAGAATAAGGGAGTATGTTAAAAACAAATGAGAACTTCATACAGCGTTACTCAAATATCTGGTAACATAATGTAATTCTATGGTCTCGGCTGTTCACTTCCAATTACTTTAATTTGGATTTTCCAAAAGTAGACATCAAAAATATTACAATAAACCTAATGTTCCAACACACACACAGACCTTTATAAACTCTGACAATATTATCAAAGGCTCACGTGTTGACTGACGGCTGGGTTGCATTTTTAAAACGTCAAGGTTTTTTGTAATAAAACCAAAGCCACTTCTGTTCCATCCAAGATAATGAATCTCTAATGCACGTTGGGCTTATTCGAGGCTCTAAGCCAAAGCATAAGTATGCCGCTCTGCTATAGAGTGCAGGCTGACGCACTTTTTTTTAAGGAGTGGTAAGTAACCGCAACGTCACAAAAAGTACGTTAGGTCTGGGACAGCGCTTGCGTAATAATTACAAAAAAGGGTGCATTTCTGGAATCCACTTCACTTCCTGGAACCGATTCCCAGTGGGGCTCTGTCTCAACGAAGTCTTGAAATCAAGCTATCAAGCTGTAAGGTTTCACTTCAATTTAATATGGTTCAATATTATGGTTACTTTTAATTGCTGCAAAGAAGCTCAAGGGAGAGCGGCACTTCTATATCCCAGCCTTTTGCAAAGTCAGAGAGCGCCTAGGCATCACACAAACCGCCTTTTATCCCGTGGATGACGGGAAGGATACGTCGTCAATAGGTACTCTAGGCTTAACTCCCACTGAACCGCATCCGTTTGCGTAAATAATGAATTAGAAGGGGCTTATTCATTAGTGTTCCATTACTTCCTAGCTAGGTTTCACTACACAGATCCCTTACATGCATACATATATGCCTAATAGAGGTGGCGGCCTCCCCTGGAAAATGTCTGCCTGATGCACTGTTCCACAACGTCAATGAGGTACAGAAATAACAAACTGGGGCCAGTGAGATCTCTGCTATCACACACTGAGGGCAAGATTTAGAGTTTGGTGAACAGGGTACTCCAGCACCCTGTCTGCCAAAGTCTCAGTCCACCAGCCCAACTTTAAGTTGGGCGGACTGCCAAGTTTACGCCGATGGGAGTAAAATGTACTCTCTTGGAATAAACCTTCCCGAGGGAGTATGGGCGGTAGGAGGTATGCTATAGTGGACGGTGGAATGGCTTTAATTTTAAACTGTCCGTCACCGCCAGGATGGATGACAGTAAAAATAAAAAATAAATATTCCCACACAATGGGAGAAAACTCCTGTGGTGTTGGGGCCATTACTTTTTCAAAAACAAACGCTTGCTTTAGGAGTTTGTTTTGGGAAAAGTAAAAACTTTAAAACGTTTAGTGCACGCAGCCATCCTTTTACACCAAACTTTTATATGGCTTTGTATGAAGCGCTATGACGCCTTTTGGACAAACCCACAGAAGTCACCCCGGGGCAGGCAGTGAACTCTCAATGTGGCTGCCAGAGTGAAGGCACGGTTGGCAGAATGCTGGGGGATGTAAATTTCTCCGCTACCTAGAATGCATTTACTCTTTCAGTTTACCTCTAAATTAGGCCCAATGGTCCTAATTTCTAATTTGGCAGACAGGGACTCCATCACAAATGTGCCGGATGTGACGTCCACTGTATTACAAGTGCCATTACTTATAATGCGGTTGTAATTCCGTAGACAGGACATCTGACACATTTGTGACAAAGTCACTGTCCGCCAATTTCAAAATAAGGCACTAGAAGCCAGGCTGAGGTTATCTAAGTCATCTAGCTAGCACTTACAAGGACATATTACTTGGGTATGCCAAGAGCTGTAGAGAAATGTTTATGGAAAATGTTTCTGGTCGATATGAAAAAGGAATTGATCAAGCAAGCACAGCTTTAGTAAAGCATCCTTTATCAGTGAGCAGCAAGAAAGCAGGGAATACCACATCAGCTAGGAGAAAAATACACACAGCAACAACTGGCAAGCGCTGAGAAGGGGACATTATATGTATACTAGATAAAAAGAAGAAATCGCCGAACTCAAAAACAAACAACGAGGAAGAATAATGTGTTAGCCAGATGAAAAGAAGAAAACAGTAAGCCGCAGCAATCACCAACCTGAGGTGGAAATGCCATGTTAGCAAGATAAAAAGACGATACAATGACAATCAAAAACCATCATTAAGGAGGAACAGCATGTTAGCCGTGTGAAAAGCAGACCCCCGAGCTACGGCTGAGCACCAGGAGGACACTGCTTGGGATTCTGAATCGAGTTAACAGAAGCTTCCGATTCTTTGTGTGGCAATAGAGCCTGCCTATTCTTTCTGACTGCAAGAGAAATCTCTTGAGAGACTCCAGTCCTATCCCTAACTTCCCTAACACACTTGTCTCCCCGTTGAAAGAGGACGATTATAAGAAATATGACGCCCACTAATGTACTAGAGATCTGGGCCCTTTGGCCTATCTGAGAATCCATGCTCACGCAGTTTATCACGTAATGGTGGCATTATGAATTATGAATTAGCCCTTCTCGGATAACGCAGTGTCGTGAGCAAGCTTGGATTTTCCTCTCCTAAGGAAGCCCCCTCTGGATGCTTTGGACCTGGCCCTGTGGTGCCCATTGCAGGGTCTACGATGCTTACGAAAACACAGGAGAAGATGGTGACCTCTCAGATTCACAACCTCTGGAGGTTCACCTCTTGCTTGGGCACATCAGTCTGATTTCTGTCCTGTTGGAGGCATGCAACTGGCTCTTCTGCAAGCAAGTTAGCAATTGCTGTGGGTGGCTAACAGGAGTTTGTGGGGCTTTTGGTACAGCTGGAGCTCTCCACAGCCCTTGACACTATCGACCAAAGCTTTTTACTGTGGTGAGAGACAGCGCTATTGACTAGTCTTGTAGCAAGCTAAACCTCTCCGGTGCAATGACGTGACCATCTGGCCAGCCATACCCAGAAGGCTTGCAGTGCCCCGCAGGGCACGTCCCATCCTTTTAACATTTTCCTTTGGCTTCTATATGAGCTGGTGACAGAAGCCAGGTGGAAGGGCAGAATGGCACCTGTGTGCTAATGATACTATGCTTCTTTCTCTCACCTGAAGAAAAGAGTGGGAATCATTCAATCTTGGACTGAGCTAGATTGGTTGGCAACACACTCCGGAAAAACAAAAATGATGCTGATAGGTCAATGCCAGACGGATTTGAGCAGGCTTCTGAATGGTGGGGCCAAGATCCCTTCAGTCAGTAGGGTCAATATCTTGGGATTTCCACTTGACGCCACCCTCTCAATGAAAATCAGACGAAAGTGGTCACCAGAGAATGCAGCTTCTACACCCATTCAGTACGGACGGGTTGACCGTCCCTTGACACTCAGGCAACTGGCCACAGCTGCTTCAGCCATTATTGGCTGCAGGGTTGACTAAACCTGCAGCCTTCACCTAGGGTCTCTAAAAAACTTGCTCAACAGGCTACAGAAGAAGCAGAACTAATTCTGCAAGAGCAGGGTCAGATAAATTGAGGTAGCAGGGGATGGGGGTGTTAAAAAGCTGCAATCTCTTGCAACATACTTAAGGAATAAACTACATTTCTCTTTAAAACAGTGAACTGTTCAAGAATTATTTTTTTTAACTCCTCCTTCTTTTATTACCCCCTCAGCTTTCTGTAGATGCTGGTGTCTTGATACCTCTAGGTGTAAGCCTGATAAAAATGATTTGACGTTATGATATTGCCCTACTTATAAACAACCAACACGATTGGGAAATACACCATAACCTAAATGAAAGGTAGAAAAAGCAAAAGTCAAAAACCACGACTGAGACGGGAGAATGCATTAATTAGATAGGTGTAAAGTACATGTTGGCTTTCAAAAACCTAACCTAATGTCGAAGGTAGTCCGATGAAAACTGCAGATAGCCAATGTTCGGAAAACAACAAGGAGAAGGCAAAGTGGCGCGTAAAGCAGATTAAAAGCACACACAGCCAATCAAACACCAACATAAAATGGAATAGCATATTAGTCATATGAAACCTACAAGCAGAAAGGTAAATACCAAGTTAACTGGTTAAAACGTACTCACAATGACAATCAGACACCCCCCAACAAAAAGGAAAGAAAGCATTTGAGCTAGATCAAAAGTACACAAAGGGGTGCTCTAAAACCTCAACAAGGAGGGGGATTAGCATCTTAGAAAAACAAAAGACACAACGTGTGGTATTTAGAAATCAATATTTTCTTTTCCCTTTTTTAATCATACTTGTATGTCCTTAAAAACGAAGACGCACACACTACCAGCACCGCTGTTCTACCCAAATGACATGACATGGATGAATAAAGGTATCAGCTTGACAAAATCACACATTTTTTCTTTTATCTAAAGAAAATTCTTCCTGTTGTAAATGTATACTACACTTCCCTGACCATACAGGTAGAGTTTGTACTGGGATCAGAAGATTTTGAAGATCTGAATGAGCTAAAACGTGTCAAGTCCATTACAGCGGACGAATTCCTGCGCTATATAAGAAACAAAAATAAATTAAAAAAAATACTGTAAGCCAATAGACACAATCAGAGAGCATTCCAAAATAGTCAAGTCAAGCCTGTACCCAGGAACATTATTTAACAACATTTGACAAAAAAGTGGGAGTCTACAATGTTTATAAATTCCTGACAAAAATAAAAAAAACCCTGACAAAGACATACATCACTGATGGTGAATGTTTCTATGCATGTGCGTGTGTAGAACAATTCTAGCAGGAGCGCAATGGGGCACAGAACAGTGGGTCTGTGCCCATGTCTGAGAGGCAAGACTATTATATAAAACTTTAAAAATGATAGGTCCTATTATGTAGGGTGGACGTGCTCTTTGAAGAGATGTTTCTCCAGTGTCATTATGTATTTCAGACAGATAGCCCGAGTTCGGATGTCAAATGGTGATGCTGTTCCAGACTCTGAGGGTATGGATGGAGAAAGGCCTGCCTTTGGGTCTTTTCTATCACGCATTTCTTACTTCCCGTTCTGGTGATGTCCTGGCTCCTTGTGAGCTGTTGCCTGCCTTAGGTGGGTAGTTTCTCAGCCAGGTACTCACAGGAGTCTTTTCAAATGGCCCCGTAAGTCATGTCGCAGGTCTTGAAGATGATGCCGGCGTGGTGGGGACCCAATGTAGGGCCTGATGTGGAAAACCCTTTTGCAGTTGTCTGGCAGAATATCCTTTGTGACTAACTGTGAATCAGAAGAGAAAGCTCAAAAGCTACCCCCCCCCCCTCTTTCTTCCAATAATTAATACTTTACGATCCCAATTATGGTTGCACACTATGAATGAAACATCAGCCTCTTAAAGCAGATGGCAGCCATGCTCAATCTGAAACCTGTCACTGGCGGACAGATTCAATTTTCTGAATGGCAGCTGCGGGCTTCGTTGAGAGCAAACAGCGGTCAACGGGCCTTCTTCATGCTATCCCCCGATTTGTCATTCACTAAATGTATAATGTTATTTTTGAAAATGCCCTCAATTGTTCTCAAGAACTTGGACTCAGTCACAAAGGATGTTGGCCCTCAGTTAAGGTAAACAACCTTCACAACGCAACTTTTACATCGCAGAGCCTTTACAACGCAACCATTACAACGCAAACTATTACAACGCATTGCTCTGGGGGGCGCTCTAGGATAGGGAATAGGTTAATTTACTATCCAATAACCTTCCCTAGTGTCCACGGGGGCTGGAGTTGGAATAGTAAATTAAACTATTCACTATCCAGCACCCCAAAGCACTATGCGTTGTAATAGACTGCGTTGTAATACTTGCGTTGTAAAGGCATGCGATGTAAAAGCATGCGTTGTAATGTCATACATCCCTCAGTTAATACATAAGCAAGGATGGCGGTCCACTGTCCTACAGTAGCCTTCATCCCTCAATTCTCAGTCATTTGCAGAGAGTTACAAAACGCCTGCCTCATAGATATTAACAAGATAGGACCCTGCACATGGACATTTTGCAATGTGACTGACAAGTACATCAGTTGCAGTGCAAAATGAAGGGCAGGGTGGGAAAGTAGTTGAGTGCAAAAAAGCAGACTGGTTTGCAACCCACCTTAGTTCACTGGGCCTGAGATCCTTTAATGGTGGAGTTATATGCTTGAACTTCTTCTGGCTCCTGATGAGATGCTGCTGCATGTTGGACCCCTTTCGGGGATGCCAGAGTGGTGTTGGGGAGCCATGGAGCTAAGCGTTTCCTCTAACTATGGGTGAGAGGATCGAGGCATGCACTGATGTTCCACAGTTGGTTGGGGTATGAAGAGTCTTACAGTTTTTCAGGAGACCAGCAGGCACCATGCTGTTTTTATTTTCTTGGTGGTGATGTTTTCAAAGAGGGGATTGTCTTAAGCGAGCATACAAGTGATTTCGGGACTATTAGCTGTGGGGAGGAGCTGTTTGGCTTCATTTCAGAGAGGCTACCCAGAAGAGCCTCTCAGCATTAGCTTAGCAGCAAGTAATTTGACTGAAATAATAGAATTAGTTAACAAGAACGTTTTTATAATTTCCTAAATTTGAGTTCGGACTCAGTTTTCCTAATATGCTGGGGAAGTGAGCTCCAGAGCTTGGGGGCTAAGACCGCAAAAGAGCTTCCTCCACTTCTGGTTATCTTTATTCTGGGCACTGCAAACAGCTGCTGGCTGGTAGAGCGCAGCCTTCTTGAGGTATCCTGGGGAGAGGGAGAGATGAGTCTCTGGAATTAACGTTGGGCCCTTATTATACATAGCTCGGTGGGCTAGGCACAGAGCTTTGAACTGTATTCTTTTAATCCCAGGCAACCAGTGCAGGCTTGCCAGACTGACGTTTGGGAATTTTAAAAAGTATGTGGGCAGCGGCATTCTGGATGACCTGTAATCTTTTGAGAACAGCCTTGGGACTTCCCATATATAGAGGGTTTCCATAATCCAGGCGTGAGATGACTAATCCTTGCACCACAATTCTGCGTGGTGGTTCTGGTAGCTATCGCAAAGGCTTTCTTGGTTTTCTACGCAAGCCAAAGCATGTTGCAGCAAATTTTGTAGCTTGGGTTGTCAAGGAAAGCTTGACATCGTGCCAAAAGCCAAGGCTCCTTTCTTCTGGGTTTGGGGTGGGTTGATCGCCAAGACATTCTGGCCAATTCATTTCCATGCATCTATTGGGGTTGTTTCCCACCACCATCGCCTCAGTTTTTTCACCATTTAATTTCAGGATGCTTGCTGCCATCCAGTCTGCCACGTCTTGGAGACAATGGTTGAGTTGTGTAGAGGTCTTATCAGTTTGGGAGGAAAGAGAGATGACAATCTGCGTATCATCCACATAAGATATGGAGGAAAAGCCAAAGTCTTTTATGATCTCCGAAAGTGAGGTAACTAACAAGTTGAACAGGGTCGAGCTTAAGGAAGAGCCCTGAGGGATCCCGCATTTCAGAGGGTAAATTTCAGATTTTGTTGTTTCCTCACCTACCTGAAAAGTTCTATTTTGGAGGTATGAGGTGAGGCTATTCCTGCTACCTCTAACCTTTTCACTAGCAGTGAGGAGGAAACTGAGTCAAACTCTGCACTCAGATCCAATAGGATCAGAGCCGCAGTCCCTTTCTGATCCAGGATGGCTTTTAATTCCTCTGTAATATAGGACAAAGGTGGTGAGATGCACTCCCGATTTATCCAGTTCCATGTTTCATTTTTATATTGATGTTTCTTCATTTCACCTTGTAAAGGCGTGCATGCTTGTTTAGCGCTCCGCCCAATCGCACTGCAATCATAAAGCCAAACACGAAGGAACCACATAGTTCCCTTGCAAGCTGCACTGCCAAACGAATCCAATGAACCAAATTCATATTTAGCTCCTTAGTTGCTGCACTTTTCACTTCATTTACTTCATTTATTTACCCCTAGTTTATTCAATCCATTTTACTCATTTTTCTTGACCATTTGCAGTTTTTCACAAAATACGCAGGAGTATCTGATGTTCCACATGCCACGCTTTATTAAAAAACCTGATGCATTTCGGGACAACCCTTCATCAGGGGTATCGTGACATGTGCTTCACTAGCTCATCAAAACCTTGTACGGTGTCATTTCTTGTAAAAAAAAAAAAATCATGGATTCGTTTGGCAGTGCAGCTTGGAAGGGAACCATGTGGTTCCTTCGTGTTCGGCTTTTAATTCCTCTGTGGCAGCCAACAGGGCAGTTTCGGTGCTACTCCTAGGTGTGAATCCTGTCAGAGAAAAGTAGGATGCTGTTTGCTCCCAAATATTGGGAGAGAATTTTATTAATGAACTTTCGAATATTTTCCTTGGCCCTGGTAGAAGGGAGATGGGGCGATATTTTTCACACTTGAAGGGATCAGCTGATGGTTTGTTTAGCAGCAGCCTCACAACTGAGTGCTTCACAGATGCGGGAACTGTCCCTAACTCCAGTGACATCATATGGATGAGTATGGATTAGGAAGGTTTCATACAGAGGCTGAATATGCTAGGGGAAAAGAAGGATCTTGGGAATTGCAGCAGGTGGTAGTTGCTAAAGGAAAAGATTAACTATTGTGTGACTGCGTCAGAGCGTCCCATGCTGGATTCCAGGGTGCAGATCAGTGCTTGGTAGTTGAATGTGTAGAAGGCTGTTGGGAGATTGAGTAGGACAAGTAATCGTGAGTCACTTGATGTTGATAAGCAGTGCGTTGTTAACTACTTGAAGAGTGATCATCTCCATACTTTGAATGGTGTTAAGGTGGATTGAAAGCCCTGTAGATGTTACTCTTGTTTATCAGCTCCAGAAGTTCGAGGGAGACTACTTACTCGATGATTTTACTCAAGAAAGACAAGTATGTCTAGCGGCGGGATGATCTGTCAATTGTTGAAATCGTCAGGAAGGGTCCTTGGCAGAGAGAGGAGTTGGCGATTTTTGAAAGGGGTGTGAGGGCCTCGTTTTGAAGAACTTTCCAAATGGAGGATGGTAGCTGCTGTCTTCATAGGAGGCATCCTTGAGAGAAATGAAAATGTCCATGAGTTTGGTATGCAAAAATAGGCTGAAGGCTGTCCAATTGCGGGTTGATCAATGCAAGACTGTGGGCAAAGTGGATGTCTGTTTTTGTTGTTGTTGTGGGAACTAAGATTGATACCATTTTCAGTGAGGAAATGACTGATGGTGTTATACTTGTTAGCTGATTGTGGGATTAGAGGGTGCAGGAAAAAAGTGAATCTTACCTCCTATTTGGTTGTTCTTAATCTGATAGATACTTGCATGGCCAGTTCCTTTAGGTATCACTTTTTACTGTTGAACAAAATGTGTTGTACTTCTTGACACACCGCTTGTACAGAGATGTAATAACTATGCAAGTGTATTATGTACTGTTGTGTGATCAACTAGTTAAAACCTGAAAAACCCAGGGGCGGCTCCTCCGTTATGGAGTTGGTTTTCCACCCCACTGCTGGAACCAGCAGATCAAAACATGTAAAATAAAATGATAATAAAGCAATTAATAAAACTACTTTATTATCATTCTATTTAACTTGTAGGAGCTGCAGCTAAGTCTTGAGGGCAGGGCCATCAGCAGCAGGAGTAGTGGGCACAGGACACTGCAAGTGTGCATGTCAGTTTGGCCGCCATCTTAGGACGGCCAAACCGACATGCGCACTTGTATATCTCCAGGCTGTTGCTTGGAGAGATCAGCAGGGCTCAAGAGCACAAGCTCTCAGTCCCTGCTGGAGCGTGAAACCAGCCTGCTCCGCCCAATCCTGGCGCTTCTCTCATGCTGGGTAATAGCAGCTTGAGAGCAGAGTCAGTCAGTCAGAAACCTTTATTCGATTCCAGATGAATCATAAAAGCTCACAAGGAAGACATACAATCATAAAATAAAACAATATTTACAAAAAAAACAAAAACATAAATAATATCTTTTTGCAGACAATAAAACACCCAATTACATACTTTTACATTGCATATTGTTTCCTTATTATAAAACTATTTTTATAAAACTAAGCACAGAGCTACAAATGGAAGCATTTGCTAGGGAATGTAAATAATTAAAACCCTCTCTATGGGATCGGAAACAATTTTCGTTGAAAATTGGTTTAAGAAAACGCACCCTAGGGTCTTTATATAATGTGCAAAATAACATAAGGTGCATAGTATTTTGTTGGGCTGTGTTGTTACAAGGACAGGGGGGGTAGCCTCTCATACCACCCCAGTCTGGATTGGCGCAAGGGACTCTGTGAGCCTGCGTGTATCAGGATTCGGGAGCTGTAGAGCGCAGCGAGGAAGCAAGTAAGTTGTATTTTTATCCCCCCCCCCCCCCCGCACTGCCTCACCACTTTCCCCTGCTAGCGGCCGCCGCTGGAAAAAACAAAAAACAGATTCAACCCAAAAACAAAAAAAATAAAATAAGCGGGTGCAGGCATTGAAGGATGCAGTGCTTGAAAATATTGCTTGCCGGGTGACCTGTTTCTACTGGTTTCTTGGTTGAAGGTGATCTTGTACAAGGCGATTTTGGTTTCGATGTCAAGGGATCTGCGTTCCGGGTAGTGTGCCCTGACTGTTACGTGCGATCGTTGGCCTTTCTCTGCCTGTTTTTCTTGTCTGTGTAGTTTGTGCATGGTCTCTGAATGTTCTTAGGTGTACCACGGTGCTGAGAGTTGACGTTTGGATAATTGTGTTTTCTGCATTATATTGCACCTGAGTGGCACGGGGTCTCACTTTAGATCCTTCCTGGCCCAAAGAGGAGACGCGAGAGATTGTGCGAGGACGGGCACAGAATATCAACGTTCTCTGGAAACCAATTTACGTTTATCTTAAGCCACATCATTGATTTTCACCCAAAACTAAGCTGAAAATCATGCGTGTTGTGTAAACAAGTACAAAAGGTACTGAGTGAGTTCGCTCTTTGTCGCTTTCTGCCTCAGTGGGCGCAGAAGGAGCTCATGAAAGTTCATCTTTAGCCAGTCAGGCGAAGAGGCTTGCCATCAGGACTTATAGACACTTCATTTTTAATTAAAGAGACCTTCTGGATTTTTCAATTAGACGTGAACATTACATAGCCAGCATTGATGGCTAACGTTAAAAAATATATATATCTTACTGAAACTAATGAGCAACACTCTGCACATATCTGCTTGAAGAGACCTTTTGGGAGGAGCCACCAAGGTCCGGGGGGGGAGAAGTGGGAATAAAGTGTGATGGAGTGCTGCTGCCACATTGCTGCTGCACTACCTGCAAGGAGGGCTCCACAACCCGGCAGTACAACGCACTGCCACTGGGTGGCGCCATTGGCGCGTGTTAGAGCCAGTGCTGCAAACAGCGTGTGCTGCTCCTAATAGGGATCTCACGTAGGCATTATTGAGGGCTTCGTACATCAAGATTTATAATGTAACAATACTCGTTAGTGACGTTTGCACAGGTAACTGGTGAGATGAATGGACACATTTTTAAAGGTTCATGGATTCACAGAGGTATGGATGCTTGTAAAGAAAAAAGTGTGGATGTTAGTGAGAATGTATGCAACGTCATGCTACACTCACAAGAGCCGTGACCCTTCCAGATACATTCCAGCGGACTGCACGGAGAATCGAAGCCCTCGACTGTAGTGTAAACAAGGGCGTCTCACGACACCCGCATCTAGTAACCCACGCGCTCCAAGTGTGTCTTCAAATGAGCAGCAGTATTTCAGTCTCTCGCGTCACACACTTGAATGGAGACTCACTGAATGCGCGGCCCCCATACAACGAAGCGTGTTCGCGCATTCCACACTGGTGGCCGCATACAATATACTGGACTTTCCCACCTTCCATTTACTCATCACTCACATCTCAAAGGTCTCACTCTTCCTTACGTTTCGCTATATACATTGCGGGGAAGACGTGTGCATACACTACCGTTTACCTCATGCACCTAAAAGACACTCACTCATTATCTCTCACTGCCTCATACCTTTAGATGCACATTCATACTTTCCAACATCACTGACTTACAAATCAACTCAGCCTCCCTCACGTTATCCGCTAGAGATGGGCGAGCGCGAGCCACTGACAGCTCGAGCTAGATTCCTGCCTCCGGTTCCTCGCGCTAAAAATGAGCCGAGCTTTCTAGGGGTGCTGGCCTTGTGGCTACAGCTGCCGACCATGTAACACGGGAAACCAGGTTCGAATCCCGGCATCAGCTCAGCATCCTTTGAATCCCAGGCAAAGCTTGCTGTGCTGAGAAACGAGCGTGTAACCCAGTCTCTGTCTGTTGTGAAGTGCTCTTATGGCCTCTTGCAAGATTGACAAATGCGGCGATCTAGGCTGCGGTAGTAGGCTGTTGTGATTCCTGTTGTGTACCTTAATCTCGCTGCTGATTTCCTAGCACGCTTGATAAACTTTTTTAAAGCTTTAACTTGTACTTTATTTGTGATCTTTATGCTGATTTTAAAAGCACGCTGATAATATTTTAAAAATTGCAAATTGCACATTGTCTCTGGAACTAGTCAAAGTCACTCTCACCTGCACCTTCTTTCCCTCGTGGCCCCGTTCCGCCCCGGCTTGTGCCGTTTGCGCGGAGGGTCAGTTCGAGGAGCGTTCACTTCCTGGTAGTGACACCACTTCCACCCTGCACAGAATACTCGCAGGTTAGCGGTCTAGTGCTCCCTCCCCTTTAGAATTTAATGGCAGTATGGAGGAAGCGCAGCAGACGAGCGCAGCGGGAGCGCCGACTTTGCGCCGAAGTCGCGCACAAGTCATGCCCGTCTGCGCCCGTCCGCGGCCGACCGGGCCCAGGGTCAGGTCGTAATGCTCTACTCTACTCTTATTCCTCCGCCGACCTCCTGAGACTTAAATCATCAGGACCCATTCCGGCCCGTGCTGTCAAAGCGGCTCAGACATGTGGCATTCTTGCTCCATCCGATTTCTCGGCACCAGTCTGTTTCCACGATCCCCCCCCTTAACTCCTCAGATCTCCGCTTCTCTATCGATCTACTACCTTAACACCCGTTCCCTCATTTGCCATCAGATTGAGATCTTCCAATTACTGCATCAGAGCTCTATTGATATCCTTCTCTTAGCAGAAACCTGGATCACTGAAATCTCAGCCCCCGACATTCTTGCAGCAATCCCTACGGGATACTACATTATGCACGCCAACCGGCCAGCTGGGAAGACTGGTGGCGGGGTAGCGGCTATCATCCGCTCTGAATATATTTTTTCCGAGATTACGATGACCTCTATCCCTAAAACTGAATATTTGGCATTAAAATTTACCTCCTCTAAATCGTCTTTTATCTGTGTCCTTGTATATAGACTCCCTGATCCCATGCCTCTCTTTCCCCAACTCTTCAGTGACGCTATAGCTCAATTAGCAATCAACCACGCTAATATCATGGTTATCGGCGACTTCAACTATTGGCCATCTGATGTCCACGAAAGCCAATCGTCGGTGGAATTCACAGAACTATTAAAAGGCATGAATCTCTCCCAACATATTCAAACCCCCACCCATCGGAAGGGTCATATCCTCGACCAAGTCTGGACATCAAACCTTGACATTTCTCCTCCCTCAGTTTTCCCTTGCTCTTGGTCTGACCACTACTTCATCTCTTTTCACTTACATCTGCACACTCTGTGTGTCCCCCCCCGTACCAAGAATATTATGGCCCGCAATTGGAAAAGGGTCAACCTGTCTGATTTTCACGACTCACTGGTTTCTACTGCACCCACGCCGCAGACCTCACTAGAGATTCAGGCGGACAAACTTAATGAATGGCTGCGTCAGGCTAGCGACAAAGCTGCCCCTCTCAAAAGAATTAAAGCCAAGCGCCCCCACGACGCTCAATGTTGGTTCACGGACCAACTTAAAGCGGACAAACTTGCCCTACGACAAACGGAGCGCCACTGGCGTCGCCATTACGATCCTCAGCTCAAACTTGTTTACACTGAGACCTTAAAATCGTACAAGCAATCAATCCTGGCAGCCAAGATGGCATACTTTTCACAAAAAATCTTGAACTCAAATAACAAAACGAAAGATATCTTCGCAATCGTTAATGAGCTCTCCCTTCCAGATAGAATCACTCCCCAACCTCAGCCGACCCAAACCCTCTGTGATTCACTCAATTCTTACTTCATAGAAAAAATAACAACAATAAAAAATAATATACCGACCCCGGCATCTCTCACTCCTCCTCCTCTTCCCCCCACTAACACCAGTACCTTGACTGAGTTCCCACCTATATCTCTTCAAGAGTTCGCCTCCCTCCTTCACAAAGTTAGCTCGGGTTCTCCTAATGATTGCTGTCCCCCGCAGGTCCTGAAAGAAGCCTTTCTTGCATGCCCAGGTCCCCCTCTAGAATTGCTCAACAACTCCCTTGCTAATGGGGAGGTCCCATCTTCTTTCAAGCAAGCTGCAGTCTTACCTATCTTGAAGAAACCCAATGCAGATCCCACAATACTCAGTAACTACAGACCCATCTCCCTCCTCCCATACTTAGGAAAGATCTTGGAGACCTACGTTACCCGCTGTTTGAGCTCTTTTATAGAGAAATCTTCCTTCTTAGATCCTCAACAAGCGGGTTTCAGACCCCTCCACTCCACCGAGGCGGTCATAGTAGCAGTCATGGACACCCTCAGGAAAGGTGCTGACAAAAACACCTTTCAAGCCCTTGTCCTATTAGATCTCTCGGCGGCATTTGACACGGTCGATCATACCATCTTGATCGACCGTGTCCATAACGCTGGTATTCAGGGATTGGCCCTTGACTGGCTCAGATCTTTCCTTCACCAGCGTTCACAGTCCGTTCACCTCTCCACCTTTTCCGCGTCCTACACTTCCCTTCCCTGCGGTGTCCCACAGGGTTCCGCACTCTCCCCTCTCCTTTTTAATTTGTATCTCCAACCACTTTTAGCTTCCCTCCGCAACTCCCCGGTCACAATTTTTAACTATGCGGACGACCTTCAGCTAATCTTTCCCATAGACTCACACCCTTCCTCCCGTATCAACTTTCAGTCTACCATGCTGACCATTGCGGAGTGGATGTACCACAGCCACTTAAAGCTGAACCCCACCAAAACCGAGCTCGTCCTGGTAGGAGGACCCAATCACCCATGGAATGCCACTTTCTGGCCTACATCCTTGGGGACAGCACCCACTCCTGTGAGCTCAGTCAAAAGTCTGGGGGTGATCATTTCCGAAGACCTATCAATGAGACCGCACATCAACGCGGTCACTTCTGCCTGTTTCTTCCACCTCAGGCGGATCCGTAAGATCAGCAGGTTTCTTACCAAAGAAGCCCTAACCCAAGTTGTCATCGCGCTCATCACCTCCAGGCTTGACTATGCCAACATACTGTACGCAGGAATTCCTGCATGTCATCTTCACCGACTTCAGCTGGTGCAGAATCAGGCTGCTCGCCTGATTTTCCGCCAGCCCAAACATCAACACGTCACTCCCCTCCTCCGCACTCTTCACTGGCTTCCGGTTTCTAAACGCTGCACTTTCAAACTGGCATGCACCACTTTCAAGGCCCTTTCGGACGCAGCCCCCTTGTTCATCTTTTCAGCCTTGTCCCGTCACATCCCCTCTAGAGCTCTTCGCTCAGCATCTCTAAACCTCCTCGAAGTCCCCCGTTTTAAAAGAAAAAAGCATGGTGGCCTGAGCTTTTCTGTTCTGGCCCCCTCCACCTGGAACTCCCTACCTCCTTCTCTCTGTCTCTGCCCAAAGTACGACTGTTTCCGCAGATCTTTAAAAACCTTGCTCTTTCAAGCCGCTTATGATTAACCCTCTCATTCTGGATCAACGCAATATGTAAAGAGCGCCAAGAAACCGATGGTGATAGTGCGCGTTATAAATAATTTTAATAGAATAATAATAGAATAATTCATGCTATGTAAAACTGGCAAAAATAAAATGCAGATTATAAAATGCATAATCCATGAAAATGGATCATCCATGATCCAATTTCACCTTAAAAGAACTCAGTGTTAAACTGCAAAATTTGGGACCAACCCTGGGTTCTCTTCATGACTGAAATGTGTGACCCTTGGCCGCTAGTGAAGTGCGGTAAGAGCCGGTCAAGTTTTGGGGATGCCCAGTAGCATGTGGGCAGCAGCGTTTTGAATGACTTGCAGTTTTGTGACAACAGAGTGGTGATAAATAGAGGGAACTGCTGTAGCCGAGGTGGGATAGTATCAGGCCTTGGACCACTATTCTGCGGGCAGCCATTGGAAGCCATTTTAGCGTCTTCCTCAGTGCCCTGAGGAAACCAAAGCAGCTAGCTTCCAGCTTCTTTGCTTGGGAGGCAATTGTAAGATTACTATCTAGTGAGGTACCCAGACTTTTCACTCCTTGATTGGGGGTTGGACGGTCAGCCTGGGATGAGGGCAAGTTAAGTTCGCCCCAGAGCTATGGGTTGTTGCCGACCACTAAGATCTCCAGCTAGCAACCATCCAGTTAGTGACCTGCTTCGAACAACAGTTTAGTTTTTGTGATATGGAGCCTGAACTGGGTGTGAGGGAGACAATTATTTGTGTGCCGTCCGCCTACAACCCCATGGTGTAACCAAGGGAACAGATGATATCTAATAAGGGGCGGGCGTACAGATTAAAAAGCGTAGGGCTAAGGGAGGAGCCCTAAGGCACCCCATTTCAAATGGTGAGTCTTAGAGAGGAAAGGCTCCTCGATGATTTGGAAACTCCGGTTATTTAGGGATGATGATAGCCATTTTAATGCACATCCTGCGATGCCGGCTTCTTCCAGTCTACAAAGTAGGGTGGGATAGCAGAGCATATCTAATGCTGCGCTTACGTCTAGAAGAATAAGTGCCGTTGATCCGCCTTGATCAAGGTCCTTCTTAAAGAAGATCCATGGCCATCAGGAGTGCTGTTTTGATGCTACAGCCTGGTCGAAATCCCGTTTGGGTGGGGTGTGGTGTGTTGTTAGATTCCAAAAACGAGAGGTGGCTATTTATTGCCTTTTCAAGGGTTTTGCTAACACCAGGGAGAAAAGAAATAGGCCTATAATGTTCAACCAGTTTACAGTCCATGAACGGTTTCTTTGGTAGGGGTCGTATAATGGCATGTTTCCATACATCTGGTATACTGCAGCTTTCCAGGGATGAGTTATATATGTATGCGAGGGCTGAGAGAATTACGTCCTCTCCTTTCAGGAGGATGTTTAGGGGATACAGGTCAAGAGGGGAGCCTGATTTCACCATTTTAGTTATTTTTTTTATTTTTTTAGAAGACCTTTATTGTTCGAAGAATAAAGAAATACAGTTGTACATGTCACATAGCCTGCAATCCACAGGAGCCGACAGCTGAAAAAATAAAGGATATTCAAGAGAAACATTGATAAGTTAACACAGCCATTTAGCCGGCAACCCTGGGGTCCAGCGGCGCAGTTCAGGAAAAAACTTTGAAGCAAAATTGAACATGCTGTATAATGACAATTTGGCCTGTAGTTTTTGTGTATTCTTATAGTTCTCAGCTTAAACATATCGTCGCATTATTAGCATCTGCATCATGTGAGCTGTAATTTAAGTCCACATTACAATCCAATCAAAAGGTGGCAATAGCTTCCAGGTAAGGTGTGGACTCAGAATAGAGACCCTAAGGTTTTTGTATTTGCGATGCCATCATGCTGCGGGCAGGTGCTCAGTGGTATAGCTCACTAATGCAAGGTAGTAGGCACTGGTGGTCGACGACACCAGGTTGCGGCCGCCTCAGCATGGTCCCAGGTGTCTGATGGCCTAATGTGGGTTGAGCTCTCCAGTGTCCACAACCCATATATGGATGCTAGAGGTGGGGGTTCGTGTGTAGACGCTTTCGCCCAGCGTCGGATAGCAGTTATCCCGAGTATGGCCCGCATCCCTTGTGTGTGATGTGTTGTGGCCTGTCGTGGCAGCAAAGATGTAATGTGTCTACAGGTACATAGCATTCCGTGACTTGTCACGGCGTGTAGGCCGACTCCGTTAGTAACAATAGCGGACTAGGTCAGAGAACGTGACCGGTTAATAAACATTTACAAATATCAACACAGTGGTGAAAGAACTAGGGAAGGGAGGGGAAAGAGTTTGCATGCCAAGTGGCGTGTTAGGGGAGGGGTGGTAGCAGTTCCGGCGAAGGGTCATTGGCCCTGGGGCGGGGTGTGGCGGGACGGTTTCTGAAGCGTGGAGGGGGTCCGGGCGGAGGCGTACATGCTATGTCTCCAGATTATAGCTATCTGAGGGGTCTTTCTCTAAAGGACATGGTTTAGATCTATCATGTGGTATGTCAGATATGTCGGTCCGTCGACTGCAGCAGGGCGTATACCGCGAACGGGTGGGAACGTGTGTTTGGACGCAGTTTGGTGCTACATAGGATTGCTCAAGTTGTTCCTTGCTCCTGACAGGCTTGTTGGAAGGACACAAGGAGATCGCCCCAGAGCTGTGCAATGGGGAATTTCCGAAGCCCAGCTGTTTCCTCCCGGAGGAGCACTGTGCCCTCCGCCTGTGCCCAATTAATGAAGGATGTGTGCCAATGTCGGGTATGGGGGGGCGCTGGCCTTCCAATGTTTGGTGAGTAAGCGTTTAGCTGTGATGAGGCACATGTTCCAGAATCTTGTTTGTACCTTGTTGAGCTTCGTGCGCTTGTAAAGCCCTAAAATACAGGCTTCCCACGTCTTCGGTTCTTGTTCATCAGTGCACTGCGTGAGTAGTGTTGTGACCTCATCCCAGTATGCCTGTATGGCAGGGCAATGCTTCACCATTTTAGTTATGGATAGAATTTCATATTCACCCAACTGTAGGAAAGTAGAGAGGTCGTGCTTGGTTCGGTTGGCTATGGTCTTTACATTGGCCCGGTTGTGATCGGATGTCTCCGATACAGTGCTGTAGATATGCCTAACTTTCCCAAGAAAATGGTTGGCAAGTAGCGCACACCGAGCCTCTGAGAGAGGTGGACCAGCTCCTGAAGTGTCTGGTTTTAAAATGGAATTTACAATGGTATAGCTTTCCTTGGAGGAGTTTGAGGACTTGCCAATCCTATCGGCAAAGACATCCATCCTGACTTTCCGAATGGCATGCTGAGATTTTTTTCAGGGCTCTTTTATAGGTCAGTTTGCAGGCGTCATCATATTTTACCCTCCACTTCCTTACACATCTTGTGCCTTCTTTCTTTAATTCCCTTAGATCTGACGAAAACCACAGGATTTTTGCCCGTGGTATGAGAGCACTTTCAGATACATGAGTTCATAATAATAATAAATAATATTAATAACCATATTTGTAAAGCGCGAACATATCACCCCTTAAGGTTCAAGGTCTGGGAGCCATCTGGGAGATTTCGGACCAGATGTAGGTAAAAGCAGTTTTGCGACTCCTTAATAGCGATTTTTAGGGAATCGCTATTGAGGCCTTGCAAAATGCCATGTAGGTAGGAATCACAATATTTTTTGCGATTCCTTAATATTCCTATAATGCGAATTGCAAATTGCAATTCACAATCAAGGAATACCTTCCCATTCATTCCTATGGGCCTAGAGGCCCATAGGAGTGAATGGGAATTACGCACGCAATTTGCGAGTACCCAATCAGTACTCGCAAATTGCATGCGTGCGTGCAAGGGTTCCAGATGGCCACCCTGTTGCACCCCTTAAATGTGCAGGAGCGCACATGTGGTACACATACATGTGTGTGCCACATGGTACTTTTAAAAAAGCAAAAAAGTGCTTTTTTAAACAAAATCTCAAATTAACACAACTTGAAGTTGGTGGTAATTTGCGATTTCTTAAGGTAATATCACAATATGCGATGCCTACTAGCATAGCATTTAGGGAATCACAAAGTGCGATTCTATAAATGCTTGTGCAACATAAGGAATCGCAATTTTAGCGATTCCTTATTTTGCGAGTATGTATTTGCCTTTCAACATTGGACAAAGCTGAATTGCGATCGCAAACGCTGAAATTCGCAGAATTTCTGCATTTGCGATTGCAATTTGGGTTCCTACATCTGGCCCTAAGTGAGCTATTTCCCAGAGTCACATGGTGCTGCGCTGCTGCCGGGGGTAGAACCGTGTGCCTCGCCCTCTGGAATCAGCCACTCTGGCTGCTGCGACACACCTCTCCCTCATGATGTTTGACGTGCAAAAAGCTCTTTGCTGTGATTTATTAGACTATTATTTTGTTCCATGTATAATAAGAATCCAGCTCACACAGAGTACACACTTTTAACCCTTTAAACGCGGGGCTAATTCCCCTGCGGTGCCTGGCCTGGTCAATGCACTCATATGCAGCCTCCGTCACTTACACATTACCAGCCTCATACAATTCAGACCCGCCTCATACACATCCGCATCTCCCTCATTATCCATCAGCTGCCGAGTGGGAGGGTTGCCACCCTACAGCTTTTTGTTGGCTTCTGAGGGTCTTCTGGCCATGCTGGGTCTTGGGAGCTTGCACCATCCACACACTCAGATGTTTTTGTACATCTGGATATGCCAGGCCTTTGTAGTGACGACAGGCGCCAAAATAAGGAGCTCGGCTTCCAAATACAACCCGAACTGCCTCCCACCAACCACCACCCTAGGCCCAACATTTCAATGCGTGACCAGCAGCGCGTGAGGGGGCACGCGCACAGACGCACAAGGAGGGGAAAGCTAATCTCAGGGAAGGGAAGGGAAAGAGAACGAGGGCGCCTCTGTCTTTTTTCTTGTCTGTGTAGTGTGCTTGTTCTCTGAGAATTCTAAGGTGTACTATGCTGATGGGGATTTAGGTTTAGAGAACTGTATTTCTGTCACATGTAGCATTCAATATCCTAAAACACTGCAAGACACTACATGCTGGCCTGTCATCCCCAGAAGCCCACACAGTGTGCGTTATCGTTAAATTTGACAGAGTCAGCCGTCAAAGGCCGTGTTAACTCGCGATGCAAACCAAAGGTGGCAGCTTTTTAATATTCTCGGATGGCGCGAAGCTGGTGAATCTAGACACAGACACTGTCTTTCTGCAAACTGAAAATGAAATCCCCAGTCCATCCCCGGCTCCTGCTGCTTCCTCAGACTGCAGGTTGTGTGAGTTCGAGCATCTCGGTGAGCAGCGACGTGGCCTGGCGCGAGCTGTGGGGCTCTGGAGGTGACGGGGGCGTTAGTGGCAGTGGTAGTACCAGGTCAGGTTCAAAGGTGAGATTTTTTTCCCGTTGGCCAGGGAAAATAGATAAACTAGGCGAACCTCCTGTGACCTCTGTTACCAGAAAACACTTGGCATAGAGGGACCGGTTACACCCTGAGGGAAGTAGCTGCCAGAGGGCGCCCACGAGCCAAGACCTCTCACCAGAGCAGAGCCAGGACCTAACCACTGTGCACAGGGGTGCGAAGGTAGGAAAGAGACACCCCCACAACTAAATGGTATACGCAGATCTTTAATTGACCTCTGGCTCCCAAAGGGATCTGGAAGTCCACCAACCACCCCGTGATATTAATATTTACGTTTTACCAAGGTTGGAGGTCGACCAGCCCCTGGCCTTTCTGCACTGGTCCTATAGCTATAGATGTCCGAGAGTTATCCTATTTTTTTCATCCCTTGAAAGGAGTGGGTAGTGGGACCCTGGAATCTCTTAGGTTTTTTATTGGATCCTCACACAGCTTCGTCATTAGAGCCACACCCAGGGCACAAGTCCTAAAAAAAGAAGTGGGGGGACGCTGTCACCGGAAGTGACGTCACGACAGGAAGTGACGTCACGAAAGGTGTTTTGCAAAATTGAGCTAATTGCCTCCTTGTGTGTTTACAAACCCAATAGAACCACCCCCTCCCCACACCGCACCACCTCACGCCAATGAGCGCAGCCATGCTGTGCCAGTGATCGCATGAACATAGGGAGGAGGCGAGATGTCAAATCCCTAACTTAAATGCCATCCGCCCCTTCCCCAGAACACCTTCGCAGCTTCCTCGCACTGAATAGAACGGGACTCTGCCATTCCCCAGTCTTCTGTTTCTGTCTCCCCTAACCCTAGTTTCCCCCCGTATTTCTCCCCCCCCTCCGCTTCTCTCTATTCTTCTAACTTCTCCGGTCCTGTATCTGTTGCTCAGCCGGCGGCTTCTTGCGTCCTCCGTCCGCACATCTCACCCCCCCCTCGATTGTCCACAATGTGCAGTTCTTACACACCGCCCCACCTCCTTCAAATGCCCATCTGCTCGTGGAATGAGCCCGCCTTACCGCTGCGTCCTCTCTGGGACGAGATCGGAGCTCAGAGAGACCAAACAGTGAAGTCCAGCTGTTTCGCAGGGGGGACGACGTCCACCCGGTAAGACCCCATAAAATAAGTGGGGGGACGCCGTTCACCCGCGTGGTACCCTGACTCGAGCCCTGGCCACACCCACCCATCAAGTGTCAGTGGGTAACCTCAACATGATTACTATTATAAAGGGACCACTAATTCAATTTGCCTGCAGGTTTCTCTGATCTATTGTTGATTATGAGTACTTTTGAACATTTTAAAAACAGGTTAACAAATTATGTTATTAGGGTATATTATGGCCCAAACATCAGAGGTTGACATGTTTCAGCCCTGCTTATTACTCCATAGGGTCACTGGGCTTTCTTCAGGACCAACATTTCTTATAATGCATATTCTCAGTGGATGTTTACCAATCTACAGTATAGTATAGCAGAGTGAAAATTTCACACTCAGAAACATGCATATCGATTATGTTACTTATCCAGTAAGCATCTGTTCTTGGCGTGTAGAGCTGTAGATTCACATGCTTTGTATACTCTGGCCATCTAGTGTTGTGTCCTGATGTTTGCAAGTTGTTATTCTTCGAAGAAATGTTTCCTAGTCAAGAGGTAAGGTGACTCCTCCTTTCGGTGGTAGTGCGTATGGGCATCAACTCCATTATTAGATTGTTTTCCCGCAAGAGAGTGAGAATGAAGTAAGAAAGTGTAGTATATAGATGTCCATGCGTGTAAATGTGTAATGAAGAACTGCAACAACTATGCAGATGTATACGCTACTCCTGTTTGCGGTAGATATAACAGGCAACAGATGATGTTTTGTGTGGAAGCATCTAAAGGATTGATTTTGTTGTTATTGCAGTATAAAACAAAATATTTTCCATTTTGCTGCATAGCAAGCTCTGGTGGTAGGACCTTCTTGCTTCTTTTAGAATATTCATACAGTGTGGTGGTAAATTTAAGAAACCGAACTCTATGACTTCAGGAGCCAGATCACTAGATTTGGTTTTTGGCATTTGGATGTCTGATTTCTCCATGGTTCTGTGTCAGGAGATGTGGAACTATTGACAGCTCCAACAGGGTGGTGTACCATGGTTGAAGGGCCCATGTGGGAGCTATTAGAATTAGTGTGAGGGATGTTTGCCTGAGTTTCCGAACCACACACGGAATGTGCGGGAGAGGCGGAAAAGCGTAGGTAAATATCCCTGACCAGTTCATCCATAGGGCATTGCCCTTTGAGAGCGGGTGAGGGAACCTGGAGCTGAAGCTTTGGCATTTTACGTTTTCAACCGTGGCGAACAGGTCTACTTGTAGAAAAGCCCATTGTTGAAAATAGGGAAGGGGAACTTGGGGATGAAGTTCCCACTCGTCCGCATGCGCTACTCTGCTAGGAAAAAGCTGTCGGCCCCTTGGTTCTCGGAGCCATTAAGACTCCTTAGGCAGGGAGTTAGGAGGCAGGAGCGTCTCTGGCGGGCTAGTTGGGATCTGAGGGATAAAGAGGCCCATAAAATCTTATTGAGGGGCTATAAGGCGGAGGTAATAAGAGCTAAGCAGGAATATTTCACTGCCCGTACCACCTCACTTTCCTCCCCGAAAGAGCTCTTCACGATTGTTGATTCCCTGACTTCCCTTCAGATTCCTGATCCCGTTATTGGCTCTCAGCAGCTGTGTAATAACATAGCCCTTTTCTTTCAGGCAAAGATTGCTGACATCTATTCGGCCTTAGAGCTACAGAAGGCCTTAATCTCTGACTCCTCTGGTCCCTCTGATTCTGCCTTAATGTTGGCGGAGGATATTCCCTCGGGGCGCTTGGCCTCTTTTCCACCTCTCTCACTTCAGGAACTAGAGAACCTTTTAAGTAAGACCAGGTCAGGCTCCCCCTTAGATCCCTGTCCTCTTAAGCTCCTTAAGCAGTGTAAGGAGACTCTTCTGCCTCCCCTTTTAGATATTATGAATAGGGCAATGAGGGATGGCACTTTTCCTCAGCAATGGAAGAGGGCAGTGGTAAAGCCACTGCTCAAGAAGCCTACACTGGACCCAGGGGTACTTAAAAACTTTCGCCCTATCTCGTTGCTCCCTGCTTCTGCGAAGATGCTAGAAACCCATCTCAACAAGCATCTCGCAGTCTTTCTGGAAAACTCTGGTCATTTGGATCATTCGCAGCACGGATTTAGGAGGGAACACAGTACCGAGTCGGCCCTTACCATAGTGTTGGACAACATCCGCATCCGAGTTGATAAGGGCCAGACCACCCTCCTCATCCTGTTAGACCTTACGGCTGCGTTTGATACCCTTTCTCCCTTGGTTCTAACATCTCGCCTGAGGGAGATTGGGGTGGAGGGGTCCGCTCTTAGTTTGCTGACCTCCTTTCTTGACCAGAGGGAACAGAGAGTGAAGCTGGGGGAGTTTCTATCTCCATCCCTGTCTGTGCATTTGTGGGGTCCCTCAGGGGTCGGCATTAAGTCCGACCCTTTTTAACATCTATGTGACCCCACTTGCCAGACTGATAAGATCTTTTGGGATGGAGGTAGTCTCCTACGCCGACGATACCCAGATCCTGGTCTCCCTCTCCCAGCCTGTCAGCTCGGCTGCCTCCAATTTTAGACTCTGTATGGAGGCAGTCGCTCAATGGATGATTCACAATTCATTGAAACTAAATGGTGAGAAGACGGAGATCTTGGTGTTTGGAGGAAAGGAGGACATTTGGTCGGCGAACTGGTGGCTTGCTTCATTGGGAGTCTGCCCGGTACCTGCTGCTCTAGCTAAAAATCTAGGAGTCCTGATTGACCCTACCCTCAGTATGCGTCAGCAGGTGAATAGAACGGTCTCCACCTGCTGGGGTATAATCCATGTCCTGAGGAAGATTAGAACACTATCTTTCCTAGCAGGCGAGAAAGCAAGTTGTGGTGGCACTCATAGGCTCCCGACTTGATTATTGTAATGCGCTGTATGCAGGACTCAACAAGGGGTTGCTGCAGCGACTACAAATGGTTCAGAATGCGGCGGCCAAGTTTGTGTTAGATTTACCTAAACGTGCGTCAGCCACTTCCGCAAGGAAATCTCTACACTGGCTCCCAATTGAGGACAGGATTTGCTTTAAAATTATGTGCCTGACCTATGGCGCCTTAGCTAGAAATAGGTCAGCCGGGATTGGAGCTCTCCTGGCTCCTTACAGTCCTTCTAGAAATTTGCGTTCCGCGAATAAGTCTCTGCTATCAGTACCCCGCATTCGCAGAGCTAAATGGGGTGGCAAAGCCTTTTCTACTGTAGCACCAAAAATGTGGAACGCTCTACCTGTGGAAACTAAGTCCCTTCCCACTATGCAGTCCTTTAGAAAGGCCCTGAAGACTCGGCTATTCGCGAAAGCCTACCTGTAGTTTTGTTTTGCCTTCGTTGTGAATTATTTTGATAGGCGCCTTGATGCCTTCGGGTTTTAGTTGCGCAAAAAAAAAAAAAAAAACTCGTGAATTTAATGTCTCCTTCTGTGTAGGGAAGTCAGCAATTTGATTGTTTACTCCTGGGAGATGTTCTACCAGAAGATACATTTTGTGATGGATTGCCCACTTCCAGATGGCTTGAGCAAGTGTTGGCAGTTGGAGAGAGTGTGTCCACCCTGCTTTTTCACATAATATATTGCTGTCATCTTGTCCGTTCGGACAAGGACAGTGTTTGTGAAGAGGTAAGTTTGAAAAGCTTTGAATGCCAGAAAAATTGCTAAAAGCTCGAGCTAATTGATGTGGCGAGCTTTGTGCTTTTTGCTCCAGAGGCCTTGATTGTGTAACCCTTGATATGAGCCCCCCCAACCTGTTAGAGGTGCGCCTGCTGTGAGCAAGATCTGTGGTATAGGGTCGATAAAAGGCTGGCTTATACGTTTTGCCGGTTCCACTACTGCAGAGAGAGATGGGTACGACCGTCTACCAACACTAGATCGGTTAATTGACCCTGTGACTGATTCCACTGATGTGCTAAGCACTCTTTTAGGGGGCGCATGTGAAGCCTTGCATGGGGTACAGTTGCGATGCAAGACGCCATAATTCCCAGCGTTTGCATGTACACTCTGGCTGGTAAAGCTTGATTGGGTTGAAACTGTAGAATTATAGCCTGAGTATTGCAAATACTGGCTACATTGTGAGAAGATAGAGCTTTGACTGTGTCTAGACTGGCTCCTAGGTAAGACTGCATCCGTGACAGATGCAGGTGAGATATTTGTGCATTGATGGTGAACCCCAGTTTATGAAGTAGATCTATTGTAATCTGTTTGTGATGTAGACAGTTCTGGTGAGAGCTAGCTTTGATAAGCAAGTCGTCTAAATAAGGGAAGACGAGAATTTGATGTCTCTGAGATGAGCAGCGACTACCACCAAATATTTGGTAAAAACTCTGGCTGCTGTAGTCACTCCAAAGGGAAGTACCTTAAATTGGTAATGTTTGCCCGCTATCACAAATCTGAGGTATTTGCGGTGAGATGGATGAATTGGAACGTGAAAATATGCATCCATTAAATGTAGGGTAGACATAAAGTCTGCTCTTTGTAAAAGTGGGTGTACCAGTTGAAGTGTCACCATGTGAAAGTGTTCTGACAGTATATAACGGTTCTTAGGGATCCATCCTTTTTGGGGATGAGAAAGTACAGAGAGTAAACTCCTGAGCCCCAGTACTGTATTGGAACCGTTCTATTGCCCCTTTTAGTAAGAGGGACTGGACCTCTTGTTTCAGTCAAGTGTATGTGTCCTGGAGATAACTTGTGAGACCGAGGTGGAATGTTTGGGGGATTGCTGGTAATCTCCAGGCAATAACCATGTTAGATAATTGCAAGCACCCATTTGTCTGATGTTATAGACTGCCAAACAGGGAGAAATTGTTGAAGTCTTGCCCCGACAGTTGTGGTGTAATCGTGGGTGAAGCATGGGCAAGTCACTGTTTGTTGGGGAAGGGGAGTTACGGGGTGTGTTGTTGCCTCTATAACATCCTCGAAAAAACCCTCGGGAGGGAGAGAACTGGTTGTTACCTTTGTAAGTGGAGGTATTTTGATCTGTGGATGGTGTTTTTGACCCTCCTCTGTAAAAAGAGCCATGAAAGGAGCCTCTGCTGGAGGTAGTCTGGAGTGCCCCGATGGATTTAGCTACCTCAGTGTTGTTCTTCATTTTCTCCAACGCCTGGTCGACGTTAGACCAAGTAGGTGTTCCTTATCAAAGGGTGTGTTAAGGATTGATTGTTGGACTTCAAGTTTAAACCTTGAAATCCTTTACCAAGTGTGTCTCCTGATCGGAATGTTGGTGTTAATTTCTCTAGCTGCGGTGTCTACAGCATCTAGAGCGCAGCGTATAGAGGTATTAGAAATGAGCTTACCCTCATTTACTAAGTCCTGTGCTTTAGCCTTATGCTCATCTGGGAGATATTGGAGCAATGCTCCATTTCGTCCCAGTGTGCTCTGTCATACCTGGCTAAGAGGCCTTGCATATTTGCAATGTGCCATTGATTTGCAGCTTGAGCAGCTATGCGTTTGCCAGAAGCGTCAATTAATGTGAACTCTTTATCTAGCGGAGGAGCACCTCCGGATGTTTGAGAATTCGCCCTTTTATGAGCATTAGATATTACTAGGGAATCTAACGGTAATTGTCAGTTTTTAAATATAGGACCTGTAGGAGAGGTCTTATATATTTATTTCCCCCCAGGAGTCAAGATGCGTGCTCTGACTAGGTCTTTGAAAATCTCATCAGCATGTCGCATCATGCCTTTAAGCATGGTGAAGTGTCTTATGACCTGTGTGTAGAAGCTAAAGTCCCAAACTAAAAAATCTTCTTCTAGTTATTCTTTGTGCAGCTCAACCCCATGGTAATGTGCAGCCCTGGCAATGAGTTCTTGGTGTGAGGCATTGTCGTCTGGAGAAGATGGTTTAGCAGGTAAAGGTCTGGATCAGTATCACCTGGGGGATCAATTGTGTAATCTGTCCATGGATCTATTGGGATATTTAACCCTCCATCATCTCACTCGGCATCGTCATGGTGTGACTATGGGGAATCCTGAGGTGTAATATGCGAAGGATTCTGAGGTGGAGACGAGGGTGCTGGAGGAGGTGATGGAAGATGGAAAGGACTTTGGATCTGGTGTTAATGAAATAGTGTCCACTTTCAGATTGGAAGGAGACTCTTTGTGTTTTGGTGCCAGTGTTTTCAGTGCCGACGGAGGCAGACCTTTCGGCATGGAAGGTTTTGGCTCCTTAGGTTGCTTTTGTTGCGGCACTGAGGATTTTTGCTCTGAGCTTGACTTATGTTTTGAACTGGAGGGTTTCAGCTCTGAGGAAGACTTTTGGCGACCGGGTACATAACCGGAAGGCTGACTGGCTGTTTCGTAGCTGGGCCCGAAGGCGGGGCGTCGGAAACGTCGTCTTGTTGCCGGCCTTGGCCAGAAGGCGGAGATAGTGCCAAAGCCTTGTGTTTTTTCAGTGTTTGTGGGGGCAAGGGGTCTTCGGTACTCACGTTACCTTTTCCCTGCGGCAGTTCTTCGGCGTCGAGGTCTATCTCGGGCTCCGAGTTCGAGTCTTAGTCGGAGAAGGCTTCCTCCTCTTCTGCCGCTGATGCCTCGATATCTTCACCGAAGATGTCCGGCATGTCTTCGATGCTTTGACGCTGCCTGGCTCGATGTCGAGCCCGACGGTCGCGGAGAGTCTTTTTTCACCGGAACGATTTGCAAGTGTAACAGTTTTCTTCTTTGTGCTCGGGGGAATAAGCACAAGTTACAAACTTCTTGTGAGTCGGTGCACGTATACTTCATGTGGCACCAAGGGCAGAGTTTAAACGGAGTCCAATCTATCAACGGAGAGCTGATCGGGCGCAGTTAGGCTTCGGAGGCCATCCCTGAAGCTTTCCAATGGAAGGTCGATTCCGATGTCGAAACGATACGCGGAGAAGTGGAAACAGTTACAGAAACAATACCGTCAAGGGTAGAGAGGAGGGGAACCCGAGGAACGGTTTCAAACCGGAGTGCAGCAATGCACGTCCGAACCCCATGGCGGAAAAAAACAATCTAACAATGGAGTCGATGCCCATGCGCACTATCACCGGAAGGAGGAGTCACCTTACCTCGTGACTAGGAAAGACTTCTTCGAAGAAAAACAACTTGCAAACATCTGGACCCAACACCACATGGTAGGAGTATGCAAAGCATGTGTATCCACAGCACACATGCCTCGAACATGCATAAAGCGGGAATTTCCCTATGTTTGTACTGCCTCAATACCAGGCTCAGAGGACATGAAATAGGTATCGAGCTGGGCGTGAACTCTTGATGAAAGTTTGACTGCAGGTTCGGCCCTCCACAAGACCCTATGGAGCCATAAATTATACTTGAAATGCTAGCTGAGAAGAAGGGGGATTCTGCCTACAAGCTTAGACAGATTCTGAAAGACCAGGGAGACTATCTGTCACAGAGACCTAAGCCAGTAACACCCTTACAGGAATTTTGTGAGCTGGAAGTAGTGTACTGTGCCTGTACAAGGTGACTAACTCTATTATTGGCCCTACAGCCTAACTGGCCGCAAGCATGGAGTTGGGAGTTGTGTTGTGTGATTGGATAGGGAAAAAGCATCCTGTATCTACCTGTGAATATTGCGCAGGAACTTTCACTAACTGTCCATGAGAAAGCCTTGTGGAATAGAATTGTCTCTATAAAATGTTATACCTTTGCAGTGACTGATTCAATTTTATATTGTTTTGGACTTATATCAATCATGAAATACTTTCAGGATTTAACTAAATTGGTATGGGGGCTTTATTGTGTGGTTTCTTGATTCAAGTGTTGTGCTGGTACTGCTAATGGTTAACATATATTCTCTAAAGTTGCCTTCCATCTCGATCCTGCGCTAATAAGGGGTAGACAATCTATTTTAGAGAAACAATGTTTGCCTCACTGTGAGCTAGTTGTGCACAGTGGTGGAAGAATTTACTTCACTGGGGAACCCTGCTTCCTACAGTGGAGTTCTGCATACTGTGACACACTGGTGCCCTTGACGGCCCAGTAGTTCAGCAGTCACATGCCATAGTACTGCCTCCACCACAGGCCTACCTTCTTTTCACACCAGCCTGTTGCAGTCTCACCACTCTTCCATAGTATGACTTTCCTCCCTCTTATTCTTTTCTCCTATCCCATTTCTCACTGCTCCCCATGAACAATTTCCTCTCCTTTTTTGCTCACTTGTCCCTCACCAGCCTGTTACCCACATCCCTCTCTGCTCTGCCTCTTCCTAACCATTATCCATCTTCTACTGCTATTATCTCTCTTCGGGGTTTCATCCTCTCCAATCTCACTCCCGTCCCCCTCTGACTCACGCCGTGTGCTGGTGTCAATCACTCATGCGCAGCTCAACGTGTCAACTTAGCTCGAGGGTCCAAGAGGACCTCAGGCTGAGCCAGAGCTGGTCATCTGACTCACGCCTTAATTGGTTCTCCCATCAATATTCTTTGAATGACAGGAGGTGTGGGCTAAGTCTGGTCCTGCAAGGGAGTGTCTGGGTGATAGAAATGAGAAAGTTTAAGAAGAACAAAAAGATTGTGAGGAACTGGAAAGCAGGGAGTCTGTGCTGCAAGCTTCAGCCCTCCTAAACACACTCTACTAATGGGGTGATTCCTCCTCGGAGGTTCAACCCTTGGATCGTCTTTAGCCCTAGGAAATGAGAAAAGTCCCCATGGGACCCAAAGCTAGACAGACCTGGAGTAGACTGATTCAATCTTTCCTGCTACCAATCTATTTCGCCAGTCTACCACAGAGCTGGAGAACATATAGAGAGGAGCAGTTTGGGACCAGTGCAACTGTACTCCTACGATGCATGAAGTTGGTGATGGTCAGTAGGTCACCAGTACAGGGTAAACAATCCGAGTTGGGCCCTCGTTTTCATGACCGGGTGGTACACCTGCCTCAGACCATGCAAAAACCAATGTGGAAAGGCAGCATCTTCTGACACAGAGAGCAGGAGCTTGTTCCATTTTTCATTGTGACACAGAAGGGTGCATCACATACCGGATCACACAACCATTGACAGCTTCATTGCCCAAATTCTGAGAAAGGCAAGCAAGCCCCGCCTATGGTCAGTATGGGAAGTTCGAACGCAGGGAGAAAATTAAATTCAGAAACTCAGCCCGATGAGATCAAAGTGGCATTAGTGCCAGTAATAATTGTATGACTGGGTTACTGCTTGAGTGCCATATGTTTTTGAGGTCGTGCTCTCAGGATGGCAGTGTATTTTGCTGGTGTACAGACAATGAGAATGTCTATGTGCTGCCACAAGTGTACAAATATATTTGGGGGCACACTTTGTTCTGGCAATAAAGACCAGCGTGCAACACTTTCCTTACGAAGAGTATTTATTAGACAACGTAAGCAGTGTTCCTGGACCTGAAGAACCAGGAGGTAGTGATGCATACACTAGTATACTATATAGTTGTGGGTTTGGACTACTCAGAAGAACCGTCAAACAGACTGATGTAGCTTCTCACTAGACATAGATTTGGGGTCATTTGCGTGCTCGTTAGGGAAGGGGTCATCATCAACACTGATGAACAAGCTACTTACCTTTGGTAACACCTTATCTGTGAGAGACTCTATATACCTGCATATTTCTTACCTTAGCTTAGAATGTTCCCCAGCCGTCAGACTGGATCAATCAATCAATCAGGGAATTGTTAGTGCGCTACTCACCCGTGAGGGTCTCAAGGCGTTGGGGAAGGAGGATCCGCATATCCGTTTAGCCGAAGAGTCAGGTTTTGAGGGTCTTCCTGAAGGTGTTCAGAGAGGGGGTGCGTCTGATGTCTGCCGGTAGCTCGTTCCAAGTTTTGGCCGCAATGTAAGAGAAGGATCTTCCACCTGCCCTAGCTCTGTGGAATCGCGGGGTTTCGGCAGTGCGAGGTTAGCTGATAGGAGGTTTCTTTTGGGTACGTAGAAGGTGATTCTGTCATTGAGGTATTTGGGTCTGGTGTTGTGTAGGTATTTGTAGGCATGGGTGAGAATTTTAAAAGCGACTCTTTTCTCCACGGGGAGCCAGTGGAGCTTTCGTAGGTGTTGGATGATGTGCTCGTGCCGAGGGATTCAGAGGACGAGTCTGGCGGCGGTGTTCTGTATTGTCTGCAGTTCGCGGAGTAGGGACTAGTTTATACCGGCATAGAGTGCGTTTCCATAGTCCAGTCTGCTGGTGATGAGTGCGTAGGTAAATGTAATGTCTTTTGGAGGATTCGGAGGGTGTTGAAACAGCTGGAGGTGACGACGTTGACCTGTCGGTTCATGGTGAGGGATGAGTCGAGTACGATGTTGAGGATCCCGAATTTTATTGTGAGCAGTATCCCTAGATGCCAGTAGGTAGCGTCGTTCAGCTCTGCGTGGCATCATCGGAAGTCATGTGCACGGTGCCTATATAGGCACCACCACAGAATGCAGATGTCACTTTCTTTTCACGACTTTCCATGCCGGAAGTACAGAGCCACAAATAACACTGACAACTAGTGCGTAAAACTAGAGCCCTTAAAAGGGGAATGATCCTTCACTCTAAAATCCATTCGCAGAGTGGGAAAGATTGGTGAGTAGGTAAGAACTCTGTGGCTCCATAGTCTCTACCAGATAAGGCATTACCAAAGGTACGTAATTTGTCCATCTGATAGAGACTACTAGCCACAGATTCCTTACTTTATTATAGACACAATCAATACCTCTCTTGGGGAAAGGCTGCGACGCGGATTAGATTAGAAAGTCCGGTAGGACCGAACGGGCAAAATGTCCACCTCGCCAGACCGGACTGTCTATGCAGTAGTGCTTCATATACGTGTGCAGCGAAGCCCACGTTGCTGCCTGACAGATATTCACAACAGGTATTCCACACGCTAATGCAGTGGTCACAGCCTTGGCTCTGGTATAATGAACTCGCTAAACTTAAGAGGCTGCTTCTTGGCCAGTGCATAGCAGATTTTGGTGGAGAGCACTGTCCATTATAAAATGGTCCATTTCTGCACCGCCCTTTCTTTTTTAGCTATGACATACCCCACAAAGAGTTGATCATCAACCAGGAACTCTTTTATGAGGTCAAGGTAGAATGACAATGCTCTTTTTGGGTCCAGCAGATGGAGTCCCTCTTCTTCTTTAGAGGGGCGAGGCGGAGCATAAAAGGTAGCAGAGTGATAGAATAGCCTACATGAAATGGAGTTACCACCTTCAGTAGGAAGGATGATCTAGGGCAAAGGGCCTGTTTGTCTGGGTAGATGATAAGGTACGGAGGTTGTGATGACAGTGCCTGAGTTCACTTAACCTCCAGGCAGATGTTATCGCCACTAGGAACGCCATTTTTATGGTGAGAATCGTGAGAGGGCAATTGTGGAGCAGCTCGAAGGGAGCACACATCAAAAATATGAGCAGCAGGTTGAGGTCCCTCTGCGGCATAATGAAAGCAGCTAGTGGAAACATATGTTTAAGACCTTCAAGAAACTGGTTTACAATAGGGGATTTGAAAAGTGATGGCATATCTGGAAACATAGAAATGCCGAAATGGAAAACGGATACGTTTTCAATGTGCCCAAATCAGATCCCTGCTGGGCTACAGTAAGAATAAACAAAAGAACCTAGGAAAGGGGTGCATATACTGGGTCAATTTGTTTATCTGTACACCATGCAATGAAATTGCTCCAGCGGCAGGTGTATACCGTCTTGGTGGAGGGAAGTCACTTTCCAAGATAACAATGCAGATTTTGGGCAGAAGGTCAAAAGCTGTCAGCTGTTGCCACTCAATCTCCATGCATGCAAGCAGGGCGTTTTCAGGTTCAGGTGCTGAGTCCTGCCCTCCTGCTGCAACAGAACATCCTACCATAGAGGCAGACTTATCAGAGGACCCCTGCTTATGCTCAACAGATTGGGATACCAGACTCTCCGTTCCCAATCCAGAACCACAAGAATTACTTGGGCCCTGTAGTTCCTGTTCTTCTTGAGAACTCTAGGCAGGAGTGGTATTGGCGAAAAGGCATACTGGAGGCCAAAGCTCAACTCGAGACAAAAGGCATCTCTGAGCAGGAGCAGCCTTGGAAACTACAGTGCGCTCTCGATGGAGGCAAACAGATCCAACCAAGGCTCTCCCTATTCTTGAAAGAGACCTTGTGCCTTCTCCGAATGGAGCCACCATTTGTGATCCGCTAGGCATTGATGGCTCAATTTGCCTGCCCTTGCATACAGAGAGCCCACCAGGTGTTGTACCACCAGGGATATGCATTGCCATTCCAGTCATGTCCAGTGGCGCAGTGCTTCATGACAAAGGGTCCACAACCCCATCCCACCCTGATTGTTGCAATACCACATGGCGGTGTTGTAGTCTGTGAACACCTGGACCTGCCTTCCCTTGATTGAATGAGAAAAGCCTTCAATTCGTACTGGATCACTCAGAGCTCCAACAGGTTGATGTGGAGTCTGGATTCCGTCAGAGACCAGAGTCCTCTCATCTCAACCTCTCTCGCATGGCCACCCCAGCCCAGAAGAGACACATCTATCACTACAGTCAACTCTGGATGGGGAAGGAAGAGGGGTCACTGACCCAATCGTGGTTTGTTAGTCACTACTGCTGGTCTTTGGCAGTTCTCTCTGAGATCTGTACCATGTCAGAAAGATTCTCCTGACGCTGCACCCACTGGAACTTCAGGTCCCATTGCAGAGCCCTCACATGTCAACGGGCATGCGCCACAAGAAGGATGCAGGTAGCCATGAGGCTTAACAGCCTCAGAGTCAGTCCCACCAAAATCCAGGATAGAGGCTGAAACGTAGGCATCATAGCCTGAATATCCTAGGCTTGCTGCTGGGGAGGATAGGCCTGCAACTGCACTGTTTCCAGAACAGCTCCAATGAAATGGAGTGTCTGAGGAGCAGTCAGATGTGACTCTGGCACATTGATAGTGAACTCCAGCGAGTGCAGAAGATTTGCTGTAGTCTGAAGGTGGGAGACTACTACCTGGGACAACCCTGCCTTCAACAGCCAATTGTCGAGGAAGAGAAAGACTGACCTCTGCAGGTGAGCTGCAACCACTACAATCACTTTTGTAAACACCGAAGAGGGGCTCTGGTAAGGCTGAAGGGGAGCATGGCAAACTGAAAATGCTCTTGGTCAACTGTGAACCTCAGGTAACGACTGTGGGCAGACAGGACCTGGATGTGAAAATAAGTGTCCTGCAAGTCCAGCAAACCATCTAGTCTCCTGGGTCCAGAGCAGACAGGACTTGCAAGAGTGTGAGCATTTTGAATTTCTTCTTTTTCAGGAAGAGATTGAGAAGGTGCAGGTCTAGAAGGACAAGGCCCTACGTCCTTTATGGGCCTCAGAAAGTAGCAGGAATAGAAACCATAACCTACTTCTGATGCTGGCATCTTCTCAATAGCTCCCTTGGCCAAGAGAGCTAATGCCTTCAGATGGAGCAAGGAGAGGTGGTCCTCTGTCAGCTTGTCAGAAGGAGGTGGCATGGGTAAAGACATAGAACCTGGGATGCAACAATTCCTGATGGAGTTGATGATTTTCACCTTGTATCGAAGTTACTTTCAACATGATAATAATTGGTACCTTCAGCTATCCGGCACCTCGATGGGGAATTGTGCCGCACCGACATATGCTAATCTCTACAAGAAATACTTTGAACAAGAAAACATTTACGACAATCCCAACTGGACTGACAACCTGAAAATGTACGTCAGATACATTGACGATGTGTTCATCGTCTGGAAAGACACCGAAGAAACCCTTTCACAATCGTTAACCACTTTAAACTGTGCGAATGAACGCATACAATTCACATGGGAGTCACACAAATTCAATAACCTTTTTGGATGTAAAAATTACAAAGACACCGACTGGCCTTGAAACTGACCTTTTTCGTAAGAAAACCGACAGAAACAACACTCTACATTATGCTAGTTTTCACCAAGGGTCCCTTAAACAACATCTACCGCTATCACAAATGCTTCGAGCTAGAAGAATTGTGTCTGATCAGACAAATACTGAACAACGCCTTGAAGAAATGGGTACAAGATTTCGTAATAGAGGTTATCCAGAACCTTTTATTGAACAGGCCAAAAAAAGTACACTACAAACCAGGAGAGAAAAACTATTCACAAGAACTATTAGAAACACGGAAGCCATAATGATCCTGGTAACAAAATACTCTACTCTGAGCGTAGCATATAAAAAGATCATTCTACGACACTGGCCTATACTGAGTGCCGAACCAGATTTTGGAAATACCTTTAAAGAGTCGCCTATTTTTGCGTACACCCGCAATGCAAATTTCAAGGAAATTCTAAATAGGAAGACCCCTGCTGTAATAAAATCGAAAGGCACAGTACCCTGTGTGAATTGCGGGAACTGTAATAACATCATCAGAAGAAATGTCATCAATCACCCAATGAAAGGAACGAACATCAAATTAAGTGTAAATGCTACATGTGACACTTCTAATGTAATATACCTGATTAAATATCCCTGCGGGATGATTTACATAGGTGAAACTGAGAGAAAAATTAAGACTCGTATTAACGAGCACAAATCGTACATTAGATTAAATAACACTAAATCTAATGTCGCAGTACATTTCAATGAAAGTAGACACAACATCTCTCAATTCAAGTTCATGATTCTGGAAGTTGTCAATAAACGAGAGGGTATTGACAACAAAAAATACCTGCTACAAAGAGAAATCGCATGGATCTTTAAGATGCAATCCATGAAACCGATGGGACTTAACGATCGATTGGAATTTTCATGTTTCCTTTAAAGACATTATGGGTATAGTAGGTCGTATACTGAACTTCCGATAGTGCTGCAGTACTGAACTTTTCATTTCAAGCAAAAGTTACTTTTCATTTCAAGAAAAAGTTGTTAATATTTATTGTGTTACCGTATAATTGCATGTGAATTTGTATATTGGTGAAACGTTTTGTTTTTTAGCACCTGAAACATTCCTGTTGACCAGCATTCTATTTTTTGACCCATTTCTGCACTTTTAACGTGTGTCACGATGTTCACGTAATATGGCCGCCACACTGCCATTCGCCTTAGTCCGTTCACACTGTCTATGACAACATTGTCCTTTACTTATATTTCCTTATATTGAAAACCGCGATCATTACAGCCGATGGATACAAACTTCGGCGAACAACCCAGGAACTATTAAGTAAGTCGGCACTCGTGTTATAAGATTAGACCACAATTATACGAGCTAGGACACGTTGTCTAACTTAGGGTTTATTTTCTTACCTCTAGATCCTTCCATCACTTGATGTCACGTGAGTGTGCTGAATCGTGTCCCGCAAATGCTATTTTCGTTTATAGCCACATTAATACACCCGTTCACGTTATGCTCCAGTTGACGTTTTATTTAACCTTTATATGTATATTCACTCACAGTACTGTGTACACGCCATGATTTTATAAGCCGACCACTCGTATCACTCCCCCACTGATTCCCACCTGCTTGCTACGGTAATTACGATATGTAGACGTTATTTATTGATTTCGTAGACACACACTTAGTGCTATATCTTTATGTTTATGTTATAGAGCTCCCAGATGAAGGGTAAATGACCCGAAATGCATTGGAGCATTGGCATTTTTTCGAAATTTGATTACATTTATTGAAGATCATATGGAATTGAAAGAATGAAGAATAATGACTATATTTGAATAAATTGTAACATCAACTTGTATGGAATCTTGTTTTACGAGAACCCAAGGTGTGCCCACATGACAGGGATGCCACTATTATCTAATAGTGGTGCTTGAACTATGGGTAAAGGGGTGGTCACAAAGGGGAGTGAGTAGCACCTTTGGACAAGCTGCAAAACCCAATGGTCAGATGTGATTAATCTCCAGTGGTGCAGGTGACTGTGTATTCTGCCCCCCAAGGGACACCTATGATGGTTGGAAGGTAGACTAACGGGGTTTGGATGCTACAGCTGTTGGGAGGGTGGTGGACTGGCTCGACATCTGGTGGCCTGTACAACTTGGTCTGCGGGAACCATGTCCTTGGAAATAAAAAGATTGAGCAGTTTGATGGCCGGAGTGGCTGGGCATGTAAAGACAACGTTGGAAGCCCCTCCTATAGCCACAAAAAGGTGGAAGGCGAACTGTGGTTGGCGAGGGGCTATGGAAAGGCCCAAGTTCCTGTCTGTAGCCCTGCTGTCCTTGAAGCGCTCCCGCGCTGAGTACGCCTTCTTTACAAACACACAAGAGCCATCAAAAATCCCAGAGCAAAGCTTGGACAGCCACCAAAAAGCCAGTGGTTCTCAACCAGGCTTGGCATCTAAGGGCCACGACAATGAAATCACTCTGCCCAGCGAGTCGGTCATGCCCAGCCCACAGTGTATGGTGAACTTGGCTGCATCCCTCGCATCAGCAATTGCTTGAGAGAGTATGGCTCAGGCCTACTCTGAGACCATGGACAGCACTTGCACAACTGAGTCCCAGATGGTATGGAAGTGTTGGTCCACACGGTGTTTACCAACTGCAGTGCCAGACGTTGAGGCCTGGACTACGGGGCTTTCCGGGGCAGGGTGCTGAATGAAGAAATGTTGATCATCCAGAGCGATGGTGGTAGGCAATTATCCTATTCACAGGAGTCCCTGGGCAGGGCTAGGACCAGTTCCCAAGGAGTGCATCTGTAAGTGCTTCTATAAAAGGGAGTAAAGGTTCAGATGGGGTAACTCCTTGCTGAAGCACCTCGGTCAAGGTATTTGTCTTGACTGCCACCGAGGACAGCATAAGGTCAAGGACCTCAGCTGCCCTCCTCACCACGGGCAATAGGAAAGGTCAAGGTGACTCGACCGGTGATGCTCCGAATACGTCAATGAGTCCAAAGGTGCCAAATGCTAACTCCCAGCGCAGCCCCCGGTGGAAGACCAATAGGGGCCCCTCCCAAACTCATGGGCCCTGCAGGCACTCCAGAGGGGACGTGCCACCCAAATATGAGGTGCATGGCCTGACATAATTCTCATGGGCTGGGGATGCTGCGGCTCCCGAAAACTCTGGAGGATATGGAGACAGCCCATGCACAGGGTCCACCACAGAGCCAGGCTTCGAATGCCGGAGCTCTCTCGTCTCATCAGATGTCTTTGATGGACATGGTATGGTTGAAGATCTCTGACTTCTTGCTCTTCTTGTGCCTATGGGACTTAGCCGATTTCCACGATGACTGCAACGACGAGCACCTGGAGTGGCTCCATGAACTATCTCGGGACCTTCCTCTCAACCAAGATCTTGAGCGTTGCGTGTCTAGGAGCTTGAGGGATCGCACCCTCAGGGCCATGGGGTGCATGAAGTGAAGTCAGTGTGCAAGTCTTAGCAACGTGGTCGCACTCCAAACACCAGAGGAACACCAATTGTGACATAAGGTGGTGACAGGCACCACACAGTTTGAAACTAGAGTTCCTGTATGGCATCATAACACACTAGGAGTCAAAAATGTCAACAAAAAGTTTTTTTTTAAAAGAGACAGTCAAATAAGATTGAGGGTAGCTCTTCCCGAATCTGCGCTGACTGGGCACAGAAAGCACGCTGGGGTGGCGCCTTTATAGGCACCATGCACGGCACTTCCGCTGTAGACAATGCCACTCAGAGCCAAACAACGCCATTCAACGGGCCGCAGGTGTCCTGCTCATGAAAAATATCTGGATCCAGTCTGACACCAGGGGAATACTCTAAGGCAGTGTTTCCCAAACTGTGGTCCGCGGACCCCCAGGGGTCCTTGACACATTCCCAGGGGGTCCGCAGGCAGCAGTTTTAAAAGCACTTGAACGTTCCTTGCAGAATTAGCAGTTTTCGAGCAACAATAAAAGTGTCAAGATAACACCAGTGATTAATGTACCTGCTGGAGATAGAGAGAGAGGAGAGTTTTGTCCAGTGGCAGCTTTAACTTATCTAATGTAGCACAGAGGGTTAATATGCCTACTGCAAAGAACATGTACCATGCATTTAATTTCTTCTTAAATTTCATGTGCATGGGTCAGTCTGTTACTTACTGCTTTTGTCAGTAACTTATGTTTCTTCCCCAGATTGTCCTATCCTGGTGCATAATAAGGTCTTCATTTACTATTGTTTGAAAGCTAATAAAATTCAATATGTAATGATAACTGTGTTGTAGACTGCACTATTGTTTCCCAAAAACTTTTGGGGGAGAGCATTCCAAAGCCCCCCTCTGTAGTGGCCAGGCTCACTCATTGCACTTGGTATGCGCCGTATGGGGACTGGTCTGAAAACATTTTCTAGGGCTGCTTTTGGTTTCCAGGCTGGCCCTTGCAGGAGCAGGAGCCTCGAACTGCAAAATAAAACCAGCCATGTAAAAGTTTGTCATTGGGATGCAGCACCAATCTTCCCATTAAATCATTTAGTTTTTTACAAATTATTTCAATATAAAATTTTAAGAGTGATATTTACAACAGAAGTGGAGGAGCGTGTCGTTAGCCTCCTTAGCTTAATGACACGGTCCACCACTTAGGAAACGTAGGGCTGCACCATATTTACAAGAATATGGTGCAGCCCTGCGTTTCCCCCTGTCCTGGTGCTAAACTTAGCAGGGTAGCGCCAATGCAGGCACCCTTGCACCATAGTGCAAGTGTGACTGCATGCAGGGGAAGATTGTTTATGTACAGGAAGACCCTCCTTCCTGAACGTAAAAAACGCAAGGCGTTTTGCTTTTTCCATGTGTACTGCATAAGGCAGCACACATTGAAAAAGCAAAATCGAGTAGAAAAGCATTTCTCCTCGTTTCGTCAAGTTAAGTCCAGGTGTTTCCTGGTTTTAATTTTGGCGCAGCCTCCTATTTACCCTGCCCTTGTAAATAGGAGGCAGCGTTAAAAAATCAATGGGTGTTGCAGTGGAACGCCCATCGCAACACCCACTGCCCACCTCTTTCACGTTAAGTATTGCATGAAAGGGGGTCTTATTTGCAAAGCAGCGTTAAGCCACAGTAAGTGGCTCAACGCTGCCTTGTACATGAGGCGAAGCCTATATCGTCACGGGAACATCGCAAAAAGTGACGTTCCCATGAGGATAGGGGCTTGTAAATATACCCCAAAAATTGTTAGTAATTCGAGTTTTTCTTTTGTGTACACCTGTGTATTTTGTTCGAATTACTGTTTTAATGTTTGAAATTTAAATCCTACAATTGCTTGGGGGTCCTCGGCTTTCGGTGGTGACTCAATGGGGGTCCACAGGAGTGAAAAGTTTGGGAACCACTGCTCTAAGGCAAAGGTCTTCAAACTTTTTTTTAGGTTGAGCCCCCCAAGCTGAATTTTTTTCAAAGTCGTGCCGCCCCCACCACCTAACAGAAATTTCTGTAATCTGGTACACCTCATAATCGACAGCCATTCGGATATCCTAGGCTATATCCGGCAAATAATGCTAAACACAGTAAGAGTGTTTCGTAAACTGCAGGTTTGTGAGTGGGTGTGGTTAAATGAAAGAAGCTTATTAGACAGTTTAAGTAAAAAATGTCCAAGATAAAGTGCGCGCATATTGTTTTAACTATGGTTTTACTTATGTATTTTTTTTTTTTTTTTGATTTTCAAAAACCTTTATTGTAAATCAAAGGTACGGTACGTTAGTGTAATAAGTACATCCAATCTGAAAACGGATAGTTACAAAGGCGAATGGCACCTTCCCGTACGTGGCATCTTGCATCTGCAGGATCAGAAAGTTATAAATCCAAACATAGTTAACAACTCCCCTCCCTCCCACCATAGATCGTATGCATGCTTGTACCAAGGTGTCTTATACCAGTAAGTCGTCAGCTGGTGAGTGACAGTGTGGCAGGTGTGGCAATGTCTAGTAGTGGTGTCGCAAGTGACGCGCCCTCGGGGGTCAATTGCAACTGATTGCGTCAGGTGGCTTTACAGGTATCTTGCCCGGTCGGGCTTCCCCATTCTGTTGCGTAGGGCAGAGCTCGTGTTGTGGTCAGTCCGCGTTTGTTACTTCTGGTATGTAGAATCGTACATGGGAATGAGGCCTAGAGGGATCATTGGGCCGCTCGGGTGTCCACTGTTGACGCATCCTCTGCTCCCCCCAGTTCCGTGTCCACATCTGCTTGCTGCTTGAGAAGGTAGGTTGTGAGGGGTCCCAAGACATCTTTAGGGCGTGATTTGTGTGGCAGCAGTTCTGCATAGTTGTGTAATTGGTCTTGCCATGTAGTCATGGTGGATTTCCAGGTCTTGAATTTGGGGGCGCGGCCCCGACCCCACCTATATGCCACCTGGCGTTTGGCTAAGAGCAGACTCATCGCCAGGAACTTTTTGTGCGTGGTCGAGACAGTGTTCACCAGGCCTAGCAGCACCACCATCGGGCACGGTGCAAGCTCCATTCCTAGCATGTCTGATAAGCCTGTGAAGACCTCAGTCCAGTATTTGGCAACTGCAGGGCAGGTCCAAGCCAGGTGAAAGAAATCCGCTCCTTCCCTCCCACAACGATAGCAACAGTCATTATTTCGTAAGTGAAATCTGCATAACTTGGCCGGGGTGTAATATAGGCGATGTAAAAATTTTAAATGCACTAAGCCTAGTCGAGCATTGCCCATCACTGCATTTGTCTGAGTGCAGCTGACCTCCCATTGCTCGTCCGTCAGTGGCTCATCGAGGTCGCCATCCCAGTCCGTGCGTGCTGGTAATGTAGTAGTCAATGTCGTATTCTGTACTTGTTTATAAAGCAGTGACACAACATGCCGCCGGGCTTCTTTCCGTAAGAGAGCGTGTAAGGGTGCATATGTGTCGGGTCATCAGGGAAGTTGGGGGCGACGGCTCGCACACTCTGGCGGAGCCGGGTGTATAAGAAGGTGTCCATCACGGTGGGCGTTTGTTCCCCAAAGAATTGGTGAGACATGCGGGATTGGCCTTGGACATACAGATCCCCCCAGGTGTGACATGCTAGTTTAGTTAACATTTTCTCGCAAGTGATCTGCAATCGGGGGTCTTTCGTCAGTGTCATGTGGGGCGAGTATAGGAACGAACTTCCCATGGCACTGGCTAGGCGTTTCCACGCCAACACCGTACAGTCGACCGTGGATGGATCGCGTTCCCTCTCTCGTACTTTTGTGTGGATATATCCGGAGGCTATCTCGGGTCGCATATAACCATCCTCAACTGCTAGATGCGCCATGTATGGTGGCGGGTGGAACCAATAGGTGGCAAAGTGACTCTGAGCACAGTCATAATATCGCTCAAAGTTAGGGACCTCAAATCCACCTTAATGGTACGGTAGCATCAGTGTAGCCAGACTAATTCTAGCCTGCTTTCCACCCCCATATGAGCCTAGTTAACTGGGCCTTCAGGGCGCGAAAAAAGTGCTGCCCGGGGTTATATGGGATATTAGTGAATAAGTATAGAAATTTTGGTAACACCACCATCTTAATGAGGGAGATGCGGCCAGCCATTGAGAGCGGGAGGCGTATCCATCTTGTAATATTATCAGTGAGTTTATCTAAGGCCGTCCCGTAGTTGGCTCTGATCAGGGTGTCTCGCTTTCTGGTAATTCGAATGCCGAGGTATTTTAACTAGTCAGTCTCCCAAACTAGGGGGTAATCTAGTGGATATGGTTGTGTTTTGTCCGTAAGGGGAAATACCGCCGATTTGGACCAGTTTATTTGTACCCCGCGACGCCGCCAAATTTCGTGATTACGCGCAATATGGGGTTAAGGTTATCCTGAGGTTTCTCAACATAAAGTGTAATGTCATCCGCGTACAGCGAGATGAGTAACTGCCTTTCCGGATAGATTAGTGCCCGGTGGTTATGGTGCTGTCGGAGTTTGGCGGCTAATGGTTCAATTGCCAGCGCAAAGAGGACAGGGGATAGAAGGGATCCCTGCCGGGTGCCTCTGCGAATGCTAAATGGGGTAGATCGTGACCCATTCAACAGGACGGTAGCGGTAGGTTGGCAATATAATAGCCAAACCCAGTCGAGGAAGCTAAAGGGCATCCCCATGCGCTCCATCAGGTCCAACAAGTAGTCCCACTCAAGCGAATCGAACGCCTTGGTGGCATCCGGAAATATGGCGGCAGCTTCACAATTGGGGTTAACGTCTTGTAAGACTGCGTGAAGCGTGCGTAAGTTATGGGATGTCGCTCGATTGGGGACGAACCCCGCCTGGTCCGGCAGCACCAGCCGTTCCATCAATAGATTAAGGCATGTAGCCAGGACTTTCGCTAAAATTTTGACATCAGAATTAAATAAGGTCAGGGGTCGGTAGGAATCGCACTGTTCGGGGGGCTTGCCAGGTTTGAGCAGGGATGCGATCAGGGCCTCGCGCATGGAGCTAGGCAGTCTACCCTCCTCTAGCGCCGCGTAGTAGACTCGCTTAAGGATGGGGGCAAGTAAATGGGTGTATGCTTTATAAAAATCAATCGGAAGGCCATCCCAGACGGGGGCACGTCCAGACTTTGTCGTCATGATCGCGTCGGTTATTTCGACGAGCTCTAGTTCCATATGAAGACATTTCTGTTGGGTCGGTCCTAGCCAGGCAATGGCAGTGTCTCCTAGGTAAGCGTCTAAGTCAAGCGGCATGTTCCTATGTGAGGTGTAGAGTGCAGCATAATATTCTTTGAAGACGCGGAGTTGATCAACTAAGTTTCTATAAGCGGTGCCTTGCTCGTCATGTAATACAGTGACATAGTTGGCAAACCGAGGGGGCCTAACGGAGGATGCCAAGGCTTTTCCCGGGCGGTCTCCCTCTCCATATATGCGTGCGGTGTGCGGCTTTCCCCGGAATCTACACTCCCTATCAGCCACCGTTTCGTACTCAGTTAACTTGTCTCTCATTTGGGCTTTGATTTCGTGGCTCCGCGTGTCATGTCCCAGTGCATGTTCCAGGTCACGTAGTTCAGCTTTCAGCTTCCTAAGGTCGCCCCTGAGGGATTTGAGAATTCCTCCCTTAGCAATACACCAGCCTCGCACAGTGACTTTGAATGCCTCCCACACCGTTGTGACACTGGACACTGATGTTAAGTTACGGTCAAAAAATTCCTGAATGTCTTGTTCTAACTCGGCCTTAAAGGCTGAGTCGTGGAGGTGTGAGGGGTTGAGCCGCCAGTTCAGATAAGGGGAACAGTCTACGGGGATCTGGAGTTCCACGAGGACTGGAGAGTGATCTGAGAAGGTGCGAGCCAGATGTATCGCCTGCGCTAGCCAGTTAGTGAGTCCAGCTGTCAGGAAAACATAATCTAAGCGCGCCCAGGTGGAGTGTACCGCTGAATAGTGAGTGCCCTGCCTGACAGTGGGGTGTTTGTGCCTCCATGCGTCCAGTAGGTAGTGTTCACCTACTACGTCTCTAAGCGTTCTTTGTGTGGTCGTGTAGTGCGCCAGGAGGGGGTGGGACCTGTCTGCAGGAAGGTATAGCGCTGTATTAAAATCTCCCCCAAGTATGACATGTGTAATGTCCAGTGCTTGTATTTTACCCCACAACACCATTAGGGCATTGGGATTGTCAATGTTAGGTCCGTAATAACATGCAAAGAGGACAGTGTGTGAGAACAGTCTCCCCCAGACCATGTAGAATCTGCCGTCTGCGTCAGTGTCCGTTCCCAATGGCGTAAACTCCACAGCTTTTTTGATTAAAATAGTTACCCCTCTGGAATAAGTGGAGTAGGAGGCGAACACACGGCACGAGGCCCAGCGGGTTGCGAATTGGGGGTTGTTACCCGGCGCTAGATGTGTTTCCTGTAGCATGGCAACGGTCACTCCATGTCTGTCTAGGTACCAAAGTATTTGTCTCTTCTTCCTGGGATCATTGAGCCCTCGGACATTCCACAAGGTCACCTTAATGTGTCGGATTGCCTGTGCGTCACCTGTCGTCCCCATAGCAATGTGTAGCGATCAGTATATCATAGCAGTTATACATCTTATCCTTGGTTTCTAGCAATGCAGTAATGCGGGCTAGGTATCCACCCACCCACTCCGGCGTCCTTGCCGGGTACATAATGCCCACCCAACATCAATGACAACTTTGCAAAAAAAAGATAGCCCCGGCCCAAGGTGGGGGTTTCCAGGGGTTCGCCCTTAGGGGGATCGAGTCACTAGGGGCGCCTGACCCGCCCATCCACCACCCTACTTGCACCCACAGGCACCTGTGCTAGGAGCTAAGTAGCCAGCCGTGGGATGGAGGTGGTCGGCCGAGCAACAAGTAGTATGTAGACCGTAGATTTAATGTCCCCTTGTATACATCACCAGGAATGGAGTAGTCCTTCATCGCCTGAGTGTTCATGGGAATGTTCTAGTCTGCAATCCGCATGCCTGTATGTCAGTCCTGCTGGGACATGGGCGACTGCGATCTGGAGCGGTGTTGGTCCGTCATCTCCCTGGATGATGCCTTTTTGTGTTGTTTGAGATAGTCTTCTGCTTGCTGCGGGGTGGTAAAGAAAAACTGTTTCCCCTGATGGTTGATTTTTAGCTTGGCAGGATAGAACATGGCATATGGGATTTCCTGGGTCTGGAGTTTCTTTTTGACTCCTGCGAACTTGCGTCTTGCTTCCTGCACCAACGGAGTGAAGTCCGGGAAGAATGATAGTGTCATGTTTTCATGTCGGACCTGCCCTCTCTCACGTCCCAGGCGTAGAACAGCATCTCGGTCACGATAGTTTAGGAATCGGGCTATAATGGGCCTTGGAGTCGCTCCAGGGGGAGGGCGGGCTGCAAGGGATCTATGTGCACGCTCTACCGTGAGGTGAGCCGAGAAGGATTCTCTCCCGAAGATCCCCACAACTAGGTTTTCCACAAAGTCTTCCATTTTGCCAGTATTGGTGGACTCCGCCAGGCCTAGAATGCGCACATTATATCTTTGAGACCTGGCTTCTAACTCTTCGTTTTTGTCTGCTATGACCTGGAGTAGTTTGTCCATTTGCGTGATATGTTGCCCACTGGCAGTGGAGCCATCTTCTAGATCCGAGATTTTACTCTCCGCTTCCTTAATGCGTGTATCATGTTGTCCGAGTTTTGCGACCACTGTATCCATCCTCATGTTAAGAGTGTCTATCTTTGAGTCTATAGACATGAGGCTCTGTTTCATGCTTAGAAAAAGCGCTTTCCAGTCGTCCTCAGGGGGCCCGCCTGCCCCGGATTCCCCGTTTTCCACCGATTGGGATCTGGGGGTCTTCCGAGCTTCGAAGGGAATTTTTGATTGTTTAGTCTCATTTCGACCCATCATAAGTTGAGAGAGAAGAAATGCAGTGTGGTAGATACTCCAGGGCGCAGGGAGGGTGGCAAGCCTGTGGTAGCGTGTCTTGTACGGGTTTCTTTTATATCTCAGCAACCGGGTCCCGTTGCACAGTCACTCTCGGGGCTGAATGTTGGTATTGGCAGCTTCCACTCCGGGAGGTAGCAAAGGCGCGGAGGATTTCGATGGCTTCAGCCTAACCTAAGTTTGGAGCACGTTCGCTGTGGTGGGGGGGTGGCACGCCGGAAGGCTGCTAATGAGTGTTCGCCCGGGCTCCGGGTGGCGGGCAGTGGGTTTGTGCTGGGGTCACCCGTAGCCAGCCCCCTCCGGGAGATGTGTTTCAGGGGCGCAGTTGGATGTGACCCGCGGCCTGCAATAGATGGGGGGGGTTGTACTGCCGCGTTCCTGGATCAGCGGCCCGGCCCAGGCAGAGGTCAAGTAGAGCCTCTGGAGTTTGCATGTCCCCCAAGGTCTAATAGGGTTGAGTCCCGAAGAGTGTGTCCTGGGGCGTAGCAACACCCCCAGCGGCTCGCTAGTGACAGGGGCAAGATGGCGGTTGCGTCCTCCTCCGCTACGTGTAGCGGCGGGCCTTCCAGCGCCCGTCGCGCTAACAGGCTTCACTTGTATCCACGTCCTTCCCCAGGGTCAGGGCCACAGGCACTCCGCCGCCCCACACCTGTTTGTAGTGCCGCAGTATGATCAGAGGCATTAAGCGCTGTGTCCGTTATTGAGGTGCCCGCTTCAGGTGGCGCCTACCCCCACTCCGTCGTGTAGTAGTTTGCGTGCCGATTTCAGGATGTGGCAGGGGTGGGGGTTTCTCACCTCGATGGAGTGAGGGCACAGTGGCAGGATGAGTCTCCCAGGGCTGGCGTGTGGCGCTGCGGCGCTACCGCGGCCTCCTTGCAGTGCGAGTCAGCTCTTCCGTCGTGAGCTGCAGATCCCCGGCCTCTCCCAGCGCGCCTCCCCCGGTGGGCAGTCACCCCGGTCCAGCACCAGGGTCCACGGACAGGATTCGCGCCAGTGACGCGCAGGCTGAATGCAGCAGCCAGGCAAGTCTGGTATCGCTGTGTACCTCGCAGCTTTGCGGTGACCGTCAGCACAGTTTTGAGGGGTTTAATCAGGTCAGTATATCATTGAAGGATGCTAAAGTGCTCGACCAGGCGAGAGCCTCGCTAAAGTTCGGCCATCTTGGTCTGGCGCCACCTAGCACCCCCCGGGTTTTACTTATGTAGTTGAGTCATAATGGGACAGTGTTCTCTGGAGCAGTGCCATCACCTACTAAGTAAGTACTTTCAAGTCAGATAAATACCTACCAACCTCTTCATAAACATTTTAAATGGAAGTGAGCCACTCAGTCCCAGACTTGTTTTTGCACCTTCTCAAATTGTTGTGCGTTACCAAAGCAATTGAGGGGGCGACATCCCTTTCTGTGATATCAGTGACACCAATGCACAATGCTTATTCTTATTAGTCCCCCCAGTTGTTTTTTTAAGACCTGAACCCTGAGTTGGGGTTTAGGACACATGTCAGGCTTATGTTTAAAAAAATAGAACTAATACAAACTGAATGATGTTGCCTATTTTACTTCAGAGAAATGTTGGCTGACAGACTTTGTGGTGATCAAATGGACCTGGCTCCAGCTGCAGTGAACTGGCAGCATTACTGTGCATGTAAATGCAGCGGTGGCCGGCGCAGGTAAGTGCGTTGGGTGAGGGAGGGAGGCAGGGTGGGGAAGTCGACAGACGACAGAATAGGTCAAATTAAATAAATAAATGATAACTATTCTGTGCCCCCGCACCACTCCGCCGCCCTATTGCCCTTAATTGCACCAGCCACAACTGATGTGTGAGCCTCCAGGGAGTAGGTCTAGGAAGAGAGTAGAAAATATTGCCCCAAATTACTCTTAATTACCCAAGCTGGCGTAATCACCTAATTTCAGTACTTTTGCATCACAAGAGTAATGCGTAATTACTGAAATTACTCTGGCGTATTTAAAATTTCACCCAGGCCTATCATTTACCCATAACAGTGGATTGTCTGTAGGTATGGCAGTATGACTGTGCCCATCTTGCAGAATACTATATTGAGTAAAACAGTCTCAACTAGCCTAAGTGGAGAAATGATATATGAATGAGGATTTCCTGTGGTGATATTAATGTGGGATTTTCATGTGGAGGTTATGAAGCAAGTTAAAGCGTTTACGTCAGCATAGCTCCCGAGTTGGACCCCCTTTCTTGGTCTTACCACATCGAGCTAAGTAAAATGGGAGTGTTTCTTCATGTCCAGATGCTGGTTGGAAGTTAAGAGTGCCAGTAATAGTGAAAATGTTGAGGAGGCAGTCTCCAATGTGAGGTAGTACTATTCTAGAAAACTTAGAATGGTGTTACTACAAAAGAAGAGTGGCAGGAACCACAGCAAATGACAATACAAAAGCTGTATCTTATTTATATAGGCATCTTATAGAAACCGTAAATTCACCTACAACTTTGGGCTCTTTTTAAAACTTGCCCATTTACTCGGTTGTTGATGGGTAGGGAACCCCCTATGTGCCTCAGAGTAAGTATTAGGTTATTTTATGGAACATTATTGTGGGCAATAGTCTGGTGTCCTTGCCTCGCTCATCATGTCCCCTATTAAGAGTCTTGCTCTGTGAAATCACCCGAGTTTGATTTCTCCAACTACTTATGTGCCAATGACCCTTGAATCTCTACCTTCCTCTAAATCATAGACTCACTCATATGTCGCATAATGCCGTTTCTTTCCAAAAACAAAAGTAATTTACAACCTACTGTTTCTAGAATGATTCAGTTTCAGCTCTCCTTTCTAAGGAGTTCTATTACCCATTCCCCTTCTGTTCAAGATCATTAAAATCCACCCGCACCTTGCCTTCCATTTTTGAAAAGACTTAGAGTTGGATCTGATCTACTGCATATCATCTTACTGCTTCCTCTAATCACCCAAAAAACACCTTGCTTTCATCATGGATATCTGGTACATGCATCAAAATTTGCATCCACTGCTCCCTACAGCCACCAAGTGAGCGAGCTCACGGTGCTCCAGAATTCCCTACAAAACTTCCTCATTCTAGTATTCAGAACAGTCCTTAAACTTTAAGTGTGTGAAGAACTAACCATCCGAGATGATTAATTCCGAGAGCTGAAATGTTTCAGCTGCAGTGGGAGGCATGGAGACTCCGGTGCTGTGAAACCGAAACCGAACTGCTTGTGGTTTTCTTTCAAATTACCGAAGTAGTGGCACATCGTGCCCCATCGATTGGGACTGTGTGAAACTAAGGTGAGATTTTTGGGTGGAGTGCGCGCCCCCCCTGAGATGGCGTTGCGCCCCCGGGAGGGCGCCCCACAGTTTGAAGAACTCTGCTCTAAGGTAAGGAATCTGCGGCTAGGAGTTTATATCAGATATATACAGTTATGCACCACACAAGGAGTGGGTACTTGAATGAAGATGAAGGAACTTGGAAGGTTAGTCTAAAAATTCTAGAGAAATGTACATGTCTGTTGACCTAGAAGAAGATGCTGAGGAGTTAGAAGGAGATATAATTGTTGGCAAGGATCTTGGATACAAGCTGAGGATGAACACAATGCACAGAAGCTGGGGGATCATCTGTATCAGTATATTGCCAAGAGGCCTAAATCCTTCATTCAGCTCTAAAGTATTTGCACTTCCTCCACAGTTATGTGACCGTGGAAAGTTTTTCTGGAGGTCTGGAGTGCTTTCACATTATGTTGGCCAGTTTGTGGAAGGACCACCAACCAGGAACTAACCAAGGCTCAAAAGAACCTCACATTTGGACGAATTTTGGAAGTACTTTAGAGACAAACTTCATAGTGCTGAAGTGGATAAAGAGCTGCAGCAGCTTCCTGAAATGGTTGTGATCCCCAATCAATGACATTCTGCTCTGAAGGAACCAACAGCAAACTGTGTCCCATATCATCCAGTTGGGGTGGTCAGCCACAAGTCAGACCCACTCCTTCTCAAAAAATTCTTGGACAGCTCAACAATGCACCAAAGTATGGAGAGACATTCCAGTTGTTTGCTGGTACCTAAACTTTTTGAAATGTTTGTAAATATCAATTGGCGGGAAAGCATTCTTTTTGATGGTGATTGTTCAATCCAAAGCTTTGTTTGTGCTACACACTTACCATCACGTTGATTTGTTGTGTTCTGTACTTAGCCCAACTCACTGCCTCCTGTAGTGTTATCCTTTTCATCGGTCAAGCTACCACATTCACCAAGGAGGAAGCATTTATGTAAGCACTGTCCGTGAGTAGACTCAGTGTTGGGATCATCCAGAGAGAGGCCATTATTCTCGCCCCTTCACAATGGGCAGTGACTTAAAATATCAGGCCTCATATTTAACTGATGAGTCTTACTCAGTATGACATGTGCCGGGGACTGTAGAGGGCAGGACCTGAAGAGGATAGAGGGCTGTGATTGGACAAGGGAGCCTTGAGGGCGCACTATGTGTGCTATAGAAGAGTTACAGAAGACACCGGATGAAAGACACAGAGGTCGCTGTTTTCAAGAGACTTGAGGGAATAGATTTACTGTAGGGGTCAGTAGATGCTGCATGAATCAGAGTGACTGCAAGGACAGTGGGACTGAAGGGCTCAGAGGAAGCAGTTAAAAAGGAAAGGCTGCAAATAGACTGAGGCTTCAGGCCCTGAGGAGCTTGTGTTATAGAGGGGCACCCACTGTGATTGGAAAAAGTCACTACTTTTGTATGTTCTGTCTCACTCCTGTTAGAATCTCCCTGTACTCTCTAATCTGGACCAAGCAAGGGGGGATCACCAATAGTGCTCGCCAGCAGGGCCATAGGCTGCTGCTGTCTGCAGTGCATACTGTCCATCTTTGTTATAGAGGATCCCCTTCACATGTTTGTTGGGTAAATACCCAATTAGTAGCAGTCTATCAAGAATTAGAGGCTGACAGCATTTTTACTGAACCCCGGGTGTAGTTTACTAGCCTCCTTTTGTAAACCTCGTGTAGATTCCTATGTCTGGATCTTCCCTTTATTCCCAAGTCTGCAACAAGAGTTCCCTGTGTGTGGATACGACCACAGCTTGCTGTATGGTTGATCCCCACTAGAGGCCTAGTGTGTGGCTATGATCCTCTTCTCTGATGCCAGAAATGCTATGCCCTAAAAGGACCTGTTTTTCACATGTTTGACTTTGGGATGTAATGCATATTCATTTGTGCTAAGCCAGCTACGCCAAATTAACCCATTTGTAAGCCTATGCTCCCTCAAAAGGGGACAATCACATAAAGGTTTAAACAAATCCTATCTGTTCTGCTCACCTGCACTTGAGTACTTATTTGGCTTACATAGATTAGGCGCTTTCTGATGGACAAACAGTGGGTTGAAGAGTTTTCACCCATTCTGAACAAGTTACTTACTTTCACTAATTACAGATTCCTCTCCTGGTGAAAATTCCCCAGGAGTCAGACTCGATCCAGAAAACTCAAAAGCAGGTCACCTTCATACCAGCAATTGGTGTTGTTGGCTCTGCATCAACTTCGTTCTCCTACGAAGTGACAACGGAGTCACATATCCATGCCGTACATGCATGCGGATGCCAGTTTCTTTTGCAGGCTTGTCTGTGCCCTCAGATGCTAAGGCCATCAGCAAATCGGTATGACCAGTGTGTAGACCTCCAACTTGAGTATTTCACTGAACTGGGAGGAGCAAGAGCAGTGAGGAATCTGCGTTAAATGGAATATTCACCAAAAGAGCATTACTAAAGGTAAGAAACATGTTCTTTTAATGGGGTTCTAACTGCAGATTACACACCTGGTGAATAGATACCAAAGCAGTACTCTCCATAGAGGGAGGTCTGTGGAATGGCTCAAGTCCAGAAGTACTGCGGGTCTGAACAGGCTAAATGCTTATCACAACTGACCTGGCAAGACAATAGTGCTTGGTGAAAAACTGCATTGATGTCCTACATAACAGATCAACAGATATATAGGGCAGACAAACCGAGCACCAGCGCAGCGCAGTAGTATCTGCCTTGGATTGAGTGGGATTAACCCTTAATCACCCAGGACGCGGATTCTTAGCTAATGCAAACTGCAACAACAAATTATGGGAGCAATGCTGAATAAATCAAACATTCATCCCCGTCAAGGGATCTGGGTTAAATCCATCGTTCTTTTGCTCACTACGCCACCCCAGTATTGACCTAGCCATATGCAAATCAGTCGTGCCCCTGCTCCTCATGGGAACCGCCCAGCCTGAACTGCCAAGCCAGGTCCTCCCTGGACCGGAAGCAAGCATCCTTGGACCGGTTTGAAGGGAACACCCTTCATCAGCCAGGCTAGCTTGAATCCATTGGCACAGAGAGCAAGGGACCTATGTCTGGGCATATCCATCCCACTTAGGGTGAAAAATACTGCAGCAACAAATGATGGACGGAATACTGAATAAATCAAACATTCACCCCCCGTCAAGACATCTGGGAGTGACCGACACTGGTCCTAGCATGCTTGTTTCCGGTCCAGGGAGGACAAGGCTTGGCAATTCGGGCTGGAATATTCCTATGAGGAGCAGGGTCAAGACTGATTTACATATGGATGGGTCAAAACTGAGGTGGCATAGTCAACAAAAGAACAATGGATTCATCCCAGATCTCTTGACTCTTAACCTCCATGGTGGGGTGCTGCAGGTCAAGGACCTCTGCAGCTTGTTTGATCACAACTGCAAAAGATGCACCATTTGTGGCAGGGCCAAGGGGAGACACCAGTCAGGTGTCTGGTGAGGTGTCCCAACCACTTCATACTTTAATTCTTCATAACAATCGCCCTCATAAAGTTGTGGGACAAATTCATCCCCATTACCACAGTATTGGTTATCAACAGATTCCAATCCAAAAAGTTTATGCATTGTGTGTGCACAGAAGCTTGGTAAAGGTGGTGTTTCAGACTCAGAAAGATTTCCAATAGAATGGACTCCGTTGGATTTGGAGCGAGGCCTTGGTTGAGGGCTAAATGTTTTCGGCTCAGAGTCAGAGACCACTTTAGGGTGCACCTCTTCCTCCAGGATCAATGTAGAAAAGACCGGCACAGGGTCAGGTGCCAGGATGGAAATCTGTACCCAATCAAGTGAAGACCCCAACGAGGGTTTGAGAGGCACAGACAGTGCAGAGAGTAAACCCACTGGTGGAAGTCTTAACGGAGGCCCCAGTTGATCCTTGGGGCCCAAAGGAATGCCACAAGAAATGGGAGCTTGCCAAAAACATTAGGCATGGCCTCCCTGAAGGCTTCAACTTGCTGTGACATCACTGATTAGTCTTTAAATTCGGGGAGCAACAGAGCCAGGCCGGGATTAAATTCCTCAGGATTTCGGAAGTGAGACCGCATGACATGCTCGCACCCTTGCACTTTTTCTGGAGACGGAGAGTGGTTGGAAGAGGTCGCTTCCTCCTTGGATTCTGTATGCTTCTTCCTTGGATTTTGTATGCTTCTTCTTGGATCTGCAGGAAGACTTTAACTTCTATCAAGATCTGCTGCAGGAACACTTTGGTAGTGGGAACAGGCCCTTCTTTTCGACCTCGAATTGTCACATGAAGGAGTCTTGTGTTGTTTAGCGAAGTAAAGCTTCGATTTGCAATGCAGTATGGACTTCGCAGTCCCTGGAGTCGAGTTCCAACCCCAAGCATCAAATGACAGACACCTGGTGGGGATCTGTCACAGACATTCCTTTAGGACACTCTTTACAAGGTTTAAACCCAGGTGTTGTAAAAGGGGATATTTCCTTTGCACAGTGGTAACATTTGAAAAAAGAAGTTAAGTAAATCTCCTCATAGACGATGGAGTAGAGCTCCAGACTCACGACTAAAGGGAAAGAAAGAAAGGAACTGATGTCAGCGGAAAGGGCGGTGCATATATGCGGCTCTGTCATCACTTCTGGAACAGGTCATCATTGAGGAGGAGCTGCACGACATGGGCGTCCGCAGGGGAGGGCAAGGGGGAGCGTTTGCCCTCCCTGGATCGCCGGTCCCATGACTTTGACGGACGCCTTTGGTCTGTAATTTTCACCATTACAACAGGCTGTTCCCCTGCGAGAAGCCCCAGGAGTTTAAATGATCTCTCACTTGGGGCTGCTCGCACTTCTCTTTGAACTCTAGAGGCTGCAGCAGCCCCTCCCCGACCTCGAGCAGATTGTGGACAGGCCCATTGTCATTCTGTCTGCTGCTGATCATCACATAAAGAATGACAATGGGTCGTCTGCCTTAACTTGCCTTGAAGGCAGGTGATAAAGTTAAAATGTTGCCCCCCCCCTGGAAGGCGAGTGATGAAGTAAACATTTTGCCCCCCCTCCCTGGAAATATTTCTGCGGACGCCCATGGGCTCAACCACCCAGTTAAACGGAGGAAGATCCTAGAATATCTAGCCAAAGCCAAGGGTGACATTTTCCTTCTCCAGGAAACCAAACTGTCCAACGAAGACGCTGAATTTATCAAACAACACTGGATTTCACACACCTTATGCTCCTCAGCCGTACACAAAAAGAGAGGGGTCATTACACTTATTGCGAAGAAATCCAATATCTCCGTAGTATCACATACTCAGGATACTGATGGTAGGTTAGTCATGGCACACCTTCTAAAGAACGATGATCTCATCCACGTCCTGAATATTTATGGCCTGAATGGAGACGATCCGATCTTTTGGGACTCCCTCTCCCCCATACTCGAAACAGTACCCCAAGATGAACTACTTGTGGTTGGGGGGGACTTCAACTTGCCTCTTGACCCAGTAATAGATCGCCAATCTCATTGTACCTATCACCCCACACGTTCACACAACAGTTTGAAACGCCTCTGCTCCAAATTTGACCTACAAGACTCATGGCGACTACAGCACCCAGATGGACGTGATTACACGTTCTACTCGACTCCTCATAATTCCTACTCCAGGATCGATTACATCCTCATCAATAGCCCCTTCACTCACCTTATTGAGGAAACCAGCATTGCCCCCAAACTCGTATCTGACCACTCCAGCATCCAAGCTAAGCTAGTAGGCTCCAGATCTATCCTTCCCCCAAAGAGATGGCGCTTCAATGACGACATTTTCACAGAACCAGAAAACAAGAAAAAAATTGAATCGGCCATACAGGACTACCTTGACATGAACGATAATCCGGGCTCGGACATAGCGAATGTCTGGGACGCACTTAAAGCCACTATAAGAGGGGTGATTATTGGTATTCGGGCGCAAACTAACAAGGCACTAAATCTAGAGCTTGTTACTTTAGAAAGGGACATTAAGAACCTGGAATTATCTCATGCGGCAGACCTCCATAATACTTCGGTCCTGAATGACCTCACTAAAAAGAAATATGAATATAACGCGATCCTGAGCAGAAGAGCGGGGGTGTGGGTTAATAAATTTAAATCCTTGAGGATGTGTGAAGGTAACAAAGCAGGGAAACTATTAGCATCCTATCTAAAACATAAAAATAGGCAATTCAACATTGCCTCAATCAAAGATCAAAACAATACTATCCAAACTAAACAAAACCACATTCTACACACCTTCAAGTCCTTTTACGAGGATCTTTACAAGAATAAATTAGACTTTGACTCTCAAGCGTGCTCTAAATACCTGAGCTCCCTAGGCCTCCCAAAACTCAACGACGCTGATAATCTGAAACTGAATTCCCCGCTTACCTTACAAGAAGTCTCGGACTCCATTAAAACCCTCAATCGCAAGCACCAGGCCCCGACGGCTTCTCTGCCGGTTTCTATAAGGAACTCGGGCCCGCATTAAGTCCAACCCTACTAAAATTGTTCCAGTCCTTTGCCACAAAAAAAGGAGTAACGAAATCAATGAGTGAGGCCACCATTATTATCATACCCAAGGAGGGGAAGGACCCGCTACTAACAAAAAATTATAGACCGATATCTTTGATAAATCTGGACTGCAAGATCTACGCCAAAACCCTCGCGTCCAGACTGAACTTGATCCTACCTAAATTAATTAGTACATCACAGGTTGGTTTCCTAAAGCATCGCATGTCTAACGGCAACACGAGACTTCTCTGCCATGTTTTAGAAAAGGCCAAGACGTTAGATGCCCCCTCCGTAGCTATTACATTAGACGCGGAGAAGGCGTTCGACAGAGTCTCTTGGCTCTTCCTTAAACATTGTATGTCCACCTTCAACTTAGGTAACACCTTCATAGATATGGTTATGGCTTTGTATCTCTCCCCATCCGCTCGCATTGCCATAAATGGCTCATTGTCGGATCCATTCGGCCTGGAACAGGGGACCAGACAGGGCTGCCCCCTCTCCCCATCACTCTTCCTCCTGGCAATGGAACCTCTCATCGCCGACATTAAAAAGAACAACAACATCAAGGGCGTAAACTTTGGGGATACTTGCGTTAAATTAGCCGCGTATGCGGATGATATCCTGATAGTGACTGAATCCCCGGAGCCTTCCAGCACCGCCTTGATGTCAACCATTGAATCATACTCCACCCATTCAGGGTATAAACTTAATCGGGAGAAATCGGAGGTCAAACCTCTAAACATCCTAGCCACTAAGGACATGTTGGGGAGCTCTGGGCTCTGCTGGCAATCAGGGTTTGTAAAGTACCTGGGAATAGAGTTTGGGGACTCCCTTATGGAAACCCTTCTGCAAAATGAGAAGACCACCTTAAATAAAATAAAAAACTAACTAGAGGGATGGTCCCCTCGCTTCATCACGTGGTGGGGTAGAATAGAGACCATCAAAATGATGATCTCCCCCCTGGTAAACTACCTTATTTCAATGCTTCCTCTAACACTCACCCAAGATTTCTTCCATAAACTGGACCAATCTATAGCCAACTTCCTATGGAAAGGGAAAAAAGCGAGGATCAGCATTAAAAAATTACGATTAGACAAATCATTAGGAGGGGTCAACCTACCAGACTTTAGACGCTATGAGACCGCTTTCCTAGCGAGACAAGGTGCCCACTGGCTAGCCCCCGCGGTAAACTACACCCCGGTTTGGCTGGAAGTCGAACAAGCGATCCTAGGCGGAATCACCCCTGCTGCGGCCCTCTCACTCAATTTAAACGAACTAGCCCACTCGAAATCGATCTTTCGTAACACGAAAACGGCTCTTCTTAAAATCGACAAACTTCTAGATCACAGCATCTGCCGCTCGGGTTGGGAGTCTTTATGGAACAATCGTCACATACTGCATAAAGGCAAACACCTGCATAACTCTCAGTGGGTTAAGAAAGGTATCTTCATTCCGCACCAACTATTCGAGGGGTCATACTCTATCCTGTTCAGAGAATTGCAAACTACATATGGCCTTGTGCCTGTAGAGTTTTACACCTTCCTAAACATAAAAGCCGCACTCTCTAAGGCGAAACTCTCTCTAACACCACCCTACCTCCCATCTTACCTCAGTAGGTTAAACAGACTAGGACATCAAGTGTCCCATCTCTACAAACTTATCCGCCCCCAACATACCAATCTCACCACACCACTCACTCAGTTTTGGTCTGAAATGTCATCTAGACCGATTTCGGAAGCGGACTGGACCAATACCTGGGAATCTTGCATGCGACACAAAATTAGCCCGACTTTATCCCAGACCAAATATTGGTTCCTCCACAAAACCTTCTGGACTCCAGCGCCTCTTTATGCCCATAACAACAGCCAAGACGCCTTCTGCTGGAATTGTAAACGGGCGGAGGGCGACCTCGCACATATTATTCTGCATTGTGACTGTGTTACCCCCTTCTGGGACAAGATATTTGACTTCATCAGTAAAATTCTCCCTATCTCCCCGTCCAGAGAACTTCCATACCTAGCCTTCGGTTTCACCCTAGAGCCCTCCCTCCACGCCGACGACAGGGCGCTACTTGATCTCATGCTCACTGCAGCTGTTAAAATGTCCTTGGTAATTGGAAGGACTCTAGCAAAGCTACCTTTGCTTGCTGGCTCAACTGGATAATTAACCTCAGGGGAGCGGATAACATAGCTCTCCAACAATCACCATGGCGCCCCCCTATGAGAAGGATGTGGTCTACCCTTGACAGTTATTTTACCACCCATAAACCAACTTAGATATTCTCTCCCCCCACCCCCGATGCACTTGACGCCACCACAATCCAACAGTGTGGAGCTAACCTGTTACTTCGGTTCACCCTGAAATCCTGAGTCCCATCTCCATATCTTTGGTGCTATAATTTACCTGAAATTGTCTGGATACACCGCCTAATGAAGTATGTATTATTGTGTAACCTATTGTACATTGCTTTTTACCCCTTTCGCTTTATTGTACTGTACTGTTCTTCTGTAATAATGTATGTTTTTTAAGTCTGTACTATTTGTATTTTAGTTAATACTGAAACACCCAATAAAAATCTATTTGAATTTATAAAAAAAAAGGGTGGGGGAGGAGGAGAGAAGCAGCCCACAAATGACAGAGAGGAACATGGGGAGAAGCACAGAAGGGAGTCAGCAACACAGGGCGAGGGGAGAAGCACACAAGAGTGAATGCAACAGGGGACATAGGCGGGCGGGGGAAGAACCTCAGGAGCCAAAGTAATCAACAGAGTGTGAGAGGGCGGGGAGGAGCACATGAGGGAAAGAGGTGGAAAACAGTGCACTCTCAAGGACTTCTTAATTCAAAATAAGAAAGTAGAAAGTAGCGGCACCTCCGCTAAGGGGGAGGAGCGTTGCCCCACTGCTTTTTGCAGTGAAAGACAGAGAAAATGAAATGCTAATAACTCGCGTTATCATCATTTTATTTTCTCCTACTACCGCCCACAGCTTTGTGTGAGGGGGCGGGGCAGGGGAGGGGTGGTTGCACTCTCCTAATGTGCGCAATGACTGCTTGGACAGCCCTCTCGGGCCGCCCAAAAAAGTAATGAGCACATTGCATGTTCTCCATGCATCGGAGCCTACATGGAGAACATGCCCGGGCCTCAAGTCAGCGTCTGAGCGCTGAAAGACAGCACTCAGACCAATCACTACGCTGCTAAGTTAGCATTGTGATTAGCGAACTGGGAGCCTGGGTGTGCTTCCTGTGGCAGACTCCGAGCGAGGAAGGACTACGGCGGAGAGACGGGCGAAGATGTGGCAAAAAGTTCACTTTTTTAATTTCATTTTTTCCTAGCCGCTTCCCCGCTTCCTCCCCCCCAATCTGCATCCAACCCCCTACCTCACACGTCCTCCCCTTACCCCGGCCCCCTTCCTCTGATCGGTGCCGGCCGCACCTGAAAGTAGTTCCCTAAAAGTGAACAGAGGAAGGACACAAGATGGACAAGGAAAACCATTGGATAAGATGTAGGCTTTAAGCCAGGGATCTCCGACGGGTCGATTGCAAGCTATCAGTACTTGCTGCCTGCCTCTCCCTTGCTCCTACATAATTGCCTGTCAACATTTTTAGAAATATGCAGCTGCCCTTTTGTGAAGACAGCACTTTGGAACATTGTACACCCCGTTCTGAGAGTCCTGGAAAGCTCAAAGGGCAGAGGACCAACTTGAAAATAAATGTTCTTTATTTCTCTTTCTTTCTCTACTACCCTTCCTTACCTCTTTTTCCTTTATTTTCCTTCTAGCCTTTTTTTTTAATCTTGAATAATTTTTTCTCCCCTCTCCTTCCTCATTCTTTGTTTTTCTTCCTATAACTTTCTTTCTTTGCTTTTTTCTTTCTGCCTTTCTCTTTTTCTTTCTTTTCTTTCTTTATGTTTTTCGTTCTCCTTTCTTCCGCTACCTTCTCATGTATCTTTCTTTTTTTATTTATTTCTGTTTCTGTCAACTTGCATTTCTTCTTTCTTCATTTTTTCTTTTCTTTTCTTCTTCATCGGCATTCATTCACTCCCATTTTATGTTTTTATTCTTTTTTTGATTTTTTTTCTTTTTCTGCTTTCTTACTTTTCTTTCCTTTTTCTGCTTCTTTTTTTCCCTTTCATTCCTTTTTTCTTTTACTTCTTTCCTTCTTTTTTCAGCATTTTTATTTCTTCCTTTTATATTTTTTTGCTTTTCCTTTTTTCTAGTCATTTCTCTTTCTTCATTCCTTTCTTTTTTATATGCTCCTTCCTTTTTTGCTCCCATCTTCTCTTCATTTCTGTCCTTGTTCCTTATCTTTCATCATCATCTTTCATTTCCTTTCTCTTCGTCCTTCATCGCTTTCTAGTTGACTTTCTTTTCACTTCTTCCTTTCTTTTGACACGGTTAGATATTTTATGGACCTCTATAGGTAACCCTTTTGTGATTTGGCTATTGTGGCAATTCTGTATGCTCACTGAAGCATGACACGGTGTGCTTAAATTGTGTACCCTTTCAGGATCCTTATTTTGGATAGTAGCTCAGTAACCTTTTCAATGATCAGAAGTTGCTCTCCCTATGTGAAAGGTTGGAGACCCCTGCCTTAAGCACACTGTAAGGTAAGCCCATAATACGTTTTTCACAACCAAGACCTAAAAATGTAATGTTTTAGGTACCCGATCCTGCTTTAAGCCTTGGTGTGGTGTAATATAATATAGAGGACATTGATATACAGATGGGCAGTGGAAGAAAGTGGGGCCTCTACGAGGGGGCTGCAGGAGAATGCACGTGCTGGGGATACAAGAGCAGCAGTGCACAGAGGATGGTGTTTTCAGAGCAGCTGTTATGCAGCAGGAATGCAAGACACAGAGGGTATTTGTGCCAGAGAAGGCTATTGTACGGAGGGGCTTGTGGACAGAGAGGATGTTACACAACAGAGCTTCAGGCTACTGGGGACAGCGAAGGTGCCATTCTGATGGGATGAGGGAGGCAGAGAGGCCTATTTATTGATTGGGCTAGGCCGGCGAAGAAGCAAGTTGGAGGGAAGAGTGTCTATTATAAAGGGGGTTGCTATTATACACAAGGCCTGGTATATATATATATATTTTTTTTTAGAGTGGCGGCTGTTATGTATAAGGGGGCATCATACAACAGGAGGATCATACAGCGGATTGGTTATATATAGGGTCAGCCGGGGACAGAGGGCTTTTACACAGAGAGACTGCAGGAGGCCCATAAACAGGGAATGTTACAAAGTGAGAACTGCTATAGTGGGGATGCAAAACACCTTGGAAGATGCAGGGGACAACCCCTACGGCCTCGTACAGCCCACATAGGGGTACATTGGAGACCAAAGAGAAGTCTGTTACACAGAAGGGATGAAGAGGCGTTACAGAGGCGACACTGGGGCTGCGAGGGGCAGAGACGAATGTTTCTGGTATAGAAAGGTTCTTATACTAAGATGGGTGCTATACAGGGGGCTGTTACATGGGGGTGTTATATATAGGTGTCTGTTATAGAGTCAGGACTGCCAGGCAGTGGGGCAATATGTGGCAGGAGGGAGCTACTGAGAGGACGCAGCAGGGGGAGGCAGAGGGAAGAGGCGTGCAGTGATCTGCAGAGGACAGAAGTTGGTTGCACAGAGGGGAAGTGTGAGACGGGGGCGCCGGGAGTACAGAGACAGAAATGAAGCGAGCCAGACACACATATTTCTCACAGCTCAGGACACTTCCCAGCAGAGCTCATTAATGATTTATTAATTACATCCAATTACAGGGAAACAAATTAATGATCCAAAAAATAAACAAACGTGATGTGGAACATTAGAGCAAATGCACCAGTAACCAGCGCCATAGAGAGGGCAGGGAAAGATACAGGAGGCGTGGGGGTGAACTAGGGGGGAGCGCGAGCGGCAAAGAAGGGCACGAGCAGGCAGAGGGAGAAGGACAGAGAGACATGGAGGAAGAGACGGACCATGGAAATACTGGGCGAGACAGCGTGTCATGGGGCGAGACAGCGTGTCATGGGGAGAGATGCAAAGAGAGGAACTGAGAGCCTTCAGAAGAAGACCATGGAGACGGGCTGAGAGCAGGAGACACGGAAAGAGGCATGGAGGGTGATAGGAAGCGAGGATGAGGGGCAGAGAGAGATATGGGATACACAAGAAGTAACAAATGCAGAAATGGAGAAAATGACCATGGGACTGGTGGAGAGAGAACATCTGGGGCACAGGGGAGGGGGCATGCAATGGAGACGAAGAGTTTCAGGGAGAAACAAGGGTGCATGGGACGAGGGTCAAAAGGGACACAAAGGTAGAAGATGAAGCTGTGTTATTGGATGGGCAATGGGATACTGGTTGCGTGCAAAAATTGGGACTGGCAAGGATAAAGGAACCTGTCCCAGAGAGGAGTTGAAATTAGCAATAGAGTTACTAAGTCAACAAGCATTGGAAATGCAATAGGTCTCGCATTAGGAAAGTTTGAGCTATTGGTCTTATAAATGAAATTTTTTTATTTATGTGTTTTTTAAAATAGCTAAATTAATAGCTTTGTCATTTACAATGCCAATAGTTATAACTTTCGCAAATGTGACACCTATAGCATTTGTAATGCAACATTTTTTGTATTTACGTGACTTAGATGTATTGATATTACAAATAACAATGGCTTTTAATTTTTTAAAATAATTAATACTTAAATGATTTATTTAATTTGTAATGTCAATAGCTTAAACTTTTGTAAATAACTTTTGTGAAGATTATGTTCAGTGTTTTTTATTGTGACGAAAATCCAAGAACAGAAGTGAAATATTAACATCTTTTTGTGATTTGTAATAAAGCTTGAAAGCTTGAAAACAGCTTGAAACATTGAAAGAACATATTTGAACCAGTGATGCTGTGGTGGTGCTGAGTGATGCTGTGGTTGCGCTGAGTGATGCTGTGGTTGCGCTGAGTGATGCTGTGGTTGCGCTGAGTGATGCTGTGGTTGCGCTGAGTGATGCTGTGGTTGCGCTGAGTGATGCTGTGGTTGCGCTGAGTGATGCTGTGGTTGCGCTGAGTGATGCTGTGGTTGCGCCGAGTGATGCTGTGGTTGCGCCGAGTGATGCTGTGGTTGCGCCGAGTGATGCTGTGGTTGCGCTGAGTGATGCAGTGGTGGTGCTGAGTGATGCTGTGGTGGTGCTGAGTGATGCTGTGGTGGTGCTAAGTGATGCTGGGGTGGCACTGAGTGATGCTGGGGTGGCGCTGAGTGATAATGTGGTGGTGCTGAGTGATAATGTGGTGGTGCTGAGTTATGCTGGGGTAGCGCGGAGTGATGATGTGGTGATGCTGAGTGGTGCTGTGGTGGTGCGGGGTGATGCTGAGTGATGATGTGGTGATGGTGAGTGGTGCTGAGTGATGCTGGGGTGGTGCTGAGTGATGCTGTGGTGTTGCTGAGTGATGCTGTGGTGGTGCTAAGTGGTGCTGTGGTGGTGCAGAGTGGTGCTGTGGTGGTGCAGAGTGGTGCTGTGGTGGTTCTGTGGTGGTTCTGTGGTGGCGCTGAGTGGTGCTGCTGAATGATGCTGTGGTGGTGCTGAGTGATGCTGTGGTGGTGCTGAGTGATGCTGTGGTGGTGCTGAGTGATGCTGTGGTGATGCTGTGGTGGTGCTGTGGTGGTGCTGAGTGGGAGATGGGGAGAGGGAAAAAAGGAGAGAGGGGGAGAGAGGAGGGGGAGAGAGGAGGGGGAGAGAGGAGAGAGAGACGGAGACGGCGAGAGAGGAGAGGGAAGAGAGGGAAAGGGAGAGAGGGAAAGGGAGAGAGGGTAGAGGAAGAGAGGGGGAGGACGAGAGCAAAGGACGGAGGGGAGAGAGAGGGGAGGGAGAGAGGGAGGGGGAGAGGAGAGCAGGCAGAGGGGGAGATGGGGAGAGGGAGAAAAAGGGGAGCAGGGGAAGGTAAATAGAGGGAGAGAGGAGAGAGAGTAGGAGAGAGGAGAGAGGGAGAGGGTGAGAGAGGAGAGAGGGAAGTGATGGAAAGGGAGAGAGGTAGACGGAGAGAGAGAGAGTGAAAGAGTGAGGGGAGGGAGAGAGAGAGAGAGAGGGAGGACGAGTGGGAAGGAGGGAGAGGAGAGGGAGTGGAGTGAGAGAGGGAGAGAGGTAAAGAAAAATAGAAAACTGGGAAGCCTTGCTTCAAAAAGAGGCATACCTTATCCTCCAATTTAATAGCGTCATGACAGGATTGAACAACATGACCGAACTGTCAAAAGCGTAAAAAACACATTTCCCATAATGCACCATATAGGGTCACCGATAACCAAATGCTGTTGTCAACCATTATTGGCTGAGATGCCTAAAATACATTTCGCATACACTTGAAAGCGGTGACACATATATGCGACTCCAAGAGAAAATGCTTTTTGCCCGCTCGTGAACAACCGAGGAAAGCAGATACAATAGACGATTAAACAAAGTTATGAAGATATAAGGTAAGCCCAGCCAAGGGACACAAACGTGACTGAATGCATAGTAAGAAAATCATGGGCCAACAGCTAAACCGGCTCTGATATTTTCTTTCAGAAACGCGAGCTAATCACCCATCGGAGATTGCACTCTGAAACAAAAGGAAAACGGCCGGGGCGGGAGTCTGTCGCGCTGAGGTACGCATTAAAAAATAGAAAGTATTATTCAAACGTACTTGTGCAATATGATACTAAATTGATCAAATCCGTCTTTTGTAGCACCTAGCACTGAATATCGGACAAACCAAAAATCGAAAGCGGCTGCTCTGAGAAAATACATAGCATTCAGGTATGCCTAGACTTTCATTCACTAAATAAAACAGTAGCAGGCTACACGTACAACTGAGTGAAATGAATAATATGAGTACATCTTCCACAGAATCCTGTATAAACATTTTCCGGCACAAACAGTGATGGAAAACGCGCGGATTCTCACTGCCGCCCAAAAAGGTAGGAGAGAATAAATTACTGAAAATCCTAAACCAAATCCATTGAGGACGTAATTACTGACGATCTGTGGTAGACTGTTTAAGAGCAAAAAAACGAAACAAGTTAAAAGAAACAAAAAGCTACCTAGATCGTGAAAAAGTGGGATCCCTGGTCACCGTAGCATGTAATCGACCTCAGCAGCATGAAATCTTGAAGTGCACGTTTGTGAATGTTCGGCCAAATGGTGGGGCCCACGAAGGACTGCTGTCCCTTGATAGAAGCCCTTTGAAATGCACGCATAGGTGATCTGCTGGTTGTGTCCCCGGGGCGCTTGGAAGGCAGAGTCGGGTCATCCAAAGCCAATACCAGCGTGCTCCGGGAGAGAAGGTGGATGGGTGAGAACATGAAATGGGGAGGGGTTGCGAGAAGGGCTAAGGAATGAGCAGATGGTCCTGTTTATGACCAGCGCCGTGCTTCAAGAGCCTGGGGGAGGGGGGGGGGGGAGGAGAGCGAGTGGGAGGGAAAGCTTATGGGGTGTGAGTGAGGCCATGCGCGCGCCTGGTTTTCAATACTATTTACTGTTCTGGCCGCCTTCGGTAACACTTATTTTCAATGTGCTTTGAAGCTGTTTCTACGTTGCAAAAGCGCTATACAATTTAATCTCCAATTACGTTTAAGTGTAATAGATGTTTTACATACAGGCAGCAGTACACAACATTAAAACATTGTAAAATACGCCATTGCAAGTAAAAACAATGGTAAAGAAAAATAGAAAAATGGGAAGCCTTGCTTCAAAAAGAGGCATACCTTATCCTCAAATTTAATAGCGTCATGACAAGATTGAACAACATGACCGAACTGTCAAAAGCGTAAAAACCACATTTCCCATAATGCACCATATAGGGTCACCGATAACCAAATGCTGTTGCCAACCATTATTGGCTGAGATGCCTAAACTACATTTCCCATACACTTGAAAGCGGTGACACATATATGCGACTCCAAGAGAAAATGCTTTTTGCCCGCTCGTGAACAACCGAGGAAAGCAGATACAATAGACGATTAAACAAAGTTAGGAAGATATAAGGTAAGCCCAGCCAAGGGACACAAACGTGACTGAATGCATAGTAAGAAAATCACGGGCCAACAGCTAAACCGGCTCTGATATTTTCTTTCAGAAACGTGAGCTAATCACCCATCGGAGATTGCACTCTGAAACAAAAGGAAAACGGCCGGGGCGGGAGTCCGTCGCGCTGAGGTACGCATTCAAAAATAGAAAGTATTATTCAAACGTACTTGTGCAATATGATACTAAATTGATCAAATCCGTCTTTTGTAGCACCTAGCACTGAATATCGGACAAACCAACAAGCTCTCGGCATTGCGTGGCGGGAGGGGGCGGGGGGAACGTCGAGGGCAGGCAGGATGACTCAGGGGAGGGGGCGGAGCGGGGCAGAGCGGCATGTGGGTGTGAAGAAGCCGGGCCTTTGAAGTGAAGCTAAGCTTCACTTCAAAGGTGTCGGAGGAATGCGGGCGGCTGTGCACGCGCTTTTAAGCTCAATGCACATGCGCATTGAGCTTAAAAGTCACGGGCACTGCAAGGAATCGCCACGATTCCTTGCAAGTTAGATAAAGAGTCGATGAGCCCCTATAGTCTCGCTTGCTCGATGCGCATGCGCATCGACAGGCGAGACCTAAAAAGAAAACAGGGCCGACTTTAGGGCAGTGCAACCGCACTGGGTGCGGACTTGGGGAGGGAGGCGCTGAATTTAGCAATCACTTGTGATTTAAGAAGGGGAGAGGTTTAGGAAGGGCTAAAGAGGGGTTAAAGCAGTGTTAAGAAAGAGGTTTAGGATGGGATATGACCTCGCCCACAAACGAGTAAGCCCAGTCCTATACACTGCACGTCTAAAGTTACTACAGTCAAAAGGGACCCAAAACAGTAGTACGGAGTGGAGGTTTGATAATTAACACTTCATTAATCTGCTATGTGAGTGTGGGTTTTGTCACAATTTTGAGGTTGCAGGCAGTGTCTAAAGGTCACTAGAATGTAGCCACTGATAATGTCAGGTTCCTAAATGACAGCCTACACTTCTTTCACAAGGTTGTAACAGGTTAAGTGAAAAAGCGAGAACTGGGCCATGGTTCTAAAGAGATCTTATCCGGAAGTGAGCACTAAATTCCCAGACTTATTAACTGTATGTGAACTCCAGCTGGAGCATGGAAATCCTGAAATATTTTAGAGAGGTGATGAAGGCTCAGGGTAGGACACAATAGAGTCGTTTTTTCAGCTCTGACCAGGTAGAAGCCCATAATGTCTTCTGGATATGAAGAAGGGGTTTATGTAATGTGTGCAGGAAGGTACGGAAGGCTCTCTTATGACAGCAGCAGAGAATCACATGTCCAGGTCTGGCAGAAGTGCCGGGTCACTCTGAATCTGGTGAAGGGTGAGGTGAACATTCTCCCTCATTGTCCAAGGACCCTGTAGCCAGGACAACATTTCTGATTCCTGAGTTGGGAACGAGGGGCTGAGACTTACCCGCACATGCATCAACCTATTTAGGAAGTGCAAACGGTGCGAATCTGTAAATTCGGCCGTTTGCACTTCCTAAATACGTTTTTGGGATGCATGAAACAGAGTGTCAAAATTCGCTATTTTTTGCATTTCTTAAAAATGCAAATGCAATTAAGGAATCGCATTTGTGCGATTCCTTAAATGCAATGCATCATTTTTTTAAAAATTGCGAATTTTGAAATTGGAAGTGCAAATTAACACGAGGTTGACCCTCGTGTTAATTTGCGAAAAATTTAAAAAAAGCAAAAAAATGCTTTTTTTAAACTTGCATGTTACAGACACACATGTCCTTAGGACATGTGTGTGTGAAACATGCACTTTAAAATACATTTCAGGGGTGCAGGGGGGGGTCCTTTGGACCCCCCTCTGCACCCTTGCAATGCATCAACAAATTGCGAGTGCAAAAAAAAAAAATGCAAAACCGCATTGAATCCTATGGGCCTCTGGGCCCATAGGAATCAATGTAATGCCATTCCTTAATTGCGATTCGCAATTAAGGAATCGCAATTTCCAAAAATTAAGAAATCCTAAAAACTTTTAGGATTTCTTGATGCATAGGATTTTGCATTTCCTAAATAGCGATTCCTTAATTTTCGCTATTTAGGAAATGCAAAATCCTAGATTGATGCATGTTGCCGGAAGTCCTTGGTTCTGAAGCAGTGCAGAGCTTGACAGCTGCTGGACTGTAGACAACGAGCCCAAGATCTAGCACAGTGTCGACTTTTTTTAAGATCAGCACAAGTCTAAAATAGCGGGCCTGTTGGAGACTCCACACTGTTCAATCCAGCATTGATGTGGTATATGTCCAGGAGAGTGCTAGGTCAGCTGGAATTGAATACATTCAGTCTGCAGGTATGCGGATTATATGAGAGTCTAGATTTGAGTCTCTTGAATCTGGAGGTAGGATAAGCCTAGTGTGTACTTGTTTCTACCATAACCCGAGGAAAGTGGGAATAGTCAGGTTAAAATGGCTCTTCCAAAACCTCAGCTCTTAATTCCATCATTTTGTGAATTGGACCAAGAACGTAAAGCCTCTTAAGTGAGATTTTAGCATATACGGGATTCTGATTTAATTTGCTGTTGGAATTGATATCAGTACGGATCTTTATCATTAGCTCCATTTGAGTCAGTAGCCAAACGTTTTCATCTGCAGAAAGAGAGGACCTATGCCATTAACTACTTGGTGAGTGATCCAGACAACATGGGATGACATTTGCCTAGCAACAAGGAGTAGCCCTAAATATGTGGGACGTGGTCCCAGGGCTGCATATACAACACCCGTGTAATAGTGCTCTGTATTCATTGGCGTCTGACCAGAGGAAGCAGTCAGGTGCCACAAGACCGATACTGTTAGCATAAGCACAGGGGATGCCTGTACTTACTGCAGAGAGAAAGTCCTTCCTTGGAGAGGTCAGCCTGTAGAGTGATTATTTCATGACTGTGTCTGCAGAGGAGCCAATGAAAGGTTTGACTACCAGGGTCAATACACAGTTTCAGACACTGCTGATAGTTCTCTCAACGAGAGAGATATTGAAAGACACTTCCCTTCAGCCGAAGAGATCAGTTTTAGAGAAACGCTGACTTTTAAAGGATTCTGGCTCATCCAATTTTCAACAGCCAGGAAGCATGCTTCAAGCGTTCCATGTTTGATGTTTTCTGATTTTTAAAGTCTTATAACAATTTGCATATTATCAACACATATAGACAATGACCCAAAGTGTCCTTTTCTTTCAAACACCAAATGTCCTTTCTCTATGTTTCTTACAAATCATCTTCCCAAAATCCATGCACCTCACGCGGCCGATGATGATATACTGTGGGGTTGCCATGACTACTGAGGATGCAACTTGCACAGGACATTTTAAAGCTTAAAAACTCTGAAAATGAAGTGTGATGCCCAGAATGCACTTTTAGTTTACTGACATTTGCTTCAAAGACTAAGGTTGTCACCCAAGCTATTGGGGCACCCACACCGTGCTTTGTTGGACCATTTCCTGCAACAAAGTGGGCTCAGTCAGTTTTTTACTGTGAAGCAATGACTCTGGACCAGAAAAGAATGTGTACGGACCATGGTACTCTGGCAGTACTCCTGGCCTGGTGGTTTACCTAAAGTTTGTCACAGGCTTGTGATCTCACAAGATCAAGCGATTCTGAACCCACCGCTGCACAGGTTGCAGTGCACACCGGGAAGCAAAACTGTGTGTTTACAGTAGTACCTGTCGCTTTTTGGGATAGAATGCAGTTTTGTCGATCGTGGGGATGGAAAGAAAAGTGCAAGGTTTTAATTCCCGATGCAGCATTTCAAAGCTGCGGAGTTACAATTTACAAAGTCTGCAGCGTTTGGAAGACTTCTTCTGCCACAGCCTGCCCCAAGTAGAGGCTATGGTTTCGTTCAGTCGCTGGAATCAACATTAAGATCCAGGTGGAATTTGTTCTGATACACCACCTTGGGAAGCTGACTTTGCCCCCAACAGGGTGTTGCCAAAACAAAATCCTTAAGAGGAGGTGCACCCAGGGTCGAACCAGACTCCCAACAACAAACATACACTGGACTTATTGGGCTAGCACACAAGAATGTTCAATCTCTACTTGTCTGGGGATTTGTGCGCTGGCACTTCTTAGGACTTGTAAAAGTTTTGAGGCATGACTTTTCACACCTTGAACCAAGGTATGATGAATTTAGGGGAAAATGCACCACCCGCCTTCGTGTCTCCAAGCATGTCTGCCAGAAAGCTGCCTGGTGAGTCTGAGACCTGCAGTCCATTCTGCTCCAGAGACTGTGGATGCATCGTAGGTGAGGGACAAGCGGTGGTAGAAGAATTAATTCAGCAGAGAATCGTAAAGACAAGCCTAGGTTAACCAGCTTGACAACAGCGACCCTGCCTTGCAAACCTCTTCACCCCCAATGCAAGAACGTTTTGTAAGCCCCTGGTACCCCCTTACCCTCTGCAAAAGTCCCCACTGGACATTGAGGCCTGTTTGGAACACAGTAGAACTTTAGGTAAAAATGACAAGCAGGTTTGTCCCCAACAGACAAAGGGGTGATATTTAATTCCCTCCTTTCAGTAGCGCCAAGTCAATTTCGCCTGAAGTTTTGAATTCCGTCCTCTAAAGGGCCCAAAGTCTTTATGAAATAGCCAGATTTTTTCAACTACAACTGGTGCTTACCAAGAGGCTGGGGCTTTAAAATGGCCCCTTGCAGACATTACCATTACCATCATGCGGAGACACCAAGACCCAGATCACTGAAGTATTCCAACGTGATCAACTCTTTTCAAGAAAGCGGCTAGTGCAGATCAGCAACCCAGGGTCAATAGGAATAGGAAAAGGCAACGGCTGGGCAGTGATGAGATATGGGAACCTGAAGCCAACCAGTAACTCCCACCACTACCCGTGCCATCCATGAATAATAGAAAAAAAACATTAACACCTTGACCTCATTACAGGAAGCCAAAATGTACATAAGGGAATTCCTTGATAGGCGTTATGCCCTAAGGGATGGTTGTTTGAGGCAAAGACTATTATTTGCACGTGAAGTAACTCTCACTGTGTCATTAATACTGGTGTCATTATTCAAAGCATCTACATATGAATTATGGAATACAATTAAGACTGTCATATGTGAGAGGGGAGCATGAATTAAAAGAAATGCTTACACAGACACCTAGGGCTTTGGAATTTGTTCATGAATCTATACGACAAACAACTTTGATTAATTTCCGGATGACGTGCATTTTTCTCTTTTTGAAGAAGAGGAGGACAGGGCGCACCCCTCACAATGAAGAGGAGAGAGATGCTGCGGTTTCCTGCCCTTTCAAGGCAGTCACACCCACTGCTGCCTTCTGATGGGCTACAACAGCCGTCCAATCAAAGTGCATGATATGACTTTTAGAGTTAATGAATACTCAGCGAGAGGAGAACTGACTGTGCCCCGAGAACAGCGCGTTTCCTGCAAGCAAAGCGAGGGCCTAAGAAATGAAAGATGGCTCTTAAATGGTTCACTCTAGTATGAAAAAGAAATCTCAAAAGATCGAGTCTGGATATTTAGCACTGCTCGGAAGAGGCTAGGGGGAGTGATGGAGAAAGGCCAAAGAGAAGGGAAGAAAGGATGAGAGAAACCGAAGATAATGAGATGATGGAGATGGCATAAACGGGGCACGAGAAGGGACTAAGGGCACGAGCAAACGAAGCAAGAAGAGGGGACATCTCAAGTTTCGCATTCCATGCATTAGTAGCTCACCAAGTATGAGTCTGATGTCTGCATCTGGTGCTCAGTGGATGGATTTATAACCGGAGAACAGTACTAGAAGGACCAACATGCAAAGAAAACAATCATTGGCAAACGCCAATAGGTCTCGCCTGGGCAAGAGCTATTGGCTATGCCAATATGTTCAAGCCATGTTGCACACCAGGGTGGCTGCTGTTCAGCATGGATAAAAGTTAGTGGAGTGTCATAAGGTAGAGTAGAACAGAGTTTAGTGGAGTGCCATGGAGTGGCATAGAGTGGAGTGCTGTAGAGTGCTGTGGAATGTCATAGAGAGAGTAGAGTATCGTTGAGCGGAAGGGAGTGGAGTAGAGTGTCATGGCATAGTGTTGTGGAGTGGTATAGAGTGGACGGGTATGGAGGGTGTTGAGTAGAATAGAGGAGAGTCTTATAGAGCAGAGCAGATTGTTGTGGAGTGGCATAGAGTGGTGTAGTGTAGGAGAGTGGTATGGCGTAGAGTAGAGTGCTGTTCAGTTGAGTGGTGCAGAGTAGAGTGGTGCAGAGTGGAGTAGTGGAGAGTCGTAGAATAGAGTGGAGTAAAGTAGTATGGAACGGTGTAGAAGGAGTTGCGGAGAGCCTCGTAACGTGGAGTAGTGTCAGAGTGGTGTAGAGTGTCAGATTAGTTTGTGGAGTGCTGTGGATTGTTGTAAAGTGGACTAGAGTGAAGTGGCGTACAGTACAGTGGTGCAGAGCAGATTGGTGTAGAGTAGATTTGTTTTGAGTAAAGTAGTGCAGAGTCCACTGGTGTACATTGCAGTGACAGAGTGGTGCAGAGTAGAGTGCAGTGGCGTAGAGTGTAGTGGCGTACAGTGGAGTAGAGTGAAGTGTTGTGGAGTGGTGCAGGGTAGAGTGCAGAGGTGTAGAATAGTATAGAGTGTAGAGTGCAGTGGTGCAGCATAGAGTGAAGTGAAGTGAAGCAAAGCAGTTTGGCTTAGAAGGCAGTAAAGTGGCATAGAGTTGAGTGGCAAAGAGTAAAGTCACCTATTGTAGAGTATAGTGGCGTACAGTGCTGTGATGTAGGGTTGATTGGCGTACAGTGCAGTGGGTAGAGTATATTGGTTTTAAGTAAAGTGGTGTCAAATGCATTGGCGTAGAGAAGACTGGCATGGAGTGCAGTGGGGTGGAGTGGCGCAGTGTAGATAGCAGTAGAGTGGAATGGCGTAGAGTGAAAGAGTGGCATAGAGTGCAGTGGTGTAGAGTACATTGTTTCAGAGTAGAGTGAAGTGGTGTAGAGTGCAGTGGTGCAGAGTAGATTAGAGTAGCTTAGAGTGCATTGGCGTAGAGTGCAGTGGCGCACAGTAGAGTAGTGTGAGGTAAAGTGCATTGGCATAGAGTAGACTGGTGTAGAGTAGAGAAATATCGAGTGAAGTGGCGTTGAATGGAGTGGTGCAGAGTATAGTGCAATATGCAAAAAGAACAATTGATGGACAGAATGCTGAAAAATGTCTGACATTCACCCCAGTATGATATGGCATGAACAGTTCTGCAATCAAACAGTGTTTTTCTGGTCTGAAAACATGACAGTGGTGGAGAGCATTAACCAGCAAGCTGCCAAGTGTCAAATGATCTTGCGATTATTGAAAAAAATTATACTGCTATGCTTGGGATTAAATGTCGCCTTCAGATCAAAGCACGTGCCAGTTGTATTGAACAATGCAGTGGATACTTTATCTCGTTTTAAGATGCAGGTTTTCAGGTATCACCTTATTAAAAAAGAGGGAGAGGTGGCTCACTCGGTTCCAGGGGATTAAGCCTGGTCCTAGGAAAGCACAGAAAGGTTCCCCTGGACTTTCTAATGGTAGATAGGAATTCACATCTAATTCTGTTGTTCACTCACGTAATTCTGCACACAACATCCACTCTTCCTTCAATTTACAAGATATTCCCCATTATAGCATAAGTCTACAACCAAACTAGAAAGTAGTGCTAATATATATATATATATTTTTTTAAAACATGGAATTTTTACATATTAATCGGATGCCCTTATGATTTTAAAATCTGCGCATACTTAGAAAACGCCGAGCACCGATACACGCGCGAGGTATGAAAAAAGAAAGGGAGACCGAGAGCGTTTTCAACGCAAAGCGCGCAGATTTTAAAATCGCAAAGGCAACTATACACAGCACATCTGATTAATATGCACGAGGCACCCCTATGAGGGAAAAAATAGGGGGGGGGTGAGTACGAAACCTGGTATCACGCGGGTTTATACAAAAACCGTCCTTAGAAAAGCGGCAGTAAGACAATAGAATATGGGGGTGTAATGCCCGGGGGAACAGGTGTTTAAACAGGAGAGAATTATACGTAGGTGAACATACCATCATAGCTTAATCAAATAGAATATTGATTCTCGAGCAAACTGTGCAGGGCCCCCCTAAACAAACGGAGCAATAGAAAAAGCATAGGAGTTCTCAAACTGTGGTGTAAAAAGACCCCTTATTTATGATCCCAACAGATACCATTGAAAATTAGTTTCGGGAAAACACGGCGCATGACCCATAAATAAGCGCATTAGAAGCGGTGGGGCGCCAGTCGGTCCTATACCAAAAAAAGAAAAAAGGAATGAAAGTACTATGATTCAATAGACTCACACCGACACGAAGGTAAGCTTTATTGAAAAATCCTCCTGCTATATAAGAACGTAGGGAAGAATCCAATTGAGAATTAAAACCTCTATATATATCACTATGCAGGGAACTACTTATTTATACACCCAATGAAACTCTACATATGAGAAATCAAGAAGGAAAAGATAAGGAAAACTTTACAATCAGAAAAAGCGATCCTTACATGTAAGGTAAGATAGCTGTATGGAAAGCTACTGCTAAGAAGGGCCCTACATAGGTACTAAGGAAAATAATAAGGCCTCTAACCTTTTTGTATGTCTTTCTAGCTCAAATAAGTGGAACTAGAACTGAAATTCATTTTTACAAGAATTGAATATAAGACATGGATGCAATATTGGAAATCATCCCATCCCTTGGTCATTGGACAAGACTATATAACTATACAGTGTCTGTGCATGAATGAATATGGTAGGATGAAGTGGTTAGTGGATGAGGCTATATATCTATAAAGTGTCTGTGTATGATTGAGTATGATAGGATGAAGTGGTGTAGTAAACATGGAGAGGAATATAATTCTCTAGAAGGGAGAACTCCAAGGGGAGGCTAACTGGCTGACATATGAAACCCAGAATGGAATGTAGTGCTAAAGAAAATTCAGTGGTGTATGATTAGACACTATGGTTGACTAAAAACAGGGTGTATATAATAAAGTCAATGACATATGAATAACAAAAAGATCTATGCACATATATATCTAGGAGACATAGGAATATGTTTTGTTTATGTTTGTAGAATATACGGAGATAAGGCTGACATTTGCTTTCTCTTATTTAGATTAACCAGTCGCAAAATTGGAAGATTAGACCCTCTATCTATTTATGTTAGTCCTGAAGAAGGTGGATGGGCAATAGGCATAGATACCACCGAAACGCGTTGACGCACTTGTAAAGAATCCATCGCTGAGCTGAAGGGTTTTTCAGGACAAAAAAGAAAAGTATTTTGCCGAAATTACCTTTAAATCACATATCAGCCCTGGATCTATTGTCTGGCCATAACTGAATTTTAGTATTGTGTTGTGGGTGGCCATAGGGTCTTATATTTTAGTCTCATGAATTGTTTATAATATGCTGTTATTGTTTTTTTTTAATATAACAAATTGTATGTTTTTAACTGACTAGCATCCTCCTTATACACAGGAGTGTAGGAGCTGTTATTTTTAACATTATGTATTGATACAATTAAATATCTGTCTAAACAGTTTTAAAAATATATATATATATATATATATATATATATTAGCACTACTTTCTAGTTTGGTTATAGACTTATGCTATAGTGGGGAATATCTTGTAAACTGAAGGAAGAGTGGGTGTTGTGTGCAGAATTACGTGTAAGTGAACCAGCAGAATTGGATTTGAATTGCTATCTACCATTAGAAAGTCCAGGGGAACCTTTCTTTGCTTTTCAGGTATCACCACTCAAAAGCAGCAGAGGTTCCTTCACCGTTTCAGGAGCAATTATGGCAGCTTGGTGCCCCAGTGTACCGGACCTTGTGGATCACAATTTAACACCCAAGACAAGGCGTGCCTATGAGGGGGCATATTGCAGGTTTCAGGAAGTAAAAGGAGTGGCAGGTTGGTTTTCACCTGAGTCAGTAACCTCATTCCTGGGGTATTTCAGAGGAGAAAGGAGACCGGTGCCAAGTGCCATATTGTAGCAATTTCGTTTTTTGCATAGATGCTGGGCTACACATATGGGGACGAAGGCATTCCTCATGCAAAGAGCACTGACGGACTGGCAGTCTTTAGAAGAGTGTAGACAAGACTCCAATCCCCCATAGACACAGCAAAACTGACAAATATCATGGCAGTCTTGGCAAAGTATGTATTTGTATTTGTATTTGTATGGTTTATTTGTAGAGCGCAACTATCGCTCCGAAAGGAGCATCTTGGCGTTAATGAGACAGTGTGCATACAGTTACAAGGACAATATTAGACAGTGGCCATTACGTAGTCGTCTGGAAGATTTAAGATCCAGGTTTTAAGGTGCTTCCTGAACTGGTTTTCCTGAGTCAGAAATCTAAGGTTCTTAGGCATTGAATTCCAGGCTTTAGATGACAGGAAGGTTACGGTTTTACCCCCCTTGGTTTTATAGTTGAATTTGGCCAATTTTATTAGGTTGTCTCCTGCGGATCGTAATGTCCTGGAAGGGTTGTAGTGGGGATAACGCCTGATCAGGTACTTCGGGCCTCTTTTTGTACATATGGATGCAACACCACTCACAAGGTTTCAATTCGCCAGGGTGCTCAGCAGGGCTCTTGTGTCAGCAGGCTTGGATCCGACAGAATACAGTTCCTATTCATTTCGGATTGGCGCAGTCACCGCTGTGGCAAATATGGAATTGGAATGGCAGGCAGTTCCAATGATAGGCAGATGGAAGTCGGATTACTACAAGCGCTATGCGAGATTGAACATGTTGTGAATGCCCCATTTCCTTCTTGTGTAATTTTCCTATTCCTTACCATATTTTCCTGTCAACACAGGTGGAGGGGATGTTAAAATGATACAGCCGCTGGATACTTCCTTGCCTCCGACTTTCGCTGTAGCAAGAGGCATTACAGGTGTGCTGGTGTTGGGTCACTCCTCTGCAGGTGACTATGCATCTCGAGCAAAGAAAGAAGGATACCAGCTGATTTTCTGCGGACAAGGGGGGCTATGCTTGGCCTACTAGAGATCGGCATTGGACAATATGTTGCCCCGGAGACTTACGCTTCCAGGGGTGATAATTGTGCATCTGGGAGACAATGATTTGGCAGAGCTAGGTCGGATAGACTCGTTTGAGTTGATTGGCTCTGAAATATGTTGGCTCTAAAAGAAGTTCACGGAGGCAATAATTGTGTGGTCCAATATTGTCCAGAGGTTGAGTTGGAGAGGTAGTAAGTTGCTAAGAGCAATAAACGAATCAGTGAAACAGTTGAATAGGAAGGTGGGTAAGTTGTTCAGGACAGCTCGTTTGTCAGCCATATCTCATGGTTGCATCAAGGGTGACAGTTTTTTATTACAGGATGGAGCAAACCTGTCAAAAGATGATAAGACAATGTTTCTGGAAAATGTGTTTGCCTGGCTCGGCCTGCGAGCACCGTGTGTGGGTTGGAGGGCCAGATAGTCTGTAAACTATGCTGACCTGTGGAGGGTGAGGTCAAGTTTGGGGGGGGGGACACTGAGTCCCTTTACGGCATCCTTTTTATAGAAAATGTAACATCAGCATCCCTGGATCCTCCAAGAGGTGCTTCCACCAAGTCGAAAGGAGGTGGCAGGGGCGGGGTGGTGGGGTTCTGGTTGGTCACTGACACACAGTACTTATTAACCACCAGCACAGGCACATTTGGTCACAACCTAGCACGGCCCGTGAGGGACGAGGAACCTGGGTGTAGGAGTGGCCTGCGGTGGGTATCCTAAGGGCATCTGAGGCCCCTGCACAAGAACGTCAGAGGCAGGAGAGCTCCCAGTAAGGGAGAGGGAAGGTGGAGCCGTCCCATAAGCAGGGTCCCCATCCTTTGGGATGGGGCAGGTTTAAAAAGAAATAGCACAGGGCCACTCTTGAGTTCACTCAGAACGGTTATGGAATGTTTTTGTTGGCTGCACAGGAAGAGACTGATTATGGCTAGGTGATTCCATTGTACTAGAGTTTCTGTTAAGTCTAGGTCTCACTTTTAAACAAGCTGTAAATAACGTGGTTACTGTGTAAAATGTTATGAAAATATGTTTTCGTGTGGAACTAATAAATATTGCCAAGGGTTATACGACCCTTAACCCAAAGAAATAAGAAATTGGCTCATGATATTGTTTTGAGATTGATGTTGTTTAGGTAATGGTAAGTACACACAGGACGTCAGCGACTCCCGGGCCATATTACTATTTACAATGATAAAGCCATTGGTTAACGGGCTCTATCTACAACTATGCCCAAAATGACTCCCATTACTCCATATCGACTAGCAGCTGGCGCTGACTAGAGCCCTCAACCACGCCCATCATCATCTAAACTAGCACCCGCAAAATGTGCATTTCCAGGACAAAAAGACTAACAAATCCAGGCCGCGAGAATAAGCTTCGAGAAGAGAGATCACATTAAGTCTGCTTTGGAAGCTCTCCACAGGCTACCAATTAAAGACTAGATCAAATTCAACATTCTGTGCTCCGTCGATAAAACGCTCAGGGAAAAAAAGGCCCAGAACATGCTACACCCAGGCAGAAACCTCCAGTGATAACTGGATCCAGAAATGGCTGATCAAGAGGATGAGACACAAAGGAAGATTTCTGGGGGTACAATTTCAAAGACTATGGAACATTCCCCAAACCCACTTTAAGATCTGAATTAATCACAGACATTTCTGGATACTCCTGAAAACGAAACCATTCAGGCCCCTTTCCTAACAAGCCTTCTCAGTTAACAATGGAAATGTCTGCACAATGCCACAAATGGAAGCTTTCTTTCTCCCATGATCATGCCTTTTCTTCAAACTGGCCAGCGTTTCTAATGCCATTTGAGTTCTGAAGCAACCAACAGATTGCAGGAAGCTCACTACAAATCTCCCAACTAAATAAGGGGGAAGTTTTACTAGAACATGGGACTTGTCACTATGAACTTTCAGCCTAGCTCTACGGATTAAGAAACCTTCCACAACTGATTTAAATGTTTCTTTTGTATTTTTACAACTGTATATGGTGCACACTTGGTCGGAGAGCAATAGAGGGCTTTACAAGAAAACCAGATCACATAACCCATTTTTTAGGCACGGGGCGAATGTTGAGCCGAGGCCAGGATTTGAACCTGGCTCCTCAGTTTCAAAGTTGGCAGCTCTAGCTGTTAGGCCACATCTCAAACATTATGTAGGTCTTGACGAAAGATGCTTGGAATGAGTGAAACTGCACATTAATGCCACTGAGCTGCACAATCATAGCAGCCTTACAGAGGAACCAGCCTTGTAAAGATGCAGTCTAGATAGAGGCTTGAATCCTCATAAAGTGCTTGCTGCTGAATACAGTGGAGATACACAGAAGTGATAATACCATTAGCGGGAGAAATTTACACTGTATTCAGAAGCTTGCCAGAAAATATGTGGAGTAACCTGCAGAAAAGAGATGAGGGCCAATAAATATCTCAGCTGTTCTGCCCACTTTTATATCAGGCCTTTGCCTGGTGTTAAACACTGCCAATAATCACAGTAAGGTGTCACAGAACTTACCATCAACATTTCAATTTAACATAGCAGCAATAGATGTCTGCACCTTTTTCATTACTCTGCTGCTTATCAGAAAGTACCACGTGAGGTGATATATGGAGACGTATGATCTAATCCTGACTTCAGCGCTTAACCAGAAATCGTGTGTTTCTGAGTTAATCACTTTATCTCTCTGTGCTTCAAACTGCTCATAGATTTAAAATGTCTAAAATGTTTGATATGCAAAAGAAATATTGATACAGTGTGCTATTTGATGATGCTTCACTTTACTGTCCCTGTCTCCTCTCCAGCATATTCCAGCTTCAATACTTCGAAGTCAACCAATCTTTAGACGCCATAGGGTTCTACATATAGCAGCTAGTGCTTGCAACGATTCCTGCTACAGTACAATGTTCTTTGTAAAGTGCTTAAGTACTCGTTGAAGCTTGATTGGGGCTATAGAAAACACATAAAACAAAATAAATAATAAACCCAACAATATTAAAGAATATTATTATAACAATACTTTAAAATATAGTGAGCCGATTTTGTAACAGAAAGGAGGCATTGCGAACCCTTCAAATGACTGCACACAACAACACTAACACCTGCCACTTGTTTAAAATGTCAGGGTGGGTCTGGCTACAAACAGGGTAAGTGGGGCTCTCCCGCCTGTGAGGTTAGTGGCTCAGGACACAGGCTGCTGTTGACAGCAGCTTGAGGGTCGCTTCAGAGCCACCAAGGCATCCACAAAAGGTAAAGAGAAGCTGTGTCGTAACAAGACTGACGGGGGCCCTTATACTAGTATTATGGACAGCAGCCTCCTATTGGGCACTGTGAGACAGTCATAACTTGTCTTGGGTGCAGTGAGGCCCCACATCCATGTGTCCTGGCGTCACTGCATCGCTGGCAGTTACCTCTCTGTGTAAGAGAGGGAAGGTTAAACTCGAATGAGATGACGGCGGCATCGTACCCCCACCTGCTTTGTAAATGTAACTGCGTCACCTGCCAATACCCCCCATTTGATGCATTCTTTTCCTGTCCTGCTGCTGGCCGCTCACCTGTGTGGCCCTGCCAGTGGGCCTGGGCGGCCGGTGGCTGGCATGGTTCACTGTCCAAGGCCCCAAGGACTGTCCAGCGTAGAAATCCATCGGGTACGTCTGCTGCCACTCAACTTCCTTCAGAGCCACCGATGCCTAGAAAGGATACATAGACACGATCAGATAGGAGGCTGCATTAAAGAGCTGTCATTTTATGCTATTGACACCTGTACAGAACACTCTGCCGCTGCTGTGGCGCCGCAGCCGTTCTGTGACGTAGCACGTGGCTCTGTAGTTTCCTTTGCAGTCCAGATTCTGATATCGCTTGAGAAGATGTGCCCTCGGTAGCCTACCTGCCTGTATGTTCCTGACGTGGGTGAATTCGTCCGCTTCGACGAGCTGGTGGGGACTGTTCTTCCAGTTTGTACCAATTTTACTGTTCATTTTCAAAAATGGAAACATTCTCATTCCCCACAAGAAATCAATTGGTAGTGGGAGTGATGATGATGGCCAGAACAGCCAATCAAAGGCATTCTAGGGCTGTGCTGGAGGATTGTTATACGTTCTGTAAAAATGTGTCGTGCTGTGCACTGGGTGCCCTGATCAATTGTGCTATTGTGAGGATGCTGATGCGCAACCCTTATGGCATGGTGGTGCCATGCTGTGTGTGGGCAATGTTCTGTCTGGAGTGCACTGTTGGATATTGAGTATGCACAGCCGGGGCCTGTGCAGGTAAGAGCGGTGGGGGGATTTCGACGGACGACGACGAGGGAAAATTAAATAATTAATGAACTTTCCCTCATCGTCGTCCGTCGAAATCCCCAAGAGCTTGTTTTGCTTGTGTGCTTGCATCTTCCTTCCTTGGCCCTGGGTGTTTTCTGTGTTCTCCCATTCAGTGCCTTCTCGACCCAGTACTTGATTGCTGTCCAAGCCCCAGCCCTCGCTACCGCTATCCTTATACACTCTCCCTGTGTTTTCCTGTTTCCACGTGCTTTTTCCTGGCTCCATCATTCTGTGCTTTGAAACTGAACGCGCTTTGTAGCACTCAACCCTGCGTGTTCTTGGCTTCAGTCTCTGTGCTGCTGCACCACATCACTCAGGGACACCAACACATTACTCAGGGGCACCACCACATCACTCAGGGGCACCACCACATCACTCAGGGGCACCACCACATCCCTCAGGGGCACCACTCACGGGCACCACCACATGACGGGGACACCACCACATGACTCAGGAACACCACCACATGACTCAGGGGCACCACCACATCACTCAGGGGCACCACCACATCACTCAGGGGCACCACCACATCCCTCACGGACACAACCACATGACTCAGGGGCACCACCACATGACTCAGGGACACCACCACATGACTCAGGGACACCACCACCTCACTCAGGGACACTACCACCTCACTCAGGGACACCACCACCACCTCACTCAGGGACAACACCACATACATCACTCGGGGACATCACCACATGACTCAGGAACACCACCTCATCACTCAGGGGCACCACCACATCACTCAGGGGCACCACCACATCACTCAGGGGCACCACCACATCCCTCAGGGGCACAACTCACGGACACCACCACATGACTCAGGGGCACCACCACATCCCTCAGGGGCACCACTCACGGGCACCACCACATGACTCAGGGACACCACCACATGACTCAGGGACACCACCACATCACTCAGGAACACCACCACATCACTCAGGAACACCACCACATCACTCAGGGGCACCACCACATCACTCAGGGGCACCACCACATCACTCAGGGACACCACCACCTCACTCAGGGACACCACCACCTCACTCAGGGACACCACCACCTCACTCAGGGACACCACCACCTCACTCAGGGACACCACCACCTCACTCAGGGACAACACCACATACATCACTCGGGGACATCACCACATGACTCAGTAACACCACCTCATCACTCAGGGGCACCACCACATCAATCAGGGGCACCACCACATCACTCAGGGGCACCACCACATCACTCAGGGGCACCACCACACCCCTCAGGGGCACAACTCACGGACACCACCACATGACTCAGGGGCACCACCACATCACTCAGGGGCACCACCACATGACTCAGGGACACCACCACATGACTCAGGGACACCACCACATCACTCAGGAACACCACCACATCACTCAGGAGCACCACCACATCACTCAGGAGCACCACCACATCACTCAGGGGCACCACCACATCACTCAGGGACACCACCACCTCACTCAGGGACACCACCACATACATCACTCGGGGACACCACCACATCACTCGGGGACACCACCACATCACTCGGGGGCACCACCACATCACTCAGGGGCACCACCACATCACTCAGGGACACCACCACATCACTCAGGGACACCACCACATCACTCAGGAACACCACCACATACATCACTCGGGGACACCACCACATCACTCAGGGACACCACCACATCACTCGGGGACACCCCCAC